>NC_140165.1:89534915-90134915 GCF_963971535.1 Notolepis coatsorum | reverse complement strand
CGTATTGTTGAAAATATACACTATGACTGCTGTTGTGACATGCAGGGCTGCCTCAGGGGGTGTGCGAGCAGTGCGGTCGCACAGGGCCTCGCGGGAAGGGGGGCCTCGCAAAAAAAAAAAAAAAAAAAAAGGCCCTCCTTCCCGCGAGGCCCTTTTTCATCACAGACCTAAAATCTAGTTTTGCTTATATGCTTATATATTTCACATTAGACACGTTTGTAGAATGTGTCTGACTTGTTCCTGCCTCTGCGGCTCTGCAGACTGCAGTGTTCCGGTTTCTGCGGCTTTGCTGCTCTACAGATTTTAGGATAGTGTTTCCGGGCTCTTCTCGGACACACGAGGTACAGGGATGATCTAATTCAGCACTATTCAGAGGAGCGAGTGGATCTTTTCAAAAGCAGCATGGATCAGAAGAAATTACACCATGGGCCAAGAAAGTCTCCTTCCAACTTTACCATTGATACTGCGTTATGGTGAGTTCATGCAACCTATTATATTCCCGCCGTGGATCTCTCTCTCTCTCTCTCTCTGGAGCCAAACTGGTCGACTAGCTGTTGTAGTATGGAGTTAGTAGCTAACGGTGTGTGGCCTGGTGTCAGCGCCTGTATTGCTTTTCTCATGTTGTAGTTTCAGTGGTAACAGCATAGCTTGCTTCTGCATTAGCTAATGGTTAGCGATAGCCGTGTTAGCCAGTTAGCTGTTTAGCTACGACGTTAGCTGCCGGCTGCGCACATAACGTTAGTTTGATGCCATCAGTTAGCCTAGGCTAGAGTTAGCTGTTAGCTTGTGCTACGACCATTGACATTAGCCGTGAGAATAGCAGGGGGTTCTGGCTTATTTTTGTCCCGCCAGCGAGAGGCCTTTCGTCAACATGGAGACCTGTGTTGCGGCCTTTCGCCCTGCGTTCCTTGGTGCAGGTAAGATTAATGAAAATGTCATGACATTACCCCACTCTTCCTTCCTTCCCCTCCCGAATGTTTTGTTAATAACGATGTTTTTTTCCAGGCAAAACATATGCTACTTCACAACATTTGGAGATACGACATGTGCTGTGTGTGAATGTCTTGGTCGTTTGTGTAGCTTGGGTAGCGTTGGGCCGTTGGCCAAAGCTGTGTGTGGCCTGGTGTCACAGTACCTGGCTAGCCTATTTAGCTGATGTCGGCCATTGGCTCCTTGCTGCTTTGGTTTCTCTGGTATAGACCCTCTTCTCTTTGGATTTAAGTGTTGATCTTTGTCCTTTTGGATCTCTCATACATGCTCTCTCTCTAACACACACACACACATGACAAACACACATGCTCTCTCGCTCTCTCTCTCTTTCTAACACACAGTCTGCCTATGGCGGCCTTTCTCGATGGCTAGGCTGTGCTCGCTGAGTCTGTACCTAGTCAAGGATCTTCAGTCACAGTGCTCAGGTATTCTGCCACTGTGTACTCTCTGTTTAGGGCCAAATAGCATTTCAATTTCTTTCCAATGTGTCTCTCTCTCTCTCTCTCTGTACACTGTATATTGACTGTAGAACGGGAGCTCTCTCTCGCTCTCTCTCTTGCTATATGTTGACTGTATCATGCCCCGCCTCGGGCAGCGCTATTATTTAAGAATATGTTGACTGTATGAAAAAAAAAAATATATATATATATATAATTTTTTTGAACCTTTTGGGGGGGCCCTCGCGTTTAAATCTCGCACAGGGCCTCGCATTTCTCCCAGGCGGCCCTGGTGACATGGTTAGGGTCTATTCCAAAAAACTACTTATATTCATACAGTCTGTAGACATTGATTTATGACGTGATGTCATTTTGGGTCCGGTACCGGACCCGTCGGGCTTAACACTTTGAGTGCCAACGACGCTATATGTCGTTAGTTCATGCCGACCGTTGAGTGCCAGCGACGACAAATAGCGTTTTTTTGTCATTTTCTTTTTTATTAGCACCTCATATTTCATCAATCTAGTCTCACGTTAGTGCTGAAAACTCTCTCTGAGCTCCATTGGGAAAATACCGCCTCCTATCGTCTCTCCCTGTTGTACTGCACCCCATTGGATTAGACTGAATGAAACACATGGGGGGGGGGGGGAAATCCAGTTTCCTCATTTTACTTCTCCGGCAAGCCATCCGAAGAGATCCAAGTCATTGCCGAGCCGCAAAACAGCGTGGAATACATATTTCCAGTACCCAGCGCTGAATCAATAAACGCAATCGATATTTGGAATGGCGATCAGGAATTAGAATAATCTTTTTGGAGAACATCTGATCTGAGGTCAGGAATCTATTTTACCAGTCTTAGGATAATCAGAGCTGTTTTCACAGAGATATCAGCGTGTGCCATATGTGTGTGTGTGTGTGCTGATCAGGAAATGAGATAATCGATTTTTCAGCTTGCTTCTCTAGCGTGCATAAGTACACATATACTATCGATAATCTAGCGTTTATTTGAAAACGATAAATAGGCCGAAAAACGAAAGTTTTTTGTGTATTCCAGAATATTCCAGTAAAGGACGTTTATCACAGAATCTTTATATTTTCCTGAAACTTTCAAGAAAACGAGGGTTTTTCAAAATGGTATAAAACGGAAATGAACCGATTAAAAAACAATCCGTTTCGACAATGTTGACTGCAAACAAGTCATTGATAAGCGACGGCCAGATTAGACACCATAATTTAAGACATAGTTTATGCGTTCACAACACTATCATTGAAGTGGGTGGTGGCATTCAACAGGGGTAAGGCGCACCGCATGGCTGGTAATCAAAGTGTTAAGAGGTTAAGGTCTTCGGCTGTGTATGGGCTTGGTAAAAAAAGTAGGTGGTTCACTATGTCGGGATAGGCAATAGAAGGCCGAATTGTCGGGTCGTAATTCCAAGAGAAGGAGCCAGCTTGTACAAATCTTCACCACCTGAGTTTATCAAAATACTGCACCCTTTCCTGCTGACTAAGTGCTTCTCTGTAAGTTTTAGCAGCTTCCACATGTTTCCTAAACTTTTCCGTGGTTTAGACATCTATATTATATTGTAAAATAAACACTTCTTGTGAAAGTAAAAAACATGTCCTACTAGGAATGTTGACAATATGTGTGACATTAGTTAACTAAATCACTAGTGACCACATAAAAATATAAAAGTCCATACAAGAAGCAGTTTTCCCCTCCAGTGTGTACACCACATGTTTGTTAACTAGCTTGGCTTTTGGCTGGTCATCCCATACTGAGGTCAGAAAGTTCCTATGATCCCAGTATTTAAAACACTAGAACAATGTGTTCACTCTTATACCAATGACACATTGTCCCAGGAACATCCACACAGTCTGTCTCACTCCTCAGAGCGACAGAAACACAACTGTTGTTGTCAATTAAAACTGTGTCTATGCTAGTACTGCTTCTCTCTCACAGAGGCTTCTGTGCAGGTCAAACGCTCTTGGTAGTAGTTTTTCATTTAAAAAGAACGGTCAAATATTACTACCACTATTATTCTTGATGGTCCGATAGCTGTAATGACGTA
The DNA here is from genome assembly GCF_963971535.1 of Notolepis coatsorum. NCBI lineage: Eukaryota > Metazoa > Chordata > Actinopteri > Aulopiformes > Paralepididae > Notolepis > Notolepis coatsorum. The sequence continues at coordinate 90,131,419 of NC_140165.1, read as the reverse complement.
CTGAAGTGTTTTCAACACTGGGCCACACATTCATTATAAGTGGAACTCTTCTAACACTGGCTACAGCAGTAGGGGTTCTCTCCTCTAAGAATGTAGGTGAATCTCTCTCAAGTGAATTTTCTCATGTTTTTTCAAATATGCAAATGTACTGAATATCTTATCACAGACCACAATGATGTGGCTTCTCTCCTGTGTGAATCGTCTGGTGTGATTTCAGAGTAGACGTGTGCCTAAAACTCTTCTCACACTGGTCACAGCAGTAGGGTTTCTCTCTTGTGTGAATTCTCTGGTGCGTTTTCAGAGTAGACCGTTGGCTAAAGCTCTTCTCACACTGGTCACAGGAGTATGGTTTTTCGCCTGTGTGAATTATCTGGTGTGATTGCAGATTACCCAGTTGGATAAAGCTCTTCTCACACTGGTCACAGGAGTAGGGTTTTTCTCCTGTGTGAATTCTCTGGTGTCTTTGCAGATTAGTCAGAAGACTAAAGCTCTTCCCACACTGGTCACAGCAGTAGGGCTTCTCTCCTGTGTGAATTCTCTGGTGCGTTTTCAGAGTAGACAGGTCCCTAAAGCTCTTCTCACACTGGTCACAAAAGTAGGTCTTCCATCCTTTTACGAGATTCTTCTCTGTAGTAATGTTTGTCCCATATTGGTCAAACCATTGCCTTGGTTTGTCAATGTTCTTCTGTTTGTTAGTGGAGGGAAGACCAGGGAAGATATCTGTGTTGGAGAAAAGAGGGAAGAAAAAAGAGATTTAACTCAAATAACTAAGAGAACATAGAGGGTCAAGCATGAACAGGGATGACTTAAAAAGGTACAATCAAAGTTTTGTTAAATCCACAAAATGTAAGCACTTTACTTTTAGATGGAAAATAAGCTTTGTGATTAGTTCATCATAACTCAAAATAAAATTATTTTGTACTCCGATGTTTACAAACAAAAGATAGACATTCATTTAGAAACTGTTGCGTTTAAGCTTTTGTGTGGTCAGTGTTATCAGTATATCGTAAACAGAACATGTTAGCATTTGTTAGAAGGCCCTGGTCAATGGCAAGTTGGTCCTCCCTGGTGGAGAGAAGTAATTTTCACTGGCATCCGTTCGTATAAAAGGCCATTATTGGTGATCTTCCATCTGATATCTCCACACTGATGAAATGGTCCTGTGGATTTTACTCATTCCAGTGACTGGCTTGTACTTCAGGTACCTAAAGTTAACTCTTTATCTTCTCTGCCCGCAACACATGGAACTTCTTACAATTCACCCTGAAACTCAATACACTGGTATCCATTGGTCAGTTTAGATATTTGAACACTAATAATTCTGTCAGTCTGCAGCGGTTTCAAAATATTTTAATTTATATTATAATTGTATTGGTTTAATGATTTCTATTGTTTTTATTACTCTTATTGTTCTTTTTATATTGTGTGATGTACTTGCTCTCAATGGACCTCATGCACCAACATTCTGGTAAGTTTCCTTGTAAATAACCTTTTAGGAAGTTTGTTAAGAGAACCTACGATAGTCCCCCCGGAGTCATCAACGCGTGGTGACTCACCAGTCCTCTGTGATGTAGTGGCAAGTGACAGTAACATAGCGGTCGGTCGTCATGGCAGTCCAGCTGTCTGTCGTCAATGCAACCTTGCGAGCAGCGGTAACGTTAGATAGCTGCGCGAGCAACTCCGAACTTTGCATCAGTGTAGCTCTCCTTGATGCGCAAGGTGGGTGTGCCTCAGGATGGGATATGGTACGCTGGCTCAAGCAGTTGTATCATTTGCCGAAATCCTTTGCAGTCAACCATATCGATCATGTCGTTTTTGATAAATGCAGACTTGATTGATTGATTGAAAATGTTATTAACACTTTGATCGCCATGGTTAAATTCATAATTTACCATCCCTAGCCAGCTCTATTTGTCTATGGAGAAGTTCCCCTTCTTTGCAGGGCTATAACTTTTTAAATTCTATTGCTAAATTGACATTATTATGGCCCATTCAATATCCTATATCCATTGTTCAGGGTGTAGCAACGTTATACTTTTTCATTCACATATTCATACTAAAATATGGTCTAAAGTATAAGTATGTTTTTATCGTTTCCTGCAGCTTTCTCCAGAACTTGATTTATAGCCCCAAATGCATTATATTGATGATCAAATACAGTTTGGTTTCAACTGGAGGTACTTCTAGAAGTTACTACGTATCATCTGATATTGACCAGATGGGCGGGGGGTCGTTTATAATTCCGTGGGCAACGTTATATCATTTGTCTAGTGTGGGTCATATGGTCATCAGAGCAGTTTATATGGAACACGTTAGAAAATAACGCTAGATCTTACTGTATCTTCCTCGCGCCGTTGGACGATCAGCTTGGAGTAGACAGTTTTCGATTATGGGATGTTGATATAGATGAACCATTTCCAGGTTGTATAATACTATATACGTCCAAATAACGTTGTTTATTGAGTTAGGGCGAGCGATTGATTATCCAGTGTGTTGAGATGGAGTCCGGCTAACGATCGCGAGTGCCCGGACGAAATATGGATGAGCACTTGCTGTTTGGCGCGTCACTTCCTGTTGGCCGATCTGCCACCAGATGGCGCTCTTGAACCGTTAGACAGTTGAGTGGAGCTCACCAGTACATCTCATGTCTCCGGAGGAGAAATATGATTTCGATCACAGATTTTTGAAATATTGATATCAAAGACGAGTTACGGCGTCTTCGGCAGAATGAGCATGGTGAGCAAAGACGAGTTACGGCGTTCCCGGCGATTAAAGTGTTAACAGAGTGCAGAATGGGTACAATACAGTACAGCTCAATACACACAATTGTTAAGGGGATGCAGACCAGAGAAAGACTTTCGTCTTGTTTACATCAGGGTCCCCCATTTTCAATTCATCATACTGACTGACTTGGGTTACTTTTGTCAAAATCAACGCTTCTCTTAGCCTGCTTAATTTTGCTGTCGCTCTTGTTTTTTTCCCTCGCTTATTTTCCAGACACAGATGTAGTTGCCTCCTCGTCATAGTTATATTGCACCCTCTATCTGTTCATTGAAACATGCTTTGAAAATACACCATTCTACTGATGGCTACAATGTAATAAGAGACAGACAACATTGTAACATATCATTGTTTGATAGTAGATTAAGTAAATGTCATGTGTTCGAGTAAATCCTTAACAACAATCAATCGATCTTTGAGTAATTGTTAACCTCCCTAGTAGAAAGAGAAAGTAGCATACCGATATCCTGGTCTGTGTCGCCCTCCTTCATCTCAAAGGAAATATCCCCGGGTGGGTCAAGTGTGTCCCCCTCCTCTTCTGTTTTAATAATCAGTAGGTCGCTGGCTGAACCTGGGGCAGAGGGAGACATTTATAGTAGGGCTGGGCAATTAATCAAAAATAAATCACGATCTCAATTCATAGACCTATGCAATCTCATTTCAAAGTTATGAAGATTTTCTTTTTTATATAAAAAAGAAATAAAAGTTATTAAAAATAGTTTCACTTTTTTTTTTAAATGATTTTATTGAAAGAATAAGAATCGTGAGCTAACCGTGATCTCAATTCTTAGAGAGAAAAATCGTGATTCACATTTTAGCAAGAATCGCCCAGCCCTAATTTATAGTATGTAGAAAAAAAATATTTATAATAATTATTAAATTATTATTATATTAAATAGAATAATTTTCTATAGGAAAAGTATGTTTTTTTTTTTTTTTTATCAGCTGTGCCTGTGAGTCCGGCAATGTATGGGGCTGCGGCACTGCAGATTTACCCTACTCGAGTCCGGCGGGGGAGAATGTTGGTGTGTTTGTTGGTGCATTTCTTTCCATTGGTTTCATTTGGTTAACATTATTGGGCGAACAAGAAAACGAAAGAAAACTGTAAAATTGTAATGACCCTGCAGCTGTTCCAATGTAAATGTGCCTCGGTGTGCACGGCCACGCGCGCTGTTCTCGCACGGACCTCGCGAGTGCCTGCATGTGCGACTGGTGTGTTTGAGCTGTAAAGAGGGAAGGCTCCTCTGAGCCGCGCAAGGGAAGGCTCCTCTGTGCCGCGCGAGAGAAGGCTCCTCTGTGCCGCGCGAGGGAAGGCTCCTCTGTGCCGCGCGAGGGAAGGCTCCTCTGTGCCGCGCGAGGGAAGGCTCCTCTGTGCCGCGCGAGGGAAGGCTCCTCTGAGCCGCGCGAGGGAAGGCTCCTCTGTGCCGCGCGAGGGAAGGCTCCTCTGTGCCGCGCGAGGGAAGGCTCCTCTGTGCCGCACGAGAGAAGGCTCCTCTGTGCCGCACGAGAGAAGGCTCCTCTGTGCCGTGCGAGGGACTGCTTGGCGTGGCAGGAAAAAAATGCAGTTTTTCATGATATTTGACGCATGATTGGCTCAATTTAGTTTCAATCTGTATGCATCTACAAATCATATTATACCAGGTAGCCAATTGACAGGAAATCCGTGAGACTCCGAATCAAATCGATGGAACTCCGAATCAAATGGACGGAATTCCGTCTCAAGACAGAACGCTTTAATGCCTGCGGTTATCGTGTTTCCGAATTAATCTTGTACAGATCCAGATCCCGATAGCGATTGCTAGTTGGTCCATATTGTAGTTTGAGTAGGGAGTCAAGTCCGTTGAAGAAGGTAGAATCGACACGTCTAAAACGGTTATAGGGAGGCAGTGAGGGCTGGTGATAGGAACGACCTCGACAGTCTGGGGAGTGGAGATGTGAGTTGTCTCGGCAGAGAGGAGGGAGGAGATAGCGAGATCAAATTTGCATAGAATCGACACATGAATTTGATAGGAATTTTCATTTAAATGCCTGAGCGACCCTCTCTGCGCCGCCCCCTATCTCCCCGTCTCCGGCTGTCCCTGAGCAATGACCGGAGTGTTGAATGTCCCGTGACTAAGACGGGGAGGACGTGACCCTCTTTGCGCCGCCCCTGTGCCTCAAATAGATCCGCTCTCAGCTCTATCTTTAATCTTTCAAAATGTTCAGTTGCTATCGCTATTAGCTCTATCTTTAATCTTTCAAAATGTTCAGTTGCTATTGCATGCACTCATCTGTGTTTCACTACACACATGAGTGCATGCTTACCAACTGTCCATCTGCAACACTACCATCACCAACATCTAAGAAGGGAGATCCCCCCTTGAATGGCCCTTCTAAGGTTTCTCTCCTCCACACTGCCTGTGGAGCATTTTTCCCTATTGTTAGGTTTTAGTGAGTTTTTCCTTACCTTCGCGTGGGGTATGTCTGGGAGTGCTTGCATTCTTTCATTTATTTGCATTTATCTTAAATTTTTTGGACCTTATGGTGTTCTTGTTCTGTTCTTGACTTATTGTTATGTTTTCTTCTTGACTTGTTTAAAGAAGACCTGTACGGCCCATGGGGACATTAACGTGTGTTGTCGGGCCTTATAAATAAATTTGATTCGATTTGATTTCTGAGCAAAGAAGTAGGTTTTAAGCTGTCTTTTGAAGATATCTAGTGAGTTTGCTTCTCTGATATTTTGGGGTAGTTTATTCCATAGTTTTGGGGCATTGTTGATAAAGGCTGCATTACCGATCGTTTTTTGACTGTTTCTGGGAGCCTCTAGTAGTCCAGCAGTTGATGATCGCAGTGTTCTTGCTGGCCTGTAATTTATTGGAGTGTTGGTGATGTAGCTAGGTCCCTGTCCATTTAGAGCTTTGTAGGTAAGGAGAAGGACCTTAAAGCCAATTCTAAATGTTAAATGTTACAGGAAGCCAGTGTAAAGCAGCTAAGACTGGGCTAATGTGCTCTCTCCTTTTGGTTCTAGTTAGCAGTCGGGCTGCAGAGTTTTGGATAAGCTGAAGCCTCCCTGTGGTTTTCTTAGGGAGACCCGTGAAAAGTGCATTACAGTAGTCTAACCGGCTAGATATGAATGCATGAATTAGCTTCTCAGCATCATTTTGATTAATAAATTGTCGTACTTTTGCTAATTTCTGAGATGGAAGAACAATGTTTTTGTCACTTTGTTAATATGAGAATTGAAGTTCAGTTCTGAATCTATGATAACCCAGAGACTAGTGACCTCAGATTTGATCCAAGGGGTTAGTCCTCCCAGGTTTTTTATTAACGTTTCTTTTATTGTTTTGGGGCCGATAATTAGAATTTCAGTTTTGTTCTCGTTTAGTTTCAGGAAGTTCAAGTCATACATCTCAGACATGTGGTCTCCTAGTTTAACATAGAATTTCCTTTCTCTGATGTATGTTTTAAACCAGCTTAGTACATGGTCTGAGAAACCGACAAGGTTTTCAAGACGATCAGTTAGAATATCGTGATCAATTGTATCAAATGCTGCACTGAGATCTAACAGGATAAGGATGGAGATCTTACTCTTGTCAGAGTTTAGCCTGAGGTCACTGATTATTTTGGTGAGGGCAGTTTCAGTGCTATGGTATTTTCTGAATCCCGATTGAAATTCTTCTAAGATGTTGTTTTCTTCAAGAAAGGAATTAATTTGAACTGAAACTATCTTTTCGAGTACTTTACTAATGAATGGTAGGTTCGATATTGGACGATAATTTGCCATTACATTACTATCCAAGTTAGGTTTTTTTAGTAGTGGCTTTACAACTGCTGTTTTAAAGGCATCTGGGAAAGTAGCGGTTCTAAGGGAGGTGTTTATGATATCTAGTATGGACGACTGACCAAGCCGGAGGTACCGCTGACAGCTGGATTTGATACCAGAGTCTCTGCGGTGGTAGGCAGGCATTTCCTCACATTCCAGCAGGTCCGTCTGTATGTGTGTAGCGTCCCCCCCCCATGGCCACGTGCACCTGCTCCGCTCTGACTTTTATTGGCTCTGATTGGGTAAACAAAGCCATGCGCATCTGTGAAACCTGAAACCACTCCGCGCGTGTGTCCGTGTGTGTGTGTCCATGCGCACACCTCTTACTTCACTTAATTACTTACTAAAATGAGGATACTCTTCCGTAATGCACACGCAATAGCGAATAAATCAAGACCCTACAAGGACTTCGTTTGGATGTGCGAGTAAGTTGATTGTGTTTTTGTTATAGTTCCGCATGTTTATATAGGTGTGTCGGCTTTCACTTTACGTTATGTTTGTAAAGCCTGGATGTTAACGTTAGCTAGCTAGTAGCTAGTGCAGAACAATGCTTGAGAAGTCGAGGAGCCTTCTGTCTGTCTGTCTGTCTGTCTGTCTGTCTGTCTGTCTGTCTGTCTGTCTGTCTGTCTGTGTGTCTCTCGACCCCACTTCTAGTCTCCTACAACGGTGATTCAGAATGCATGTTGCCAACTAAATTTGACAGTGACGGTCTCGGGTTGCTACTGGATAGAACAGAATGGTAGCCAACACTCATGATTTGTGATTGTTTCGTTAATTATTAAATGTTAATCTTATTGTTTTTAACAGTGTTTTTGAGAAAGACTGTTCGGAAACACGAAGGAGTATTCAAAGCCTGTAAAATGGTATTCGGGACAGCCCTACACTAAATATATATGTTTGAATAAATTATCTGCATTTTAAACTATTAACGCTGACTTATTCCTTCAGTCCACTCAAAATTATGCTAATATTCCTTATGTTGTTTATTATATTAATTGAAAATGGCATGAGAGTATATAGTAATAATAACACATGGCGATATACTAAAAAGCTATTTATCATTTTTGGCTGGTAAAAGATCTGCATGTCTGGTATATATATATATATTTTTTTATCTACCAGCCACCTTGGCCAAAAAGATAATTTTGTTTTCACACTCCTCATTGAGCAACACCACAAGTTCACTTAGTAGCTACAAGCTCGTAATTGAATTAAAATGAAGAGAACTATAGATAGATTTTTTGTAAAGAAAAATGTTGCGGTGCTTGTACCCGTCTTATTCCTGTTTACAATCATTTACATAACATGTTAAGAAATTACTAATGTGTATGGGAACTGACAAAAAAGGTAACGGTAAAGGTAATGCTTAAAATTTATTATTGCAGCGGCAAAAGGTGCAGTGAAATTTTTTGGGTGCACCTAAATGAAAAAGTTAGGTGCACTGGTGCAACCAATGTAAAAAGTTAGTCTGGAGCCCTGTAGTAGTAGGGGTGTAAAGGTACACATATCCGTACCGTGGTTTTTGTGTACCGTTACACCCCTACATAGTAGTATAGGATTCCAGCAGTAACATAGTAGGTATAGGCATATAACTTATAAGTATATAAGCATAGTAGGGCTGTCCCCGACTAAGGATTTGTATAGTCGATTTGTAGTCGCCAGAATTAGCAGATAGTCGACTATTAGTCCACTATGATTTTATTTTTATTTTTTTAATCCGTTCAGAAATGAGTATTCTAGAGAGACCCGGGTAAACAGTGTGCCAAGAAAAAAACTCTCAATTTCTCCATTTCTTCATCCAAGTCAATTAATTCGAAATTTGTTTCACTTCCTGTATTCGCTCATACATTTTCACCTAGATCCCTGATTCGCACACCCCCACGAGCGATATCATTGGAAAGCTACACTAATTCGCTACAACGTTGACCAATCATTTTCGCAATCGGCGGAAGATTGACAGTTCTGGAGCCTCAGGAGTCCGGGAGGGTAATCCGACGCGTGCGCTGAAAAAGTTACACACCAGACATATCAGCATGTAACTCGAGAACCGAGGGTACCGGTGCCAAAATGACATGTCATAAATCAAGCTCTCCAGACTGTCTGACATAATTAGCATATTTGTTTTCAAACATATTCAAGAATAAACATCATAACCATGTCACAACAGCAGTCATAGTGTATATTTTCAGCAATACGTTTGTTTACCAATAGGTTAAAGTGTTATTAGTGAAATTTTCGTTTTTGAAATGTGTTGTGATCGCGGGGATACGCCATTTTTAAAAAGCGACCGTCGCTGAATGTAGTCATTTTGAGAAGAGGACATCCAGAGGTCTCAATGAGCGTTCGAATTTTTTTCTCAACGGCCTCTAGCTGCCTTCAAACAAATGACTAGTGTATTCAATTGTTTCATTTATCTTATTATTTGGGATTGTATACCACAAAACTGAACGTTATTGGCATATATTGGAGCGCAGTTAGTTTGTCTCCCCTATTTTGAACATTTAGCAACAATCCGATTTGAAATCAGTTTAAAAATGGCTGAGCCTTCGCAAGAATAAAAAACCTACTGTACATAGATTTCATTCTGTTCTTCATGCACGCCTGGTGATACTAAATCCAAATGTAACTCTGCCATTTGAAAAGAGGATATTTGGCCCGATCCATAGTGTGCAAGTTGGCTATAATAAGGTAATTTATAGGCCTCATATTCTATATTCTATAATAATATTTCAAATTGCATGGGTCCGGATGGCAGAATTCAGTACTGTATCTACAAAACCTTCTGTTTAATCATCTTCCCTTTATTAATTTCCTTAGGTTTTTGTACACGTGATCTCAACAAGGTACTGAACGAGCTCAGTGGCAGTTTCTTATGTCTGGACATTTTTAGCATGGTGTTATTCACTGTCAAAGATGCAAAGAAAAATCATAATTCATATTCTCCTTTGTTTCATCACAATTTAAGCAAGCCTAGGCATAACAAAAAATATTGTTTGGTTCCTGTTGGTTGTCAGTTAAGGCGAGACACTGCAGGTGAATAGTCAAATATACTTTTTTTGTTGATTTTGAGATTTTGTTATATTTTGCTTCCTAAACATGTCTTCTATGAAACTAGTGACAATAAAACGTCAATAACACACATTTAGTTGTTTATTTTACATCATTTTGCCTTATTGCACCCATAAATGTGCACATATTTAATGGAGAAGTGCCTCATTTGCATATATAAACATACATTTCAGAAAACTTGCAATATATTTTTTCTTAGTTTATATGTACATAACAAATTGGGAAAGTTTCATAGTGATATCTATTCAAATATTTTTTGCCTATTAGGGGGTACTAACAGTGTACTACACTGTTTGTAGCCTGTGTGTAGTTCTGTTCAGTTCAATAACATCATTATTATTATTATTATTATTCAGTTATCAGGCATGTGTTTAGGTTGTCTATTACTAATGGTTTGATTAGGTATTGTGTTTGTAAATATCTGTTTAAAAAAAAAAGTATGGCATTTTAGAATACAGAACTTTGAAGGCGTTTTCCCAAAAATTAGTTTTAAGAGTTTTTCCTCATACTCTGAGCCAGAAATCTCCACTTCAGTAGCACTCACATACACCAAACCTTCCAGTTCTATTCATATCTATGTTCTGAAGGTATTTACAGAATGGTTTGTTGATATCGCATTCATACCCTGATTTATATCACATTTTATTCCTAAAAACATGGCGAAATATGGAATTTTACCATAAAAATGGACTGAAGAGTATTTTCTGATTTATGGAGTGATAAAAAGAGATATCCAAAATCCCCTCTGTAATAACCTTTGGCTCTAATATGTCAACAAAATTAAACTATAATTTTGAAAATGGCTTTATCCAATGTTCAGATTTCTGTCCTGGAATTATATGCAAATTAGTGCATATTTAAGTAGATCATGCCTCATTTGCATATTTAAACATACAATTTCAGAAAACTTGTAATACAAAAAAGTCTTGTCTTAATATAGGTAATCAACTGGGGAAGTTTCATTGTGATATCTATTAGTTAATTTATTTACCCTATTCACCTGCAGTGTCTCCCCTTAAGGCCATGGGTAGGTAGGGAATTTATTTTATTTTATTTATTTTTAATTTTTTTCCCACGGCGACTATGGATAGGGAATTTCTTTATTTAATTAAAATGTTTACAACAACATGGATGCATGTACTCTGCCAGCATGTTTAATATCCATAATACTAAAGGTTTGACTAAGATTTGTATGAAACTTTATTGTAAAAAAAATAAGAAAAAATAAATCAGATTTACATTTTTTTTTTAATTTTATATATATTTTTTTTAAACTCAAAATAAATTGGGTCGCACCTAAATCGGCAGGGTCGGTCGGCAACCGGAACCAAACCATAATTTTTGTTAGGCCCTAGTAATAGACACAATATTTCTGACTGGGAATACATTCACTGAGGTCCATATATGTCTCTAGATACCAAGAACATGCAAATGGACCTTGTAAAAGTGGAGCAATATTCCATTTACTTATGTATTTTAGGCGGATTTTCAGAAAATATGGATCTGGGCTTAAGAGGTTAAAACAATAAGGCATCTTTAAGTAAACTTTGAGTAACATTAAGTATCTTGAGGCTGAAGCCAGCATGTCCTCTTTTTTGGAAATCAAAATATGGTCACCCTACAGTGTAGCTGCTAGTTAACGTTAGCTCACCAGTAGCCTGCATTACTTTTAGAGAACACACAGCGTAGCTGCTAGTTAACGTTAGCTCACCAGTAGCCTGCATTACTTTTAGAGAACACACAGCGTAGCTGCTAGTTAATGTTAGCTCACCAGTAGCCTGCATTACTTTTAGAGAAGACACAGCGTAGCTGCTAGTTAACCAGCTCACCAGTAGCCTGCATTACTTTTAGAGAACACATAGCATAGCTGCTAGTTAACCAGCTCACCAGTAACCTGCATTACTTTGAAAGCATAGAGCGTAGCTGCTAGTTAATGTTAGCTCACCAGTAGCCTTCATTACTTTTAGAGAACACAGCGTACCTGCTAGTTAACCAGCTCACCAGTAACCTGCATTACTTTGAAAGCATAGAGCGTAGCTGCTAGTTAATGTTAGCTCACCAGTAGCCTGCATTACTTTTAGAGAACACACAGCATAGCTGCTAGGTAACGATAGCTCACCAGTAGCCTGCATTACATTTAGAGAACACACAGCGTAGCTGCTAGGTAACGATAGCTCACCAGTAGCCTGCATTACATTTAGAGAACACACAGCGTAGCTGCTAGTTAACCAGCTCACCAGTAGCCTGCATTACATTTAGAGAACACACAGTGTAGCTGCTAGTTAATGTTAGCTCACCAGTAGCTTTCATTACTTTTAGAGAACACACAGCGTAGCTGCTAGTTAACCAGCTCACCAGTAGCCTGCATTACTTTTAGAGAACACACAGCGTAGCTGCTAGTTAACCAGCTCACTAGTAGCCTGCATTACATTTAGAGAACACACAGCGTAGCTGCTAGTTAACCAGCTCACCAGTAGCTTTCATTACTTTTAGAGAACACAGTGTAGCTGCTAGTTAACATTAGCTCACCAGTAGCCTTCATTACTTTTAGAGAACAGTACATAGCATAGCTGCTAGTTAACCAGCTAGTAACCTGCATTACTTTGAAAACACAGAGCGTAGCTGCTAGTTAATTAAAGCAAAAAAATATGAACTTTTTTCAGGCCAAGTCATATTCTTATTTTAACCTCCACTATATTTTTTTAGCGTTCGCGTTTTAAGGGAACTAGATCATTTTGAACATCTTTTCTATTGCCAGTTTGCTTTTACGTAATATCAATGCTGTTTTCAATTCATTAAATGAAACTGATTGCAAGGGTTGACTGACTTTGTCATACAAATAAACAAATCTACATACTGTAACCTTTCAGTATTGTGTATAGTTCAAATTATGTATTGTCTATAGTTCAAATTCAGTATTGTGTATAGTTCAAATTCAGTATTGTGTATAGTTCAAATTCAGTATTGTGTATAGTTCAAATTATGTATTGTCTATAGTTCAAATTCAGTATTGTGTATAGTTCAAATTATGCAGGGCTCGAAATAAAAAAATGTACGGTAGCACTGGTGCTCCCAACTTCAAAAAGTTGGGAGCACCAGCAAAAATGTAGGAGCACCCACCTAAATGTAAGGAGCACCAACAATATATATGTAATATATTTTTTGTATCGATAGAAAAACGACAATATAACAGTACTGTAATGCAGTAAAACAGTGAAAGTAGACTTAAACTATAGTATAGTGTAGACCTAGTAGTGTAGCCTATAGTGTAACTAGGCATGTGCCGGTATGACATTTTGAGGGTACGATAACCTTGGGCAAAAATACCACGGTTTCACGGTATTCGGTACATAAAAAAATCCCCCATTGAACAAAAGGTATTACAGTGCACAATAAGCTTTTCTGTAAGTGTTATTTATGAATGTGTGAAGACTGTCTGTATTACACACAGAGGGAACTGTCTGACCACTTTAAAACTAAGTACAGAATATAAAATACTTCCAAATAAACTTTCATGATTATGAATACGTAGGCTACATGTCAAAAGGGCATTTTGCTAATGTAATCTACTTGCAAAGATGTGTTATAATATAGCCTAGTACTATTCTTACTATATTAAACTTTGGATTCATCTTTTGTGGTGGCTCAACATTATTCACACACGGAACTATGTGTTGGGGATAATGGTTCCGCACTGACCATATTGTTTGTTACATTGCTGTCGGCAAACTCGCTCAGAGTGTCAACATAGTGTTGACATTGAGTTGATGTTAGCTGCTAGCTGGCTACCCGAATCCACAACAGCCAGGCAGCCAACCGTACAAAATACAGTCTCAGCCAATCACATCGATTTGTACAGTTAGTTAGCTCCACTCCATTGCGAATTTAAAGTTAGCCAGCCAGGACAGCCTGTATTAGCAAGCTACAGTTGCTAGGTAGCTAACGTTAGCCACCCGAAGATCGGTAGCTAGCTAACGTTAGCCACAGCTTCAAAAACGAATTTCAATTATGTTATGAGCTATCAGCTAGCCAGCTAGATAACGTTAGACAACGCCTCGTGTAGTAAACTCAAGTGAATAGTTTACTGGGTCATTGTTTAATGCTTCAGTGGTGTTAAAAGAGGACCTGCACGCTTGCTATCTTCGGTGCAGATGATACAGGTCTGTGACAAGACGGGTCTGTGAGGGGGAGGGCACTGCAAGCAGCGTGTGTGTGCGTCAAGCTCACGTTTGATTGGTTAGAATGGTCAAAACGCCCTTTTTCATGATATTTGACGCCTCTCATTGGCTAAATGTGTTTCAATCTGTATGCATCTACAAATCATATTATACCAGGTAGCCAATTCTGTCAGACTCCAAATCAAATCGGGAAAAAAAAAAAAAAAATGAAATCCGTCTGGAGACGGAACGCTTTAATGCATGATGTTAGCTCACCAGTAGCCTGCATTACTTTTAGAGAACACACAGCGTAGCTGCTAGTTAACGATAGCTCACCAGTAGGGGTGGGAATCACCAGTTTCATCACGATACGATACAATATAGATTCTTTGGACAACGATACAATATCGTTGCAATTTCCTGGTCAGATGCTTGTGTACACTTGGTCTCTGATTAGTAACTGAGCACTTTTTCTGTGATCAGAGAATAAATCTATGTTAATTTTTTACAACTCAACTCAATCTGAGTTACTTAACTCATCGTTTCTTCTCTTAGAATAATTTCCACAACACTACCTAAGACTAATAGTCTAGTTTTCACACTGTCACCCCAGTGTTCATAAGGGTAGCTCCATTCTCGAAGACACTCTTGATAGTTTTAATTCATTGATCTGTTGTCAATATCTTATATATCTTCTGTACACTGACGTCAGATGTCTCTGTGTAAACACGGGACCCGATGAAACGGTCTCTGTGTAAACATAGGGCCCCATGAAACAGTTCTGGACACAGGTGCATGATCATATCAGAAGCATGCAAAAGCCCACACACACACCAGCACACACACTTTAACACACACACAAGCACACATCACACAGACATCAATGCATACACATAGAGAGAGATACACACACCCCCCCCTTTTTTGTTCGAGAGTGTCACCTAGACATGCAAACTCATGTCTCTCACTTTAACACACACACACACCGACACACACACACCGACACACACACACTCACACACAAATTATATGCCGTCATCTGATAAAGAGAGCGGAGGAATACAGCCCCTCCTTTCCCCCATCTAAGCAAACACCAGCACACACACACACACACACACACATCACACAGACATCAATGCATAACACACAGAGAGACATACACACACCATTCTGACGAGAAATGTATAAATGATGTGACGATGTATTGACGAAACCACCACTTGGCACTGGCTCGCTCTGTGTGCGGAGGTGCGTGGTCCGGATTGTGATCTACTTGTGCTGTGACGGTTCAGTAAAACTCTGCAGACTGCCATCTGACTCTGTCTCACTCTCTGTTCACCTCGCCGACATTCAATAAAAGAACTATGAGGGAATTCCTTTCACTCTGACGTCACGAGACCGCCGCCATCTTGGTATGAGGGTAACAAACGGATTTCTACCATCAAATGCATGCGTTGAGCTCCGTTTCTATTACATGTTTTATCACATTCTTGTTCATTTCATAACATTTTCATACAATTTGTTTTGAAAATATTGAGGCCAACATGGCATTTCACTATTTCGAAAGCCTTTCTGGTGATTCTAAGGCGAGATATGAGTCAAAGAAGCTCGCCCTGATTGACTTGACATCATGTCCATACAAAACACCTGCAGACATGGCCATCTCTCGAATACCCAAATTGAAGCTGCTGTGTTACGTTTTGTACTAATAACAAACACAGAAATCCAAATCGCAAGTTTTATATAATACCAGCTGATGCATCACGGAGGAAAAAGTGGCTGGCGGCTAAGGTTCGGCTAACTCCCTCTGGTGTTGTGGTCGTGGTAGCTACATGCTAAGCTAACGGTAATTACATCATATCGAACCGATAGGAGCTTATCTTATCTAATCTTACGTGGTGGTACCACGTGTGCCACTACCCCATCAAACATCCACGTAAGATTAGATAAGATAAGCTCCTATCGGTTCGATATGATATAATTAACGTTAGCTCAGCATGTAGCTATTTGTCTAGGTTAACGTAGCTAACGTTAGCTGCCAGCCACTTTTTCCTCTGTGATGGTATAAAACTTGCGATTTGGATTTCTGTTTTTGTCATTAGTACAACGCGTAACACAGCAGCTCTTTGAAATTGTGAAGGACTGAAGAAAATTCCGCTTGATTGTCTTTAATTTGCCGCTTTAACGATCCGTTTCTCCACTAAATGAAGCGTACACAATGTACCAGGCGGGACAGTTTCCCCCCACGCTGCAGTTGCGTAGCAACAACAGACAGGAAGTTGACTTTGAGAATGGTCAATTACCTTGCTGTTCAATTATTATTAGGGATGCACAGAAAATTCGGCCACCGAAAATGGTTAAAAAGGCTCTTTCGGCCGAAAGGGTTTTAGCACCGAAAATATATGACCGAATGTCAAATAACGTGTTGTTGTGATGACGTAATCAAAACGCAACTACAGACATAGCATGCGCAACGTGTAACGTGAGCAGCTCTTCCTGCATTCTACAGCCTGTGATAACTAACTCCTCTTGGGAGTAGGGATGCCCCCCGAAACCCGGTTCTAAACTAAATTAGAAAAAAACTGAGTATTGATAAGCTCCGACGTTAACGGTACTGCTATCGGTAGTCTCTGTTATATTGACGAGGCTTAACCCGAGGTTCAATAAGATTCCTTTATTGACTGGTTCGTATCTGCATCCATTCATGTCGCTCACGTCTGTCACGTTCAACTTGTCTCTGTCGCCTTCCTGGTGACGTCACAATCACAACGGCAATCAAAGAGGTTCAAACCCGAACCTAATACATCACATCCTTCTCTTTAACCAGGGCTCGAGACTAACGATGTCCCGTCGTCCCGGGGACGATCAAATATTGATTTGGGACGAACAGAAATCTTTGCTGGGACGCAACCGGGACGGAGAGGATTTTTTTTTTCACAGGAAATGTCAATTGGCCGACTGTCAGTGCGCGCATATATTGCTGTCAAATGGTGAATGTCTCGTGCTGACTAAGTTCACTGAAGTCTAAACGTAGCGTGATTTGCCAAATCCAATGACTATCTCCGCCTCCCAACGCAGCGATACACTAATCCAGCATCAAGTTCCTACCCACCTCTCCTCAGCAAGTCGCGCTGCAGCAGCGTCACACCCCAAATTAATCTTGCATCGAAAAAGAAAAACATGTTAACAGGTGAGGGAAATCTCTCTTACCTAGGCTTTCTCCACTGGTATTTAACCCTGGTTGACACAGTGAATGACAGCTGGTAATTGACAGTCGCACGGCACGAGACCACTGTACAAGAACCGCGGAAAGATCAGAATGTTATAAAAAAAAAAAAACGCGCGCTATACTGTGGCATCCTCTCAGTGAAGAGAGCACCGCAAACATGCTGCGCTATTTGAAGAGGATAAACACGGACCCAAAATGACCAACAGGGAACTGCATCCAGCAATACTACCCCTGAGTCTAAGGTGAGGACACATTTAAATCACAGAAGTGTAATGTTAGTCTATTGGAACTGTATACAGTTATCGACGCGTTCTAGTTATAGCTGCTTATTGCTAGCTAACGTTACTGACTAACGTATCAGACTGCCACTGATTAATCCATAGTTCACACTATTTTATTCTTATTTTTAATATTATATTATTCCTATTTTAGTCCTATTGACCTAAATGTTTATTGTTGTTCAATGTGAGCGATACATAGTCTGCTCTGTAGTGCCGAATTTCCCTCTGGATTATTAAAGGATTTCTATTCGATTCTATACTAACACGTAATGTTACTACCATTGCGAGTTAATTGGCATAACGTTACATTTATCTAAACGAACGCGGAGAAATAGACGACAGGCTATAGGCAAACTTCACTTCAGCTACACAATGAATCCATATTCAGTGAGGAGGGCCCGCTGGAATTTAGCAGCAATTATCAATATCGACCAGGAGGACAGCGCGATCTAAGGGACATGTTTCATTACTAGTCAAGTGTCATTACTTTAGTTATCAAAGGTGGAATCTCTGGACGCAATGACATTATGTAGTTTAAAGCTAAACTACGTTTTTCTTTCTTGTTAGAAGAGGGATAACTTATTCAGTTAGATTTGATTTGATCTTTATTTATCTCTAACATTTTCAACCATAAACACACATTTGTAATACAAAAAAAAATAAAACGAAATAAAATACATTTAAATATATTTTCCTATGGAAGGAATAATCAACATGGCTCCAATTGGTTGACTATAACAGCACCGTGACCAAATATCCCTATACTAGCACCTTGTTAAACACTTTTTTTTTATATTTATTTTTAATCATAATTATTCTTGTGAAATCTTTCCACCATGGGAGCCTTTTGACTAAATCAATTTATTCTCCCCTTCTCTGAATGGTGTTTCTTATGGCAATAACAACTATAGACGACAAAACCAAAGTAAAGAAACTACATTTGATTTTTGGGACGGTTACATTCACTTTGGGACGGTTAAAATTGTATTTCGGGACGGTTCTGGGACGGTGGTGAAAAAAGTTAGTCTGGAGCCCTGTCTTTAACATTTTTTTTTTCTCAAACAGAACTTAGTATTCTACCTTTGTTTAGCTTGAACTCTTGCTAACACGTCCTATTTCCCAAAAACAAACTTAACAAACATTTCCCAACTTAAATGTTTACTCAGAGCATCCACCTACTGTAAATGAAATAACAATGTTAGTCACAGACAACTTTCACTTTAAAGGATCCTGTAACTTAAACCCACTTGAACCATGACATAATGCAAAGCACTTAATGCGAAAACTTGAATATGAAAATACTCCAACAACATGCATATGAAAACACTCCAGTTACTCTCTGTATCCAAGAGGTAGTTTAACTGGTCTACCAGACCTAGTCTGATACGGCTGCGTTTCAGATTGTCCATCATGTGTCTCTGTTTGGTCTGCAACACCTGTGTTCTCTGCTGAACGTGTGCGTGTTGCCAGATTTTCTCTTGTGTCACAGTCCACGTTCTGGTAAGCATCCTGTTCATTTGTAGATGGAAAAGTTCTCTCCTCCGTTTGTCTCAGGTATTTTCTGTTTCTCCTGTACTGTCTCCCATCCGGTGTGCGAACCACATATGAACGCGGTTGGTCATGTTTGTGCAGGACCACGGCCGGCTGCCATGTTTCACCTCTTTGAACCCTGACGTTTTCTCCTGCTTGTAGGTCAGGCAGTCTTTTTGTTTGCCTGTCGAAGTAGAGTTTTTGTTTCTCCTGTTTGTCACTCAACTGCCTACGCACGTATGTAGTTCCTTCTGGAGTGAGCAGTGATGTCGAGGCAGGCAGTTTTCCTTTCAGCCGCCGTCCCATGAGCAACTGTGCCGGTGATAGTCTTACACCTTCCAGCGGTGTGTTGCGATACTCCAATAGCGATATGTAGGGGTCGCCATTACTTCCTTCTGATTTCTTCAGCATATTTTTGATAGTCTGTACTGTTCTTTCTGCTTGCCCATTTGACTGGGCGTGACCGGGACTCGACGTGGTGTGGATGAATTCCCAGCTTTCTGCAAAGTCCTTGAACTCAGCACTGGAATACTGAGGACCATTATCCGTGAAGACAACATCAGGAATGCCATGTCTGGCAAATATTGATTTCAGTCCGACAATGACACTGCCACTGGTAGTGTCTCTCAGTTTTGTGATTTCCGGGAACTTTGAGAAATAGTCCACACACAGCAGGAACTCAGATCCCTTATAATGAAAGAGATCACTCCCTACTTTTGACCACGGTCTGTCTGGTACTGGGTGTGGGAGCAACGGTTCTCTCTGATTGTTGTTCCTGTTCTCATTACATATGGCACACTGAGATACCATCTCCTCAATTTGTGAAGACATGCATGGCCAATATAAAATGTCTCTGGCTCTTTCCTTGCACTTAACAATTCCTAAGTGTGACTCATGGATTTTGTTAATCATTTCTTGTCTCTGCTGCGGAACAATGAGCTTCGCTCCCTTGAACATCAGACCATCTGCGTGTGAGATTTCTTCTTTAAATGTCCAATAGGGTTGAATTTCCTTTTGTACAGCACTTCTGTCTTTCGGCCATCCCTTGAGTGTGGTTTCTTTTAGTAGCTGCATTTCGGAGTCTTCTGCCATTGCTGTTCTGAATGTGTGCAGTTTCTCCTCTGATATCGGCAGCTGCAGAGTGATCATATTCACTTCCAAGTCTTTCTCCAATAGATCTTCTTTCTGCTCTTTCAGGAACGCTCGACTTAGAGCATCTGCAATATGAAGTTCCTTGCTTGGCCTGTAGGTGACTTTTAGGCTGTACCTTTGCAACCTAAGCAGCATTGACTGTAGCCTCATAGGAGCTTGGTGTAAAGGCTTTTTAAAGATGCTCTCCAAAGGCTTGTGGTCGCTCTCAACGTGTATGCTTTTTCCATAAACATACTGATGGAATTTTTCACATCCATAGACTATAGCAAGTAGCTCTTTTTCTATCTGGGCATACCTGCGCTGACAGTCAGTGAGAGACCTAGACCCAAAAGCTACAGGTTGCTCATCTTGTAGTAGGACCGCTCCGAGGCCTTCTGAGCTGGCATCTACTGACATAGTCACTGGTTTGTTGACGTCATAAAACTTCAGGGTTGGAGCATTAGTGACCAGCTGTTTGATTTGATGTGTCCTATGTATCTTATTTCACTTGTCCTGACAGCGCACTTGTTCCTGTTCAGTTTCAAGTTGTATTCCCTTGCTCTGTCTAACAGTTTAAGCACCCTGTGGTCGTGCTCTTCCTTGGTGTCTCCCCATACAAGCATGTCATCTATGATGTTTACGACACCTTCTAGACCTTCAATCATCTGTGCTATTGCCCTTTGAAACACCTCTGGCGCAGATGAAATACCAAACGGTAGACGTAAGAATCTGTACCTACCTATGGGAGTGTTAAAGGTGCATAGCTTTGAACTTTCTTCGTCAAGCTTTATTTGCCAAAAACCCTGATTAGCGTCCAACACTGAGAAGAACTTGGCGTTTGGCATACGGGAAACTACTTCCTCCACAGTGAGCAATGGGTAATGCTCCCGTTTAATAGCTTCATTTAAGTCCTTAGGATCCATGCAGATTCTGAGTTTATTTGGTTTGACCACAGTCACCATACTGTTAACCCACTCAGTTGGCTCAATCTGCCTTGTTATTACCCCCAATTTCTCCATGCGCTGTAGTTCCTCAACTACCCTGTCTCTGAGCGCGACTGGGACCCTCCTGGGAGCATGCACTACAGGTGTAACAGTGGGGTCAACTTGAATATGATGCTGACCGGGTAAGCAGCCCAGTCCACTGAACAGATCATCATAATCCTTAAGAATGTCACTTTCCTTGGAAATGTCATGCATTC
This sequence comes from Notolepis coatsorum, assembly GCF_963971535.1. Lineage (NCBI taxonomy): Eukaryota > Metazoa > Chordata > Actinopteri > Aulopiformes > Paralepididae > Notolepis > Notolepis coatsorum. Next base: position 90,110,238 of record NC_140165.1, on the reverse strand, counting down.
TCTTTACTAAACCTAGTTTCTCACAAGTGGCTCCGCCTAGTGTAGCTGGTACATCCTGCTGTGTAATTTCAAACTCTATATTATGCTTTTGGCCTTTGTACTCGCATGTCAGTGCTCTCTTGCCCAGTGGTGAAATCTTTTGCCCAAAGAAAGCAACTAGTTTGCATTTGCTCACCCTGAGTCTGCCTCTAACATCCAGTTCATTCAGCGTTTTCACTGACATGGCGTTGCAGTCAGCGCCATATCCAGTTTGAAAGTCACTGCTTTTCTGTTTATCCTCACTGTTTCATTCCACGGATTTTCCTTGAATTTTGTCTCCATCAGTCTGATGTGTTTTTCCTGCTCCACTTCGACTGTGCCGATGAACATTTCCTCCTCATCACTCTCACTCTGCTCAATTGCATGCAGCTTTTTTTTATATTGGTGCTGTGGTGGGCCCTGCGCTCTACACACCTTGGCAAAGTGATTTCTCTTGTGGCATGATTTACATGTTTGTCCAATTGCCGGACATGTCCTTGTTCCATGTCTGTAACCACATCTGTAGCAACTTGACTCATCTGGTTCAGTATGACCTGTGCTATCTGCAACTTTACTGTCTTTTGGCCCGACTGTTCTCAGTCTGTTCACATCCACCTCTTCTGTCAGTGCTTTCACTTGACTGGTTGTGATCTCACTCGCACGGCAAATATCCAAGGCTTTTGCTAGTGTCAGATCTGCTTCTCTTAACAGTCTGCCTCTTACTTGGTCATTAGTTATGCCACACACTATCCTGTCTCTTATCAGGGATTCGTTCAACTGACCAAATTCACAATCATTGGCTTTATACTTTAAATCCGTGACATAGGCATCTATTGTTTCTGACTGTTTCTGTGCACGTGTGAAGAATATGTGCCTTATATATGGCAAGTTTTTCTGGGGCTCACAATAGTCCTGAAATTTCTTCTTCAGTATGTCTATTTGGTCTTTTTCTTCTTCAGTAAAGACAAAAGTATTACATACTTTAATCGCCTCATCTCCGGCGACATGAAGAAACGTCGCACACTGCACTTTTTGAGACTTTTCTGAGATGCCGCTGGCGATGCTAAATAGTTCGAAGCGCTGTGTCCAATTCCTCCAATTTTGAGCAAGATTGCCTTGCAGACTCAATGGCATCGGAGGTTGAAACTGCGCCATCCTCTTATTCCAATTTTACTTCTGACACCATGTTATATTGACAAGGCTTAACCCGAGGTTCAATAAGATTCCTTTATTGACTCGTTCATATCTGCATCCATTCATGTCGCTCACGTCTGTCACGTTCAACTTGTCTCTGTCGCCTTCCTGGTGACGTCACAATCACAACGGCAATCAAAGAGGTTCAAACCCGAACCTAATACATCACAGTCTCTAGGAGCGGATTAGCTACAGAGCTAACAGTGTACCATCCATCTGCGACGCAACGGTGGCAGCAACAGTGGACACGGAGTAATGTTAACGTTATGTCGAGTTCATACTACACTACACGTATGAACTCGACATAACGTTAACGTTACTCCGTTTCCATGAAGTGTTTAATTAGCAGCAATCTGTTGTTGAAAATGTAACGTTAAACCGGAAATTGAAATAAGAGGACAGGAAGCAGTCATCAAATCGTTGTAGTCATATTGTAGTCTTTTAGTCTTATTAAATAAAAGATTTTAACAAAATAAAAAGCAGCAGCACTATTGCATAACTGAGTCATGTTTGCTATGTATTTCTTTCTTTAGGGGAGTAGGACATTTGTTTCACAGTTTTAGCATGATGTTTTATAGATGGCTAGGTTAAACACAGGTTTTTGTTTTTAAGAGGGGGGGTTTGATTTGATTTGATTGAAGTTTATTTCAAATATGCAACACAACAAACAAACATCAAGTACATCAACACCTCTCGTGTGTGTGTGTCTTTATGCAGATCTTTATGCAGTTTTAAAGCACCTTGGCTTTGTTCTGAATGCACTTTGTTGTAGTTATCCTACAGAGAAAAGAAAATGCACTTGACTTTAATGCACATTTTGTTGTATGCAAAGAGAAAATGTTTAAATTGTACAATCTTTCAGCAGTCAGTCTGGAATTAATGTATGCATTCAAAAGTGCTGAATAAATGTTTTATGGGCCCATAAGTGATTATTAATATTATTTAAGTTAAGTTGCCATAATCATGTATTTTGCCATAATCAGGTAGCAAAGAAAATTAAAGAAATACATTATATATATATATATATTAATCATTGTCGGCCAACTGTTTCCTATTTTCGGTATCGGTTTCAGCCAAGAATTTCCCATTCGCTGCATCCCGAATTATTATCATATTTTTATTGTTGTGTAGTAAGTCTAGTTTGGACTAATAGTCTAGTTTTCACACAATATTAACTTCTGTGGCTGCTGATAATGGCTTATCCTCGTTTTCTGGTGATGATGGACCTATGTACAGGAATGTGGTCTGTATGTAGGTCCAATATCACCAGGAAATAAGGCTTATAAAGCTTATGGAGTTAACAAACATTTCTATCAGGAAAGACTAGGTTTACATAGTTGAATTACAGTATAGCTTTTATTTTCACATAACAAGAAATCACTGAAATTATAGTTACAAGAAATGCACAACATAATTTGTCCTTTTCCTGTAAAATCAACTGATGAGTTGCATACTGAAACGGCACACATTGTATACAAATTTTAATGAGAGAACTGTCAAGTCCATGCTATGCCACAAATTAATTGGCACACTAACATAATAAAAAAACAAGCAATACTCTCAGTAAGTACATTGTATATCATATTTCACTGCTTCATGTGTAACGCTGTTTATGTGAGAAATGGCAATTACTGGCAAATGGACAAGACAAGCTGAATGACATAATTCTCCGGGATCGTTTAAATCTGTTGTTTTGGTGCATTAATTTAGTCTATGATAGTGATGGATAAAACAGCGAGATGGCGATCCCATTCAACTCAGTGTCAGCCGAAGTGAACGTTTCCACACTTGGCACCAATGAGCGTTCATGTACTACACAGTGAAGTGATCACCCTTCCTTCTTTTATAGTTTCCTTGTTGAGAACTCAAAAATACGTCTTGTTAAGTCCATGAGGGCTCAGTCCACAGGTCTGTTGCTTGGACATTGAATTGGGATGTAGCCTTTTCAGGCTCAGTCCATCTGCTCTAACTGGGGTGTCCCCCATCAGAATCGCTCCAGAGGTAAACTTCTGCCTTCCATCTCATCCTGTTTTATCTTCACCTTTTATTTCTTTGGAAAGCTTTTCTTGCATTTCTTTTTTAAGTGTAGGGCTTGGATTTCTTCTTCAAATGAGTTTACCAATGTCCTTAACATCCGTCTTTGGCTGGCTACTCACACACTAACAACACGTGACTCACAAGAGGAGTTTTCAAGGGGCAACATCTAATCCACTGTCCATGGTGCTGAACTGGACAGTGGAGAGGTGCTGAACTGAAAAGTCTAATTTCTCTCTCTCCAACATTCAATTATACAAAAACAACGACTGAAACTGATATCTATCTAACAGAGAACGTTTAATTCTCGTATCATAGAATTGTTATGCATTTTACTAAATTGACTTGCCAATTGGCAATATATTAATATTGTGTGGAACAGATGGTAAGCTTTGCTGCGGGCTGCCAGTTGCATGACCTAATAGATCCACAGTCACTCACTCACTCACTCAGTTTCCCCTCATGAAAATCTGTCCTCATGATTCCCCTCTATAACACTATGGGTCCTTGATGAAAAAGTAACAAACTTTGAAGCGGACAAGAGCTAAATGGTGTGTGTCAAGCTAGCGACAACAACAAAAAGAGTTCCGGTCAGAATTTTTCAAAATAAAAGCTGCAACAAATATGTATTTTCCGCTTTTTCTGGATGAGAATATAATTCATTGTTGTTTTTCTTAAAGCAATGTTGTTAGTAGAGGAATTTCAATCAATAAACCTACATTTTCTCACAGCGGGTACAGTGGAAATTCTTTTTAAGTAAGTAAGCATGCTAAGTTGTTGCATGAGAACACAGTTTGATACAAAAAAGATTATAGGAGAGAAAGTTATATACAAATATACTGGAGCAAAGGAAGGAGAACGAGAGAAAATAAAGATATGAAAGAGAAAGTAACATACTGATATCCTGATGGTCTGTGGGCTCCTCCTTCAGCACAGTGGAAATATCCTGATGGTCTGTGGGCTCCTCCTTGGGTGGGTCTAGCGGGTCCTGAGCCTCTTCCTTTTTAATCATCAGTAGGTCGCTGGGTGGATCTGGGACAGAGGAAGACAGACACTAAGTATTTATATTGTGCCAGTATTATTAACTATGTATATTCATACTCCAGTGGTCCAGGGTTTTTCCTGCATAGATCAATTCCCGGGCAGCCTCCATATAAATAAATAAAATAAAGTGTAATCCTTACTATCGGAAAAGCCCAGTCCTCTGTGCCTGAGAGCAACGGTCTAATGTACATTCATGAAAGACAATGTAGTTGCTTTGATGAAAAATATACAAAAGCAAATTATAATAAATAAATAAAACTTCAAATGAGGCAAGTTTATATATATATATATATCATGTTAAAACTTGCATTTTGTGGAGATTTACACAATACTTTCTTTCTCCCTCTTTCTAACTCATGCACGAACACACCATTTGTCCCTCTCCTCATGCTATCACATACACACATGCACAATTGCATACACATAGCCTTCACTATGTATGTACTACCCCCCCTCGCTCTCTCTACACACGTATGCACACACAAAGCTGTATCATAAGTATGTCATTATACAGATATCTCTGTACATATCATATCTACAATTCATATTATGTATGTGAATGCTCCACTTGTTTTCTCTACTCTTCTGTATAAATACTTTGTTAGCTCACCATTCTTTAGAGATCCAGGGCCTGTAACCCAGGTCTCTCCATGTTGCAACATTCTGTCAGTAAACTCTATTCCTTAATCAAAGACTCTGTTGTCCGCCTCAGTGAAAAATATCTATATAAATAATACTGAATATATAATATGGTCAAATTAGCCTATTCCACATCAATATCAAATACGTCCATATGTTTACCTAAAGGATAATTCCAGTTTTCCCCTCATTTGACATTATAGCAAAGAGATTGAAAAGCTAGACAGTCCAGTTCCTATCTACCCAGTGCTGCCAATGTGTTCCACAAGGACGGCAGCTTCAGAGGCAAATTCAGAAAAGTCCAGTTTTCTACCCAGAAGACAACACTGCTTCTTCTTCATTTGTGATTCAGTGGTGGTTGGAACACAGAACCGTACATCACTGCCACCTAGTGGAAAGAGTGATGGGGATCAGTAACCCCATTACAGAATATATTTTCTGTAATAAATGTTCAAAAAATATTTAAAATCATACGATTAAGTGGATTAAGTGATTGAGTGGCGCAGTGGGCAAGGCGCTCGCCACTAACACAGGAGATGCTGGGTTCGAGCCCAGCTCTCGCCGTTGCTACCGGCTTGGCTGGTCGTTCATACTAACACAATTGGCAGTGTTAGGGGTGGGAAAGCCGGTGGGTGGGGATTGGACGTTGTGGACAGCGACTCCTACAGGTCGGTTGGTGCGCCTGTACAGCAGAATCAGGAAGTATCGGGGGCAGCGTGAGCCTCCCACGCGTTACTCCTCGCCACTGAGAGATTGCGCTGTTCAGGTGAAAAGATGCGACAGCTGCCTCCTCGTGTACCGGAGGGGACACGTGAAGCAAGGCTTGGTCCTCACTGCAGCCGACCAGTGGGAGGCATAGTCTAGCAACGTTCGACAGGGAGAATTGGCGAGGCGAAATTGGGATGGGAGAAAAATTGAAAATAAGGAGAAAAAGTGGATAAAAAATAATAATAAATCGGGAGCCATTAGGTGACAGTATACATAAAAGAACGGTCAATTGCCCTTATGCGTGTCCTAGTAGACCATCTGCCCCAAATGGCGTAATAATAATAAACTTTATTTGTATAGCATCTTTCATACAGAAACTGCAACTCAAAGTGCTTCACAACAGAAAGAAGACGGGCATAAAATGAGCATACAGTGCAGACATAAAATCACAGTTTTTCACATTTCACATTCACATTTCACATTTTCACATTTCACATCTAACATCCCAACAGGCCACCTTGTTTATGGTTTGATTCAGTTTTAAATAGACAATAAAAAAAATAGTAAGATAGAATAGAGTAAAATAGTGCAGACATATAAAGTCAGTTTTTTACAGTGCAATAAAAATGTTCTGGATTACTGTTTAAAGTCGTCTTTACCTTCTCTGTTTGGTATCTACAGTTTAAAACTTGACAGTCTTCCCTCCTGTTTGATACCCACCTGTTTTGATAACCCTTCGAACCTCCCACTCAGGGCAAACCTCCCTCTCAGGGCACAGTTGCCTCTCTCAGGACGCAGTTCTAGGCCTGGGTCCTACCTAAGCATTACATCACGCGACTAGGGATGGGTATCGTTAGGATTTTATCGATACTACTGCTCTTATCGATACTGCTTAACGGTTCGGTACTTTATCGATACTCTTATCGGTTCTTTTAGATTATTATTATTTTTAAATGTTATACATTTCTTATTTGAACGGCTTAAGGCTATATCTGTACTTGATGTTTGTTTGTTGTGTTGCATATTTGAAATAAACGTCAATCAAATCAAATCAAACCCCCCCTCTTAAAAACAAAAACCTGTGTTTAACCTAGCCATCTATAAAACATCATGCTAAAACTGTGAAACAAATGTCCTACTCCCCTAAAGAAAGAAATACATAGCAAACATGACTCAGTTATCCAATAGTGCTGCTGCTTTTTATTTGGTTAAAATCTTTTAGTTAACAAGACTAAAAGACTACAATATGACTACAACGATTTCATGACGGCTTCCTGTCCTCGCGTTTCCGGTTTCCGGTGCTATGCACGGAGAATTTAACCACATTTTCAACAACAGATTGCTGCTAATTAAACACTTCATGGAAACGGAGTAACGTTAACGTTATGTCGTGTTCATACGTGTAGTGTAGTATGAACTCGACATAACGTTAACGTTACTCCGTTTCCAGCGTTGCTGCCACCGTTGCATCGCAGATGGATGGTACACTCTGTTAGCTCCGTAGCTAATCCGCTCCTAGACTGCCGATAGCAGAACCGATAACGTCGGAGCTTATCAATACTCCGTTTTTTTCTAATTTAGTACCGGTTCCCGTTTAGAACCTGGTTTCGGGGGCATCCCTACACGCGACGGAGTGTGTTATACGAATTAGATCACGGCTAGGGGTGGTTGTTAGGCCCGAGGCGCAGCCAAGGGTCGTTAGACCCCCCTAGGCTTGATCTAATTCGTATAACACACGACTTCAAGTGATGTAATGCGTTTATACAATGGCCGAATTCACCCAACCTTATTGCTATACAATAAACACACAGTAATTGAAGCATAATGGAGATTTATTCGCAAAACCAGGGTTAGAAATAAATAAAAGAAATTCAAGGGCTTTTTTTGCCCCCCTTAATTGATTTTCGGGGGCTTTTTTTGTATTTCGGGGGCACTGAATTTTTATGATAAACGGTAGGGGTGGGACAGTTCACAAAATGGATGGTTCGGTTCGTATCACGGTTTTGGGGTCACGGTTTTCGGTTCGGTTCGATATACGTTAATTTTTATTAAAATCTAAACATGCTTCTCATTTATAAAAAAAAAAATAAAAAGGTTTACAGTGTTACAGTGTTTACAGCCTTAAATAATGTTTGGCACACAAAGACCGAACTGACTGAAAAATATAGGCTACATTTGTCAAAGTATTAACTTAGTGCAAACAAACAATATGCTCAGCCAGCACTAGACTTTCCTTTCTTTAATATAAACACAAAAAAACTGTCAACCATGTTTAAATTCCCTGATTGTCAGTTCTTAATGGAAAGATTCGTTTTCTGCTTGAAATTATTATGTATCTGTCTACATACATTTTTACTATTAACATTATTTAAATATTGAGTGCAACTGTGGTGGATTACGTAATTCGGTGAGTTGGAACTATCTATGGGTTGGTGCCGGGTCCCCACGGACATTTTAGCGTCACGGACTGCCAGCTCAGGCAATGTTATCAGCTCCGGAGGAGTTCATAACATCAACATGCAGTGGGACAGCGGCAATAGTCCCGGTTGGAGTTAGTAAAACACAGTTGTATGTAGGGCTGTCTTAAATACTTCGAAGCTTCGAAGCTTCGTTCGATGGCACAAGCTTCGAACATTTAAAAAAAAATCGAAGTAAAAAAAAAAAAAAAAAATCTTTTTCAACGAATTTTTTTTTCAATTTTTTTTTTTACTTCAGTGTGTGTGTGTGTGCATGGGGCCATTGGGTGGGGCCGGGGGACAAATACACTGGAGGAAAGTAACCCAGCTCAGCACTGCCCAAATTATATCATCACTATTGCCTGTTTGAAGGATATCATCCTCAAACACATATACACCACCTACACGCCTATTCTCAGTCCTTGCCCCACAATGGTGGAATGAACTACCCACCCCAGTTAGGACAGCCGAATCCCGTCCAATCTTTCCCCGTCGACTAAAGACGCACTTCTTCAACCATTATCTGAAATAAAATTTAAAAAATCTAACCCTAACTAACCTTACTGTCATGCACTTGTCCTAATAAACTAACCTACACTGTAACACGCAACACTTTGATGAATATTGTTACTCAGCTGATAGAGTTGTATCCTTCCTGATGACCTGTCGTACAGAACTTATAAGTCGCTTTGGATAAAAGCGTCAGCTAAATGACTAAATGTAAATGTGAATGTAAATGCCTTGTAGAATTCCACACATAAGAAAGAAAGATACTGGGATGAATAAACAAAATAGGAAATAAAATGTAGAAATGCATGCAATACATAAATAAATATGAATCTCCATATATGAAATAGAACATTTAGATAAGGTGCTACTGAGATGTTTTGGTGAGTTCTTTGTTTTTTTGTGGAAGTAGCCCTTCTTAAAAATGCATGAACATTCACTGATAATTGGTCTGTAGTGGAGTCTACAAGGTCTACAATGCCGGACCTTGTAGACTGACATAATTCTGTGCATAGTTTAGTCTACACAGGCCATATTTCAAATAATCAAAATCTTACTTCATTCATCTTAAACATTCTTGATTTGGGGGATTGGTAGTTCCCATGAAATCTGAAGTTGTTCAAACGACAACAGCGATCCACCTTGAATTAAATCACACAGCCGTGTTGGCTGTGTCACAGTCACGAAAGGGGCTACTTAATTCATTAATCCAATCCACTTTATTTATAGAGCACATTTAAAAACAACAAAGTTTACCAAAGTGCTGTACAAGTCCCACAACATAAGATACAAAAAAAAAAAAAAAAAAAATTAAAAAAAAAAAAAAAAAAAAAAATATTAAATCTTTTTTTAATTCGAAGCTTCGAATTAAAATCGAAGCTCGGCCCCGAAGCTTCGATTGCCATCGAAGGTCAGCCCTAGTTGTATGTTAGCCTTCTTGGATGTTGAATAAACGCCTATCATTGTCTTTAAACACCCCGCCTCTCAGACTCCCATTTCCTCCTCTGCTACAGTAGCTAGTAGCTACGGTGACATTTCATTGACTGTACAGTATTATCTTGCGGGCTGCGTCGGGCTACCATAGTTAAAACGTGCGTTGTGTTGTACAAACTGCAACGCTATGGCAAGATGTGTGTAGGCCTATGTAATGTTAATGGCTATGTTTTTAAAGTCGTAATGAAGATTGATTTATATTGTGCTTGCCATTTTTACACAAACTGACTAGCACCTGGCTGCAGTGCTGCTGCTGCTGCCTGCAGCCTGCAGCCAGTGCTCACCTCTCCCGGCTCTGCCTAATGAATTTTTTTATTTGCGCGTCATCTGAACCGTACGATACACAGACGCTCCATTACCGGATAAATATATATATATATAATTAGTAAACTGTCGGGGGCATTTTGTGCCCCCCTTAACTGATTTTCGAGGGCATTTTGTCCATTTTCAAGGGCATTATGCCCCAAGCCCCCGTTAATTTCTAACCCTGCACAAAACCATACACAGAAAGAGTAGGTCCAAAAAAAGAAAGAAAGTTGCCTCCGTGTCTAGAAGCAGAGGGTGCTACAAAGCATGCCATCTAACAACAAACTTCATATAAATCCTGTGATTTTTTTTTTAAACTTTATTTTTTAGCGTTTATCGCTTTTCTGGTCAAGCATGACCGACAGTTGCAGGGTGAAACGGGAGAGAGAGCAGGGGGAGACATTCGGCAAATGACGGCGAGTCCAGGAATCGAACTCGGAGTCAACCAGATCCGTGACGCAGCACGGAGTCCCGCGCGAGCGCGGTAACATGGTGTGCTACTGGAGCACCCCTAAATCCCGTGATTTATTATTGTTTTGACAATGGGTCATGACAAACCAATTACATAATCCAACATAATGTAAACAACTAACATATTCCAGTTGACTATCTTTTTTTTAATGATTCGTTACGAATATATCCATACTTTCATTGTGTCCGAGACATCCAGTGAAATCGCTTCGTGTGACAGTGTCCTTTTGAAGCAGAAGGAGGTGCAGAGGGTGCTACAAAGCATGCCATCTAACAACAAACTTCATATAAATCCCGCGATTTATCATTGTTTTGACAATGGGTCATGACAAACCAATTACATAATCCAACATTACGGTCCGCGGCCCGATGGTTGGGGACCTCTGCTATAGAGCCACACTCCGTTATGCACAAGTTTACAGACTTTCGGAGCGTGTATATTATTCAATGAGACTGCCAGCCAGCTTTTGCGTGACGGAGAAATACAATTTCAATTGTGACGAGAGATCATCCCCCGATTCAAATACAATTGAACACACACGGCTCCAAAGATATTAATGTTTTGCGGCAAATTTTCACCCCGCAATGGATTTAAGTGCATCTCATCTCTCCTCTCTCATGTTGTCTGTGCTTCTCCAGTGGCCACTCCCCTCAGACGCAAAGTTCTGTAGTTTTTCACACAGCGAGGAAAATAATACAGTCGGGCAATCTAACAAGAATTTACGTATTTACAAGTGTGTCAGTGTAATGGTGACAAGGAGGACCTTGAAATCGATTCTAAATGTTACCGGAAGCCAGTGTAGGTTAGCTAATACTGGACTGATGTGGTCTCTCCTCTTGGTTCTAGTTAGTAGCCTAGCTGCCGAGTTTTTTATGAGTTGGAGTCGTTCTGTGGTTTTCTTTGGGAGGCCGTGAGGAGTGCATTACAGTAGTCAAGTTGGCTTGAAGTTGAGATAAAGGCATGGATCTGTTTTTCAGCGTCTTTTTTATTCATAAACGGCCGTACCTTAGCTATATTTCTAAGGTGGAAAAATTATGTTGTCACCTTGTTGATGTGTGATTTTTTTTTTGATCCACTTTTTCTCCCATTTTTTCTATATTTTCTCCCATCCCAATTTCGTATCATCCAATTCAACCCTCCCCTGTCACGGACGCTGTTTCTTGCCTCCCACAAGCCGGCTGCAATGTGGACTAAGTCATACATAGCACAAGTCCCCTCCGGTACTTGAGGTAACAGCAGTCGCATCTTTTCACCTGCGCAGCTCGATCTCTCAGTGTCGAGGAGTAACGCGTGGGAGGCTCACGCTGCCCCCGACACTTCCTGATTCTACTGCGCAGGCGCACCAACCGACTTGTAGGAGTCGCTTGTTCACAACGTTCGATCCCCACCCTTCAGTTTTCCCTCCCCGTAATACGGCCAATGTGTATTACTGCGGACGACCAGCTAAACTGAAAACAATGTGGAGAGCTGGATTCGAACACGCGAATCCTAGCGTCTCCACACTGGTGGCGAGTGCCTTGCCCACTACACCACCTAGCCGCCCTATTTGTTGATGTGTGATTTAAAGCTTAAGTCTGAGTCTATTATAACACCAAGACTTGTAACTTCGGGTTTGATCCAAGGAGTAAGTTGCCCCATATTGCTCTGTAATATTTCTCTTTTTGTTATAGGACCGACTAGTAGGATTTCAGTTTTGTCCTCATTTAATTTGAGGAAGTTGTTCGTCATGTGTTACGGAACGGGAGTACACCCTCTATCTCTATGTATCATACCATCGATTCTGTAAAAGATTGTGACAGGTTCTATCGGTTCTCATGTTGCCTGCAACTTCCTGGATGGAAATTAATTTCAACAGTATAACAATAAAAAAAAAACGAAATCTCAAAATTGCCCAAGTCAAGAAAAATAAATAAATGATCATCATTATTTGTATTTATTTATAATGTGTTTTTGGTAACATTCTTTGTTTGCCTCATTGGATTGAATTGCAGGGTGGAGAGCTGTAGTAATCATCTTGAGCACCCAGAAAAACCCAACTCACCAATTTGTGGTTCAGCTGACTAGATTTTATTCAGAATTGATTGGTAAGATACAGAGATGGGGACTCGAGTTTAAGTCGCATGCAAATCAACTTGACATGACTTGAAACTCATACCCTGGCGACTTCAGACTTGAGTCAAGACTCGAGATTAGGGACTTGTTCATTAGTGAACCATGTAAGAGAATGGCACAGCCTAAATAAATAAAACATTTTATTTTAATTTCATTTTCAAGGTAATATTCTGTGAATTTTGCCTGCATTGACCAAAAAGAGCAGTCATCCAAACATATGTGTGCCTGTCAATCGGACCTTTAATGCACACAGAGACATGCGTCTGTTAGATATTAATGCACAGAGACATGCGTCTGTTACAGATATTAATGCACAGAGACATGCGTCCTGTTAGATATTAATGCACACAGAGACATGCGTCTGTTACAGATATTAATGCACAGAGACATGCGTCTGTTACAGATATTAATGCACAGAGACATGTGTCCTGTTAGATATTAATGCACACAGAGACATGCGTCTGTTACAGATATTAATGCACAGAGACATGCGTCTGTTAGATATTAATGCACACAGAGACATGCGTCTGTTACAGATATTAATGCACACAGAGACATGTGTCTGTTACAGATATGAATGCACACAGAGACATGCGTCTGTTAGATATGATTGCACACAGATACATGCGTCTGTTACAGATATTAATGAGCTGGATGAATGTAAAAATAAAGAGAATTTGGCAAATATCTTTTTAATTTAAGGTTTTGTTATTCTTCTAATATAACTCAAGTCCAGTAACCTAACCACACAATATGCCACTGGTAGTCGTGTTGGAAAGCAGCCTAAATCACGCTTTCTCAGCCCACAGGAATACGTTCACTTTCAATTAACACATTGAGTGCCACGCCGCTTCCGGGAAGTGACCCCTTCCGTGCCGCCCATTAAACCCATGTAAACGTAGTTGTAGTTTGTAGAGCTAAACCTATATTTTATAGTATAGCTATGGGTCTAATAACGCCGTCGGGTCTCAGTGAGCTGCTTCTGGTCAACGTGCAAAAAACAGATTCTTTTTTCACCCGTACATTTTATGTTTTATACCGTTTTGAATATGAACATAGTCCGGCCGCTTTTGAGCAATTCCAGGGAAAAGACACGAAAACAGCGTTTTTGTGTAATTCAATAAACACATTGTCATTTTTCGCCTGATTATCGGATCTTCCTGAAATCAACGCTAGATCATCACTAGTATCCTTCATCGTGCACGCATACAATGTGATTTAGACCGGCGTGCCGCACCCCCCCCTCCTGCAACCCAACGGCAAACAGCCATACACATAAAAGACAGATAGCTTCAATAGCTGTAGAAATAAATATCAGATCAACGCAAGCTTTCATATTATGGTGTCCTTATCTGGTCTCTGAAAAAAAAAGAATCCAATAATCTCATCGCCATTCCAGTTATCCACAGCGATCCTGTCTCCGACGTTGTTGGGCATTGCACTTCAACGGGCGGGCGGGGTCAGTAGTCCAAACCATCCCTACAAGCGAGTGTTTAGGACCCGCCCCCACGCCGCAGCTCGGTAGAGAATATAAACTAACCCGTTTCTAACGGGGTGCAATAATGCCGGAAGGCGTTAGAGGGCGTATAAGACAGTCTACCAGCTCAGACACACTCAGAACAGTATGCACAAGGTGCCCCGCTGAATTATGAATGGCAATAGAGAATAAAAGAAATACCGTGACAGATACATAGATCTACGTTTTTAGCAATCAAAGGGTTAACAGTGTATTGAAGTTATTTAGTTTATGAAGAACGAATGTAGGCTACAAACGGCATAAACATCCGACACTGGATTGACTGATATATTGTTAGAATCAGCTTGTTGATGTACAGTAACAGTCGTCTCTTTCTCTAATAGTCTAATGCACACTGGTTGCCATTTGTTTTATTCCATCAAGGTTTATATTTTTCTTCACATCTTACACTACTGGCCAGGAGAGTCGATTGTCTTGGTTTATTGATTGATTTTTATAGTGGAGTAAAAGCCAGCATCCATGGGATAAAAACATGAGAAAGTGCAAGCACTTATTTATTTCCATCATGGTCCCTGATTTTGGACATGGACACACATCAACATAAAACGTAGAGCTTTGAGTCAAGTATGAAAAAACGTATTGAAAATGGAAGATAAAGCCTTGTATACAATGATGAACAAAACAATTATACAAGATTGCAGAAAGAGATGTTATCGAAAAAGATGAATGTGAACTTACATATATCCTGATAATCTGTGGGCTCCTCCTTCAATCCAGTATAAATGTCCATAGGTGGGTCTGGAGAGTCTAAAGTCTCTTCTTTTTTGATGTTCAGTAGGACGGCTTGGTCCCTGGGTTCTAAAGAAGTAATCTTCTACTGGAGCTTGAGTCCAGAGTGTCTTCCTGTAGGACTTCCTGCCCCCGGTCAGAGTGAGTTACACCAGGTGAGTTCAGGTAGAGAACTATGGAGAGAGGATACTAAGGTAAACTTTTGTAAAGGTTTGTACTTTTTTATATTATATTTATTTGCATCTATACTTTAAGTGTATATTACTGTGAAGCTATGCATCCCCCACCCTGTATCCCCCCCCCCATACTGCTTTGACACCCGAATTTCCCCAAGGGGATCAATAAAGGATTATCTTGTCTTAAACCAACAGGCTATCCAGTAGGCTTGGGCGGTATCCTTTTTTTCACACCGTTATACCTTTATCACATAATACCCCGGTGCACGGTATTTGACGGTATGACTTTCATTTTCATCAGCGGGGGGGGGGGGGGTGGCAACCCGTGTTACCAGTAAACAAATCATCGTCAGCTCTCAGATTGGTAGTCAGAAGCCTGCACCGTTAGCGTTACTGCGTTAGCATCTAGCCTTGGCAGACTATTTGATTCGTTAAGGGCTCGAAATTGCATGAGTTTTGGTCATATGCTTCCGAAATGCTCCCGTTGTTTGGCTACTTCTATTTGCAGTGAAAACTACTCGAATGCTTTATAACCTAGTCATTGATTTAGTTCAGGGTAATCTAAGATTAGCCGCAGAGCTAACGCTAGTTAGCGTGAGCTAACGCTAGCTAATCAAGCTCAGTAGCTCACAGAGAGAGATAAACAGCTGACAGCGGATAGTACAGGACGATACAAATACAATAAAAAGGCGGGTGGGGGCTGTTGTGTAAACCTTGTACTCTTTAGTTCATATAATAAGAGACGGATTATTTGCGTGCTCCACCAGTGCACCACTCCACAACAACACACACCAACTCTCGTCACAACGCTTTACGGTATTTTCACAGCACTGTCGCAACATTACCGTAAAACGTGAACACCGTTGTGACCCACTCGCTCCACTAGACTGGTCTCGCCCTCTGCTGGCGCGTGTGTGCACTACACTCAAAACTCTGTTTCACTGTAATAGAAGCTGAAGCGCATCTGTGATTTTGACGGTGACTGACGGTATTGATTTTCAATACCGTCGGTATTTCTAAATACCCCGGTATATCGTAATACCGTCCAAACCTACTATCCAGTCTATTTGTCAGATTGAAAACAAAATGTGGAGATTCTGACAGCTTGGCTGAGTGGCTTATCAGGAGAACAGACGTTATGAATATAACTATGTATCCAGTGGTGCGTTGCTTTCAAAAGCTGGTTGCACAATGTTTTAATGACGCCACGTGCGCGCTCCCGCGCATGCGCATAAATGTTCCCTCGCGTGCGCACAGGATGTAGCCTTCAACAGATATGGTGGAAAAACAAACAATGTTTTAAATGTAATTGTAGTTGGGGTGATCATTTGATTCATGGCGCTGAATCCCCTTTCGCATTCTCCAGTGCTGCATGGAATGACTTTTGTGCATAAGTATTTTACTGTGTAGTGTACACTGTAGTGGATGGTTGGATAGTGTGGGATAAAATCAATCAATTTATGTCTCTAGATACATGTATTCATGTATTCCTATTATCAGGTCTCAGCCTGTATTTATTTTAGCATGTCTGTGGCCTGACTGAGGTGTCACAATCTATTTGTTACCGGAAGGGTCAGTGCAGCTGTTGGTAAAAAGCCACACAGCCACACAGGCCCAAGAACTGATGAGGTGACGGTTTTGGCTGACCACTGACAGGGAGCATTGTCAGGATCTATAATAATGTATAATACCTATGAATCAATCCATTTATCTATTGTAAGAACCATAAGATATCTACAAATGTGTGTACCATTCAAATGTGTTATTATGATATGGTATTAAAACAGGCCTATGTGTCACCATGACCCCAGCTGTCTGAAACTACCAGGAGACAGATGTAATTCTAGACCCTTGTCATTTCAACTGTTTACCTTATATAGACATTGTTTAAAGCCCTGAACCTTTCTTCATGCTAATTTGGAAGAACACCACCTCATTCGCTCAGAACACCAACCAGCTGACTATAAAATTACAATGTGATGGGGGCCGCGACACACTTCTGCTCTGCCCTCACCAAAGCTAAGTTGAACTGTCCACTCTCAGCTGTTTGTGTAAATACTCTGTAATATTGAATATTCACTCTGTAATAAATATGTGATTGCTAACACCCTCTCCTCATCTTTCAAGGTCAATAAAAGAATATGCCTTATCAATAGGATGGAATAGACACAGAGCTCCCTGCCCCCTCCTCTCAGGTTTGGTGTGAAAGATGGTCTGACTCAGGCAGAGCATCGTTCACACCAAACCTGTGAATGTGATTGCCATGAAATGGGTTGCATTCCATGCGCTGTTGTTATGCTTATGCGAGGTAACCAGGTACACACGACGAGTCGAGTGCAGCGCGTTCTTGAGTGCGTGCGCTCATCTGTGTATGTGCGTGCAATCCCGTGGATGCGCTTCTGCTCACAGAAGCTGGTTGCCCGGCGGCGTCTATTCGAAGCCCAAACAACTCCTGCTTCCGCGTTCGAGTTTTGCGCTCTGATTGGCCACTGACCTACGGTATTACGCCCCCCCTTATCTACGCCAGTTCTGCACGCCCAACTCTACTAACAGCCTGCAGCCTGCTCGCTAGTCCTGCCTCTACTAACAGCCTGCATTATCCAATTCATATCAATCGAAATAACGTATTGTTTTCATCTTTCTATATTAACGGCTCGCTAGTTCTGCCTCTACTAACAGCCTGCATTATCCAATTCATATCAATCGAAATAACGTATCTCTATATTAACGGCTCGCTAGTTCTGCCTCTACTAACAGCCTGCATTATCCAATTCATATCAATCCTCTATATTAACGTGATTCCATCAACACAACATAAATGTTCAAAACACGACAAGACCGTTTGCATCACTTCCCACGGTTCTCGGCACTTATTCTACCGGTAGTGCGGTATTGGGTCTTTGGGTGAATATTTTTTTTTACATTTCTATAACCTTTATTTACCCAGGCAAGCAAGTAAGAACAAATTCAGATTTTATTTATTGTCAAAAGTATGCATAATGTTATGTTAATTCCACAACAAGACATATGTAATGTTAATTACCTGAAATTATTCAGTTTTTTGGGGGGGGGACCCTGCATATATCGGTATCGGTTGATATCGGTATCGGAAATTAAGAGTTGGACAATATCGGTATAGGTAAAAAAGCCAATATCGAGCATCCCTAATGAAAACAATACGTTATTTCGATTGATATGAATTGGATAATGCAGGCTGACAGTAGAGGCAGGACTAGCGAGCAGGCTGCAGGCTGTTAGTAGAGTTGGGCGTGCAGAACTGACGTAGATAAGGGGGGGCGTAATACCGTAGGTCAGTGGCCAATCAGAGCGCAAAACTCGAACGCGGAAGCAGGAGTTGTTTGGGCTTCGAATAGACGCTGCCCGGCGTGCAACCCCGTCCCATGAGCAACGCATCCACTATGAGACCATGAATGACATGCTCTTGCTGTTTGTATTACCTCATGTCCCCAATGTCTCAAGATCGTAGTTAAAATATGTAGGGCGGCAACAATTATTCAAATGAATTGATTAATTTGATTGTAATGGAGCTTTAAATCCTGCTGAAGAGAACACTGTAGGCAAGCATTACAAAACATATAGCATTATATATTTATGTAAAAGTAAAAGAAAATACAAATAAAGTTACAAATCTAAAATAAATTGAATGTGAAAGAATGTCGTGCAAGCTGGGTGGTGGTGGTAGCCGCCACATTTCACCCTGACGCCTTGGAAATGGTCAAGTGAAATCCTTTGCTAACACAACCCCCTCCAATGTACAGTAAATCACCAAGTATGGTCTTGTCAATATTCCAATATACAGTTTTGCTTGTATAGTTGTACAGTGTCCCCCACCCACCCCTCCTACCGAACCTCCCCCCCCCCCCCCCCCCCCCCCCCCACTAGGGCGGGCCATACTTTTTTTTTTTTTGGAAAATCAATCGAGTGAATATGAGAAAATATGTGTTTTTTTGTGGGGAATTCAAATATGGGATTATTTTTCGGATCTGATAACTCTAACCAACATTGTTTTGGATTTCAAAATGGCCGATTTTACCATTTTTCACCCCTTGGCCATACATGGATGCCAACATGAATCTGAAGGAAATACTAACATGCAAGGTGTCTAAATTATGTGTTTCTTAATGGGGAATTCAAATATGAGTAAATTTTTCGGATCAGATAACTCTAACCTACATCATTTTGGATTTCAAAATGGCTGATTTTACCATTTTTCACCCCTTGGCCATACATGGATGCCAACATGAATCTGAAGGAAATCCTATCATGCAAGGCGTCTAAATGATGTGTTTCTTAATGGGGAATTCAAATATGAGTTCATTTTTGGGATAGGATAAATCTAACCTACATAATTTTGGATTTCAAAATGGCCGATTTTACCATTTGAACCCATTGGTATTGTATTACAAAATTGTCAAATTTACCCATCCCCTTTCAAAGATTAAAAAATATATGGGAAATCATTTGGAACATCATTTTGGATTTCAAAATGGTTGATTTTACCATACCCTTTTACCAGGTCAGCTCCTGCCCCCACCCCTCTGCCAACCCCCGGCTTGCGTGACCAATAGCGTCGCTGCCAGCCCCAGGTTGGCAGAGTGACAACTCAGCTGACCAATCGACCCAAATCCCAGGGTCGCTGCAGTTGGGATTTTGCTGTGATATTGCTCGGTCCTTGATCTTTATCCATCTGTCTTTTCTGCTCTTCCTGTGGTGTTGTAAGCTCATTTCTTATTAAGAACCTGAGGAACTGTAACTGCCTCCTTACAGTCCCTGAAGTTGAGCTCATTCCTGAAAACTGACCCTGCAGCTTCAGCAAAGCTACAGAAAAATTATGATGAGATTCCAAACATCGCCCTTGCTAGTGTAAGGTATGGCATAGGTCTAAGGCCAACTGCAGCTATAGCAACTGCAGCTCTGATTGATGCAGGACTCATCTTAGAAGATGACACAAGTAAAGTGATTGATAAGAACAAGGTTAAGAGAGCACAAGAAAAGTTGATGCAAGAGCTGGGGGAAGAGTTTGAGGAGAAGTCCAGGGAGGAGGGGGGGATCTCCTGTATCCTCTTTGATGGGCGGATTGACATGACCAATGTGATGATGGAAGTTGAGGGCAGTGACCAATCTTTTCCTGCAAAGATCAAGGAAGAACACTATAGTGTTGCTAGTGAGCCTGGCAGCAACTATCTGTTCCACTTTACACCAGAGAAAGCAACTAAAGAGGAGTCCCATGCAGAGCAGATTGCTAAGGTCCTGTTTGCCTGGCTGAAAGAGAGAGGTTCTGATAAGACCTTGTGGGCCATTGGAGGAGACTCAACCAATGTCAACACTGGAGTGAAGGCAGGTGTAATGCGGAAGCTGGAGCTGCACCTGGGGAGAAAGCTGGTCTGGTTGGTGTGCAACCTGCACACTGGTGAACTTCCACTGCGCCGTCTCATTGTTGAAGTTGATGGGGCTACTCTGTCAGACAACAAATTATCCGGGCCAATAGGACAGCTCCTTGATTCTGTTACAGACTTGGAGATCAATCCTAACTTCACCAGGATCTTTCTTGGCCCTCCGCTGATCAAGCTGCCTGAGAAGATCATTCAAGATCTCTCAACTGATCAACACTATGGCTATAAGCTGGTCTGTGCAATCAGGGATGGAGTGCTTTCTGCAAGGCTGGCTCTGCTGGAGATTGGACCGGTAAACCACAGCCGCTGGCTCACCACAGCAAACAGACTCCTCAGGCTCTGGGTGTCAAAGCATCAACTTAAAAGAAAGAACCTGAATAATCTACAATGCATTGTGGAATTCATCATTGGAGTGTATTATCCATGTTGGTTCAACATGAAGGTCAAGCACTCCTGGATCGAAGGGCCTAGGCACATCCTGTTTCAGCTGGACTACCTCAAGTCTCAGAGGAAGAAGGTGCTGGATGTTGTGATGCCAACTGTGAGAAGATCTGCTTGGTATGCCCACAGTGAAGCCATCCTCCAAACACTGCTGTGCTCTGAGGATCAAAAAGAGAGAATTGAGGGGGTGGAGAGAATCCTGGCCATCAGGGGAGAGGGGGATCCAGACACTCAGCTGGGAGACTCCTCTGTCAGGATCAGAAGAACACCTCACATCAATAGTGACGCTTCCAGCATTGGTGGCTTAATCAGCTGGTCAGAAGATGTGTCAGAGACGTTTGTTAAAATGGTTACCGAGGTTTCTGCTGAGTAGTTCTGGAAAGAGCTCACCTATTTATGGCAGACGTTGACTTTAAGTTTGTGTTTGTAGGTTGGTGGCTAAAGCAGTACAGTAGGAGATCTTGCTGTCCAATAATGAGTCCAATCAAGATATTGGAACATGGCAAAGTTCAAGAAGTCAGGAGATCGAGATTTAGCACTTAGGTGTTTGTGTGCATTACAAATACAATTTATTATCGTTAGTATTATTATTATTGATATTTGGAGTTGTATCCTGTTATATACAGTTCACTTGTTAATACATTTGATGGCTTTGTCATTATAAATGATTTCCCATATATTTTTTAATCTTTGAAAGGGGATGGGTAAATTTGGCAATTTTGTAATACAATACCAATGGGTTCAAATGGTAAAATCAGCCATTTTGAAATCCAAAATTATGCAGGTTAGAGTTATCCTATCCCAAAAATGAAATCATATTTGAATTCCCCATTAAGAAACACATCATTTAGACACCTTGCATGATAGGATTTCCTTCAGATTCATGTTGGCATCCATGTATGGCCAAGGGGTGAAAAATGGTAAAATCTGTCATTTTGAAATCCAGAATGATGCAGGTTAGAGTTATCCTATCCCAAAAATGAACTCATATTTGAATTCCCCATTAAGAAACACATGTTAGGATTTCCTTCAGATTCATGTTGGCATCCATGTATGGCCAAGGGGTGGAAAATGGTCAAATCGGCCATTTTGAAATCCAAAACAATGTAGGTTAGAGTTATCCGATCCGAGAAATAATCCCATATTTGAATTCCCCACAAAAAAACACATATTTTAGAGACCCCACTCGATTGATTTTCAAAAAGAAAAAAGTATGGCCCGGTCTACCCCCCCACCCACCCAACCACCTCCAATGTACAGTCCCCCCCCCCCCACCTACCCAACCTCCTCCAATGTACAGTTTCTACGTCAAATGTATATACTCTTTTTTTTCTGGACTCTTTTCGTATCACAAACAGTACTGTATTTGCAAATCTGGTATGTCATAAATGTATAGATGTAGCAGTACTGTCTATCTGTATGTCGTGTGTGTCATATGATGAATTGAAAATCACCCTGATGGAAACAAGACGAAAGTCTTTCTCAGGTCTGCATCCTCTTAACAATTGTATGTAATGAGATGTACTGTACTGTACCCATTCTGCAATCTGTTAATAAACTTTTCAATCAATCAATCAAGCCTCTGATCTTTTCTTACCAACTCAACGGCAACACTTGAGAAGGGCCACGTGGTGTAGAATCTCAAAACAATATCAGTAACATAACTATTCTCCGTGATATCTTGTAGGCCAGTGTGTTTTTCTGCAGCAATCCCGCAAGTAAAAGTAGCTGGAAAACAAAGCCACAGTCCGTATGTTGTGTCAAAACATCGATCGGTGAAAATCAAAATGGATCGAATAGAGTGGACTTCCTGGTTACTTGATCGGCATTTGTTTTCCCCCAATGGGCTCAAGGAATAATAAGAGGAGGTGGGTTCTCGGAAGTATTTTGCACCAATCAATCACTGCATTATTTGGTCGTGGAAAACGGACGTCCGATGACAGCTCCGTCAAGGCAGCAACACTTGGCCACAGGATCACTTCCGGTTTAACGATTTAGCCTTAAAAATAAAGGCACAATACACGATTTGAATAACAACTGATCTTTAGTGGTTGTGTAACTTTGCAGTCAGCAAAAATGCACACCAGAGCACTAAGAGAAACTTGGACTTAAATGCTTGCATGGAAAATGCAACAACAGAATCTATGTCCCCTCCACAACAAGTTACAATCTAAAATAACACCAAGAAGCTTGATTGATTGATTGATTGAAAACTTTATTAACAGATTGCAGAATGGGTACAATACAGTACAGCTCAATACACACAATTGTTAAGGGGATGCAGACCAGAGAAAGACTTTCGTCTTGTTTACATCAGGGTCCCCCATTTTCAATTCATCAGGACATATATGACATACAGATAGTCAGTACTGCTACATCTATACATTTATGACATACCAGATTTGCAAATACAGTACTGTTTGTGATACAGAAGGAGTCAAGAAAAGGGAGTATATACATTTGACGTAGAAACTGTACATTGGAGGAGGTTGGGTGGGGGGGGTTGGGTACGTTGGGATATTGACAACCATACTGGGTAATTTACATTGGAGGTGGTTGGGGGGGGGGGGGGCACACTGTATAAACAAGCAAAACTGTACATTCTTGCTCAACAGCTACATTGTTTAGCATCAGGTTCAGCTGAGGTTTAAAGCTCAACAGATCATTTGAACCAAATACAATGCTTTTAGTTTTTGGTATGTTTAAGACTAGTTTATTGCTGGTAACCCATTCTAGTACTGTTTGCAATTCTTTGCAATTCATATGATCTGATTATTTTCAATTTTTCTCCCAACCCAATTTCGTGTATCCAATTCTCCCCTCCCCTGTCTTGAACGTTGCGTGTTGGAGTGGTCACTTGTCAGATTGTTAACAGAGAAATAGCATTGTGTTTGTTAAGAACAGGTGGCAAGCTTATTGGTCGGCTGTTAGGGCCAGTAAAGGCATTCCTAGCATCCTTAGGTAGTGGGATGACTTTAGCTTATTTCCAGGGTTGAGGGCAGGGGTGTAAAGTACTTGAGTAATTGTACTTCGTTACAATACATGTAATACAATAAAGTACTGTTTTGGGGGATTTGTACTTTACTCAAGTATTAAGATACTTGTACTTTTACTCAATTACATTTCAGAGAAAGAAAAACATACTTTGTACTCCTTACATTTAAAATGCAGACCTACAAAGTACAAAGTACAAAACTCGCGGGTCCAACCATTTTAATATTTTTTCAATATTTGTTTCTTTGGCCGAACTAACGTTAACGTTATTAATCCTGCGGTCGCTCTTTATTTAAAAACAGCCAATTAAATCCACATCAAAGGAAAATGAACCCGCCCATACCCATGCTGATTGGTCCTTGTGCAAGAAAGCAGGTATCTTTGATTAAACACCTATCAGAAGAATACAGTCAGAGTGACAAGCTACAGAAGATGGCCGCAAACGATAGTACGAGTTATGAAGAGGACGATAACAATTTATGTTTTACTTTAACTTTTTAGTACTTAAGTACATTTAAAAGTCGAAACTTTTTTACTTCTACCCAAGTGTGTTTTTAGCCAGATACTCTGACTTTTACTTGAGTACAATTTTGAGACGGTACCCATACTTTCTGGGTACTTTTTACACCCCTGGTTGAGGGCACACATTACATTCAATGTAATCTGTGCCCTCAAACCTGGAAGGAAGCAAGTCATTCCACTACCTAAGAATGCTAGGAATGCCAAGAAGCATGAGGATGAGAGAAAATAAAACAGATAAAACTTGTAGAGCTTTATGCGTGATGCACCAGTTTCCCTCAACCTGAACCCAACTTCATTCAACAGTATGCTATAATCATATTGTAATGGGAGTCCAAGACAAGTCAGATGAGGCAAATGATTATGTAGCACCCTTCATATTAAAGCAAGTGGTTTGGTAGGCTACATGTCCATATCATATTTACGTATAGTATGATATTATAAAGTGACCTTATCGATACCTTAATATAGATACAAGATCAAATCCTTTTATTCAACGATTATAAGTATTTGCATACAGAACCACCCCTAATCAACCATACAGTATATGGTAATTAAATACCGTCATGGGAACATGGCTGTTTGTGGAATGTGGAATAATGGCTATAAGCGAACTATAAAGATAAACTTCACTGAGAGCGAGATTGATCACAGAGATCATCTAATGAACAAATTGAAGGTAGAAAGCATTTAGTTGTGAACAATCTTATTTGGAAACATGACACAAAATAATATTCCACTTTTCTTAAAAAACAATATTTAATCGTATGATTTTCTTTTTTATCCACTTTTTCTCCTTATTTTCTATTTTTCTCCCATCCCAATTTCGTATTTCCAATTCTTCCCTCCCCTGTCTTGAATGTTGCTAGACTATGCCTCCCACTGGTCGGCTGTAGTGAGGATAGAAGCCTTGCATCACGTGTCCCCTCCGGTACACGAGGAGGCAGCCTGTCGCATCTTTTCACCAGACAGCTCAAACTCTCAGTGGCGAGGAGTAACGCGTGGGAGGCTCACGCTGCCCCCGATACTTCCTGTTTCTGCTGTACAGGCGTCACCCAACCGACCTGTAGGAGTCGCTGTCCACAACGTCCAATCCCCACCCACCGGCTTTCCCACCCTCTAACACTGCCAATTGTGTTAGTATGACGGCCGGCCAAGCCGGTAGCAACGCCGAGAACTGGGCTCGATACCAGCATATCCTGCGTTAGTGGCAAGCGCCTTGCCACTTGCCACTAGCTGCCTTAATCGTATGATTTTAAATATTTTTTGAAAATAAATAAATCCTATGAAGTTGTCCATTCCAGTGGACACCCAGGAGGAAGGAGCATCTAAGGGTGTTGACTGACGCAGTCCTATACAGACCCAGCACATTGACAGAAATAAATGACAAGCTGACCCGACATTTGCACTGTAATGACTGAAATGAACAAGTCACTGAAGAAAATGGCTACCTGTGCAACCAAATATATATATATTTTTTTTTGATCAAATTTTTTATTATTATTCACATGAAACAAGACAACACATTAACCACAATCACAGTACATAGAACTTCACAAGAAAATAACAAAAACAATAATACAGACTAACAATTATACAGACAAGAGAAAAGAAAACAGATTTCAACCTTCTAAATTTTAATTCCAAGGGGTACTATCTAATAAATGGTCTTTCCCAGTGTTCAGCCCCGATTCCCGGCCGTGTGACCCTATATTAATAAAACGTACATCTCCAATCCACCACAAGGACCATTTTTTGAGAACACGACCCGAAAACAGAGCAATGAACCTTCATGAAAAAACAAAAACCTGTAGAGGTGTTCCATAGACTCACAGAGACCGTGTAAAAGTGGCCAAACAGTGAAGAAATAGTTAAATAGCTGCCCCCCCATAATATCCCCAGCTAAACTCAAGATGACAAGACAAAAGACAAGACAGACAAAATATTTCCTCCTCCCCCTCCCAAGAGACCGCCGGACTCACCCGAACACGCACCTCAACCCCGCTCAGCCGCACACTGCGGTCTTTACCTTCTCAGCTGCTGCGAACCATAGGTCAATTCCAGCCTGCCCCACCCCAATCACCCGGGCTGTGGATATCTCAAGATAAATCACATCCAATAGAGTTAGGGACCAGTTAATCATTGTAAGCTTCTCAGGCTCCTTCCATCTCATTGCTATTAGCTTCTTCGCTGCTGTGACGCCCGCTAGGACAACCCTTTTCAGTTGTACGGACGCGGGTAGTGTCGTTATATCGTTCAGGAGTAGCGTAACAGCTGTGAATGGGATAGTTAAGCCACACAGATCTGAAAGTTTGTCCGTTATTGACCTCCAGAAGCGGGCCACTGGTGGGCAATCCCAATACATATGCATATAAGTGCCAGTGGCCTTTTGAGAGCACAAAGTGCACCGAGAGTCGGTTATCAGTCCCATAGCATATAGCTTCCTAGGTGTAAGATAGGTCCTATGAATATAATTAAAATTAATTTGCTGGTGATTGGGGTTGCGGGAAGATAATGCCACATTTGCCCAAACATTATCCCAGTCAAACTCAGGGTCCAACTCCGGGATATCCACACGCCAGATTGTATCCAATGATAAATTTTTATACGTGGATTGAATTAAGAGCGTATAAAAGTCGGAGACAAACCCTCTGGATGTCGTCCTGTCCACTATGAGCCTGAGGAAGGGGTGTGGGTGCAAGGCTTGAGCCCACGGTACGCCATGCGCCCTCAGTGCTGACCTTAGTTGAAGGTAAAGAAAGAAGGACTCGCCGGGAAGATCATAAAATTCTCTTAAGTCCTGAAAAGCACGGAGGCCGTTCTTATCATAAATATCCTCCAGAGTATGCACTCCCCTCCTTTGCCATTGAGGAATATTAACCGGCTTGTGTCCAACAAGTAATTGCTGGTTATTAAAAATTGGAGAGTCCAGGTGCCAAGGGCATTTAACCCCACACGACCTCTGTACATTACGCCACGTTTGGATCACGTGAGTTATGATCGGTCCATACCTCAGCCGGCATTTCGAAATAGAGACAGTGGAGTACACTACATCCTGCAATCTTAGCGGAGATACCGCCGCCGCTTCTAAGGAGCGCCACGATACAGCCTCTACAGGGTCTAGCCAGCACATCAGAGGTCTCAGTGAAAAGGACCAGAAATAAAGTTTAAAATCAGGGATTGCGAGGCCCCCATCTTGTTTTCTACGTTGAGTAGTAGCCCTTTTGATTCTCGGGCGTTTGTTATTCCAGATAAACTTAGATACCATCGATTGTACCTTGCGCCAGTGGTCTATTGGAGGGGGCAGGGGGAGCATTGAGCTAATAAAATTTATCCTAGGCAGGATGTTCATTTTGATTATGGAAGCCCGGGCTTGTAAGGAGTTAGGAAGGGACGACCACCTGTCTAGATCCTGGCGTATTTTATCATAAGTACCCGTGAAGTTGTACTTAGTAGTTTGGTTCAGCGTGGGGAATATCTCTATGCCCAAGTATTTAAAATGTTCTACTATGGGGATATCAGCTGGTAGTCGTACCGCCTTGGCCAGTTCATTAAGAGGTAGGCAGGCTGATTTGTTCCAGTTAATCCTAAAACCTGACAATTTACCAAAGTCGTCGATTATCCTCAATAATTTTGTGGCCGACCGGGAGGGGTCGTCCATGAAAATCAGCAGGTCATCCGCATAGAGAGCAATTTTGTGTGGAGTATTGTTGACCATTATGGGGACGATGTCCTCCGATTGCCTAATAAATTGGGCCAAAGGTTCGAGGGAAAGCGCGAACAGTCCCGGGCTCAGGGCAACCCTGTCTAGAAGATCTGGAGACTGGAAAGAGTGTGGAACAGTTTTTGCCTGTCAGTATCATCGCAGACGGCGAGGCATACAGGACTTTAATCATATGAATAAAACTCTTTCCAAGACCCATGACCTCAAGTACCTTCCACAGGTATGACCACTCAAGTCTGTCAAACGCCTTCATGGCATCCAAAGACAGAACTGTGGATGGAGTTGTATTGTCTTTACTGTTATCGATTACATGCAACAGCCTCCTAAGATTATCTGCAGCCAGACGCCCCGGGATAAAACCAGTTTGATCGCAGTGTACCAATACAGACATAAATCTCTGCAGGCGACGGGCCAGCACCTTGGCAAACACCTTTAAATCGGCCCCGAGAAGACTCAAGGGTCTATAGCTACCACAATCATTGGGATCTTTGTCCTTCTTGAGAAGTAAAGAAATCAACGCCATATTGACATCTCTTGAGAACTCCCCTTGTTCGATAGCGTAATTGATCATATCGAGCATCAATGGACCCAGTTGGTCCCAGAAAGCTAAATACACTTCGGGTGGAATACCATCCCAGCCTGGTGCCTTACCCCTCTGCATTTCAACAATCGTCTCCCTCAATTCTACGAGAGTAATCGGTCTCCCCAGTTCCTTGGCCTCTTCCTCAGAAATGTGGGGTATCTCAAGCCCGCCAATGAACGATTCAAATTTAGAGTCATCAAGATTACCCTCTGAGCTATATAACTGTGAGTAAAACTCTTTAAAAGTGTCATTGATCTTTTTCGAATCAGTAGTGACTGCACCCTGGCTCGTCCTAATCGAGGGGATATCCGAGAAATGATCATTTGAGCGTATTTTCATTGCCAATAGATGGCTAGGTCTGGAGCCGTGAAAATAGTAATTTTGTCTTGTCCTATGTATCAAGAACTCAGACTGTTGTTTAAGTATGGAGTTTATTTCTTTTTTGACTATCTTAGGTTGTGTGTTTAGTCGTTCATTATAGTTAGTTTGCAAGGATGCGTATAGGTCCGCATATAATGATTCCAGTCCTTCTAGCTTTTTTGACCGGGATTTTCGCAAATTGGAGGCAAATAGTGTGACATGACCCCTGATAAATCCTTTCAATGCATTCCACAGGACCCTAGGGTCTTCTACTGTGCCAACGTTGATCTGCAAAAATTCAGCTAGTTTACTCCTGAACTCAGAACAGAAGTCATCGTTCTTTAGCAAGGTCGAATTAAAACGCCATCTGGGAGCTCTTGCGGAGAGCCTGCCAAAGGTTGCCGTAAGGAAAATCCCCATGTGGTCTGAGAGAGCCAAGGGAACCAATGAGACATCGAAACTATCAAACATATTAGGGGACGCGAATGCATAGTCAATTCGAGAGAAGCTTTTGTGTCTGGCTGACAGGTGAGAGTAATCTTTGAGGGTGGGGTTGCATAAGCGCCAAAGGTCTGTGAGCCCCGTGTCTATGGCCCACATCCTAAGGGCCTTAGAGGCCAGTTTTTGGTCGCTCGTTTCAGAGGGCCCGGACCTATCCATCTCCACATCCCAGCACGCCACCCACAATGAGAGCGTATCCATTAAGTTCCAACATATTCTTCGTGATTGTATTATAGAACGCTGAATCAAATGTGTTAGGAGCATACAATGCTATTATAGCCATCTTCCTATGCAAGAATTCAACTTTTGCTATAGTAATCCTTCCCTCCGTGTCCGACCATACATCCAAGATTTTGATATCAAGGTTACGTCTTGTAACTATGACTACTCCTTTCGTCTTATCATCGGCTGAGGATGAGGAGATAACGTGATATTGCCGATTTGCCAGTCTTGACACGTCACCTACCAATAAATGCGTCTCACTAAGGAGAGCAAGGTCAATATTTCTCCTCTTCAATAGCCAAAGGACACTGGCACGCTTGTGTGGGGCGTTAAGCCCTCCTGCGTTCCAAATTAAAATATTCAATTTAGCCATGGTCGAGCTTGTATAAATGCGTAGAGAACATACCAGTGCAGCCAGGCTGAGTACAGAGGTGCTGATCCCGGCGGGCCCGGACGGTCAATCCCAGGAGTTCAGAGGAACAATTACACACATATAAGACAACAGTACATAAAACACATAAAATTACCACCCCAGCTACAACCCCCCCTCCTTCTACTCTAAACCCTAACCCCCCCGTCCTATTATAAGGCCCCCTATACCCACTCTCCAATCCCCACCCTATGCCCCATCCACTGAGGATGGTCATCTTCCTATCACTTCCCACTAGAGACATGGATCAATAAGACACTCCCCACTCCAACCCCCCTCTAGATAAACCCCTGAGTAAACCCCCACTAGTCCAATAAACACAAATAATAATAAAAATAAAATTCAATAAAGATATCGGTCGAAACCCACCTGAGCCCTGGCCCCAACATGAGACAACCATAATGGTAAAAATAGCCATTATTAAATAATAACTCCACATCAACCTGCAGCCAACTATTTCCGAATCTGCGCTTCAACGTCGCATTGTTATAGCCTAAAAGGGTATAGGAAAATTCAAAACAAAATTCAATTAAAGCACCCCAGCCGATAGTCTAAGGCAGGATCGGGTCACAGGTTAATTGTGCAAAATTGTGTGAACAATGTCAATTAAACAATGACAAAAAAAGGAAGGGAAAAAAAAAGGGTTATGGTCAAAGTGCACCCCTTTAGCTGTCCCTCTGATCAGGCACAACGGCTGAAATGACATAACCTATGTAAGAATAGAATTAAACACATTCATTAATTAATCAATCCGGGGATGGTAATAAGCAACACCTGACACCACCTGTTATCATACATTGTTTCAATAAAGATATCGGTCCGAGCAGTTAGTCCAAGGTAGGATCGAATCACAGTTAAATTGCTCACTCAAATGCCATTAAAACAGCGACAATTATTATATAATTACTCAGCATCAACCCTGTAACCATCTACCTTGGAGTCTGCATATTAATGTCGCAACGTTATAGCATAAATGGATCACGGAAAATTCAAAACAAAATTAAGGCAATTCAGCAGTTAGTCCAAGGTAGAATCGGATCACATTTAAATCGCGCATACAGATGACATAAAAACAGCGACAATAAGAAAGAAAAAAGAAAGGAAAAGAGGGTCATGGCTAAAGTGCAGGCCATATAACCATATAACCATATAGCCATGAAGTGCAAGCCATACCCGACCCAACCTGTTATCATATATTGTATATGCATATTCAACCGACCTTGGCTTCTACTATGGATCCCAAAGCTCAAAACAACCTGGATATAAAAATAAAAGCATACCAGAAGTTAGTTAGGGATTCGATCACTCTTGAATTGTGCAAACCAATGTCCCTTTGAACAGCAACAGCAACCAAAATACGTAACCATTAACGGGTCTCGAATGTCTCAGCGCAGACTATAGACGAAGCCCGCTGGCTATCCCGAGGCTAGCGCGTAAGCTAGTGATGAATCCGGATAGCACGTTAGCCTATTATGTACATTGTTCAGCTAGCTCGTTAGCTTCCAAAGAGGCGATACACAAGTACGACCATGAGGTCAGCTTTAGCAAGTAACAGAAGTCATTGGGAAGCCCCGCTAGTTGGATGGGCATTGGGCAGTTAGCATGTCTGGGCATGACAGCAAGTATTTGTGAATAGTCGGCCTAATCAATGTATATAGGCCCAAACCGCCAAGTCACTCACCCGCCATAGATATCAAGCAACAGACTCGGGTATCTCCGCGAGATATTCCTTCGCTTTAGCCAACGACCAAAACAAACGCTGACCACCGACCTTCTCCAACACAGATAATTTCGCGGGAGCGAATAACGTAGGCCTCAGGCCTAGTTTCCATAGCTTAGTCAGGACCACCTTGTATTCGCCTCTCTGTGCTTGAACCTCCGGTGTAAAGTCTTCGAAAATGGCCACTTTGTGATCACCAAGCCTCAGATTACCCCTTCTGGTACGAGCCGACCGCATGATGAGTTCTCTTTGCTGGAGTCTGTTCAGCTTGACTATGATGGGCCTCGGCTCTTTGTTCACGCCGGGAGAAAACCTGCCCGCTCTGTAGGCCGACTCACAGATAGGGGGCGAAGGGAGGACGTCCGTCCCTAGTATTTTCTGCAGCAGTTCGGGCACGGTCTCAGAGAGACGGCCTTCACCGCTGGTCTCCGGTACTCCAACAATCCTGACGTTGTGGCGTCTATCCCGGGACTGCATCTCCTCCATTGCCGACTGTAGTTTGTTGACTTCAGCCTGCCTAGCCAGCAGGGCGGATTCGAGACCCGCCATCCTCTCGCACTGTAATGATACCTCCGTCGTTAGCGTGGCTAGTTCGTTAGCATTAGCCGAGGAGACAGCGTGCATCGTCTCCATCTTGTCTGTCAGCGGTACTACCGCCAGCCGTATTTCTTCTGATATCTCACGACGGAGGCTGACACAAAAATCCGCCAACACTTTCTTCTGTGCTTCAGCGATGCGTGTCTCAGAGTCTGCGTGTAGCTTGGTCATGACCAAGAGCACAGCTTCGCTTAACTCCCCGACAACGGGCGACGGTGCGGCCAGGCCTGGCGGTGATGGTTTGCTGGTTGGTGCAGTCATGGCTCTGGTTTCCACCCCCGTCATCGTAGAAAGTCGAAAAAAGTCGATGAATGTATACTAAATACGACGACCTAGCAAACAGATAAAAAACAAATAAAAATAAAATAAAGACTAATGGGGAGAAACGTATATTCAGCACGGTAGAAGGGAGCTCATGTGAAACACGTCTACTCCATGATCGCTCAGCTCCGCCATATATATATATTTTTTTCAACCTTTATTTATCCAGGCAAGCAATTAAGAACAAATTCTTATATACAAAAGCAGCCTGTCCAAAAAGCAAAGGCCTTTTGTGGGAAGGGGGGGGGGGTGGGAGGCTGTAACAAAAACAAGGTTATGTACCTTGCATACAAGTAAATAAAATACAAAATGACAGTAGCAATAGTATACAAGGACAACAATAAATAAGGGAGAGAGAATGAAAGGGAGAGAGGGAAAAAGAGAAAGGAAGAGTGAGAACCAGAGGGAGAGTGAGAACCAGAGGGAGAGAGAGAAGAAAGGGGGAGAGGGAGGGAGGTAGGTGAGGGGGCTTAGGGGGAGGAGAGAATGTCTGAGAGCTATGCCTGCGATTGGGAGGCAGTCAGCAGGTGCAACAGTCGGTTAAGATCTGTTGCAGATTTTGTTTAAAAGCAGTGAGCGATGTGAGAGCAGTGAGTTTAAGGGTGTTTTGTAATGTATTCCAGTCAGATGCAGCAGCAAATCGGAAGGCGTTGCGTCCAGAAACCGTGCAGGCTTTGGGGATGGTGAGTTTGATGAAGTTGCTGGACCTTAGGCTGTAGGAGGAGAGGTAGAGAGGTGTTTTACCAAGTATGGTTTTGTAAATATTTTTTTTGCATCTACTTTTTCTCCCATTTAAAATTTTTCTCCCATCCCTATTTCGTATTGTCCAATTCTACCCTCCCCTGCCTCCCACAGGCCGGCTGCAATGTGGACGAAGCCTTGCATCA
The DNA here is from genome assembly GCF_963971535.1 of Notolepis coatsorum. Taxonomy (NCBI): domain Eukaryota; kingdom Metazoa; phylum Chordata; class Actinopteri; order Aulopiformes; family Paralepididae; genus Notolepis; species Notolepis coatsorum. Next base: position 90,076,600 of record NC_140165.1, on the reverse strand, counting down.
CATGTCCCCTCCGGTACACGAGGAGGCAGCCGTTGCATCTTTTCACCTGCACAGCGCGATCTCTCAGCGGCGAGGGTCTGCGTGGGAGGGTCACGCCACCCCCTTTGCTACCTGATTCTGCTGCGCAGGCACACCAACCGACCTGTAGGAGTCGCTGTCCACAACGTCCGATCCCCACCCACCAGCTTCCCACCCCTAACACTGCCAATTGCGTTAGTATGAACGACCAGCCAAGCTGGTAGCAATGCCGAGAGCTGGGCTCGAACCCAGCATCTCCTGCATTAGTGGCGAGCGCCTTGCCCACTGCGCCACTTAACCGCCCATGGTTTTGTAAATTATTTGAAGCCAGTGAAGAAGCCATTCTGGTGTGAAGAGATGTCCAGTCCACCAGGTTATGAAGGTCACAATGGTGAGTGGTGAAGGGTGCACTAGTGGCAAAACGGATGGCGGAATGATGGAGTATGTCGAGTTTTCTGAGGGCACGCTGGGATGCCATTCTATAGATGGTGTCGCCATAATCAAATATAGGGAGGATGGTCATCTTGACAAGAGTGAGTTTGGCCGAGCGGGTGAAGGAAGCTTTGTTGCGGTACAGGAAGCTCAGACGAGCTTTGACTTTGGCCTGCAGGTGTTTTATGTGAGTAGAAAAGGAAAGGGATGGGTCTAGCCAGAGGCCAAGGTATTTATAAGAGGTAACAATCTCCCGCTCTGAGCCGTCGGCACAGGTGATTTTACGGGTGCTAGCAGTGTCATGTTTTCTGTTAAAGAGCATACATTTAGTCTTCTTGGAGTTGAGAAGAAGGTGGAGACTGTGAAAGGACTGTAGAGGTAAGAGGTAAGGCTAATTTGAAGAGTGGATGCCACAGAGTGGAGTGAAGGGCCTGCAGAGTACAAGATGGTGTCGTCAGCGTATAGATGGATCTGTGAATTTCCAGCAGCCTTGGCTACATCGTTTATGTAGATAGAGAACAGCAAGGGACCCAAGATGGAGCCCTGAGGCACCCCTTTAAAGATGTTGAGAGGGTCAGACAAGATGTTCTCCGTCTTCACCTGCTGAACACGCAAGGTAGCTGACAAACCAACTGCAGGATTTTGAAGAAAGGCCAATGCTGGAGAGCCTCTGTAGGAGGATGGAATGGTTGACTGAGTCAAAGGCTTTAGCTAAATCAATAAAGGTGGCGATGCAAACCAGCTTAGAGTCCAAGGAGGTGATGATGTCGTTCAGGACCTTAAGGGTAGCTGTGATGCACCAATGGCCTGGCCGGAACCCGGACTGCAGATTAGACAGGATGTTGTTTGAGGCCATGAAGTGACTGAGCTGTTTGTGATCCAGCTTCTCTAAGACCTTAGCCAAGCAGGGCAAGATGGAAATAGGCCTGTAGCAGTTGGGATCAGAGCCAGAACCACCTTTAAAGAGTGGGAAGACTAGGGCAGTTTTCCAATCAGGAGGAAAGACAGATAGCTCAAGAGACAAGTTGAATAGACTTGTGATGGGGGCGGCAATGATATGGGCAGCAGCTTTTAAAAACATAGGTTCGAGACCATCAGAGCCAGCAGACTTGTTTGCATCCAGCTTGGTGAGCTCCTCAAAAACCTCAGAGTTCAGGAAGGGTTTAAAGGAAAAAACGCCAGAGCTGGGAGAGGAAGGAGGCTGAGGTGAGGCAGTGATGGGGGGCATAGCAGAGAAGACATCGGCAGAGTTGACAAAATTATGATTGAAAAGTGATGCCACGGGGGGGCAGGTGGCGCACGGAGATTACGTTCGTCACCAACACCGGGAGACACTAGGATTCGCCTGTTCGAATCCAGCTCCCGGCGTTGCTATCAGCTTGGCTGGCCCCTCGCACTGATACAATTGGCCGTATCAGAGGGTGGGAAAGCTGAAGGGTGGGTCCTGGGCGTTGTGGACAGCGACCCCTACAGTTCGGTCGGGGCGCCTGCTCAGCGAGGGTTGGATCTGAGGAGAGATAGTGTGGCCTCCCACACGCTACACTCTCCCCGGTGAGAACCTGCGCGGCCAGGTTGGCCTGCCCCAGGCTGCACATGCGTCGGAGGAAAGCATGTGACAGTCTCCGGTCTCCCGGACCAACAGTAGGGGAAAGTACGCAACAACCAGGAAGGGTGGGATGGGAAAGAAATCGGGAAAAAAAGGAGGGGAAGAAAGATAATAAAAAAAAAAAAAAAAAAAAAAATTATGCCATGCGAGATTTATCAGTGACAACAGCGTCATCGAAAGTCATCGCGTTGGGAAGATGAGGAGAAGCAAGCTTATTCTCCATGGATTTTACAATTTTCCAAAACTTCTTGGCATCAGATTTTAGACAGGGGACTGAGAGGAACGGGCTTTCCGCCATAAGGTGTTTTTATGACGGATTAAAACAGCCAAAACATGACCTACTCCACGGACAACGTTACGTTTGATTTAACGTACCGGTTAACTATAAACAAGTGGATAGATATAGAGGTTTAAATGAATGGGTGGGGTGCTGCTGGACTAAATGTGTCAATTCACGCTGTAATTTAGCGTCCCGTACATTCTCAACAAAGGTGTCACGAATGACCATGTCTGGGTTTGGAACACCCCGTGGATCTTTGCTTTTAAGCAAATCCAATAACTCCAACAGTGCCTGGGCAAATTCACGAATGGATTAATTTCCTAGTTGCTGCCGCTGAAAGAACTGTTTTTGTAGTGTCACATATGTCTGATCACAGCCAAAATTGTCCAACAGCATAGTAAAGATTGCCTCCGGGTTAGCTCTATCTGTAGCGGAGCTAAACTTAACCTCCCTCATAGCCTCTCCATATAAAATATCACAGAGGAATGCTGTCTGTTCTACCAGGGATGTTTACTGCACAGACAGTGACTTTCGTGCTTCCTCCACCCAGTCCTAGTCATATGATCCTGGGCCATAACGCCGGAAAAACGTGGACACTTCCTCTCCCTGGGTGCATAAATATACACTCTCTCAGGTGCTGGGTTAATTCTTGTGACATTATTACTCGCTGTCTGGGCTAGAGGCCCAGAGGGTCTTGCTTGGCCTGATGCTTCAGGGGTTGGTGTATTTTCCCTGTCTCGAAGCGGAGTATTTTCTGCCTGCAGCTGTTTAACAATCTCAGTCCGGTCCTGACTAACGGGCTTAGGTCTAACAACTTTCCTCTACAACGGGGGAACCCCCAAGGGGATCCTCTTAGCCCTTTACTATTTGACATGGCCATAGAACCACTCGCTCAGGCCATAAGGCAGTCAGCCGAGATCTCAGGTATTAGAGTGGGCGAGAGGGAACACAAAATCACTCACGGACGACGTACTGATCTTTATATCTAAACCTGACTCTTCCATCCCATGCCTAACCCGCATGATTTCCACATTTGGAACCTTCTCGGGGTACAAAATTTACTTTTACAAATCCGAAGCAATGCCACTTGGGACACTTAAATCCATTCCGATCCTGCCAGAGCCCTTCCCATTTCGCTGGTCGCCCTCCGGCTTTGTTTACTTAGGAGTATTTGTGACACCCACCTATGATACATTGTTTAAGGCCAACTTCCCCCCCCTTTTAGACACCATAAGGGCAGACGTAGTTAGATGGGCCCCTTTACCAATCTCCTGGCTGGGTAGGATAGCCCTCGTCAAAATGAACATGCTAGTCGTGGCCTCCTGCCACTATTGAGCTGCCGCTCTGTGCTCAGTGATGCAGTGAGGCACAGTGATGCATTGTATAGTCTGATGGCTGTTGGAATGAAGGACTTCCTGTGCCGTTCAGTGCTGCATTTGGGTAGTGTGAGCCTAGCACTGAACATGCTCCTCCTGTCAGCCAAGTCTGTGTATAGTGGGTGGGTGAGGTTTTCCCTGATGGCCTGGAGCTTAGCAAGGCTCCTCCTCTCCGCCACCCTCGCTAGAGAGTCCAGCTCCACCCAACCACGCTGCTGGCCTTCCTGACCAGCTTATCCAGCCTGGTTGTGTCCACTGCTCTCAGTCCGCTGCCCCAGCAGGTCACAGCATACAAGAAGGCGCCCGCCACCACCGACTCATAGAACATCCTCAACATCCTTGTACAGACATTGAAGGATCTCAGCCTTCTGAGGAAGTAGAGTCGGCTCTGGCCCTTCTTGTATAGTGCCTCTGCATGTTTTGACCCATTCAGTTTGTTGTCGATGTGCACACTGAGGTATTTGTACACCTCCACCATGTCCACATCAACTCCCCTGATGGAAACGGGGGTCACAGGTGCACTCCTCCTCCTCCCCAGCTCCAAAACCAGTTCCTTGGTCTTCGCCACATTTAGCTGCAGGTGGTTTTTATCGCACCATGTGACGAAGTCCACTACCAGTTCCCGGTATTCCCTCTTGTCACCGTCCTTTATACATCCCACTATCGCAGAGTCATCAGAAAACTTCTGAAGGTGGCAGGACTCTGACCGATAGTGGAAGTTGTTGGTGTAGACAGTGAAGAGGAAGGGAGAGAGGACTGTCCCCTGCGGGGCCCCGGTGTTGCTGACCAGTCTGTCTGACACACAGCTCTGTAGGCACACGTACTGTGCCCGTCAGATAGTCCACAACCCAGGACACCAGGGGGGCCTCTACTTGCATCGCCTCCAACTTCTCACCCAGTAGCCCAGGCCTTATGGTATCAAAAGCACTGGAGAAGTCAAAGAACATGACTCTCACAGTGCTCCCCGGCTTGTCTAGGTGAGTGTAGGCTCGGTTCAGCAGGTAGATGACAGCATCCTCTACCCCCAGTCGGGGCTGGTAGGCGAACTGGAGTGGGTCTAGGTGGGGTTTGGTCACCGGGGCGGAGTTGCTCCAGGACTAACCTCTCCATGGTCTTCATTATGTGAGAGGTTAGAGCCACCGGCCTGTAGTCCTTGGACGTGCTGGGACGCGGGCACTTAGGGACAGGGACCACACAGGAGGTTTTCCACAGTGTCGGGACTCTCTGCAGCCTCAGGCTCATGTTGAATATGAGCTGGAGCACATCACACAGCTGAGAGGCACAGGTTTTGAGTACCTTTGGGCTCACCCCATCAGGACCTGCAGCCTTGCCTGCGTGTAACTTGCTCAGCTGTGTACTCACCTGGTCTGCAGAGAGCCATACTGTGGGGGTATCAGGTGTTGGGGGGAGGAGCGGGTCTTCAAGCCGCGGGGGGCAGACAGGCTGCACCAGAGATGAGGGGGCGTGGGCAGTTGGGGGGAGGGAGGGGGTTGCTCAAGTTGAAGGGCTGAGAGGTGTGGGGGTGGGCAGGGCAACTGGAGTAGTGGGGAGGGAGGGGGGCCAGACTGGCCGGGGCCGCTGTATCAAACCTATTGTAAAACAGGTTTAGCTCATTAGCCCGGTCCACATCTCCATCCACTCCCCTTCCCCCTGCCGGTTTAATGCCGGTTATGGTCTGCATTCCAGTCCACACTTGTTTGATGTTATTGGGTCTCATTCTCGAACGAAGTTACGACAAAATATTTCGTCTTAGCCAGATTTCGGCCTATTTAAGACATATTAGGGCTGGGAGTGGGAGTCCTCAAATTTTCCTGAGATCTTATTTGAGAGCAGATCTAAGAGTGCTAAGGAGCACACTTAAATATGCTCTCAGCCCACGATCAAATCTCATGATTGATTGACTAATTAAAATTTTTATTATAACTGTTCTCATAGTGATTCCTTCATGTTAACGCTACAGGCCTCCTTGGAATTAATTACTTGATCATAATTAAAATAAATATGACAATATTTGTACGATTAGAAATTACGCATTTGATGTCGGAAAAATAAATAATATGGATTCATCTGATCACAGGGCAGCTGGATTAACCATATCTGAACCAGCTATTTTGGACAAATGTATAATTACTTTAATTACTCAGATATTCAAACACAATTATGCAATTATTGTGAAATGATTGAAAATAATAATAATTTAATGCCTTCTGTGGAATTTGCATTTCTTATTTGTTACACATCTGTTTTAATGATTAATTATATACATTTGAAAGAATGCAGGTCAACATGCAATGTATCCCATTGATTGGTAGACAATGGAACAGACCTTTGTTTGATTGAAAACTTTATTAACAGATTGCAGAATGGGTACAGTACAGTACAGCTCAATTACATAAGGGGATGCAGACCAGAGAAAGAATTTCGTCTTGTTTACATCATGGTCCCCCATTTTCAATTCATCATAACATATATGACACACACGACACAGATAGACAGTACTGCTACATCTATACATTTATGACATACCAGATTTGCAAATACAGTACTGTTTGTGATAGAAAGAGTCCAGAAAAGAGAGTACATTTGACGTAGAAACTGTTGGAGGAGGTTGGGTAGGAGGGGTGGTAGACTTACACTGTACAAGCAAAACTGTACATTGGAATATTGACAAAACCATACTTGGTCATTTACTGTACATTGGAGGGGGTTGATATAGCTATAAACCTGCATTCCTTCGAATATATCATTAATCAATTAAACTTATATTGAAATACACTATATAGCCTATACACCAACACTGAAATGACAGTGGATAAATAAATAAGAACTAAAGCTAATCGGTGGAAATAGACTGCATTAATATTCCATAACAAGTCTTGTGTGCGCCTACGAATGAACAGCCTATAGGCTTAATTATGGAATAATAAGCCATACTGCGTTCATTCATTACGCCCGCCGTAGGCTATATATATTATATGTCATTCATTCATTCATATACAGTACTGCGCGCGCGTGTGTGTGTGCGCGCGCGCGCTGCGGCACACACACTGTATATGATGCCAATACATTAATCTAATCTAGTTTTGATGGGCGCAAGCGTGATTATGAAACCTAGCCGCATTTCTCGGAGACGCTCTCTGATTGGCACTGACTGACGCTAGGTTTCGTAATCACGCGGCTCTCAAAGCACTTCCGCCATTCCATTTCACACAGCTGCGTCACCAGTTGCTTTATAAAAAATTTCATCAATGACAAAACCGAGGAAAACAAAAATAAACCACGTGAACTTTGGAAATTACTCAACAATCAACTAGGCTGCAGTAAAAAACTCAAAACCAGGTTCTCAAACATAAACATAAAGACGGACAACACGCTCATCACAGACAAGCTGGATGTAGCCAATTACTTAAACACTTTCTTCACAAACATAGCCACAACACTGGTAAACAAACTACCCTCCCACTCAGGGCAGTATGGGGTAGAACACATAGTAGCATACTACAAGAACCTAGGCGTCCACAAAGACGACTTCAAACTGGAAATAGTAACTACAGATGAGGTACTCAAAAAACTGAGCGCCCTCCAACCAAACAAGGCCACTGGCCATGACAACAACCCCCTCCAAATTCCTCAGAGACTCAGCAGCAGCCATCACCCCAGTCATCACACACATAATAAACCTCTCCATAAAACAGGGACACGTCCCCAAGGACTTCAAAATTGCGAGAGTAACACCCCTGCACAAAAAGGGCAGCAAATTAGACCCGGGTAACTACCGCCCTGTTTCTATCCTTACATCCATCTCGAAAGTCATGGAAAAAATAGTATACGAACAGATCGAAAAGTACCTCGCGGAAAAAAATCTAATCTACGAATTCCAATCTGGCTTCAGAACATCCCACTCCACTGACACATGCCTTCTCTACTTGAACGACCACATCAAACAAGAGGTGGACGCGGGCAAATACTGCGGCATGGTCATGCTGGACCTACAAAAGGCCTTCGACACTGTCAATCACACCATTCTGATTGACAAGCTAAAAGCAATTGGTTTTGATAGTTTATCAGTGAGCTGGATACAATCCTACCTGGAGGGGAGGGAACAGATGGTGGAAGTAAACGGTACCCTATCCCCCCCCCTCACAGTGAGCTGTGGTGTTCCACAAGGAAGCATACTAGGACCGCTACTATTCCTAATTTATGCAAATGACATGTCGTCAGCTTGTGACTGCAACTTGTTCCTGTTTGCGGACGACTCAGCCCTGCTGGTCTCTGACAAGAACAAGTTACAGGTTGAAAAAGCCCTCAGCTCGGAACTAGGCAAAATCTGCATATGGCTCGCCGACAACAAACTATCATTACACATGGGCAAAACAGAGTCCATTCTCTTCGGTTCAAATAACAAACTCAGCAAGACCGACGGCTTCTCGGTTACAGTGGGTGACAATATTATCACAAGGAAAGATGAAATTACCTACCTGGGTTCCATCCTAGAGGCTAATCTTTCCTGTGACAAAATGGCATCCAATGTAATAAAAAAAGTCAACCAAAGAACGCGATTCTTGTACCGGATCTCCTCTCTGGTAAACAAGAATACCCTGAAGACTCTAGCAGGAGCACTCATTCAAGGGTACTACGACTATGCTTGCACCTCATGGTACCAAAGCACCTCAAAGGCACTAAAAAACAAATTACAAACATCTCAAAACAAGCTAGTCAGACTACTACTTGACCTGACTCCTAGAACCCACCTCACCCCTGCCCACTTTGACAACCTAGGATGGCTTAGAGTAGACGACAGAGTACAGCAACTTGCAATGGGCCTGGTCTACAAGATACACTACGCGACCAAGGTACCCATGTACATGTCAAAATACTTCCCAAAGGTCAGTGAATACCACGATCACAACACCAGAGGGAGCTCCACAAATCATGTAAAACCCAGATTCGGCTCAAACAAGGGACTAAACACGTTTCGCAATTATGCCACATCAATGTGGAACGCCCTGCCTAAAGCTGTAAAGGAATGTGAATCACTACCCACCTTCAAAAACACTCTCAAAAAATACCTACGTGAGACTGCAATTCGAAACTGGCCTCTACAAATGTCCTAACCTAGTTGTACAGTAAATGACCAAGTAAGGCTTTGTCAATATTCCAATGTACAGTGTAAAATGTGTGTGTGTCCCCTACCCAACCCCCCCCCCCCCCCCCCAATGTACAGCCCTCACCCAACCCACCCAACCCCACCCCACCCAACCAACCTCCTCCAATGTACAGTTTCTATGCCAAATGTATATACACTCCTTTTCTGGACACTTTTGTATCACAAACAGTACTGTATTTGCAAATCTGATATGTCATAAATGTATAGATGTAGCAGTACTGTCTATCTGTATGTCATGTATGTCATATATGTTATGATGAATTGAAAATGGGGGACCCTGATGTAAACAAGACGAAAGTCTTTCTCTGGTCTGCATCCCCTTAACAATTGTATGTATTGAGCTGTACTGTACTGTACCCATTCTGCAATCTGTTAATAAACTTTTCAATCAATCAATCAATCAAGGACTGTCGGGGGCGTGGTTTGTATGCAAATGACCTGAACGGGAACGCGCTTTGGAGTTTACGACAGAATGCCATTCTCCAAGCAGATATCAGATCATATAATTTCTGCAACCGTTTCAGCCACTTAAGACATATCTCCAGCACGTTCAGGACTCAGAGTGTACTTGTCATAGATTATGTCTCAGTGGTTCCAAGATAAGTCTTCCAGAATATATCTTTGAAACATTTTCGGGAATGAGACCCATTGTTCTCCAGCTGACCTTCCAACTTCCTCCTGTATTTGTCTTTGCCCTCTTTGAGGTTGATTCTCAGACGCCCCTGAACTCTTTTGACCTCCTCCCTGTTGCCTGCGTTGAAGGCCCTCTTCTTCTCGTTCAGTAGGGCTTTGATGTCCTTAGTGACCCATGGCTTGTTATTAGGGTAGCAGGTAACAGTCCTAGATGGAACATTGGAGTCCACACAAAAGTTGATGTAGTCTATGATGCACTCTGTGAGCCCATCAATGTCCTCTCCGTGGGGCTCACAGAGTGCCTGCCAGTCTGTGACCTCAAAGCAGCCCTGTAGTGCCTCTTGAGCCTCCTCCGACCACCTTCTCACAGTTATTTTGGTCGCAGGCTGTCTTCTGACCAGAGGCACATAACAGGGGTTGAGGTGAAACGGGTTGTGGTCCGACCGGCCCAGCTGTGGTAGTGGTGAGGAGCTGTATGCCTCCTTGATGTTGGCATAAAGCAGGTCCAGGGTCCTGTTCTTCCTGGTGTGGCAGCTGACATACTGTGTGAAATTTTGTAGTGATTTATCCAGTTTAATATGGTTAAAATCCCCTGAAATGAGGATTAGAGCCTTCGGGTGTTTCGTCTGGAGACGTGCAATTGTGCCGTGGATGACGTCACACGGGGCTGTCGGGTTTGCCGAGGGGGGGATGTAAACGGCCATCATGATAACGTGGGGGATTTCTCTTGGCAAATAGTATGGTCCGAGTCCTACAGCTAACATCTCTATATCCGGGTCACAGTGTCGCTCTTTGATCGTAATATGGCTGGGGTTACACCATCTTTTATTAATAAATAAAGCAAGCCCCCCTCCTTTACGCTTGCCGCTCCCGCGGTTGCGATCAGAGCTCACAATCTGAAACCCGTCTATAGAGACATTGCTATCGGGAATATCTGTGTGCAACCATGTCTCAGAGAAACACATAATGCTACACTCACGGTATTCCTTTTGACTGCCTGTAACTCTGTAAGCACGGCCAGCTCATCCATCTTATTTGCCAGAGACCTCACGTTGCCCATGACGACGGAGGGGAGATATGGTTTAAATCTCCTCCTCTCCCTCCGTGCTTCAGCCCTCTTCTGTCTCGCACGTCGCCCTCTTCCTCGACATCCCCGAAAGCCACCGTTTGTCCTTAGTATCTCCTCCGGGAATATGTTTGATAACTCCGGGTTGGTTAGCTGGCTGCAGCGCGCCGGCTGGTTGCATAGCGACAGCAGCTGATCTCTCGTGTAAACAAACGACGCTCCGGTCAGCTGTTGTCCGCTCGAGAGTTGAAAAAGTAATTCCCCCATCAGCCAGATGGACAAAAACTCTTCTAAACTGCATGTCTAGAAGGGCACGACTTAAATAAATAAGGACTAGTGTCCAGAAAAAAGAATATGTACAATAAAGACGTAGAACTTGACAAAAAGTACAAAAACGGGTAGAGCGATCTGCAGCAGCGGCCGTCTCAGGCGACGCATGCGCACTATCTAGATTACACACACAATTACACAGGCATATCAAACATTCACACATAAAACACGCACATAGGTAATGCACACGCACACATGGGTAGGTAGAACACATATATATAGCACACATAGGTAATGCACACACATAAGAGCCACATTTATTTTTAATTTAATTTGTATTATTTTACTTTTTCTTGTTTGCCTGTCTCTTGTACTGTTATTATTGTAGTTGTCGCTGTTGTCATTGTTATTATTATTATTGTTAATGTTATTGTATTGTGATGTCTTGTTCTGTGTATGAAAGAAAAAGGGAAATAAAAACATTTATAAAAAAATAAAAATAAAAAGCTCAGTCACGGCCTTAATTTGTTCTTGAATGTCAGTATCCGTCAGACTCATTTTAACTGTCTTTGTCTCCCGCACACACAGGGAAGGTAGAAATGTAACTGTAACTGTTGGTAGAGTACAGTGGATATCCTCTTGATCTTCTCCTGGACAACCACTGTTTTTCCTCCAACCCCAACCACTACTCTCTGTGCCTCACATTAAAATAAAACCACACATGACTACAAAAACCTCTGAATCCAGTGTCAACTGCGCCAAATGTAACCTTAATGGTTAAATAGATCAATTAAATAGAGAAACTACTAGTAATTAAAAAGAATATTGCACACCAAATCAGCACTGCACCTCTATAGAGCACACACACACAACTTATAATAAATAAGAAACATCACTGCACTGCTTGATAGAATAAACAATCAAATAAAGCGGTCAGATGGCACAGAGGTACAAATGGAAACTACCTAAACTCTAAAAAGGAAATGACTTGAGGATTGATTGATTGAAAACTTTATTAACAGATTGCAGAGATTGCAGGTGGGGGGGGGGGGGGGGGGGGAACTCTACAACTGTACAAGCAAAACTGTACATTGGAATATTGACGAAACCATACTTGATTCCAAGAGGAGGGTCTCGTGTATTCTTGGGTTAGGTCATTTACTGTACATTGGAGGGGGTTGGGTTAGGACATTTACAGGGGCCAGTTTCGAATTGCAGTCTCCCGTAGGTGTTCTTTGAGAGTGGTTTTGAAAGTGGGTAGTGATTCACATTCCTTTACAGCTTTGGGTAGGGCGTTCCACATTGATGTGGCATAATTGCGAAACGTGTTTAGTCCCTTGTTTGAGCCAAATCTGGTTTTAACATGATTTGTGGAGCTCCCTCTGGTGTTGTGATCGTGGTATTCACTGACCTTTGGGAAGTATTTTGACATGTACATGGGTACCTTAGTGGTGTAGTGTATCTTGTAGACCAGGCCCATTGCAAGTTGCTGTACTCTGTCGTCTACTCTAAGCCATCCTAGGTTGTCAAAGTGAGCAGGGGTGAGGTGGGTTCTAGGAGTAAGGTCAAGCACTAGTCTGACCAGTTTGTTTTGAGATGTTTGTAATTTTGTTTTTAGCGCCTTTGAGGTGCTTTGGTACCATGAGGTGCAAGCATAGTCGTAGTACCCTTGAATGAGTGCTCCTGCCAGAGTCTTCAGGGTATTCTTGTTTACCAGAGAGGACATCCGGTACAACAATCGAGTTCGTTGGTTGACTTTTTTTTTATTACATTGGATGCCATTTTGTCACAGGAAAGATTTGCCTCTAGGATGGAACCTAGGTATGTAATTTCATCTTTCCTTGTGACAATATTGTCACCCACTGTAACTGAGAAGCCGTCGGTCTTGCTGAGTTTGTTATTTGAACCAAAGAGAATGGACTCTGTTTTGCCCAGGTGTAATGATAGTTTGTTATCAGCGAGCCATATGCAGATTTTGCCTAGTTCCGAGCTGAGGGTTTTTTCAACCTGTAACTTGGTCTTGTCAGAGACCAGCAGGGCTGAGTCGTCCGCGAACAGGAACAAGTTGCAGTCACAAGCTGACGACATGTCATTTGTATAAATTAGGAACAGTAACGGTCCTAGTATGCTTCCTTGTGGAACACCACAGCTCACTGGGAGGGGGGGGGGATAGGGCACTGTTTACCTCCACCATCTGTTCTCTCCCCTCCAGGTAGGATTGCATCCAGCTCACTGATAGATTATCAAAACCAATTGCTTTTAGCTTGTCAATCAGAATGGTGTGATTGACAGTGTCGAAGGCCTTTTGTAGGTGCAGCATGACCATGCCGCAGTATTTGCCCGCGTCCACCTCTTGTTTGATGTGGTCGTTTAAATAGAGAAGGCATGTGTCAGTGGAGTGGGATGTTCTGAAGCCAGATTGGAATTCGTAGATTCGATTTCTTTCCGCGAGGTACTTTCGACGTACAGAGAAATTAAAAAGAGAGGAAAAATAGCGGCTGCCCTACACGCGTGTCGGTACAGCCTCTAGCCAGCAACTGTGCTCCCAGACACAAGGATGGTTGGCCACATGCGACACGTCTTAAAAACCAGTGGGGCAGCACAACCTCCGCTGCTGCTGTAATCACCTGAAGTGTAAATTTCCAGCTGACGAGAACAAACGTGAGCTTGGTCAAAGTCTCACAGGACTTTCCCTTTCAAGGCTAGCAGTACCTGGCCAGAGAACTCCTGGGTCCTAGTGTCCCTCAGGTTACATATAGATACCCGGGACCTTAATTAACGGTCAAGTGACCCATATATCCTGACATTGACCATCATACAACATACTGGGCCCACACTTCAGTTATCAACACATTGATATCTTCTTGGTGAACGCATGTTACAAGTTGACCCGTTCGTTAATTCATATAGAAATAGAACGCTCCCTTTCTTCGAACGCTCAATTTTTTTTTGTGTCGAGCGTCAGATTGGGTTTACAAGATATAATAACGTAGAATTCGTCGAATTGAGCTAAAGTACCCGGATGCGCTGGTCTGTATTCCACCATTTAGTTTGTTTGAAAAACTGTTGTGCTATGTACGTTGTTTTGTAGGTTAAAGCATTTGCGCATTTGTTAAATCTGCATATTCAAGCAGTCATAGAGAAAGAAGAACTACAATTTACTCAAGTCAGGTGGAAATATCGTGTTATGTCGATTATCACACTTTTGATCCCACGATAGTCTAGTCGCCACAATTACAGGAACGAGCGGTGGGCGTCATGTTAGTTTTAGATGTTTAATGCAGGGTTTTGACCAAACATTTTCTAATTAATCTGGAAGACCACTATGATGGCGTCGTCTCTAACGAAAGTATGTCAAGCCAACCTGTGCTCTGCTAGCAGCAACAATAATACTTCCAGTCGGGGATTTTCATAAACTTTTCCGTGGTTTAGACATCCATACTATATTGTAAAATAAACACTTCTTCTTGTGAAAGTAAAAAAAACTAGGAATGTTGACAATATGTGTGACATTGGTTAACTAAATCACTAAAAATATAAAATTCCATACCAGAAGCAGTTTTCCCCTCCAGTGTGTACACCACATGTTTGTTAACTAGCTTGGCTTTTGGCTGGTCACCCCATACTGAGGTCAGAAAGTTCCTATGATCCCAGTATTTAAAACACTAGAACAATGTGTTCACTCTTATACCAATGACACATTGTCCCAGGAACATCCACACCATCTGTCTCACTCCTCAGAGCAACAGAAACACAACTGTTGTTGTCAATTAAAACTGTGTCTATGCTAGTACTGCTTCTCTCTCACAGAGGCTTCTGTGCAGGTCAAACGCTCTTCGTAGTAGTTTTTCATTTCAAAAGAACGGTCAAATATTACTACCACTATTATTCTTGATGGTCCGATAGCTGTAATGACGTACTGAAGTGTTTCAACACTGGGCCACACATTCATTATAAGTGGAACTATTCTAACACTGACTAGAGCAGTAGGGGTTCTCTCCTCTAAGAATGTAGGTGAATTGACACGTTTGACATTTCACTGAATCTTCTCTCTCAAGTGAATTTTCAGATGTTTTTTCAAATATGCAAATGTACTGAATATCTTATCACAGACCACAATGATGTGGCTTCTCTCCTGTGTGAATCGTCTGGTGTGATTTAAGACTAGACAAATTATAAAAGCTCTTCTCACACTGGTCACAGGAGTAGGGCTTCCATCCTGTGTGGATTCTCTGGTGTGATTGCAGACTAGACAGTTGAATAAAGCTCTTCTTACACTGATCACAGGAGTAGGGCTTTTCTCCTGTGTGAATTCTCTGGTGTAATTTCAGAGTAGACGGTTGCCTAAAGCTCTTCTCACACTGGTCACAGGAGTAGGGTTTTTCTCCTGTGTGAATTCTCTGGTGTGATTGCAGATTACTCGGATTACTAAAACTCTTCCCACACTGGTCACAGGAGTAGGGCTTCTCTCCTGTGTGAATTCTCTGGTGCGTTTTCAGATCACTTCGCCGACTAAAGCTCTTCCCACATTGGTCACAGAGGTAGGATTTCTCTCCTGTATGAACATGTTGGTGTTTCTTTAAAGATTCTTGGTGACTAAAGGTCTTCCCACATTGGTCACAGCAGTAGGGCTTCTCTCCTGTGTGAAATCTCTGGTGTAATTTCAGACGAGACAGTCGACTAAAGCTCTTCTCACACTGGTCACAGGAGTAGGGTTTTTCTCCTGTGTGAATTCTCTGGTGTGATTTCAGTTTACTCAGATGACTAAAGCTCTTCCCACACTGGTCACAGCAGCAGGGCTTCTTTCCTGTGTGAATACTCTGGTGTGATTTAAGACTAGACAAATGCCTAAAGCTCTTCCCACACTGGCCACAGCAGTAGGGCTTCCCTCCTGTGTGAATACTCTGGTGTGATTTAAGACTAGACAAATGCCAAAATCTCTTCCCACATTGGTCACAGCAGTAGGGCTTCTCTCCTGTGTGAATTCTCTGGTGTGATTTCAGACCCGTCAGTCGACTAAAGCTCTTCCCACATTGGTCACAGGAGTAGGGCTTCTCTCCTGTGTGAAATCTCTGGTGCAATTTCAAACGAGACAGTCGACTAAAGCTCTTCTCACACTGGTCACAGGAGTAGGGTTTTTCTCCTGTGTGAATTCTCTGGTGTGATTTCAGTTTACTCAGATGACTAAAGCTCTTCCCACACTGGTCACAGCAGTAGGGCTTCTCTCCTGTGTGAATACTCTGGTGTGATTTAAGACTAGACAAATGCCAAAAGCTTTTCCCACATTGGTCACAGCAGTAGGCCTTCAATCCTGTGTGAATTATCTGGTGTAATTTCAGAGTAGACAGCTGCCTAAAACTCTTCTCACACTGGTCACAGGAGTAGGGTTTTTCTCCTGTGTGAATTCTCTGGTGTGATTGCAGATTACCCAGATGACTAAAGCTCTTCCCACACTGGTCACAGGAGTAGGGCTTCTCTCCTGTGTGAATTCTCTGGTGCATTTTTAGATCACGTCGCTGACTAAAGCTCTTCCCACACTGGTCACAGCAGTAGGGCTTCTCTCCTGTGTGAATTCTCTGGTGTAATTTCAGACTATCCAGTCGACTAAAACTCTTGTCACACTGGTCACAGGAGTAGGGTTTTTCTCCTGTGTGAATTCTCTGGTGTTTTTGCAGATTACCCAGATGACTAAAGCTCTTCCCACACTGGTCACAGGAGTGGGGCGTCTCTCCTGTGTGAATTCTCTGGTGTAATTTCAGACTCTTCAGTTGACTAAAGCTCTTCCCACACTTGTCACAGGAGTAAGGTATGAGATTTCTCTTTGTAGTAACGATTGTCCCATATTGGTCAAACCATTGCCTTGGTTTGTCAATGTTCTTCTGTTTGTTAGTCGAGGGAAGGCCAGGGAAGATATCTGTGTTGGATAAAAGAGGGAAGAAAAAAGAGATTTAACTCAAATAACTAAGAGAACATAGAGGGTCAGGCATGAACAGGGATGACTAAAAAAGGTACAATAAACGTTTTGTTAAATCCACAAAATGTAAGCACTTTATTTTTAGATGAAAAATAAGCGTTGTGGTTAGTTCATCATAACTCAAAATACAATTATTTTGTACTCCGATGTTTACAAACAAAAGATACAAATTTATTTTGAAACTGTTGCGTTTAAGCTTTTGTGTGGTCAGTGTTATCAGTATATCGTAAACAGAACATTTGAGCATTTGTTAGAAGGCCCTGGTCACTGGCAAGTTGATCGTCCCTGGTGGAGAGAAGTAATTTTCACTGGCATCCGTTTGTATAAAAGGCCATTATTGGTGATCTTCCATCTGATATCTCCACACTGATGAAATGGTCCTGTGGATTTTACTCATTCCAGTGACTGGCTTGTACTTCAGGTACCTAAAGTTAACTCTTTATCTTCTCTGCCCCCAACACATGAAACATCTTACAATTCATTCTGAAACTCAATTCACTGGTATCCATTGGTCAGTTTAGATATTTGAACACTAATAATTCTGTCAGTCTGCAGCTGTTTCAAGATATTTTTATTTATATTATAATTGTATTGTTTTAATTGTTTATTGTTTTTATTACTCTTATTGTTCTTTTTATATTGTGTGATGTACTTGCTATCAATGGACCTCATGCACCAACATTCTCGTAAGTTTCCTTGTAAATAACCTTGTAGGAAGTTCATTAGAGAACCTACGATAGTCCCCCCGGAGTCATCAACGTGTGGTGACTCACCAGTCCTCTGTGATGTAGTGGCAAGTGACAGTAATATAGCGGTCGGTCGTCATGGCAGTCCAGCTGTCTGTCGTCAATGCAACCTTGCGAGTGGCGGTAACGTTAGCTAGCTGCGCGAGCAACTCCGAACTTCACTAGCTCTCCTTGATGGGATATGGTACGCTGGCTCAAGCAGTTGTATCATTTGCCCAAATCCTTTGCAGTCAACCATATCGATCATGTCGTCTTTGATAAATGCAGACTGACTTGGGTTACTTTTTTCAAAATCAACGCTTCTCTTAGCCTGCTTAATTTTGCAAGTTGCTGTCGCACTTGTTTTTTTCCCTCGCTTATTTTCCAGACATGTAGTTGCCTCCTCGTCATAGTTATATTGCACCCTCTATCTGTTCATTGAAACATGCTTTGAAAATACACCATTCTACTGATGGCTACAATGTAATAAGAGACAGACAACATTGTAACATATCATTGTTTGATAGTAGATTGAGTAAATGTCATGTGTTCGAGTAAATCGATCTTTGATTAATTGTTAACCTCCCTAGTAGAAAGAGAAAGTAACATACCGATATCCTGGTCTGTGTCGCCCTCCTTCATCTCAAAGGAAATATCCCCGGGTGGGTCAAGTGTGTCCTCCTCCTCTTCTGTTTTAATAATCAGTAGGTCGCTGGCTGAACCTGGGGCAGAGGGAGACATTTAATAATAATAATAATAATAATAATAATAATAATAATAATAATAATAATAATAATAATAATAATAATAATAATAATAAGATTGAATTTGTAATGCACTTTTTGTTCGCTGGGATCCCAAAGTGCTACACTACAGGGTTAAAACAGTTAAAAAAAATTAAATTGTTATTAGTAAAACAAATAAAATAAAATACAGAATAAAAAGATAAAAATAGAACATAGTTAATTTAAAAACATAGTATAAACAGACAATTTAAAAACAACAGCACAAGAAAATTTAAATAAAAAGCTAACAGTCAAAGGCCTTTCTGAACAGGTAGGTTTTCAGGCCTGCTTTAAAATAGTCCAGGCTCTGTGGTGCCCTCAGCTGGATGGGGAGGCTGTTCCACAGGCGTGGTGCAGCCGTGCAGAAGGCTCGGTCACCCATGGTGCAGAGCCGGGTATTGGGGACCTGAAGGAGCAGGCTACCTGCGGATCTGAGGGTGCGGGTGGAGGATTGTGGAGTGATGAGTTCCTGAAGGTAGAGGGGTGCGTGTCCGTTTATGCAGTTATGGGTGATCATTAGGATTTTGTAATTGATCCGGGATGAGACGGGGAGCCAGTGTAGTGAGTGGAGGATGGGGGTTATGTGATCGTGTTTACGGACTCTCATCAGGATCCTGGCAGCGCTGTTCTGGATGTATTGCAGCTTTTGGATGCTCTTGCCAGGAATCCCGATGAAGAGTCTGTTACAGTAGTCCAGTCTTGAGGAGATAAAGGCATGGACAAGCTTCTCTGCATCTGACAGGGTTAGAGTGGGACGGAGTTTTGATATATATTTTTGGTGATAGAATGAGGTCTTGCAGAGGTGTTTTATGTGGATGTTGAAGGGCAGGTGGGGGTCAAATCGAACCCCCTGGCCATCAAAGGTGAGATGTGATATGGATGAAGACTGAACCTGGTGAGGGGTGCCAATTAGAAGTGCCTCGGTTTTTTGGCTGTTTAGTTGGAGGAAGTTGCTGTTCATCCATGCCTTTATCTCCCCAAGACAGGTGGTGAGACATGACAGAGCTGCAGAGGGGTTTGGGGCCGTTTTTATGTAAAGTTGTGTTTTATAGTTTATTTAGTATGTATAGTCCAGTACTTTGTAAAGCATTTTAAAACCAAAAAGAAAATAATCTATTCAAAACGGCATTACCAATTTCTTGGAAGGAGAAGCTTGATAAGACTCACACAATATGCAAGCTTTGCAAAACAACAATGAAGTATTTTGGGAATATTACAAACAAGAGGACTCGCATCAGCCTAAAGGCAGCATGTTGTCATAATGAATCTAGTCAACTTCCTCTTATAGATAGACTGATGGGGCTGAAATGATACCTTGAGAAACCGCACTGCATTTTGCAGATGATTATTAAAAGGGAGCATATTTTAGTCCTTTTCAACAAGTTAATATAGGTCTTTGAGGTCCCATAAATATGTTTTTGACGTTTTTTGCAAAACTATAAACACTCAGATTATGTATTGTTGCAGCCTCTATGCCCCTCTGTTGTCATGTTCTCAACAGGCTGTTTCTGTGCCTGTAACGAGCAAGCTGCTCCATTAACTCATTGAGGGCCAACAGCGCCCTCTGCTGATGGCCCTTCGGTGCCAGTGCTTTATCCAATGGAGGATATGACTTATTTGCGAGTGCTTAAAACATATAAAATATAATAGCAATAGATCTAAATAACACAGTGATCGTCAATGAGTTGCTTCCAGTCAACATGCACGAAACAGATAATTTTTTCATACATACATTTCCATTTTAAAAATCGCTTCGCCGTACTTTGGTCGGCACGAACCTCACACACACGCACTCTCCGATGGCGGTGAAAGGAACATCTGATTACCCCAAGATTCGTAATATAAAGTACTTACCTCACATCTGATGTCATGCAAAAAGATGAATCCAATTCCTGATCGCCATTCCAAATATTGATCACGTTTATTGATCCAACGTTATATATCCAAAACACATAATCCACGCTGCTCTGAATGTCCTCAGTCCATCTGTTATAACGATACTGCATTGTTTCTTCTTTGTATGGATGTCATGCCCATCTGTATGCTGATGACACAATTGTGTACTGTATTGCAGACTCTGTACAGCTGGCCTTTGAGAAATTGCAACTTTCCTTTTATGCTCTACAGGATGCCCTTACTAGTCTTAAATTGGTTCTTAATGCTAGTAAGACAAAGTTTATGTTATTTTCAAGAGCAAGGAATATTAACCTTGATGATGTGAGGATATCTACTGTCAGTGGCTCTTGTATAGAGAGAGTCACTGAGTATAAATATCTCGGCCTGTGGCTCGACGAGAAATTAACATTTAAGTTCCATGTGGAAAATCTTGCCACTAAACTGCGACAGAAAATTGGTTTCCTGTACAGAAACAGATCAAATTTTCCTCTATTTAGTAGAAAAAGAATTGTGGAATCAGTCTTCTTATCAGTTTTGGACTATGGTGATGTAATTTATAGGTATGCTGAGGCATCAACTCTTAAACCTCTGGATTCTGCATATCACTCAGCTCTCAGATTTATAACTGGTGACAGATATGATACTCACCATTGTGTCCTGTATGATAGGGTGGGTTGGCCTTCTCTTGCAGAAAGGCGCAACAAACACTGGTATTTATTTATTTTTAAAGCCCTTATTGGTAAACAACCTGTTTATATCTCCTCACTGTTAAATTGGAATATTGGAACCTATTCAACTCGATCGAATGACTGGATGGTTCTTAGGGTTCCTCAGATTTGTTCTGAGCTAGGGAAGTCAGCCTTTTCCTTTGATGCCTCTAACTCATGGAATGTCCTTCAACTCACGCTAAAATTGGAGGTTCTCCCTTCCCTTGGAATGTTTAAATGTATGATTTCAGACCATTGTGTGACTACCTGTAACTGTTTTAGTTGATATTTTAAAATTATTTTTAAAACGGTTTTAATGTTTTACTCTGGTGTTTAAATTTCTGTGAATATTGTTTTTTTTATTATGTACTGTACAATCGTCGTTTCTGTAAATGAGGGAAACCTCAGATGCTTACGATTTTAAATAAAGGTTGAAATGAAATGCCAGAGAAGTAAAACCTGGACTGGACTTATTATTTTGATGCACAGTCCCAGCCAATCCAATCCAATGATGTGCAATACCATCCGGGAGACGATAGGCGGCGGTATTTGCCCTTTGCGAGCTCAGACCCATTCCCAATGATAACGTCAGGCTGGATGGATGAAAAATGTATGGATATCGCTAATAAAATAAATATCGATTAAAACCCGAGATTTCTCGGGTTTGACGCCCAGAGCATGGCGAGTTAACCCGGACTATCTCGGGTTTGGCCTCCAGTGAGTTAACATTTACATTTAGCTAACGCTTTCATCCAAAGTGACTTACAAATTGTGTACAACAAGTCAGCAGGAGGGGTACACCTCTGGCGGCTAAGGGTAAGTGGTATTGTTTGTGCCAAACTTCAGTGCTTCACTCTGAATGCATAGTAGTATAGGATTCCAGCAGTAACATAGTAGGTATAGGCATATAAGTATATAACCATAGCAGTGGCGCACAAGCCTGTACCGTAGAATGAAATTCAGAACAAACTGTCAGACTAGGCATTGCTAGAGCTGCCGCGGTATTGATCTTTTCCTTACCGCACAAATTTGCGAAATATTTCGTACTGCGACGATAACCGCAAAAAAAAAGTTCAAATTGAAAGCATTTTTTTTTTCTACTCTTTATAGCATAATAGCCTGCCTCTAGTCTAATGGCGCTTTTCCACTGCATATTACCTACTCGACTCGACCCGCTTTAGGTACCTGGTACTAGGGGTGGACGGTATGGTCTAAAATTTATATCACGGTATAATTTGAAGCATAGACGGTAACGGTATATATCACGGTATCAGTGTTTCCGTTAGAATAATTTTTTTTGCCTGATAGGCAGGCTATATAAAGAATGACATCCTCAAGGCATGTAGATTTATAATATTTTGACTTAAAACTAGGCTACTTTTGCGTATAAAGTCATTATATTCCAAATAAAATAAGTCCAGAGTCGAGACTCCGTGCTGCTCCCATTGCAACAGCGGGGCTGGATACTGGATTTTGCTAGAAGCATATGTAGCTGCAGAGCCGCAGAGCCAGGGGCTCTTTCAGGTCAATTCAGGGCAATTCAGCCGTTGGGTGGGTGGGGGGGCGC
Organism: Notolepis coatsorum; assembly: GCF_963971535.1. NCBI lineage: Eukaryota > Metazoa > Chordata > Actinopteri > Aulopiformes > Paralepididae > Notolepis > Notolepis coatsorum. The sequence goes on along the minus strand of NC_140165.1, from coordinate 90,054,098 downwards.
TGTTGAGCGGCCTGTGACCAGACCTGAAAGAGCTCCTGGCTCTGCGGCTCTGCAGCTGCATGCTATTTCGCAAATCCACTGCTGCTCTAGCCGTCCTCCCGGCTCCGCTGCAGCCGTCGTTATCATAACACTACACACATATCATAATGTTTACAGCAAACTGTAGTTGATCACCAGGTATGTTTTATTAACGTAGAATAATTAATATAAGAAAAACGATAGGTAAGATCTCTTACCTTTCTCCACTGGTTAAAAATGCCAGGAACTGAAATTGAAACTTGCTGTGCGCCGCGGTGATATGTGTTTATTATGAAATGACAATTGCGTGTTGACTGCGCCCACTGCGCGAAGCCTCCTAAATAACTTTTTCCAGTTTGCACATATCTATTATCTATGACTAATTCCATCTATTTTTAGGGGCAAATGCGATTGAAATAGTCGCGCTGTGGTTACATGACGACGACGTCATTGCTATTTTAGAGCTTCTCTACCGGTTACACGGTATAGTCAAAATCCATACCGTAGAGCAAATTCATACCGTTTATACCGTATACCGTTTATACCGTCCACCCCTACCTGGTACTTCGTCCCTTTTCCACTGCAGGTACTACTCCGTTTGTCTCCATGTGAGGATGCAGGCGGGGCCGCTTGTGTACACTGAAAACTCTGTGAGCATAGCTATGTCCGAGGGCTTGCAGCAAGCCAGAGTTTAACACAGTTTCAATCAATCAATCAATAACAACATTAACCAGACTCTCGTGTCTATTCTGCTAAAGCTAACGTTACCTCTGATTGTGTCTATTCTACCAAGCAACCCGGGTTTAACGTTACCTCTCATGTATATCTGCTGACGTTAGCGTTAGCATTAGGCTGCTAACAACAACAACAACAACAACAACAACAACAACAAGCTTAACACATCAGCGATCTTGTTGTGACACTAAACTCTCCGCTCGGTGGTAAATTGGGTTGATGTCGGTTTTGTTTCATCAATAAATGAGGCAGAATACACAGTGAATCCATCCTTTTTTGTTTATTGCACTTGGTGCTGTTGCAAACAAATCCTGAATGAAATGCATCCTTAGCGAGGCAGTAAAGATGGCGGCTTTCTGCTTTTGTGCAGGAGGCTCCAACGTGTGACGCGTCTCTCTTCTGACCAATCAGTGGTCTGCAGTGTTTCACGTGACTTTTCTGGTACCACTTCTACCCAATAGGGTCGCTTGGAACCGCGTAGGGTATATCTGCAGAGCCGCAAGCCCAACGTCTGGGCGCTACTTTATTATTATTATAAAAACAGCAGTGATGCGGTATTCAGCCTAACTCTGCGGTGGGCGTGATGCAACAGCGATACCGCGGTAATGCGGTTATCGCGGCAGCTCTAGGCATTGCAGATCAAATACTCAAGATCCAGCAATAGCATATAAAACTTACCATTAAAAAGGTTAAATATGGCATTTTTTAAGGTTCAACTTTAGGTAGAAAAGAGAAAATGTATGAGCGGGCTGCCATCTTGTACATGCACATTTTCCCAAGGTCTCTTCACACACGCACACACACATACAAGGTGCTACTAACTAGGTCGATTGAAGATGCAATTCTGAATGGCTCATTTCAAGATTAATAAAACTAGGAAAGGTAAATGATTCCAGCAGCAGCCCATACTGTATGCAAGCGATGCTACAGAAGAGTGCCATGGAAGGGTCCTAGCGAAACAAATTTACTATTTTAAACTAATGTTAAAGCACTGACACGCCAATCTCTATACATTAAATATTTGAGAGGTTGATTTAATAAACAATTAAGATAAAATAGCAATTTTTTATGCTCTCATGCGAAGCAAACCCCCCTCAGAGCTATCAGGCCTGGGAAATCATGCAGCTGGGTTTCAATTGATAAGAAAAATACTTTGACTATGGTCAATAGTAAAGTAACTCAGAACATGCAGACAGCTGCCCCAGGGGCTAGTTGCATAAACTTAGTTTAAGACTTATTTTGAGGTAGAAAGTTTAGCCAAGTTAGTTAGTTAATACTGCTCAGTGTTTTCCAGAGGATTTTCAGAGACTATGGGGGGTGAACCTCCGACCCTCTAGGGGGGTCCGGGGGCATGCCCCCCTGGAAAGTATTTTTTTTTGTACATTTTAAAGTTAAATGCATCAATCTGGTGCACTTTGAGAGCAAAATAAAAAGGCCAGATCTATGATGAACTTTGTGCTCAAAACACAAAATCGACTAGACTAGTGCTTGAATGAATGAATGAATGACTTATTTATATAGCACCCTTCACAGCACAAATGCACATGGTGCTTTACACTACAGCTTAATATAAAAAAAACTAGAGCTGGGCATAGATAATTTTTTTTAATCTAGATTAATCTACCTGCAATCCTGGAATTAATCTAGATTAATCTAGATTAAAATGGCTCAAAAAAAAAGAAAAAAATCTGCCGAAGGCATTCAAAATAGGTGTGTTCTACCCAAATAATGACCAGAGGAGGAGATTTATCCTCTCCTCTTCATCTGAGGAGTCACTAGCTGTTCTATCTCCTTGTTCAACAGCATGAACATGTCTCTTCTTTTTGTAATTTCCAGTGTTTCTTTTTAAACCAGATTTATCGTAATTTTCTGTGCCCTTCCTTTGATGCCATTAACATTGTTACACTGATATTGACAACTCTCTCCAGTGTCAAATCACTCTCTGTCAGTAGTTTCTTCTGTGCACCTTCATTTCTTAATCCACACACAAACCTGTCTCTCAATGTGTCTTTTAGTGAATCTCTAAATTCACAATGCTGACTGGTTGCTCACACACAGACTGCTGCAGAAGCAGGGTTCTCAACAAATTCAGTGCAAGCTCAGTGTAACAGTTCCATGAATGAATGAATGAATGAAAACGTTATTTAACAGATTGCAGAATGGGTACAATACAGTACGGCTCAATACACACAATTGTTAAGGGGATGCAGACCAGAGAAAGACGTTTGTCTTGTTTACATCAGGGTCCCCCATTTTCATTTCATATTACTCCACATTGTCATTAGCCCCTTTCGTGACTGTGATGCACCGAGTGAATCCACAGTCACTTGCTCCTCAATAGGAAACCAACCTAGATTTACCCTGAAGGACTGGTTCTGGCCGAGCCGTTCGTTATACAAGTATCACAGAGAAATTACAAAGGTACTCACAGTTGCACGAGGGTTTCGGACAGAGATACGGGATGGTTTGAAAGCTCTGCGTTGCTAATAAACATTTTAAATAATTTTTATAAACTGCTCAAAACGGCATTATTTCCGCCGTTGGGTGATCACAGCACATGCGCACCATCCCGTATCTCTGTCCGAAAGAAGTAAAATTTTCCCAAAAGAGCTCAACAGGAGGGCATTCCCAGTACATTATGCGTAAATGTTCCGGTGGCAACGTTTGGACATAAGGTACATCGAGAGTCAGGTCTGAGACTCATTAGATTAAATCGTCTAGGGGTCAGATAAGTCCTGTGAACAAAATGTAGATTAATCTGTTGGTGATCTGGATTGCGTGAGGATAGCCGGACATTCTCCCAGACTGTATCCCAAATCAAAATCTACATCCAACTACGGAACATCCCTTCTCCAAATGGTATCCAGGGGGAAGTCTTTATAAGAGGACATAAGTAAATGGCGATAAAAGTCAGAAACGAAGCCTCTCGATGTCTCTTTGTAAAAAATTGTTGTGTGAAATTGGTGATGTTCTAGTGGAACGTCCCATGGAACCGCATGAGCCTTCAAAGCTGCCCTTATTTGTAAATAAAAGAAAAGGGAAGTTCCAGGGAGATCATATCCGTTGGATAGATCCTGGAAAGAGCGGAGACCAGAGTTATCGAAGATATCCCCCAACGTGTGAATGCCTTTCTTTTCCCACCTAGGGAATCTAATAGGCTGTTGTCCAATAAGGAGTAGATTGTTATTAAATAGAGGGGAATGCGTATGCCACCGATGGCGGTTAATACACAATTTCTGGGTGTCCCACCAAGTCTGGATCACATGTGTGATAAGAGGGCCAAATCGTAAATTGCATTGCTTAACACATTGTCTGCCACGCAGTTTGCCCATCTTATACCACTCTCTGCCAGTGCTGTAACCCTATGGAGTCGCTTACCTTCTTTGCAGGGCTATAATTATAAAAAAAAAAATTAACTCAATTTTTATTTGCATTTTTGGATTACAAGCATACAAACAACATCATCTCTGAATATTATTTTCATATCAGTCGGTCTTCCAGGTACATAATACATAGACATAATGTACAACACCGTTAAACAGACATAAACAATAAAGAAAAGATTTTAATACCCAATAACAGAAATAGAAAATACTGACTTAAGCAAAAGTTCCACAGACATAAATAATAAATTGAAAAAAACATAAAACAATTGTCATACCTAAATAATAGAAATAGAAAATACTAACTAAAGCAAAAATGTGCGACATGGGTTCAGAGACCCTCCTTGAACCTCTTTCCTCCTTTACCCTTCGCCCTCTTGTGTTGCATTTGTTTCTTCCTCTGTGATGTCGTTTTCGTTCCCCTTATAATCCTCCCACTTTCCCCATTTCCCCCCAAATTTCTCTTCCTGTAGCCTCAGCATGTGTGTTATCCTCTCCATATCCTGTATCTCCTCTACTATTCCTACCCATTGTGCTATTGTCGGTGGATCTTCTTTGTACCACAGTCTCGTTATTGCTTTAGGGCTATAACTTTTTAAATATTATAGCTATATCGACATTACTATGGCCCATTCAACATCGGGTATCTATCGTTCCGGATGTGGGAACGTTATATTTTTCCATTCATACATTGTCGTGTTAGTACCATCATGAATATAAGCATGTTTTTGGAGTGTATAGCAGTAATTCCTAGAATGCGAGTTATAGGCCCAGACGCATATTATACATAATCGATTGCCGTTTTGTTCCTATACACAAAAAATTCAAATGCATATGATCGCTATACATTATGCTCCATCATGCGTGAAGGAAAGGGGGGGGGGGGGTCGTTTATGATTCCTTGATTGTCAGTAACGGCTTTCCTTAGTACGACATCATACATTGATCGGATGGATTGCAATGAAATAAATGCACAATCGAGCTGGAATTAACATTATATTCCTCTTACCTGTGGCCGATGAGTCTGGAGAAAAAAAATTCCAATTATTTGATTTAGATCTGCTAGATGCATTTTCCGTTTGTACGACGCAATTCAATTTATTCTGAATCATAGTGATTCATAGTTCGGGGGGAAGGTTGTGACAGTGTGTTCACAGCAGTAATCAGGTCAGTGTCTGCCGAGACGGTGTGTGTGGGGGGGGGGGGGGGGGGGGGCTAGGCATTCAAGAGTCTGATGGCCTGTGGGTAGAAACTGTTTGTCAGTCTCGTAGTTCTGGCTATCAGACTCCTATATCGCCTGCTCAGGAGGTTGAAGAGTCTGTGTTGGGGGTGTGTGTTGTCCTTAATTATGTTGTGTGCTCTCCTGGTGGCCCTGGTAGAGTAAATGTCCTGTAGTGATCCAAAAGTGAAAGCGATCCAATGCACTCAAGGTGTTTGTCTGGATCCACGTAACAAGATAGCTCTGCCGGAGCTTTTTCCCCGATGCACAGAGTGCCACATCCGGTTTAGAGTGGAGTGCAACTCGCCCGAAATCCACCAGGCGGCGGTATTGAGGCGTTGAAATATCAGACAGAGTCCAGCTGGCTCCCGGAGCCTTCCTGGATGAATTTGAATGCCAATAGCGAATAAAGGAAATAACGATCATAAAAACGAGTAAACTCGTTGTTGGCGTTATTAGATTGGCGGGCAATAACGAGTAAACTCGTTTTTGGTGCAGGATGTGTTAATTGATATGTTGGTAATTGGTATACACAATATCCTGAAGTCTATATGGGGATACTATCTTCTCCTCCAATGGTCGCCAGGATACGGCTGCTTGAGAGTCAAACCAAGTGATCGACAATGGTCTCAATGAAAAAGCTTGAAAATAATATTTGAAGTCTGGAAACGCTAAACCCCGTCGAGTTTACTCCTCTGGGCAGTGGATCTCTTTAAGCACGGACGTTTGTTGTTCCAGACGAATTTATATGAAGCAGAGTGCAATTTCTGCCAGTAACCAACAGGAGGAGGTAAAGGGAGCATGGAGCTGACAAAGTTAATTCTGGGTAAAATATTAATTTTAATTATTGACGCACAGGCTTGTAATGAATTTATTTATTTTGACCACCTGTTGAAGTCATTCGTAATCTTGTCACCCAAGCTGGAGTAATTATACCTTACCGTCTGGCTAATAGTTAAGCATTACATCACGCGCAGGAGTGTGTTATAGGAATTAGATCATGCCTAGCGGTGGTTGTTAGGCCCGACGCGCAGCGGAGGGTTGTTAGATCCCCCTAGGCATGATCTAATTCCTATAACACACGACTACAAGTGGTGTAATGTCTTTTATACAATGGCCGAATTCACCCAACCTTATTGCTATAGAATAAACACACAGTAATTGAAGCATAATAGAGATTTATTCACAAAACCAGCCACAGAGAAAGTAGATCCAATAGTAGATCCACTAGTAGACACCAGAGGGAGCTCCACAAACCATGTTAAACCCAGATAGACAGTACTGCTACATCTATACATTTATGACATACCAGAATTACAAATACAGTACTGTTTTTGTAGGGTGATTATGGTTTATTTACATTGAGGTTCTGGGGTCACGTGGAGTGTGTTATATGAAATACCCCCCCCTCCACCCCACCTACCAATCTCCTACCTACCAACCTCCTCCAATGTACAGTTTCTTCGTCAAATGAATATACTCTCTTTTTTAGACTCTTCTTGTATCACAAACAGTACTGTATTTGTAAATCTGGTATGTCATAAATGTATAGATGTAGCAGTACTGTCTATCTGTATGTCATGTATGTCATATATGTTATGATGCATTGAAAATGGGGGACCCTGATCTTTCTCTGGTCTGCATCCCCTTAACAAGTGTGTATTGAGCCGTACTGTATTGTACCCATTCTGCAATCTGGTAATAACATTTTCAATCAATCAATCAAATAACAACCGGTTTGATTGATTGAAAATGTTACTAGGTAACTTCACTGTGCTTCTTAAACAAGATGTAGCAGTACCGTCTATCTGTATGTCATGCATGTCATAATGTTATGATGAATTGAAAATGGGGGAGGGCGGCTAGGTGGTGTAGTGGGCAAGGCACTCGCCACCAGTGTGGAGACGCTAGGATTCGCGTGTTCGAATCCAGCTCTCCACATTGTTTTCAGTTTAGCTGGTCGTCCGCAGTAATACACATTGGCCGTATTACGGGGAGGGAAAACTGAAGGGTGGGGATCGAACGTTGTGAACAAGCGACTCCTACAAGTCGGTTGGTGCGCCTGCGCAGTAGAATCAGGAAGTGTCGGGGGCAGCGTGAGCCTCCCACGCGTTACTCCTCGACACTGAGAGATCGAGCTGCGCAGGTGAAAAGATGCGACTGCTGTTACCTCAAGTACCAGAGGGGACTTGTGCTATGTATGACTTAGTCCACATTGCAGCCGGCTTGTGGGAGGCAAGAAACAGCGTTCGTGACAGGGGAGGGTTGAATTGGATGATACGAAAATTGGGATGGGAGAAAAAATAGAAAAATGGGAGAAAAAGTGGATCAAAAAAAAAATGAATTGAAAATGGGGGACCCTGATGTAAACAAGACGAAAGTCTTTCTCGGGTCTGCATCCCCTTAACACATCCAGCGCCGGAAACGGCTTACGACGTGTTTCAAGTTCATGCAAATTCTGCCATTCCACTGCGTACGACGTTATTGAGATCATATTTCATTTTTTCGCCATGTTATTCATAATTCCCTCACAGAGCCTGGTCTGATGCAGTGGGAGCCTGCACAACTCTGCAACGCTTCAATACTGCCGCCTGGTGGATGATCGGCGAGTTGCAACCGGAAGTGGATCTCTGGAGATCTCCGGTGCATCTGGCAAATGCGTCCGGCACTCGCATATTGTTGCGGGACTGTAGACACACGTCCGTGTGTAGCGATCGCTGCCATAACGCAATAATCGATACGATTTGGGCGTTTATTATGATTATACAAACCGGAAATGGATTTAGGAGATCGCCGTCAAATAAGTTGTATCTTTTTACTCCAGTCTCATCGTCGAACGGTAGGAGGACGCTGACGTCATTTTCAGCGCGTTTGTTTATCATTATTCATGCAAACTGCTCTGATCAATATATCACCCATACTACATAAAGCATTTACTGACGATCACGGAATTATAAACGACCCCCCCCCCCCGTTCATCCGCGCATGATAAGTCATAACGTTTAGGATCATGTACAGTTGAAATTTTTAATATAGCGTGTATCACCAACAAACGGCAGTTGATAATCTATATATGCGTGTATGCCTCTCTCGTTCTAGGAATTACTGCAGAAAACGATAAAAACATTTATATTCTAGACGGTATTTTCGTATATGAATCTATGAATGAAAAAGTAAAACGTTCCTACATCCTGAACGATAGATAATCGATGTTGAATGGGCCATAGTAATGTCAATTTAGCAATACAATTTAAAAAGTTATAGCCCTGCAAAGAAGGTAAACATCTCCATAGGCTTAGACTGGTGGCAGTGGTCATACATTGATGGATATAAGCGTGGCAGGGGGGGGGGGTTTCCTGGTCCCATGCCATATTGGGCGGTGGGCCACGGAATTCCCCCCACCATAGAGTACGTCACTGGGCGCGTTTCTATTGGTTAGACTTCCGTGAGTTATTCAGGCTCCATGTTGTGGACCTCTGTTACAGGGAGTTTCAGAGCCTCCTTCTCAGGGAGTTTCAGAGCCTCCTGTGAGTTCAGACCCTCCCTCTCAGTGAGGGAGCCTCCTCAGAGTTTCCGAGCCTCCTCCTCAGATTGTCAAGGTGAACTTAAAGAACTTAAAGAACTTAAAAAGAAGTTCTGCTCTGTTGTATGTGTATTGAGCTTGGTGGGTGATTTGTAGTAGTAGTAGTGTGTATATTGGGTCAGAGCCTCCTCCTCAGGGAGTTTTCAGAGCCTCCTCCTCAGGGAGTTTCAGAGCCTCCTCGGTGAGTTCAGAGCCTCCCTCTCAGTGAGGGAGCCTCCTCAGAGTTTCAGAGCCTCCTCCTCGGAGAGTCCTAGTCCAATTGTTACATAGGTCAATGTTGCAATATGTCTTTTCAATTTATTGCTCACGTGGGAAGTCTCTCTGGGGGTTCCCCGTCCCCTCCTTTATGGAGCAGGTTGACGGGGTATTGTTTAGGGAGTTTCCCGACTCCTCGCCTGTAATGGTCTGTTGAGTCATGGGTTTCCCCCCGTCATAGGGTACGTCGCTCCTTGTCCCCTCTTTTATGGAGCATGGTTGACGGGGTGTTGTTTTGCCTCAGCCGTGTCGTATGGGACCCATGTCCATGTCCGTATTTTTTTCTGTGAAAAAAGCGGCTTCTTGTCGTTCTCCCAGGCGGCTTGGAGGAACGGTATCTGGGTTCTTGTTAGAATGTCCATTGATATGTTTTGGGTCTCGACGTGTACATAGTGCTGGCCCTGGGTGCTTCTGATAGGAACCATGCATGGGCTTGCGCGCCTTGGTTGCTCATAATTGAAACAGCGTTTTTATGGGGCAACTGGGATGGAGTTTGTCTCTTCTGAGCGCCAGTGTACTAGGCTTGTCTCTACGAATTCTTGTTCATATCTGGGGGATGTTAACAGAATAGATCAAAGCATTGGTAGAGGGGTCTCACGCCCTTGGGGTAAGGTAAGGTAATTTATTTATATAGCACGTTTAAAAGCACGTTTGGATCGACACGCGTACCTACCCCCCTCCTGGGACTGGGGATGGCGGCGTGATTAGGGCACGGGACTGATTCTGGTCGCGCCGGACCAGGTCAGTTAACCCATTGTCCGCCGGGGCGCAGATCTGCTGTTCTGGTACCCTGAGGGACTTGTGCTTTTTTCGGGGGGGAAAATGCCGGGTCGGCCCGGGCGTTGCAGGGTTTGACGTTATGGAGATGTTCGTGGTTATGTTACTACGTGTTACCCCTCACTGTTGCTTGGTCCATGTTGTGTTGTACCTTGCGCTGTGCTGAGGGAGAAAGACTGGTCCTTCTCCATTCTTTTTCGCCCCTCTCTTCTCCTGCTTAGGCAGGGCTGGGAGGGGGCTGTTGAGGTGGTTCTTGTTGAACTCCTCTGGCATCCCTGTGTACGTACCGGTCCGCCGGGCCCGGGTTCGAAATTGTTTTCATCGACCCGTTGGCCTGGGTTAACCCCTTTTTGAAAACTGAAACACTTGTACTGCGGTATAGCCAGTGTATACCCGCAGTTGTGTTTTGGAGTTTTTTCTTGGGGGGTTATAGGAACAACCGCCTCATGTTAGAACCAAGCGGGTGGTTGGTTCCCTGTTGTGTTGGTAGCGGAGTCAACTCTCGGGGTAGGCCGGGTTTGGCCCAGTCTACCTGTGAGTGTGCCGCCGCACCTTTCATGACGTCTGCCAATCCTGTCAGCCTTCTCTGCCTCGGCCCCTCTAGAGTCGAGGGGTTTTTGTGGAGGCTGCGACATGGTGCACAACATGCCAGCATACGCCCCTTCCGCCGGGTACTGTTTCAGCAGACCCCTTTGGCGCCTGTCTAGTCCGCAGTGCTCCAGGCTCAGGTCGAGTGGCCTGTTGCCTGGATTGAGGGATCGACCTCTTTTGGGGGTCGTCTCTCCGGTGCGCTGCCTGCTCCCGCTGTGGGTGTAGCCTCTTGAGTGTTTCGGGGCAGCGTGCTGTAGGGGGGAAGGGCCTGCTCTTGGATGGGCCCTGTCCGAATACGCTGGCAATGTGGGGGGTGGTGTCACTAGTGACCGCCTGGTGGGGTCTCGATGCTGCGGCGTCGTTGGCCTCTCCAGGTCCCCTTTTCCGGGGGGGTCCAGTCCCTTCCTGGGTCTGGGTCCTCCTTCGCGCTCCGCTGCTACGGCCTTGCCACGGGGTTGGGCTTTTGCTCTTGACCCCGTGATATTGGGGGTTGTAACAGGGGTTTTGTTCCTTCCGTTCGTTCCCTAGTGGCATGTGGGTTGCGCGTTTGTGTAGTCGTGGGTAAGTCCCACGGTCTGCTCACCCTGTGCATTTGAGTTGCTAAACTCCTCTTCACACAGTCGGATCCGATACCCTCCCGTCCTCCGCTAGGGGGGTCCGGGGGCTCGGGTCCTCCCCGTTTCTGATGGTTGTGGGGGGCCTCAGCGGGTACATTTGTCGAGCTCCGCTCTGCTCAGCTCCTGTATTCCAGTATGATGCAGAGCGGAGCTACATGAAAATATAACGTACGGTTATGTATATAACCATAGTTATATGAGTGTAGTGACGCTCTGCGTCGGACTCACTGAGGACCCCGTGGTCTTGCCTTTGTGGTGAAAGACTTGGGAAGGAGCTGTTAGTATGGCCACACCCCTGCTTATGTAGAGGAGCGGATGGGGGTGTGGCCAGGCAGATGAGGTATGTAAAGGTACATGTGAAAATGTATTCAGTGCTTAGGCTGATATGGAAGAGTATTCCAGTATGACGCAGAGCGTCACTACACTCATAACTATGGTTACCGTAATTCCTCTAATAGTAACCCCGGCTTGTATTTGTTTCAACTGTAGCGGGTACCAGGCTTGTATTAGGAGGAGGCCTGTATAAGAGGGAGGCCTATATTTCAAATTTTCAAACGGATCATAATGAATAAATCAACATTTTGTGTCAGTTTGAACCCAGTAAAATGTACTGGGTTCATTTATTGAAACCAAGTACTGTATGAAATAGTAAACAGTGCAATTACAGGTGGTCACTGGTCATTTCAACGTTTTCAAAGTCAAATCAAGTAACTAGCTCAGTATGCAGCTCAGTATATTAGTAACCCGGCTTGTATTAGGAGGCCGGCTTATAATTGCTTAGCTCAAGAGCGCACCCGGCCATTAATAGAGACCCGGCTTGTATTTGAGACCCGGTTACTATTAGAGGAATTACGGTATATACATAACCGTACGTTAACAGCCCCATCAGAACCGCAGTGCTGGGGCAGAGGCTGCTACTTTGAGTTACTTTTAAAACATTAGACATTATCTTTACATTTAAAACTTGACTTTAATTTGTATTATTGAATTTATTTATGTAGTTTTCATGATTGATTATTGTATTTATTTTATTCAAATACATTTGATTAAACAAGTAGCTTAAGATCCAAATTCAAATGTTTCATGAGTCATTATTTTAATTAGCTATGGGATCATGTTATGTTAAGGCAGAGGGACTGGACAACAGGGTGACATTCACAGGTGTGCAGACTTGAGCATAAAACATGCACTGGAGCCCGGAAAAGGAGCCGTGCCCACAGGAAACAGAGATGGAGGGTGTGACAGAAATAATCGTTAGATTAGTCGACTAATCGGAAAAATATTCGACAGATTAGTCGACTACCAAAATAATCGTTAGTTGCAGCCCTACTTGCTGGCATCAATCACGTGCAGTAACCGTCTGACGTTGTCAGTAGCCAGGCGGGCTCGTATAAAGCCAGTTTGATCAGGGTGAAGTAGAGATGTCATATGTCTTTGAAGTCGGATGGCTAGAACCTTGGCGTATAGCTTGAGATCGGCTGTGAGGAGACTTAGGGGCCTATAGCTGCCACATTCAGTGGGGTCCTTATCTTTTTTGAGTAAAACAGATATAAGCGCCATATTGACATCTCTGGAAAAATGTCCCTCTTCGATTGAGTGTAAAATCATTGAAAGTAATAAGGGACCGAGTACATCCCAGAAAGCAAGATAGAGTTCCGGTGGTATGCCGTCCCAACCGGGAGCCTTGCCCCGTTGCATATCAGCAATCGCCTCCCTAAGCTCATCTAATGTGATAGGTGCAGCTAATCGCTTAGCGTCATCTTCTGAGACCTGTGGTAAGTTGATTGGTTTGTGAAAGTCCTCCAGCTTAGTGTGATCAATGACTACCTCTGACTTGTACAGGTTGGAATAAAAAGAGCGAAATGTATCATTAATCTTTTTGGGGTTGGTGGTTACCTCCCCCTGTTGGTTCTTAACACTTTGAGTGCCAGCCACGCGTTGTCGTTAGTTCATGCCGCCAGTTGAGTGCCACCAACGCTATATAGCGTTTGTTTGTCGTATTTTTTTTTATTGGCGATTTGAATTCATATTTCATCAATCGAGCCTCAGGTTAGTGTTGCAGACTCTCTCTGAGCTCAATTGGGAATATACCGCCCCCTATCGTCTCTCCCTGTGTAACTGCACCCCATTACTTTAGACTTTAGGGGGGGCGGGCCAGTTTCCTCATTTTACTTTTCCGTCAAGCCAACTGAAGAATCCATTGTGATCGCCGGCCCGGAAATGGATTATGTATTTACAGTACCCAATGCTGAATCAATAAACGCGATCGATAGGGCGATCAGGAATTGGAATAATCTTTTTGGATAACATCTGATCTGAGGTAAGGAATTTATTTTACCAGTCTTAGGATAATCAGAGCTATTTTCACAGAGATATCAGCGTTTTCCCTATGCGTGTGTGTGCGATCAGGAAATGAGAGAATCGATATTTCAGCCCGCTTCTAAAGCGTGCATAAGTACACATATACTTCAAGTCAAGTCAAGTCAAGTCAAGAGTTTTAATTGTCACGGCATACAGGTATACAATGAAATGCGGCTGGTCTTGCCCGCGACGATGTGCAATACAGTGGTACAACATATAATAGAGTCCAATAAAAATACAGTGGTACAACATATAATAGAATCCAATAAAAAACAACAGTGCAATAAACAGGTACATGGTGTGCCATCTCGGTATCTGTACATAGTATTTACAGAGCATATAGGACATGCTAGGTAGCTTTAGTAGTGCAATACACTGTTCCTGATGTTATACTAATTTAAGTGGCCTTTCCTCTGGCCATAAGTGTGCGTGTGTGCGGCATGAGTGTTAAAGTGGCTGCTAGTGTGTGAGCGTGCTCAGCGTGCGTGTCGTGTATGTGCTAGTGTGTGCTTGTGTGTGGATAGTTCAGTTTCTGTGTCTCTCAATGTTCATTGTTCAAGGCTCTGATGGCCTGGGGGAAGAAGCTTAGCCTAAGCCTCTCCGTCCTAGTAGCTGGGGTTCGCAGGCGTCTGCCTGACCTCAGCAGCTGGAACAGGCTGTTATTGGGGTGGTGGGGGTCTTTCATTATCCTGCAGGCTCTGGATTTGCACCTCTTGTTGTATAGAGCCTGCAGGGGACGCTATCGATAATCTAGCGTTTATTTGAAAACTATTCATAAATAGGCCGAAAAATGACAACGTTTGTGTATGCCAGAATATTCCAGTAAATGCTGTTTATCACGGAATCTTTATATTTTCCTTGAAAACGAGGGCTTTTCAAAATGCTATAAAATGGAAATGAAGCGATTAAAAAACAATCCGTTTCGACAATGTTGACTGCAAACAAGTCATTGATAAACGACGGGCAGATTAGACACATAGTACGTGGCTAGGTCTGGAGACGTGAAAGTAGTAGTGCTGTCTTGTTCTGTGCATTTGAAATTCAGATTATGGTCTTAAAATGGAGTTAATCTCTTTTTTCACTACCTTAATTTGAAGCTCCAGTCGACTAGAATAGTTCTGCTGCAAAGAGGAGATTAATGTGGCATGAAGCTTTTCCAATTCCACCAGCTTGGAGAGACGTCCCTTGCGAAGATCAGATGCAAAGAGAGTAGTGTTACTTCTAATAGATCCTTTTACAGAATCCCATACAATTCTGGGATCTTGTACTGAGCCAACATTAAACTGCAGGAATTCAGTGAGCTTCTCTTTAAATTGCAGGTTAAACTCTCCATTTTTCAGCAACGTTGAGTTAAAGCGCCATCTAGGGGCGCGGGATGTTATTTTACTGAGTGAACCCTTGAGAAGGATACCTTTATGGTCTGAAAGTGCAATGGGCATTAAATCAACAATAATGCTATCAAAAAGATGCGGGGAAGAAAAAACAATAAATTCTGGAAAAGGTCTTATGTCTCGAAGGAAAAAAAAGAGTAATCTCTCATGGATGGGTTGAGCGAACGCCACTGCATTAAAATAAGCTCCAACTATAAACGAGTAATCAGGTAGTTCCAACATAGCTACAGTGAGTACAGTATAAAAGTTAGCATCATATAAATTAGGGGCGTATGCAGAGATCAGAGCAATTTTTCGGTTAGAGTATTCAATTTTAGCAATAGTAATTCGACCATCTGCATCAGACCACACATCTAACAGTTTAATATTCAAAATTCGCTTCGCTATTATGGCTACCCCTCGGGATTTGGTGCTTGTTTTGGTTGTTTTGGCTTTTATTCCATTGTAAAATCCTACTCAATGTCACCCTGCGGCACTGCAGATTTACCCTACTCTTGGGATTCGGAAAAGTGCATTACCAGCCAGATCCTCATAGGGGCGCTGTGTCGATAATGCATTGTTCCCTGTTACAGACCGTTTTTTTTTTATTTATTTTTGATCTTGAATGGGTTTTTCTGTTAGCCTAAAGCTATGCATATAGCCGATGGCCTGGAATAGTCTTTGGGACGCTGAATTCAGTATGCAGTAAAGGAATTATATCATCAGCCAATGGACATATGGATCTACCAGATGGCGATCGATAACTGGGAAATCATTTTGGGGATCCAACCGGCCCACGGTAAGATCTTTTTTCACGTAAATTACATGCTGATCAGGGCTTGTTATGATAGCCATCCACCCGATCAGCGAATGAGGCTAACGCGGTTATTGGTAATCAATAATCAGAAACGACGCCCCCCCCCCCCCCCCCCCCCCCCTTCCATGCATTCATGGTGGACCATCATACCGATCATATGCAGTTTGAGTTTTAACTGTAGCTTCTGTATATCCGAAATGCCATTGGATTTAACATTAGTAGCTATTAGCCCTGTATCTCGTGTCAGGGCTGTACGCTAAGCTTTTTCACTAGGGGCACACTTGCCCCTAAATTAGAAATTTAGGGGCAAAAAATATGTTTTAGGGGCACATTTTTTAATAACAATTTTACCATTATAGTGCAAAAAAATATGTTCCTCCTGCCTCATTACTGTGGTCCTTTTATTTAACATTTAAGTGCTTTTGTTGTCAGGTTTGTATCTTTTATAATGAACCAACTAGGGCTGGGCGATATGGCCTAAATATGATATCACGATATTTTCTGACCTTTCGGCGATACACGATACACATCACGATGTTTTTCTTTTTTACCCCAAACAATTCATTATGAGGCTTACCAAGACAGTATTTGAGTTTGCAAGCTAACATTAAAGACAAAATAAAATACCCATGCATTTAGCATTTTTATATTATATATTAGATTTAGATTATTGGATTATTAGATTATATATTGCATATATTTAGCAATGAGATATTATATGATTTAGATATGAAATATGATGAATTGAAAATGGGGGACACTGATGTAAACAAGACAAAAGTCTTTCTCTGGTCTGCATCCCCTTAACAATTGTATGTATTGAGCTGTACTGTACCCATTCTGCAATATGTTAATAAAGTTTTAAATCAATCAATCAATCAATAGCATTTTAGCATTTTTATGAAACTACTGTATATTTGTATGTCTCTAAATGTTTTGATGAATTGAAAATGGAGGACCCTTATGTAAAAAAGCCGAAAGTCTTTCTCTGGTCTTCATCCTCCTGTACTGTATTGTACCCATTATGCAATCTGTTAATAAAGTTCTCATTCATTCATTCTGACGGAAAAACAGAATAATTTTGATTGACAGTAGAGTCTGCCAATTACGTCACAACGCTTGCACCCGCCCTGCTGTTCTTAGCACCAATCGGCAAGCGCATTCGTTTTTGACTTCCTGAATGCCCTGTGTGTGTTGACAACAACACAGCTACATTAGCTCCCCGCGGCCCACGAGTAGGAGACCAGTGCTCTGCAGGATGACTAAATGAGGCATAATGATTTTACCTCAACGAATGTTATAATAAAAGCCTTTCCATACATCGGTCTGATTGAAAACTTTATTAACAGACCGTGGAATGGGCATATCTCAGCACGGGCTGAGATATGAACGAGTAACGTGTGGACCAGATTGACGCGACACAAGGTTTACACAACAGCCCCCATCCCTTGTTTTATTGTATTTGTACCTGTACTACCTGCTGTCAGCTGTTTATCTCTCTCTGTGAGCTTGATTAGCTCACGTTAGCTAGCGTTAGCTCCGCGGCTAACCCTGAACTAAATCAATGACTAAAGCATTTCGAGTAGTTTTCACTGCACATAGAAGCAGCCAAACAGCGGGAGAATTTCGGGAGCATATGGCCAAAACACAGTTAGGAACCATCGATTCCCATCCCTACTACTAACTTTACTTTTCTTCATAGCTAAATCAGACAGTCAGCCAGTCTATCAGAGTGAGTGCTCAGTTGATTTTCCCCGCTGATCATACCTGAGTGCTCAGCGTCATCACACGCCTTGGATCATTTAGGAGTGAAATGCGAATGCAAGGCTTGAAATCCCTACTCGCAAGCCCGCCCCCAAATATTATTTACCAATCGCAACGGCCAATTAAAGGGGCAATTTGCGATGAGATCATCGCAGCGTACAGCCCTGCGTGTTCCAGGAAATATCCCAGCCGAAATCCCTTATAACGCTTATATTCAAAACGCTATAAAATGAGAACGCATACTGAATTATTTTTTTCTTTAAGCAATTTTGAAGGGACGGTTTATGGTCTCAAACAGCTCTACAAACAGTCCCACGGACTATGCAAGTCTGTTTAGAAATGCTGGCCGTCTACAGTGATTTTAGACGGATCCAAATGGCCATGAATGTGTTAAGAGGTTTAAAACAATAAGGCATCTTTGAGTAAACTTTGAGTAAGCTCTTAAGCCCGGAGCCATATTTTCTGAAAATCCGCCTAAAATACATACCTAAGTAAATGGAATATTGCTCCACTTCTACAAGGTCCATTTGCATATTCTTAGTATCTAGGGACATCTATGGACCTCGGTGAATGTATTCCCAGTGTCAGAAATATTGTGTATATTACTAGGCTTGCTTAAATTGTGATGAAACAAAGGATAATATGAATTGTGATGTGCATCTTTGACAGTGAATAACACCATGCTAAAAATGACCAATGACCACTGATCTCGTTCAGTACCTTCTTGAGATCATGTGTACAGAAAATCTTAGGAAATGAATAAAGGGAAGATGATTAAACAGAAGGTTTTGTAGATACAGTACTGAATTCTCCCATCCGGACCAATGCAATTTGAAATATTATTATAGAATAGCAGGCTTATAAATTACCTTATTATAGCCAATTCGCACATTTATGGATTGTGCCAAATCTTATATTTCAAATGCCAACGTTTTTATTTTTTTTATTTGGATTTAGTATCACCAGGCATAAGAACAGATGTATGTACAGTAGCTTTTAATTTTTGCCAGGGTGCCACCATTTTAACACTGAGTGCCACGCCGGGTTTTCCTTTTTACCCCCTGAATGCCACCATCGGCGCCAATGTTAACGTTAATATCGCCTAATCTATGTTTTAAATTATGGCTATGTGTCTAATCTGCCCATCGCATTATCAAAGACTATTTTCCAGTCAGTGCTGTCAAGGCAGATTGGTTTTTTATCGCGTCATTTCCGTTTCAGAGCATTTAGAAAAGCACCCGTTTTGAGATAAAAAAACAGCCCATTCTGGACCATTCTATGAAAATCGTCTTTTACTGGAATATTCCACAACGTTGATATTCGTCTGCCTTTTTATGAATCGTTTTCAAATAAACGCTAGATGATCAATATTATACGTGCATGCAAGCACATTCGGGCCGCGCACGGATAATCGCCGCGTTGATTTCCTCTTGGACTTTTACAGTGAAACCGAAAGAGCCCATTTCACATAACAGCTTATAACTTCATCAAAATTAGTCTGATTATCCTAACACTGATAACATAGAGTCCTTACCTGACATCAGATGGTATCCAACTGGTATATTCCAATTCCTGATCACCATTCGAAAAAAGTGTATAGATCCAACGCGATACAGTAGAACTCCATGATCAGCGGGGCTCAGAGGCTCCAGAATGAACTGTGGTAACCCCGGCTGGATCAGTGGACTGGAAAATGTGGAGTACCGGATTTTTTTCCCCATCCATTTTCATTGAGTCCATTCCAAAATCCCTTATGTCATCTGAAAGACGATAGGGGGCGCTTTTTTCCACATATAATCTCCGGCGGTGCTCGTGTATACTCGGGTAGGCTCGCGTGATGCAATATGATTTCAGATCGCTAAAAATAAAAAATAAATAATAATTCCGAGAAATCCCGTGAGTGGCTTTCAACCACATAAAAATAAACCAGAGATATCTCGTGTGTGGCAGTTAAAGTGTTAAAACAGATTTTAAATCCAATTGTTGCTACATGCTAAAAATAGGGAAGAGAAACTAACTGTTATATGCCAATAACGTTAAGTTTTGTGGTTTATTATCCAGAGTAATAAGAGATATTAAAAAAATTCATACAGGAGTAATTTGCTTGCCCCATAGAGGCCTTTGGGAAGTTCGGAAAAATTCCAACGCTCATCGAAAGCTGTGTCCTCTTTAAAATGGCGTAAAAAAACTACAATTCCCGACGTAATTTTTTTCCCAAATGGTCGATTTTCGCGAACTAAACAGCAAAACGAAAACGAAAATCTATCTAATAACACTTTAGCCTATTGGTAAACTAACGTATTGGTGATTATATACATTATAACTGCTGTTGTGACATGGTTATGATGTTTATACTTGAATACATTTGAAAAATTAAATTATACTTTT
Organism: Notolepis coatsorum; assembly: GCF_963971535.1. Lineage (NCBI taxonomy): Eukaryota > Metazoa > Chordata > Actinopteri > Aulopiformes > Paralepididae > Notolepis > Notolepis coatsorum. The sequence continues at coordinate 90,034,220 of NC_140165.1, read as the reverse complement.
GTCAAACAGTCTGGAGAAATTGATTTATGACGTGATGTCATTTGCGGTCCACCGATGGACCGCACGGGTGGAAGAGGTTAAGTATCTCAAGGCTGGGGCCAGCATGTCCTCTTTTTTGGAAATCAAAATATGGTCACCCTAGTGTAGCTGCTAGTTAACGTTAGCTCACCAGTAGCCTGCATTACTTTTAGAGAACACACAGCGTAGCTGCTAGTTAACCTCTTAAGCCCAACGGGACCGGTCCCAAAATGACATCACGTCATAAATCAACCTCTCGACTGTCAGTTTAAAACTCGACAGTCTTCCCTCCTGTTTTATACCCACTTTGACCCTTCGAACCTCCCACTCAGGGCAAACCTCCCTCTCAGGGCGCAGTTCCCTCTCTCAGGGTGCAGTTCTAGGCCTGGGTCCTACACAGTTTTAAAGCCTGACAGTCTCTTGTTTGATACCCACACAGTTTAATACCTGAATGAATGAATGAATGAATGAAAACTTTATTAACAGATTGCAGAATGGGTAAAGTACAGTACAGCTCAATACATACAATTGTTAAGGGGATGCAGACCAGAGAAAGACTTTCGTCTTGTTTACATCAGGGTCCCCCATTTTCAATTCATCGTAACAGATATGACATACATGACATACAGATAGACAGTACTGCTCCATCTATACATTTATGACATACCAGATTTGCAATTACAGTACTGTTTGTGATACAAAAAGAGTCCAGAAAGAAAAGAGTATATACATTAGGCGTGGAAACTGTACATTGGATTGGGTAGGTGGGGGTGGGGGGGGACTGTACATTGGAGGTGGTTGGGTGGGTGGGGGGGGGGGGGGGTTGGTTAGGAGTGGGGGGGGGGGGGGGGGGGGGGGTTGGGTAGGAGGGGTGGGTGGGGGACACTGTACAACTGTACAAACACTGTACATTGGATTATTGACAAGACCATACTTGGTAATTTACTGTACATTGGAGGGGGTTGTGTTCGGACATTTACAGGGGCCAGTTTCGGGTTGCAGTCTCCCTTAGGTGTTTTTTGAGAGTGTTTTTGAAAGTGGGTAGTGATTCACATTCCTTTACAGCTTTGGGTAGGGCGTTCCACATTGATGTGGCATAATTGCGAAACGTGTTTAGTCCCTTGTTTGAGCCGAATCTGGGTTTAACATGATTTGTGGAGCTCCCTCTGGTGTTGTGATCGTGGTATTCACTGACCTTTGGGAAGTATTTTGACATGTACATGGGTACCTTGGTCGTGTAGTGTATCTTGTAGACCAGGCCCATTGCAAGTTGCTGTACTCTGTCGTCTACTCTAAGCCATCCTAGGTTGTCAAAGTGGGCAGGGGTGAGGTGGGTTCTAGGAGTAAGGTCAAGCAGTAGTCTGACCAGTTTGTTTTGAGATGTTTGTAATTTAGTTTTTAGCGCCTTTGAGGTGCTTTGGTACCATGAGGTGCAAGCATAGTCGTAGTACCCTTGAATGAGTGCTCCTGCTAGAGTCTTCAGGGTATTCTTGTTTACCAGTGAGGAGATCCGGTACAAGAATCGAGTTCGTTGGTTGACTTTTTTTATTACATTGGATGCCATTTTGTCACAGGAAAGATTTGCCTCTAGGATGGAACCCAGGTAGGTAATATCTTCTTTCCTTGTGACAATATTGTCACCCACTGTAACTGAGAAGCCGTCGGTCTTGCTGAGTTTGTTATTTGAACCGAAGAGAATGGACTCTGTTTTGCCCATGTGTAATGATAGTTTGTTATCAGCGAGCCATATGCAGATTTTGCCTAGTTCTGAGCTGAGGGTTTTTTCAACCTGTAACTTGTTCTTGTCAGAGACCAGCAGGGCTGAGTCGTCCGCAAACAGGAACAAGTTGCAGTCACAAGCTGACGACATGTCATTTGCATAAATTAGGAACAGTAGCGGACCTAGTATGCTTCCTTGTGGAACACCACAGTTTACTGTGAGGGGGGGGGATAGGGTACCGTTTACCTCCACCATCTGCTCTCTCCCCTCCAGGTAGGATTGCATCCAGTTCACTGATAGACTATCAAAACCAATTGCTTTTAGCTTGTCAATCAGAATGGTGTGATTGACAGTGTCGAAGGCCTTTTGTAGGTCCAGCATGACCATGCCGCAGTATTTGCCCGCGTCCACCTCTTGTTTGATGTGGTCGTTTAAATAGAGAAGGCATGTGTCAGTGGAGTGGGATGTTCTGAAGCCAGATTGGAATTCGTAGATTAGATTTTTTTCCGCAGTAATAACCTGTAATAAAAAGTAATAGACAGAGTAAAATAATACAATGCAATAAATTAGTAGAATAGAATAGATAGTAAAATCATGCAATAGAATGAACAGAGTAAAAGAGTGCTACAGTACAATCAACAGCGGAGTGTATTAGAAGGCTATGGCGAAGAGGTACTTTTTTAGCTTATTTTTCTTTAATATTAAGAGATCTAGCTTCCTAATGTCCATAGGTAGTGTGTTCCATAACTTCGGTGCATAGTTTGCAAAGGCTGCATCCCCGATTTTCCTTAGACTGTGGCTTGGAACCTTCAATAGACCAGTAGTAGATGATCGCAATGTTCTAGGAGGCACATAGTTGACTAGAGAATTTGCAATGTAGCTTGGTCCTGTTCCATTTAGTGCTTTGTATATAAGGAGAAGGACCTTGAAATCAATTATAAATGTTACCGGAAGCCAGTGTAGGTTAGCTAATCCTGGACTGATGTGGTCTCTCCTCTTGGTTCTAGTTAGTAGCCTAGCTGCCGAGTTTTGAATGAGTTGGAGTTGTTCTGTGGTTTTTTTGGGAGGCCAGTGAGGAGTGCATTACAGTAGTCAAGTCGGCTTGAGATAAAGGCATGGATCCGTTTTTCAGCGTCTTTTTGATTTATAAACGACCGTACCTTAGCTATGTTTCTAAGGTGGAAAAATTATGTTTTTGTCACCTTGTTGATGTGTGATTTAAAGCTTAGGTCTGAGTCTATTATAACACCAATACTTGTAACTTCGGGTTTGATCCAAGGAGTAAGTTGACCCATATTGCTCTGTAACATTTCTCTTTTTGTTATAGGACCGACTAGTAAGATTTTAGTTTTGCCCTAATTTAATTTTAGGAAGTTGTTTGTCATCTATTTGTTTATTGCTAAGAGACAGGCGGAAATGGAGTTAATAGCTGTGTGAGCATTTGGTTCAGCGGAGATGTACAATTGTTAGGGATGGGTACCTTGAGGTTCAACCACAGTTTCTTCCCCAAGGCCATACAACTGCTCAACTCCTCCTAAATATTCACCCCATGCTTATTATGTTCTCTGGCTTTTTCTTACGTTGCACCTGATGCTTGTATTTTTTTGTACTGTACTGTTCCGTCGTGTATATTTTTTAGGTGGTGTATTCTGTACTGTACTGTTCCGTTGTGTCTTTTACGTGGTGTATTGCACCGTGCTTGAATTCCACCGGCCTGACCGTGTGGCAATAAAAGGAACTTGAACTTGAACTTTTTTCGGTACTTTAGTCTCAAAAAATTGTATCTACCTACCTCAGTTGTAAAAAGATATTGCAAACTTAATATTTAATAAATAAATAATGTATTATTATTACTTTATTATTATTTACATCTCACTGATGTAAATCACTTTGAACTGCAATCCCCTGTATGAAAGGTGCTATACAAATAGTTATTATTATTTATTTAGAACAACATATATATATACACAGTCACACATATCTTTAAATAAATGTTATGTTTATTTAATAATTCTTTTTACAAATTAACTAAAAAAGGTACACATCTATATATTTAAATACAAAATAAATAAAGGTATTGTATTTTACAAAATAACTAACAAGTATAAAACAAGGGTAAACAAACCACTCTAGCAGCAATTAACTATTCTGCTGATCAAAAAATAGTCAAATACACATCTTTTTTTTTTATCCACTTTTTCTCCTCCTGTTTTTCTGTGTTTTTTCTCCCATCCCAATTTAGTCGTTATGCCAATTCCCCCCTCTGCCAATTCCCCCCTCCCCTTCCTGGTCGTTGCTCGCATGTTCCCCCCACTGGTCGGTCTAGGGAGCCCTGAAGTCTATCAGATGCTTCCTTCGAGACATAGGAGACAGCCAGCAGCATCTTTTCACCTGCCAGCGCGGACTCTCATTGGTGAGGTGTAACGTGTGGGAGGTCACACTACCCTCACCATCTCCCTCCCTCGCTGTGCAGGTGCCCTGACCGACCTGTAGGAGTCGCTGTTTACCAGAATACCACCCCACCGGCTTCCCTCCCGCTGACTCTGCCAATTGAGCCAGTATGACGGCCGGCCAAGCCGGAGGCAATGCAGACAGCCGGATTCGATACCAGTGTCTCTTGCGTTGGTGACGAGCGCTTAGTCCGCTGCGCCACCCAGCCGCCTGTCAAATACACATCTATATATTTAAATAACAAATAAATGAAAGTATTTTACAACTGATTAAACAAACAAACAATCTAGCAGCAATGAACTACTCTGCTGCTGATTTGAGTATTCTAGCAGTTCTTTTCGCTCCACACTCACTGTGTCCCCCGCTTTGGAGAAGACCCGCTCTGCCGCGGTGTGTTTTGGTCTTACATAACAGCCTAATTTGTGGCTTGTTTACAGACATCACATCCGCTACTCTTGTCCTGACTGCGCTTGCACTGTAGGTAGCCTAGGGCTAGGGAGCTAACGCTATGTCCGACGATTAGCTAACGTTATCTTAAAAACGTTAAATGGGTTACAAATATGTGAAACTATGGAAGGAGTAAGCCGACATAACAAAGGAAAGTTTCGAGAGGTAGTGTTTCAAGAGCAGAGGTTAAAACTGAGCTACACTTTCTAACAACCTGCCCACTGTACCAAGATATCAGAGACGTATACTCCCCATTTTTTTTTCTTTTTGAACAAATCTTTTTTTCTTTTCAATTTTTGACATGACATAAAACTAGACACACAAACATTAACAGTAATTATCCACAATAAATCACAGGACTATGCAGTCCAGTATTTGAATCAATATAAATGTAGGTTACGATATATATACATAACTTACAATACAATACAATACATACATATGCTCTTGCTCGCTCTTCTTCCCCCCCCTCAGGACGCGTGTAGCTTAATCCCAGCAGAAGAGTGCAAGAGCGCTTCCGCAACTTCGCCATACGCCAGTACGGTAATGCGCATTTCCTTTTCCTTCGCCCAGGTGCTCGCGCGCGCATGCGCATGAGATCCCCGCTTGGTTTGACGCTTTGGTTCATATTAATCACATATTAACACGCTTTGGTTCATATTAATCACATATTAACGCTAACGCGCCATATTAGCACACATATATACACGCCATGGACGCAGCAGGCGATCATATTAATCACATATTAACACGCTTTGGTTCATATTAATCACATATTAACACGCTTTGGTTCATATTAATCACATATTAACGCTAACGCGCCATATTAGCACACATATATACACGCCATGGACGCAGCAGGCGATCATATTAATCACATATTAACACGCTTTGGTTCATATTAATCACATATTAACGCTAACGCGCCATATTAGCACACATATATACACGCGATGGACGCAGCAGGCGATCATATTAATCACATATTTACACGCTTTGGTTCATATTAATCACATATTAACGCTAACGCGCCATATTAGCACACATATACACGCGATGGACGCAGCAGAGCTTGCGGCATTATGTAGCCGTAATCCCCGATGTTTTTCATTCGACGCTTAGCTCAACTGGTATGCCGCCGTGCTGTGGATCCTGCGGTCCGTTGGTGACAAGTTCGATTCCCTTCAATTTTTTATTGTTTATTTCTTTTAACGTGCATTCTTTCGCCGGTTAAGTTTAGGCATGTTAACTTTAAGCATTGTTTCGGAGTTGGTTATGGTTAAAGGATAACTCCACTTTTTTTTTAAATTAGCTTATCTTCCCTGGAGTTAGACAAGAAGATGCATACCTTTTTTGTCTCTGTGCGTGCATTTTAGCTTTGGGAATAGACGCTCCGTTAGCATAGCTTAGCTTCATCACTGGAAGTGGGGGAGGACAGTAGCCTTACAGTGCCTTACAGTGTATTGCAAGGTCTGACATTGACCAAACTTGATATGCATGACCTTGGTGGGCTCTAGGTCAACTCCTGAAAAGGGGGTCAATGTCAGACTTTGCAATCAAAAGTTAGGGGGCTAATAACCCTTGCCATAATTTCAGTGCGCCCCTAACTTTTGATTGCAAGGTCTGACATTGACCCCCTTTTCAGGAGTTGACCTAGAGCCCACCAAGGTCATGCATATCAAGTTTGGTCAATGTCAGACCTTGCAATACACTGTAAGGCACTGTAAGGCTACTGTCCTCCCCCACTTCCAGTGATGAAGCTAAGCTATGCTAACGGAGCGTCTATTCCCAAAGCTAAAATGCACGCACAGAGACAAAAAAGGTATGCATCTTCTTGTCTAACTCCAGGGAAGATGTTAAATAAGCTAATTTAAAAAAAAAGTGGAGTTATCCTTTAAGGTTAGGCATTGTTTCGGAGTTGGTTAAGGTTAGAAGGGTTACGTTTAGGCGCTGTTAAGGAGCTGGTTAAGGTTAGAGTTTGTCTTAGAGAATAGCAATAGACAGCCTATTTCCGCACTGCCGTCGCGTCGCGATAATATACATGTATTCCATAATATGTAAAGTACAGTTGACAGCTGTGTTGTGTTACGTTGCAATGTACGCGGAAATGCTGCGTTGTGTTGCAATGTACTACATGCATTCCATTTCGGCGGCTGAGCGGGGGGAAAGAAAATGCGCATTTGGAGGGCGTTACCGCGGCCAATCAGGGCAAAATGCGGAAGCGCTCTTGCACTCTTCCGCTGGGATTAAGCTACACGCCCTCAGGACCCCCCTTGGATAATCCATCCATTATTTCGTTTATAACCAAGGATTACAAATTCATATGCTATGCTTTATCTTCTCCACTACAACTGACCAAATTGCTATGCTGGCTTCATTAACACCTAGGATTCGTGCGGTAGATACCTCTAAATAAATCACATCAAGATAGGTAAGAATCCAAACCTTCAGGCACATTTTATCTGGCTGAATCCAACGTGATGCTATTAGCTTTTTGGCAGCCGTAATACCGGACAAGATTAGCCTCTTTACATGTACAGAGTGTGATAACTGAGAGACATTATTCAGCAACAATACCGAAGGAAGTACAGGTATGGTCAGAGATAAAAATTCAGATAATTGCATGATTACTTCTTCCCAGAATATCTTAACAGGGGGGCATTCCCAATACATATGCATAAATGTACCGATATCACCCTTTAGACACAAGGAGCATAGAGAGTCTTGTTTAAGCCCCATTCGGTTCAATCTTATAGGAGTCAGGTAAGTCCTATGAAAATAATTAAGATTAATCTGTTGATGATCCGGGTTGCGTGACGATAGTCGAACGTTTGCCCAGACTTCAGGCCAATCAAAATCTACTTCCAAGTCTGGTATATCCTTCCTCCAAACTGAGTCTAGGGGAAGGATTCCATAGGAAGACGTAAGTAAGTGATGATAAAAGTCAGAGACGAAGCCTCTCGATGTCTCCCTTTCATAAAATAATTTGTGATATCTGTGGTGCTCAAGTGGTATCTTTAATGGGACTCCATGAGCCTTCAAAGTTGCTAATAACTGTATATAGAAATAATAAGTGGAGCTGGTGAGGTTAAATTTGTTTTGTATATCTTGATAGCTACAGAAACCCCGTTCGTTGAAGATATCTCCCAATGTATGTATGCCCTGCTTTTCCCATTTGGGATATCTGATGGGTCGTTGTGCAATAAGGAGTGCATTGTTATTAAATAGGGGAGAATGGCTATGCCATTTATGTTGGTTAGTAAATTTTTTCTGTGTGTCACGCCATATCCGGATCACATGTGTAATAAGAGGGCCAAATTTCAAGTCGCATTGCTTAATTGATAATTTGGTGTATACTATATCCTACAGTCTATGTGGTGCCACTATGTTTTCTTCTAATGTTCTCCAGGATACAGCTGCTTGAGAATCAAACCAGGTGATCAGTGGTCTTAAAGAGAACGCTTTAAAATAGTGGTAGAAGTCTGGAAATGCTAAACCTCCGTCGGCTTTGTTTCTCTGTGCAGTGGATCTTTTTATTCGTGGAGGTTTGTTGTTCCAAATAAATTTATATGCGGCGGAGTGTAATTTTTTCCAGTAACCAGCAGGGGGGGGGGGGGGGGGGGGGTAACGGCAACATTGAGCTAAAGAAGTTGATTCTAGGTAAAACATCCATCTTAACTATTGATACTCTGGCCTGTACTGAGTTTTTAAGTTTTGACCACCTGTCAAAGTAATTTGTGATCCTATCTTGGACTCTTGTATAATTATACTTCACCGTTTGGCATATAGTAGGGAATATTTCAACTCCAAGACATCTAAAGTGTTCTACCATTGGTATATTTTCTGGAAGGAAGGTAGCCTTCGCAGTGACATTAAGTGGAAGGAAGGCCGACTTTGGCCAGTTTAGTATACTCCCCATGAAATGCAAACACCCAAAGAGAGTTTGAAAACATGTATTGTGCCGTTGACATTAACGAGTGGTTTCGTTTTGCGGTAAACAAAACGTGATGTCATCAGACTTTATTTTTTTTTACCAAAAAATTAGCACAGTTGGATCTCACGTGAATCGATACACAGTAGTACCGACGTGTTTCGGTAGGTACCTTTAAAAGTACCAAATTCGGTACCCATCCCTAACAATTGTGTGTCATCTGCGTAACTATAGAAACATACATTGTATTTTCTAATGATGTCTCCGAGTGGCAGCATGTATAGTGAGAATAATAATGGACCAAGGCAGCTCCCCTGTGGAACTCCGAAGTAGGTGTCATGTTTCTCAGAAGAATGATCTCCAAGCCTGACGTAATATTTTCTTCCTTTGATATATCTTCTGAACCAGTCAGTCAGAAAGACTAACTAACTTTTCTAGACGATTTATTAGAATATCATGGTCGATCGTGTCAAACGCTGTGCTTAGATCTAATAGGACGAGAATTGAGACTTTGTTTGCATCAGAGTTTATTCTGAGGTCACTAATTATTTTTGAGCAATAGCAGTTTCAGTGCTATGGTGCGTTCTGAAGCCTGATTGAAATTCCTCCATGATGTTGTTTTCTTTGAGAAAGGAGTTTATTTGTATTGAGACAATTTTTTCAAGTATCTTGCTGATGAATGGGAGGTTGGATATCGGCCTATAGTTGGTTAGTACATTACTGTCTAGTTTGGGTTTCTTTAGTAAGCGTCTTACGACAGCTGTTTTGAATGCGTCTGGGAAAATACCTGTCACAAGCGATGTATTTATAATATTTAGGACATGACGTGCAATACTCTCGAATATTCGCTTTAAAAATGCTGTAGGTATAGGGTCAATACAGGAAATGGAGGAGTTACATTCCATGACTTTTGTATTTTTTATTATGTATATGTTGTGGGATCACTGCACGGCTCACTGCACGTGAGCCGGGACCATCAAGACCACCTTATTTTATAATTTTATATTTTTATAATTTCTATTCTACCTTGTTTCTGTACGGGTGGGGTATTTTGGGCCCCTGTCGTTGTGGGTCTGATGGGTTCGGACTGGGGGGGCCCCCTGGTTCGGGGTCTCGGCGAGTCGTGGTGTTAAGGAGGCATGATGCTTTGATTCGCTGGGGCGCCGGACACAGGGTCCTCGCGGGATGGGGATCGTGGCTGTCGTGACTGGAGATGGCGGGGGCTCAAGATGTTTCACTATATAGTATATATATGTTTTTTTCCCCCTGTTCCTTCCTTTATATATTTCATTTATATTATAACTATTTCATTTGTATTCATTTGAATTATTAACACATTCATTGCCAACCACGATGATAGTCGGGTTAACTAGCAAACCGTCCTGTGCCAATCACAAGTATAGTCAGGTTTTAATCGTTATTTCTTTTATTAGCGATATCCATTCATTTTCATCCATCCAACCTGATATTATCATTGGGAATGGGTCTGAGCTCGCAAAAGGGCAAATACCGCCACCTATCGTCTCCTGGATGGTATTGCACATCATTGGATTGGATTGACTGGGAATGTGCATCGAAAAAATAACTCCGGCCCGTGTCTTGCTTCTCGGGCAAGCAGTATAGTGTTACCAGATTGACTGAGGACCCTCAGAGCAGCGTCGATTATGTGTTTCGGACTATAAAGTTGGATCAATAAACGCGATCTTTGGAATGGCGATCAGGAATTGGATTAATCTTGTTGCAGAACATCTGATGTGAGGTAAGGAATTTATGTTACGAATCTTGGGTTAATCAGATGTTCCTTTCTCCGCCATCGGACCGTGCACGAATAAGCGATTTTTAGCCCGCTTTTGTATCATGCATAAGGACACATATACTCTCGATAATCTAGCGTTTATTTGAAAACGATTCATAGATCAGCCGAAAAATGACAACGTGTTTTGTGTATTCCAGTAAAGGGCGATTATCGCGGATTTCTCTGGAATTACTAGAAACTATACTCGTATTCAAAACGGCATAAAACGGAAATGTACTGATGAAAAAACAATCCGTTTCGTACATGTTGACTGCAAGCAAGTCATTGATAAGCGACAGGTGTATTAGACCCATAGCCATAATTTAGGATATAGTTTAAGCGTTCGCAAATTTCCCGGATTGTTTTTTTATCGGTTCATTTTCATTTTATAGCATTTTGAAAAGCCCTCGTTTTCAAGGAAAATAAAAAGATTCCATGATAAACGCCCTGTACTGGAATATTCTGGCACACACAAAAACGTTGTAATTTTTCGGCGTATTTATGAATCGTTTTCAAATAAACACTAGATTATCGATAGTATATGTGTACGTATGCACGCTATATAGGCGATCTGAAAAATCTATTTCCTCAAAGCGATTGCGCACATACAGACCCATCACACATAGGGGCGAACGCTGAGATCTCAGCGAATACAACTCTGATTATCCCAAGACTTGTCAAATAGATTCCTTACCTCAGATCAGATGTTCTCCAAAAAGATCATTCCAATTCCTGATCGCCATTCCAAAAATCGATCGCTTTTATTGATCCAACACTGCATACTGGACATATGTATTCCACGCTGTTCTGAGGCTCCACAATGAATCCGATCGGCTCGGGTTACATGCCCTAGAAGTAAAATGTGGATTCCGAATTTTTCTTTTCTCATCCATTTTCATTGAGTCCATTCCAAAAGGGTGCATTACGATCTGGGAGACAATAGGGGGCGCTTTTTCACATCTGAGCTCCTGATGGGGCTGGTTTACCAACGGGAGAATCGGTTGATGAAATATGAATTCAGATCGCTAATAAATAAAAAAAACGAGAAAATACGAGAATTCTCGTGAGTGGGCATTCAACCCGCGGGGGGGTAAACCCGAGAAAACTCGGGTTGGGCAATCAAAGTGTTAAGTGTCTTGTCATTATTGTTATTATTATCATTGCTGTATCTGTCCTGTGATGTCTGGTTTATTATTGTGGTAACTGTATTGTGCTGTGTCTTGTTTCATGTAAAAAAAGGAAAATAAAAAAATTTGATCACAAAAAAAAGAAATGCACAACATAATTTTTCCTTTTCCTGTAAAATCAACTGAAGAGTTGCATACTGAAACGGCACACATTGTATACACATTTTTATGAGAGAACTGTCAAGTCCATGCTATGCCACAAATTAATTGACACACTAATATAATAAAAAAAAAAGCAATACTCTCAGTAAGAACATTGTATATCATATTTCACTAATTCATGTGTAACCCTGTTTATGTGAGAAATGGCAATTACTGGCAAATGGACAAGACAAGCTGAATGACATAATTCTCCGGGATCGTTTAAATCTGTTGTTTTGGTGCATTAATTTAGTCTATGATAGTGATGGATAAAACAGCGAGATGGCGATCCCATTCAACTCAGTGTCAGCCGAAGTGAAAGTTTCCACACTTGGCACAAATGAGCGTTCATGTACTACACAGTGAAGTGATCACCCTTCCTTCTTTTATAGTTTCCTTGTTGAGAACTCAAAAATACGTCTTGTTAAGTCCATGAGGGCTCAGTCAACAGGTCTGTTGCTTGGACATTGAATTGGGATGTAGCCTTTTCAGGCTCAGTCCATCTGCTCTAACTGGGGTGTCCTCCATCACAGGGGTTCCCAACCTTTTTTCCCCCAGGGACCCCCAAACATCGCTGATGAAATTCCTGGACCCCCCTCCTAATAAAATACCATAAAATACTTTATTTTTTGTCATTTTAATACTTTTTTTGTCATTTTAATAACAAACTGCTTATACACAGGCATATTCATCATAATTAGACCCACTATGCTTCTTTGACTTGTGCCTTCAATCAACAAATCTCATCTTGCACCATATGTATTTCAAAATGTTGGCCAATATTCAAATCCTGTATTCATCCTCTCAAATCAGGCCCTAATGGTGAACGGTTTGCATTTATGTTGAATGAAGTAAGAATCCACTGCAGTAAAAATATCCTCACCTCGAGTGGTGGTAGTAAGGTTGACTGACATGAGAATGTCCTGCTTCAGATCCTCATTTTCGATATACTGCACATAAACGATGAGCACAGCCTCGTCTGCGACAGTTGTAGTTTCATCAAGTTATATGGCAAATGGACCCTTTCTAAGCTTTTCTGACTGATCACTTGACATCTTATCAATTCGGTCTTTCACTACATTGTTCGAGAGTGGTACTGATTTTAGTTTATCCGCCACCTGTGGGCTGCACAGTTTCTAAACCATTTTGATGCAGGCTGGTTTGATGAGCTGCTCGCCAATATTGTGCGGTTTCTTTGCTTTTGCAATTAAAAGCGAACACTCAAAGGAGGCTTCGGTAGCCTTCTGTAAATCACTGCCACCCCTGCTCCACGCTACTCTAACATCAACAGGCTTGTTCGCCTTGAGAGACTGTTCTTTCCTCCGAAAAAAGTCCGGATCCTTCCCAACGGTTTCTGGGTGCTTAGACGCCTGATGTCTCTTCAGCTTGCTGGGCTTCAGGCTCGAGTTTGCCAACTTTTCTCCACAAATCACACACTCAGGTCGTTTGTCTGGTCCCTCAGTGAAGCCCATGGTGATGTAATTTTCGCGATTGCTGTAGGTCCTAACTTTTTTTGCAGATGAGCTGCCGTCATCTCCTTTTCGTTTGTCACACATTTTCGCCTCTGGCGGCTGACTGCAGACGAGCCGAGAAAGTTAACTAGCGTGCTAGGCTAGCTACGGAAAGTGATAGTCAACTGATTCGCGTTTTAGCGGCTACCCGGTAGCCTACTGTTAACGTTAAAAAAAAAAAGGCTAGATGTTTATTTATTTATCTTTATTTTTTATTGTAGTGGAGAGACTATTCATGCTTCTGATGATAAAAATATACTAATTAAATATTTCTCTGAAAGAAAAAAAAATTAAAAAAAAAAGAAAAAAAAAAGAAAAAAAAAGAAAAAAAAAAGAAAAGAAAACTCAAATCATCTGTGGTCTGGCGGACCCCCTGCGCCGCCTGGCGGACCCCCAGGGGGTCCGCGGACCCCAGGTTGGGAATCACTGCTCCATCAGAATCTCTCCAGAGGTAAACTTCTGCCTTCCATCTTATCTTGTTTTATGTTCACGTTTTATTTCTTTGGAAAGCTTTTCTTGCATTTCTTTTTTTTTTTAGATATAGGGCTTGGATTTCTTCTTCAAATGAGTTTACCAATGTCCTTAACATCCGTCTTTGGCTGGCTACTCACACACTAACAACGCCTGGCTCACAAGAGGAGTTTTCAAGGGGCAACGTCTAATCCACTGTCCGTGGTGCTGAACTGGACAGTGGAGAGGTGCTGAACTGAAAAGTCTAATTTCTCTCTCTCCAACATTCAATTATACAAAAACAAAGACTGAAACTGATATCTATCTAACAGATAATGTTTAATTCTCGTATCATAGAATTGTTATGCATTTTACTAAATTGACTTGCCAATTGGCCAGATGGTAAGCTTTGCCCGGGCTGCCAGTTGACATTGCATGACCTTATAGATCCACAGTCACTCACTCACTCAGTTTCCCCTCATGAAAATCTGTCCTCATGCTTCCCCTTGATGAAAAAGTAACACAACTGTCCATGTGGAGGGTCTAACAAACTTTGAAGCGGACAGGAGCTCAATGGCGTGTGTCAAGCTAGCGACAACAACAAAAAGAGTTCCAGTCAGAATCTTTCAAAATAAAAGCTGCAACAAATATGTATTTTCCGCTTTTTCTGGATGATAATATAATTCATTGTTTTTTTGTTGTTTTTTTAACCCTCTTTTTCTCCACCTGATTTTTCGGTGCTTTTTCCTCTCATCCAAATGTAGTCGTTATGCCAATTCCCCCCTCCCCTACCTGGTCGTTGTGCGCATGTGCCCCCTACTGGTCGGTGTAGGGAGCCCTGAGGTCTACCACATGCTTCCTCCGACACATGCGGAGACAGCCAGCGGCTCTCTTTTCACCTGGCAGCGCGGACTCTCATTGGTGAAGTGTAACATGTGGGGGGTCACGCTGCCTTCACCACTTCCTCTCTTTTGCTGTGCAGGCGCCCAGACCTGACCTGTAGGAGTCCACAACGCCAGATTACCACCCACGACTTCCCTCCCGCTAACTCAGCCAAACGAGTTAGTATGACGGCTGGCCCAAGCCGGAGGCAATGTGCTGACACGTGGATTCGAGACCGGAGTCTCTCGCATTAGTGACGAGCGCAATCTCCGCTGCGCCACCCAGCCGCCCTACCATTGTTGTTTTTCTTAAAGCAATGTTGTCAGTAGAGGAATTTCAATCAATAAACCTACATTTTCTCACAGCAGGTACAGCGGAATTCTTTTTTTAAGTAAGTAAGCATGCTAAGTTGTTGCATGAGAACACACAGTTTGATACAAAAAAGATTATAGGAGAGAAAGTTATATACAAATATACTGGAGCAAAGGAAGGAGAATGAGAGAAAATAAAGATATGAAAGAGAAAGTAACATACTGATATCCTGATGGTCTGTGGGCTCCTCCTTCAGCACAGTGGAAATATCCTGATGGTCTGTGGGCTCCTCCTTGGGTGGGTCTAGCGGGTCCTGAGCCTCTTCCTTTTTAATCATCAGTAGGTCGCTGGGTGGATCTGGGACAGAGGAAGACAGACACTAAGTATTTATATTGTGCCAGTATTATTAACTATGTATATTCATACTCCAGTGGTCCAGGGTTTTCCCTGCATAGATCAATTCCCGGGCAGCCTCCATATAAATAAATAAAATAAAGTGTAATCCTTACTATCAGAAAAGCCCAGTCCTCTGTGCCTGAGAGCAACGGTCTAATGTACATTCATGAAAGACAATGTAGTTGCTTTGCTGAAAAATATACAAAAGCTAATTATTTTTATAAATTAATTAAATTGTCTCATACAGTAAGTATGTCATTATACAGATATCTCTGTACACATCATATCTACAATTCATTATGTATGTGAATGCTCCACTTGTTTTCTCTACTCTCCTGTATAAATACTTTGTTAGCTCACCGTTCTTTAGAGATCCAGGGCCTGTAACCCAGGTCTCTCCATGTTGCTGTAACCAGGTCTCTCCATGTTGCAACATTCTGTCAGTAAACTCTATTCCTTAATCAAAGACCCTGTTGTCCACCTCAGTGAAAAATATCTATATAAATAATACTGAATACTGAATATATAATATGGTCAAATTAGCCTATTCCACATCAATATCAAATATGTTTACCTAAAGGATACTTCCAGTTTTCCCCTCATTTGACATTATAGCAAAGAGATTGAAAAGCTAGACAGGCCAGTTCCTATCTACCCAGTGCTGCCAATGTGTTCCACAAGGACGGCAGCTTCAGAGGCAAATTCAGAAAAGTCCAGTTTTCTACCCAGAAGACAACACTGCTTCTTCTTCTTCATTTGTGATTCAGTGGTGGTTGGAACACAGACCCATTATTGTGGATTAGAGACATCGCATCCAAGGGATAAAAACATGATAAAATGCAAGCACTTGAGCAAGACACTGTTCTTGAGCAAGACACTTAACTCCTAATTGCTCCCGATGAGCAGGTTGGCACCTTGCATGGTTGCCTCCGCCGTCGGTGTGTGAATGTGTGAGTGAATGTGTGAGTGAATGTGTGAGTGAATTTGTGAGTGAATGTGTAAAATGTGAGTAACAAATTGTAAAGCGCTTTGGATAAAAAAGCAGCCATTTACCATTTAGTCAAGTCGGCTTGAGGTAAAGGCATGGATCTGTTTTTCAGCGTCTTTGTTATTCATAAACGGCCCTACCTTAGCTATATTTCTAAGGTGGAAAAATTATGTTTTTGTCACCTTGTTGATGTGTGATTTAAAGCTTAGGTCTGAGTCTATTATAACACCAAGACTTGTAACTTCGGGTTTGATCCAAGGAGTAAGTTGCCCCATATTGCTCTGTAATATTTCTCTTTTTGTTAAAGGACCGACTAGTAGGATTTCAGTTTTGTCCTCATTTAATTTGAGGAAGTTGTTCGTCATGTGTTACGGAACGGGAGTACACCCTCTATCTCTATGTATCATACCCAGAGGTGCGTTCCTCATATCAACACTGATTGCACGCACGCTAATGAGGCCACGTGCATGCGCGCTCCCGGCGCGTTCGCTCGCTTCCGCGCATGCGCATAAATGTTCCCTCGCTTAAGCACAGACTAAAGACCGTGCCTAATTGCCTCTACGAATAGAATGTAACACATTTCATTCACAAGTTAGGTGTGAATGTATCTGAGAACGTCTTTAACACACCTGACGACCGGCGCTATTGATATGCAAAGTAGCCCAGGTGGGTACTTATAGCGAGTTGGCGAGTGCAGCGCATTCCTGTGTGCACGCGCGTGCCGTGCACATCCGTGTATGTGCGTGCACGCGCTTCTGCTCAAATCTTTGGGTGCACGGAGTGCAATCCCATCCCATGAAGAACGCATCCCTGATCATACCATCGATTCTGGAAAAGATTGTGTTGAGGTTCTATCGGTTCTCATGTTGCCTGGAACTTCCTGGATGGAAATAAATTCCAAAAGTATAACAATTTTAAAAAACAAAATCTCAAAATTGCACAAGTCAAGAAAAATAAATAAATTATCATCATTATTTGTATTTATTTATTTATTTATTTATTTATTTATTTATTTATTTATTTATTTATAATGTGTTTTTGCTCGAAATCGAACGTCACGCCCGCAGATTTAATATCCGTATAGTGGATTTGGATGAATCAGTCAAATGCACAGATGCCTCGTTTGCTGCAGTGCTAGCCGAAATTCTAGGTTATGAAATCCTACCTACAGAACCGATAGTGGACAAACGCTACAGAATAGGCACCGTAAACTACAACAACAACAACGAAAGAGTGATCATTGCTAGCCTACGTGAAACTGAAACAAGAGACACGATCATCAGGGAAGCACGCAAGAAATGGGGAAAACTGATATATAAAGGGAAAAAAGTGTCGTTCTATGAGGACATGTGCAAGGAAGCTATAACTCTACGTGCCCGCTACAAGGATGTGGTGCATCAGCTCTATGAGAAAGGTCTCCATACCATCCTATGTTATCCAGCTAATCTTTCCATTGTGGAGGGGGATGGAAAAAGATTCGTGCTACGTTCGCTTGAGGCGGCAGAAGATTACATGAAGAATACAAAAAGTGGATGACAAGATTCATCTTTTTTGGATAACTTTGCAATCGCACGGACATCAAAAACGGCATCATACAAGCTTTTGACAACATTGAGGTATAAATGATTTAATATAAAACGCTAAACACTATATATATATAGATTCATGGTAATATGCAGGTCATGATTTGATACCGACTTTTTTGGAACATTCTAGAATTTTCTATTTTCTTTTTTTACTTGAAGGCTATGTGTCATAATGGAATATACTGGAATACACTGGATTGATATTGTTCTATGACACAAGGAATGTACTGGAACATTACAACAACAATCTGCAAGTCATGATCGGCTGACAGCATTCTGGAATACAATGCCTTTTTCAATGATGGCCCTGGAAAATAACAACGATATGAGACTTGGACATGAAATAGATGTGAAGAACAGCGACCACCATAACAGATGAATGACCACTCTTGACGGGGGACGATCTGCATACAAGTATTTAAAAACCTCCTTGTTATCTAGATGTGTAAACATGCAAAGTTATTTAAAAAAAAAAAAAAATTAAAATTAAGTACCGGTAGTTATTCCCTGATTTTATGGATTTCGATAATCTAATTCTAAACATCGTTCTTTCTTTTTCTTTATTTCTTTATTTCTGAAATGTTCTAACCAATACATGTTAGTAGAAGGTTTAAAACAAAAAAAGAGGTTTAAATGAGTATACTAATTGAGGTATATTTTTCATTTTGTTTAATTACATTAACGGGAGAGTGGCTTGGCCACAGGTGACATTCTATTAAATTAGAATAAAAAGTTTAGATTCTATGGTAATTTACATAGGAAAGTTTAGGATAAATTGCTCATTCTGGGCTGACCGGAGGTGCAAGATAGGATGGAGTTGTATGCGAAGGAGGTATCAAATAGGTACCTTGTACGGCTCTTTAAGGGAGGGGGGATCAGGGGATTATATATATGTATGTTTTTAAGCTCGGCGCTCAACAGGACCTCAATGATTGGATATATATCCATAGTGAATTCGTACTCCAGACGAATTACAAACAAATACACAACAACTTGTATAGATTATGGCTAGTTTGAGTATAATGATTTGGAACACTGGGGGTATAAACAACCGAAATAAACGCAAAAGCGTGCTCACACTGATGAAAAACAAACAGGTGGATGTGGCTCTTTTAAGCAAAACGCACCTTTTAGTGGAAGATAAAGTAAGGCTAGCGGACAACATATACCATAACATTAGCCACTCTTCCTTTGGAACGAGATCCCGTGGAGTTGCTATAGTCGTGAAAAGGAAGGTGAATATTGAATTGCAGGACGTATGGTCTGATACAGATGGTCGGATAACCATAGCTAAAATTAGATACAGAAACAGGAAAATAGCGCTGGTAGCGGTTAGAGATGTTCCGATACCATTTTTTCCTACCCGATCCGATTCCGATACCTAAGCTTTGGGTATCGGCCGATACCGATACTGATCCGATACCAGTGCATACATAAAAAAAATATATATATTATATAAAATTATAAAACTTTTTTTTTATTCTTTTTTTTACAGCTACTGTTTTATATATACTATTTTTTAGTAATAACTATAAAGTAATGGTATTTATTCAACAACAGGTGATTGTATAGAGCAGGGGTCAGCAACCTTTTTGACATGGAGTGCCTGTTTGAAATATAGTTGTAACTAGTGTGCCTCAACAATATTCCATGCATCGTAATTTTTTTTTCTCATAATCAGGTCTTTTTAATGATAATTTTTACATTATTACATCATTATTGTTATTGTTATTATTAACAATATTATTATGATGGTTGTATCAACCCTAAATCTGAGTTGGGGGGGGGGGAATGCAATGCAGACAAACAGCTGCATACAGTGCGACCATTTCACTCACATTTGCCCATTCATTTTTGGACACATCACACACCATTGGTGTGTGTACTGTACGTGTGCTGTCATAGCTCCACCTACAGGCCTAATGGAGAACACCAGGATGTGAATGGAGGGTGAATGTGAGGTATATCGTGTAAATAAGTTTTGATTGATCGCAAGACTACACTGTAAAAAAAAATAATAATAAGTTACCAGAACTTAAAAATATTGAGTTCAGTTACTGTGCATTAAGGTTCAGTTTTCAAGCCATAATAAGTTAACAGAAAAATAAGTACACAACCACATTATTTCAACATAATAAAACTATGTTTATTGTCATTGTTTTAAGAACACAAGTTGACTTGGTAATACTCACATTTTGAGTAAAAAAAATGGCTTTTAACATGTGCAATGTTCAATGAAATAGAAAAATAAATAATACAATTTGTTGATTAATCCCACTGGTCACAATGGTGACCGTAATAATGTTTTTGTTATAAGGCTCTGCAAATGTTACTGAATGATGTAGCAATGTATTTCCAGCTAAATTGAAATAATAAACAAATAAAGGGTCTCAATTAAATATGTGGTAGTATAAAGAACCTGTGGGAGGATTTCAACAAGATAAATGCGACAACAGTGCAAAATATTTCACTATAATATTTCAAAGCAAAAAAAAATAAAAAATTATAATTATAATTTTTTTTATTTAATTTTTTTTTAATGCTGCCCCCTGTGCCTATGCAAATGCCCCCGCGTGCCTATGCAGGCACGCGTGCCTAGGGTTGCCTACCCCTGGTATAGAGCATCATTAATTGACAACTATCACAATGAGTTCACCCACGGAAAGGTTGTTGGGACATTGATTCCACACGGACATTACACGTTGTTGCACTCCAGAAGGCTCCGGTAACTTCAGTTAGCTAGCAAAGGCTCCGTTGTGATTTTTGCACAATAAATATTCAACATTCTCTTTTGAGACTCCGCCTCAGACTCTTATCATTTGGCACTAAAAGCTAAACATTATTTGTCACCGATATGGCTGTCCGCAACATGTCATTAATTGTGTGCGAGAGGTAACTTAGATCAGTGACCACCTTAACGTGAGCTAGGTTAACGTGAGCTAGGTTAACGTGAGCTAACTTTAGATGGAAACGAGGAAATCTAACGTTACTGGGGTAAAAGTGATTTACCTTGGAATACTCCTGTGCCAACTCGCTGTACTTTGCTTGCAGGTCTGCAGCCATTATTGCTGGATTATGAATAGCCCCAACTTTAGCCAAGGTAACGTTATGCTAAAACTAACTTTCGGTTAGCTGTTCAGCTAATGCAGAGCTCCCCGTCAACAGCACTCTGTCGGGACGATGGCATTTAAAGAAAGTATCTGCTGTTAAAATGACAAATGGCATTGACACTTTAATTCACAGTCGATTAAAAACACGTTTGTTTTATAATGCTCACTCAGCAGACCGCAGTGTTGTTGATAAATTACGTCATATGGTATCGGAGCGCAGAATTAGAGGGTACTCGCCGATACCAGCATTTTAGGCAGTATCTGCGGCATTTCCGATACTGGTATCGGTATCGGAACAACTCTAGTAGCGGTATATGCCCCAAATCTTTACGAGGCTAACTTCTACGCTACACTCACTAGAAAAATGTTAGACCTTCCTGAATACTCATTTATAATAGGCACAGATTTTAATGCCATTTGGGATCCCGGGATGGATAAATCTTATCCCACTATTTCCAATGAGCAGAAAAAAGCATCTAATGCACTAAAGGATTAGTCTAAGAATACAGGTGTAAATGACCTATAGCGATCACTAAACCCAATGACCCGAAAGTACTCCTGTCAATCTTTAAGACACAAGACATTCTCCAGGATAGATTATGTTTTTGCATCCCCTAGACTATTTGATTATTATGAGGTGGAAATGGTTCCCAATGCATTATCAGATCACTGCTATTTACTACTAAAAGGATCATTTGGTATACTGTCATCCCGGGCCCCAAGATGGCGATTTAACTCGAAATTGCTGAAAAACAATGAATTCACTACACAATTCAAAGAAGCACTTCCTGCGGGAGAATGTGGAATCGACGCAGGACCCCAGAATATTATGGATGTCGGTAAAGGGATTTATCAAGACTTTCACAGATACCTTTTCTTCCAAACTACGCAAGAATCGTTGCTCAAAACTGGCAGAGCTGGAAACGCTTTACTCTTCGTTATTTTCCTCTTTACAATACAACTACTCGGATCGATTGGAATCTCAAATCGATGTGTTAAAAAAAGAGATTAACGCCATTTTAAGACAACAATCTGAATTTCTAATACGTAACACAAAACAACAGTATTACTTTCATGGTTCTAAACCAAGTCACTTACTAGCTATGCAGATACGAGCCAACGCAAAATGTGCAGATATCCCTACCATTAAGGCCCAGCAAGGACTGGTTACAGACCCCAATAAAATCAACGAGACATTCAAAAAGTTTTACTCCAACTTGTACAAATCAGAAATGACCTTCGATCAAAACAAAATGGATATATATCTTAATACAATTAACCTACCTAAACTATCAGAGGAAGACGCTAAACAACTAGAAACACCCATCACACTAGAGGAACTTAGGGAGGCTATATCAGAAATGAAAATGGGTAAGGCTCCTGGAAGGGACGGTATCCCACCAGAATTGTACCTCTCATGCTGGGATGTAATTGGACCGCCATTACTTAATATGATTTTATACTCAATCAAGGAGGGGAATTTCAATAAGAATGACAATATTGCACTTATAACTGTCCTCCTAAAAAAAGACAAAGACCCCACCGATTGCGGTAGTTATAGACCCTTGAGTCTCCTCGGAACCGATATCAAGCTTTATTCCAAGGTATTAGCCATCAGACTTCAAAAGCATATGACAACTTTAGTTCATCCGGATCAGACTGGCTTCATAAGAGGCCGCTTGATCACGGATAATATAAGACGGTTACTACATGTGCTAGATGCCAGCAAGGATGCCAACCCACCTATAGCAATGCTGTCCCTGGATGCGATGAAAGCATTTGATAGGTTGGAATGGTCTTACTTATGGGCAGTACTAGAAAGGATGGGGTTAGGAAACGGATTCATTGATATGATAAAAGTAGTATACAAAGACCCATCGGCCATGATCACAACAGGTATAATTACCTCCGGAATTTATCCGGTATCGCGCTCTGCCAGACAGGGTTGCCCTCTTAGTCCCGGACTATTCGCTTTATCATTAGAGCCTTTAGCACAGTATATAAGACAATCCCAATCCATAGAACCAATCTCAATCAATGGCACACAACATCATATTAGTTTATATGCGGACGACGTAATATTGTTCATGGGAAACCCTACCAACTCAATGCCTCATCTTCTCAAGTTGATTGATGACTTTGGCAATCTATCGGGATTTAGGATAAATTGGCCAAAGTCGGCATTCCTACCACTTAACGCCCTTGCAAAGAATATACTCCTTCCAGGAAAAATACCAATGGTAAACACTTCAGATGTTTAGGAGTTGAGGTATTCCCTACTATAAACCAAACGGTGAAGTACAATTACACAAAAGTCCAAGATAAGATCAATTACGACTTTGACAGGTGGTCCAAACAAAAAAATTCAGTACAGGCCCGAGTATCAATAGTTAAGATGAATGTCTTACCTAGAATCAACTTCATTAGCTCAATGTTACCGCTACCCCCTCCTGATGGTTACTGGAAAGAATTACACTCCTCCGCATATAAATTAGTTTGAAATAATAAACCTCCAAGAATAAAAAGATTCACTGCACAGAGAAACAAAGCCGACGGTGGACTAGCATTCCCAGACTTTTACCACTATTTTAAAGCGTACTCTTTAAGACCACTGACAACCTGGTTTGACTCCCAAGCATCAGTATCCTGGAGAAACTTAGAAGAAAAGATAGTAGCACCACATAGACTGCAGGACATTGTATACACCAAACTATCAATTAAGCAATGCGAAGTGAAATTTGGCCCTCTTATTACACATGTGATTCGGTTATGGCGAGAAACACAAAACAAATATACTAACCAACATAATTGGCATAGCCATACTCCCCTATTCAATAACAATGAACTCCTTATTGGGAAACGATAATCAGATACCCCAAATGGGAAAAGCAGGGCATACATACATTGGGAGATGTTTTCAACAAACGGGGTTTTTGTAGCTATCATGATATACATAAAAAATTTAACCTAACCAGTTCCACATATTATTTCTACGCACAGTTATTAAAATGTTTGAAGGCTCATGGAGTCCCATTAAAAATACCAATTGAGCATCACAGATATCACAAATTCTTCTATGAAAGAGAGACATCGAGAGGATTCGTAGCTGATTTTTATCATCACTTACTAACGTCTTCGTATGAAATCCTTCCCCTAGACTTAGTATGGAGGAGGGATATACCAGATTTGGAAGTAGATTTTGATTGGCAAAAAGTCTGGGCAAACGTTCGAATTGCATCACGCAACCCGGATCATCAACAAATTTATCTTAATTATATTCACAGGACATACAGACTCCTATAAGATTGAACAGAATGGGACTTAGACAAGATTCTATATGTTCTTTATGTACAAATGGTGATGAGGGTACATTTATGCATATGTATTGGGATTGCCCACCTGTTAAGAAATTCTGGGAAGAAGTGACCCTGAAATTATCAGAATTCTTACTTCTGAATATACCTGTACATCCCTCTGTATTGCTGTTGAATGATGTCTTTCAGTATGCAGCCCCTATACAGCTAAATAGACTAGTTTTATCCGGTCTTACAGCTGCTAAAAAGCTGATAGCTTCACGATGGCTTCAACCGGAAAAAATTTGCCGGAAGGTATGGATTCTTACAGCAAGAATTTTAGGTATCAGTGAAACTAACATTGCAATTTGGTTAGAAGTGGTGGAGAGAATAAAAGCTAGCATATGAATTGTAGTCCCTGGTTAGAAACAAATGAAAATGGATGGATTATCCAAGTGGGGGTCCGGGGGGGTAGAGCGAGCAAGAGCATATGTATGTATTGTATTGGACTGCAAGTATTAGGTATATATATCCCGTAAACTACATTTATATTGATTTGAAATGTATAATCCTGTGATTTACTTAGGATATTTACTGTTAATGCTTGTATGTCTAAATTTATGTTCTGCATCATAGTGGCTCCGCTCGGCATCACTCATGCACTATCTCGCATATGTGCACGTGCACTGAATAAAATTCCACAATGTACCTTCATCCCAGTATTCGTCTGACCACACCCCTCGTTAGCTTACCTTCATAAGCAGGTGTGTGGTCACCTGCTCTCCTCCTTCTCGCTTTCACCACAAGGAAGTGCCTTCGGTAGTACCCCACTTGACGTGTTGTTAGTTGAAAAGAGTTGAGACGTGTTTACATTGTGCTTAGTTTTTTCTTCTCTCATAACCATTCAAAGGAAAAAGCTAAGTCATAATGTCTACTTCGGAGAGTAGACCTACTCTTCACCAGCGGTTCTCCATTCCCGCCTCTGTCGTGCGTTCTGGTGCGGGGCTGCTGCCACTTTCGTGGTTGCCGACCCAGCCCAGGAGACAGCCGATGGATAGTTTGCCTCTCCGAGGAGCCGAGGCGTCGGTGCCGTCGCCCCGGCGATGGCATGATCTCAACTCTGGTTCTTCTGGTTCCAGGGAATCGTCCGTTGTTGGGCGGACGGCTCTTTTGGTTCCGGAGGATTTGCGACGCAAGCTTTTCGCGTCTGCCCGTTCACGTCGCAAGATGGTGACATGCAGACGCGAACGGCCTGGGTTTGGGGAATTGCTGGAGACCAGCGAGGATGCGTCAGGCTCTGCATGTCCAATGGAAACTGAGGATTTCATGGAAGAGTCGGACGGATTCTTGTTTGAAGGTCCTGTGGAGGCGAGTATCCCTCCTATCCAAGAAACACCGGAGGGGGGAGAAATGTCTCCTTGGGACGCCTTGTTCGAGGATGTCGGGGAACCACCTCGGCCTCTTCAGCAGGATGCCCTGCTATCAGCCACATCAGACTGTGGCTCCTCAATTGGTCGAAGCCTGCTGCATGTGAGGGATGCGGGTTCGGTGGAGGAAAGTCAGCAGGGGGAACTGCGGGCTTTGTTTCCCGAGCTCATGGCGGTAGCTGCCGCTGCAAACGGCATGCCGCTGCCGCAGCCATTGCCTGCTCCTGCCCCTGATGATCTCATAGGTCATCTCTGGCAGCGTCGCCCGGTGAGAGGGGTGGACGTTGTCTACCCATTTTTCCCCTCAATGGGGGCCTATGTTCGTCAGGGCCAGGCGGTGTCTCACATCATGGGACTTACCCCCGCCTACGTACCAGTTACGCGGGTGTTGGGGTTGGTCAAAGGTATGAGAGAGGCCGTGCCACGGCTTGATAGGCCGATGGCCGCTCTCCTCTGTCCGGATGTGGTGTGGGAACCATTATGCAAGCCGGTTCTCCATGGAAGATCGGCTAGGCGATTGGCATATTGGGGTGACCAGTCATTTATCGCTGGTACACAATCGCTGGCTGCGGCTTCTAACATCGCCCACCTGGCTAGATTTGTATCGGGGATAATGACGGGCGGCACGGGTCTGACCGAGGTAAAATGCGATCAGATCACCCAGGCGGCAGGAGCTGTCCTGCATCTTACCCAGGTGCAGGCCATAGCCTCGGGGAAGATGCGCGCCCTGGCCACCCTGACCCAGCGCCACCTTTGGCTGGAGCAGGCTCGAGTGCCGGAGAAGAAGAGAACCCCTCTTCTGACGGCCAACCTCTCCGATGCTGGGTTGTTCGGGAAGGCCCTGCAGCTGATGACCTCAACGTGCAGAGAGATGGCAGAGGAGAGATCCGTTCTCCAACCCCATTTTCCGCCTCCCGTCCTTGCCGGTGGAGTCAGAAGGCTTCCACGACGTCGAGCTCCCTCCGCCGTGCCTACCACTGCCTCCGCCGCCACTGCTGGCCCCTCCAAGAAGGCCAGGAGGAGAGAAAGGCGATTCTGCTGTCGCCGGCCCATCCACGACCGGAGGAGACGGTAGGGAACGCTGTGACCAGCAGCCGATTCACTACCGTCCCTCCGGGGCTTCTCGGGGTGGAAAAACCCGAGCGGCTCGAGGCGGCAGACGCCGCTGAAAGTGACTTTTCCCCCTGTGGTCCCCTCTACACCCTCCCCGGCCCCCTCATGATTTTGTGTCGTAGATAATAAATAAAAAGTTCCCTTAAAAAGGGGACTATATTATTGGCCAAACAAACTGTGTGTTTATTCACTAATACATATGATGGGGTTTGCGAAATGTGAATCTGCATTTTTACATTGAGAGATGTGTCGTGTTGTGTTACGATATTAGGCAAGGTCTGCAAGCATACACTCAGTCATAGAAGGATTCTATTTAGCCTGACGCTCCACATGCAGG
This sequence comes from Notolepis coatsorum, assembly GCF_963971535.1. Classification (NCBI taxonomy): domain Eukaryota; kingdom Metazoa; phylum Chordata; class Actinopteri; order Aulopiformes; family Paralepididae; genus Notolepis; species Notolepis coatsorum. The sequence goes on along the minus strand of NC_140165.1, from coordinate 90,007,125 downwards.
TAGAAGCTGGTGGTATGTTCCGTTGCTTAAACAAAGTAATGTTGAGCCACAACACTGTTGTGTTAATTGCAGTAATACTCGTGCACACACGTTCCACGGCTTGGCCGTTACTCTCTGTCAGTGTTTTGCTATGTACGACATAGAAAGCGGGTGTAGGATTCACACACACACGACTTGTTTTGTTGTAAATCCTGTTCACATTCCGTGGGTAGCGGGCATTGTATTAGCTTTTGCTATACTTTGGCTTTCTACCAAAGGTCTCAAAATGCTACAGTTGGTTTTTGGTGTGTAGGGAAGAAGGGGTTGTGTGAGGGGCAGTGATGCCACAGATTACTTGTAAAAGTAATCCGATTACTGATTACTGATTACTCCTTTAAAAAGTAATCCAAGTTACTTTACTGATTACTTGATTATCAGAGTAACTTAGTTACTTTGAAAGTAACTAGGTTACGAAGTCGTCGTCGTTCCCCCAACAGTTTTTTTTAAAACGCTTTATTGAAAGTGCATAAATTGTTTTTAACTTGTTTCTCTGCACATAACGTAAATTGTTAAACTAGTGCTTCAGCTTCTGTACCATCAAGTATGGTAAAGCAACAGTCTATGATGCTCACAGCATTAGAGCAGCCAGCCAGTGGTTTTACAAAACCAGTGTATCCATTCACATCTAACAAATGCAGGCTGAACTATTCAATTATATCAACTGTAACTATTAAATTGTTTTTATAAATGTCTCTCTATAAACATACAATCAGTCTCTCTTTAACATGTAAATTAACTGTAAATCTGGCAAATAAGAGCTTTTGCTCTGCCACCATCAACCCTCCTGTACCTAGTCGAAGCGTCGTAGTGTTGTGATTCCAGATGCTTTCAATGCAATTGGATGTGCTGTTTTTAGCGGTAGACAGTATTTACGTTTAGGTCGCTTTCACATATAGTTTTGGTGGACTCGGTGCGGTTCTGGGGGTGAAGTTGCAACATCTGAACAATGTCACGCGGTCGAACAGGGCGCTTGTCTATTGGACAGTGGAAATGTGTGTGTGGCTGCTGCGATCCCGTGTGTGCGCGCGCGCGTGTGTGTGTGTCTGTGTGTGTACTGCGGAGCCCTTCAGATCGAGATCAGATCAGCGGAGCCGAGTTTTGACATGGCATTGATCCATTGTTCTATTGATTGAAGCACATTACCACCATCCTCTCGCTAAACAACTTGTAGACCACGGTGTTTTTACGAGTGCCCACAAGTAGCTGTTTTAATAATATAATAAGCCGCGCGCCTCGGTAATAATAATAAGCCGCGTTTTTTCTTCCTGTAAGCGTTTTGGGGTGGAATTCTCAGACGAATGCAACGGAGCCCTGCTGTCACACGATTGGCGCATATGTCACATGACGTGCTGTGAAGACCCGCCCTACTCTGCCTCTGATTCGCAGACTGTGGATGGGGAATGTGATTGGGCCAAAGCAGAGTCACTCACAGACAGAGAGTCCAGTCACGCCGCAGGGACACATTCTTGTGTAACCCTTTCACTGCCACACCACGTCACTCCCAAATAAGAAAAACAGCTCAAAAATGTATTTTTGACTGTCGAAAACGAAATAAAATACTGCATTCCGCCTGCATTATGAATTTATGATGAGATAGTAACGAAATAGTAATGCACAGCCACTTGGACAAGTAACTGCAATCAGATTACTGGCTTTTAAAGATTAACGCGTTAGATTACTATTTTCGGGGAAAAGTAATCAGATTACAATAACGCGTTACTTAGTAACGCGTTACCGGCATCACTGGTGAGGGGGTGCCGAATAAACCCCTCCTTCCCACTTGATTGGTTTAGGGGATTTTTTCTCATTTCTGCTAAACCAGTCGGGGCCGAGCCGTTCAAACGTCTTGACACAACTCCTATTACAAACAGGAGTCGTGTACAGGGTTTCCCCCAGTCATAGCATATACGTTGCTATGGCGATGACTTCCATGGGTTGAGCTCTTTACGTAAGGGTGTGGTGTTGAAGTGTCGGGTTAGAGCGTAAGGCTTACGGGTCTGATACGCTCGATTTTATGTGTAAACTTGAGTCAGTTGGTCACGTGACTCACAGTTGACATGTCTTTTTCATAACCGCGACTCGTGTGGGAAGGCTTCTGGGAAGTTCGGTCTATACTCTTTGACAAAAGGAGTGACTGGATGTAAAAATATAAATCAGTTTTACTCCCAGCTGTGCAGTTGGGTTTATACTGTTGATGCTTCTTCTTTATTATTATAAAGAGTTGGAGTTGGTTGCATCTCACCCCTCTTGTCGTTCCCCTGGGCGCCTTGGGGATTCAATGAAAGGTCTAAATAGCCTATTTATTGATGTGGATATACCCGCTGCGCACATAGTGCTAGTTCGGGATGTTCTGTTGGACATTAAACAACTGACTGGCGCGCCTTGGTTGCTTGGGGTTAAAACAGCGTTTTTATAAAGCAACTGGGATGGGTTTTTTTTCCTCTTCCGACGACCTGTGTGGTTGTCGACGGATTCTCGTTCATATCGGGGGATGATGACAGAATGGATCTGGACATACGTAGAAGGGTTTCACGCCCTGGGGGTGGGCCACCGGGCGCGGTTCGCACCGAACGTCTGGGTGGCGCCTTCTTTTCATGTTTAAGATCAACACGCATGTCTGCCCCTTCTCCTGGGGTTGGCAGACCGGCGTGGTTAGGGCACGGGACTGGTTCTGGACACGCTGGTCCGGATCAGTTGCACCTGTTGTCCGCCGGGGATGCAGTTCTGCTGTTCTGGTACCCTGAGGGACTTGGGCTTTTTTCAGGGGGAAAAATGCCAGGTCGGTCCGGGTGTCACAGGGTTAAGCGCTATGGAGCCCTTGTTGGGTACATTGTATTCTACACTGTCGTAATGGCTTACAGCCATGCCAACCTGTACACGCCCGATCTCGTCAGATCTCGGCCGCCACGCAGGTTGGTCTTGGTTAGTACTTGGTTGGGTGACCTCCTGGGAATACCAAGTACGGGGTGTTGGGGCTGGTTCTCCATTTCTTTCGCTCTTCTCTTACGTGTGGCGAAGAGGGGCCTGTTGGGGTGGTCTTGACCTCCTCGGGGGATCCTGTGCTCCCCGTATCGCCGGGCCCGGTCCGAAGTAATGTTTCGTCGACCCGTAGGCCTGGGTTAACCCTTTTTTGAAAACTGAAACACTTGTACTGTGTATACCCGCAGGTATGTTTTGGAGTTTTTTCTTGAGGGGTTATGGAACAACCGCCGCATTGGGTAACACCAAGGTGGTTGGTTCCCTGGTGTGTTGGCGCAGTGTCAACTCCCGGGTTACCCGGTTGAGGGTGCCCCTGCGCGTTCATGACGTCTGCCAATCATGTCAGCCTTCTCTGCCTCAACCCCTCTGGGTGTTTTTTTTTTTAAATGGAGGCTTGGTCATGCAACAACGCCAGCATACGGCCCTTCCTCCGGGGCGGCTGTGTTCAGCTGTCCCCTCTGGCGCCTGTCTCGTCCGCAGTCTCCAGGCTCGGGTTAACAGCCTGTTGCTTGGTTTTCCCCGGTGCGCTGCCTGCTTCCGTTGGTTAACTTTTTGTGTGCTTAGGGCCATGCTGACTGCCTGTTCTGCAGGGTCAGTGTGCCAGGCGGTGTACTATTGGGGGGACAGGGCCCGCTCGGCTGAGGGGCCTTTGTCCGAATACGCTGGCGATGTGGGGGGCGGGGTCACTAAGTGCCCACCTGGTGGGGTCTTGATGCTGGCATCATGGACTTCTCCGGGCCCCCGTTCCAGAGGGTCCAGTCCCTTCGCGGCCTTGCCACGGGGTTGGGTTTGCCCTTGACCCCGTGTTTCTGGGGGCAGTAACGAGGTTGTTCCCTCCGTTCGTTCCCGGGTGGCATGCGGGTTGTGCGTGTGTGTAGTCGTGGGGTCAGGCCACGGTCTGCTCACCCTGTGCGTTGAGTTGCTTGAGTGCCTCTTCGCACGGTCGGGTCCGTCGCCCTCCCGGGAAACCTCTAATAGGGGGGGTGCCCTCCATTAGGGGGGGTCGGGGGGGCTCGGCCCTCCCTGTTCTGATGGTTGTGGGGGGCTGTCAGCGGGGTGTATTTGTCGGCCGGTGGCTCCGCTCGGCCTCCCTTGTGCATGAGTGATGCCGAGCGGAGCCACTATGATGCAGAACGTTAGGTTATGACTATAACCAAGTTCTGTCAATAGTGGTGACGCTCGGCATCCGACGCCGCTGCAGCCCTTGATCTCACCTTGTGGTGAAAGCTTGGGAAGGAGGAGAGCAGGTGACCACACACCTGCTTATGAAGGTAAGCTAACAAGGGGTGTGGTCAGACGAATACTGGGATGAAGGTACATTGTGGAATTTTATTCAGTGCGCGTGCACATATGCGAGATAGTGCATGAGTGATGCCGAGCGTCACCACTATTGACAGAACTTGGTTATAGTCATAACCTAACGTTATGTTTATAAAAAAAAAAAAAAATTGTTTTTGGTAACATTCTTTGTTTGCCTCATTGGATTGAATTGCAGGGTGGAGAGTTGTAGTAATCATCTTGAGCACCCAGAAAAACCCAACTCACCAACTTGTGGTTCAGCTGACTAGATTTTATTCTGGTAAAATACAACGATGGGGACTCGACTCGCATGCAAATAAACTTGACATGACATTTCTTTTTGAATTTTTTTTTTAATATTTTTTTTGACAATACAAACATTAACAGTAAATATCTCAATAAATCACAGGAATATACGTTCCTGTTTTGAATCAATAAATGTAGGTTATAAGATATATACATAATCCCCATTATACAATAAAGTACATACATATGCTCTTGCTCGTTCTTCTTCCCCCCCCTCAGGACCCCCCTTGGATAAACCATCCATTATTCGTTTCCAACCAGAGATTACAATTGCTAACCTTTATTCTCTCCACCACTTCTAACCAGATTGCAATGCTGGCTTCATTGACACCTAAAATTCTTGCTGTAGATATCTCTAAATAAATCACATCGAGATAGGTAAGAACCCATACCTTCCGGCACATTTTGTCCGGTTGAATCCATCGTGATGCTATCAACTTTTTAGCAGCCGTAAGACCGGACAAAACTAGTCTCTTTAGCTGTATAGTGGCTGCTAACTGTGAAACATCATTCAACAACAATACAGAAGGCATTACAGGTAAGTTCAGAAATATAAATTCTGATAATTGCGTAGTGACTTCTTCCCAGAATATCTTAACAGGGGGGCATTCCCAATACATATGCATAAATATACCTATATCACCTCTTAGACACAAGGAGCATAAAGAATCTTGTTTAAGCCCCATTCGGTTCAATCTTATAGGTGTCAGGTAAGTCCTATGAATATAATTAAGATTAATCTGTTGATGGTCCGGGTTGCGTGACGCTAGTCGAAGGTTTGCCCAGACTTCTTGCCAATCAAAATCTACTTTCAAGTCTGGTATATCCCTCCTCCAGACTGAGTCAAGGGGAAGGATTCCATACGAAGATGTTAGTAAGTGATGATAAAAGTCAGATACGAAGCCTCTCGATGTCTCCCTTTCATAGAAGAATTTGTGATATCTGTGGTGCTCAAGTGGTATCTTTAATGGGACTCCATGAGCCTTCAAAGTTGGTAATAACTGTATATAGAAATAATAAGTGGAGCTGGCCCCATTTTCTCACGTGACGCGGTAAAGAATATGGCCGCTTGAGAGAGAGCTGCTCGCAGCGGCATCTTGATTTATATCCGAAAACAGTATCCTTAGTCGGCAAATAGACACAACAAAGTCATCATAGAGGAGCGATCATCTTGGGAGTCTGAAAATGGCGAGCAAACAGAAAAACCCACCTCAGAGTACCACTAAAAAGGAAGGTTTACGCTCGGGGGGTCCCAATGTGGACCAAGATGCCGATGATGAATCTCCTACTACAGAAGAAAATGCAAATTCGACGGGGGAGGACATAGCGAATATTTTTATAATCCTGAAGAAAATATCTAAAGAGATGCAAAGCTTGGGTGAAATTCGCAAAGCCACCATGTCGATGGAAGGGAAACTGACATCACTCGTGTCAAGGATCAGTGACGTGGAGGGGAGACTGGGCTTTCTGGAGGACGCCGACAAACAGCTACAGTCTGAACCACCCGCTACCAGAGCTGAGATGGAGGCTATCCGTGATAAAATGGACGACATGGAGGACAGAAGCAGACGCAATAACCTACGCTTCGTCGGGATACCGGAGGGCAGCGAGACAGGGGACGCAAATACCTTCCTCGAGAATCTCATACCGGAGCTGCTGGGCATCACTACCCCCGCTAAGGGGTGGTACATCGAGCGTGCTCACAGACTGACTCCCCGCTCCGCCCCGGAGGACCGAAGCAGAAGCCGCACGTTGATCGCAAGATTCTTTCGCTCGGGAGATAGAGACAAGATCCTAAGCGCCTCGCAGGAGAAGGGAGAGCTGAGATGGAATGGAAAACGAGTCATGATTTTCCCTGACTATTCCAGGGACACACAGGCTAAGAGGGATGCCTTCAAAGACTGCAAGAAAGCCCTACATGAACGGCAGGTTAAATTTGCACTGCAGCGCCCTGCCACACTCAGAATTGACACCGGCGAGGGATCCAGGCGCTTTGACAACCCGAAGGAAGCCATGGATTTCATCCGAAGCTCGCTGAGCAAGCTGGCTGGCTAGCTCGCTAGCTTATCTGAGGGCTGCTAACCTGTTCAAGGTCCAGCTGAGGGCAGCGGTATGAAAGGGAATCATCCTAGCCGGTAAGGTGTAGTATATTGACTGTGAGCCAACTGGGGACTAGCCTACAAGACTATTGAACAACGCAGTGACTTGGTTACTTGCTACTTATCCCCCACGTATGACTTTTGCGGTATGACTTCTATATTCGCTCGTTATGGATGAGCGGGGTTGATATCTTTATTTTGACTTCTTCTCATTTCCTTTTACTAGCCTACTAGCCTACCATATAAGAAAAAGCAGAACGCCAAAAAAATTGGCGATTTAGAAAAAATGCTGCTGGTTGCGGAGGGTCAGCTCAAACAAAAAATATCACCAAATAACTTAAGGCTTGTAACTCAATTAAAGTATGAGTATAACTGTATCCTTTCACAGAAGGTCGAGTTTGGATTGTTTAGGGCCAGGCAGAATTACTTTGAATCGGGGGACAAAGCCGGGAAGTTGCTGGCCAGGTATATTAAACACAAGGAGTCATCATCCACTATTTCGGCTATTCAGGTACAGGGGGGAGCCGTCGTGACTAAGGCTAGTGATATTAACAATACTTTCAAAGAATACTACATGGGTCTTTACACTTCCTCTTCCAAGGCGACACAGCAGGAAATTCCTTTATTTTTTAGCGGGCTGGATCTCCCTACATTAGACGCGGCTCAACGTGAGTATTTAGACGCCCCAATAACAGAAGATGAAATAGCAGAGGTTATTAGGAAATTGCCGTCCGGTAAAGCGCCGGGGCCTGATGGTCTTACAGCTGAGTTCTTTAAATGCTTCTCAACAGAGTTGACACCTCTACTGCAGAGTATGTATATTGAAGCTTTGGATAGAGGCTATTTACCCTCCACCCTATCACAGGCCTTGATATCTTTAATATTGAAAAAAGATAAGGAACCCTCCGAGTGCAAGAATTATCGTCCAATTTCCCTGATTTCCCAGGATGTAAAAGTGCTTTCCAAAATACTGGCAAACCGTTTGGATGGAGTAATATCCTCCCTGGTGCATCCTGACCAAGTTGGGTTTATTCGCAAAAGAAATTCGTCTGATAACGTCAGACGCCTTATCAATGTAATGTGGGCAGTCAGTAGCGATAATGAACCAACGGCCGCCATCTCACTGGACGCGGAAAAGGCGTTTGACAGCGTAGAATGGGAGTACTTATTTTCAACCCTGGAGGCGTTTGGTTTCGGTCAGACCTTTATAAAATGGGTGAAGTTGTTGTATAACCAACCGGAGGCAGCGGTGCAAACAAATGGGATAATCTCCTCATATTTCAAACTAGGCCGCGGGACACGCCAAGTGTCACCCCTTTCTCCTTTGCTCTTCTGTTTAGCGCTTGAGCCCCTGGCAGCAGCTATACGTAAGGACCCAAGTTTCCCTGGAGTTACAGGCACGGCCCAAAAACGTATGCTTTATGCAGATGACATTTTGCTTTTTGTTACAGACCCAGGCAATGCTGTACCCGCACTACTCAAGACAATAGATACGTTCTCAAGATTTTCAGGGTATAAGGTTAATTGGTCGAAGTCGGAGGCTCTTCCCCTAACGTCCTACTGCCCCAAATCACTATTTAAAGATGGCTCCTTTCAGTGGCCTGAAAAGGGTATTCGGTATCTAGGGATTCTTTTCCCCAAGCAAGTAAACGACATTGTTAGTGTCAACTTTGACCCACTATTAGGCAAAATCTCAGCGGATGTGGAGAGATGGGCTCCCCTTTTCTTGTCACTATGGGGCAAGGTTAATGTTCTTAAGATGAACTGCATTCCCAGAGTAAACTACCTCCTCCAGTCACTGCCGATAGCAATACCTAGCAAGTATTTTAAACAATTTGATAGAATATGCAACACATTCCTGTGGAACGGTAAAAGACCCAGGATGCGTATTGGTAAACTACAACAGCCAACAGCCAATCATTTATTTAGGTCCTGGTAGTAGTTAGGTAGCATACAACAGGTAGGTAGGTAACGTACACGTCAACATGCAACAGGTGTCTCATTATCATAGTTATACAGACTGTGTAGTGGTGTGGTCCATGTACCCTGGTAGATGGGGCCATCTAGTGGTTAGTATAAATCACCACATCCTCCTTTCTATGAATGCTATACCGGCATACAACAATAAATGTAAACATATCTGTTGACTCAAAACACAGTCATCTTTTAGTTTTTTTCTACTGTTGCTATTTCCAAATACAATTCTCTCTATTTACTTTAACCTGCATACCATAAATCAACGTTATATATATACATCATGCTCTATAATTATTTTCCTTCTGCCTCTTCAATATTTTTTTTTTTTTATACATTTGTTTTAATGCAAAAGGATAGAGCTCTGTGCTGTTCTTTACAAATACTGAAGTCTGTCAGGTGGTCTAGACTGACGTGTAGATCTTCTCAGTACTGGTGTTGAAGGTGTCTGGTCAGCTGGTGGTGGCAAGTTTGTCAGCCCAGCTGTCTGTGGTGCTGCTGTGGTCATCAGCTGTTGACCGTTCTCCAAGTGTCTCTGGTGTTTTCAACAAGCTTCGTCGATTCCTTCTTAGGACTTGACCCTCTTCTGTTCTGACGGTGTAGGATCTAGGACCCACTTCCTCCAGAACTGTGGCTCTCCTGTCCCAGTATTTAGAATCCTGTAGTCTCACTGTGTCACGCCGTGACAGTGGTACTAGACCTTTTGAGACTGTCATAGTTTGTTTTCTGTCTGTTTTGCAGACACTTCTGTTTCTGTCTCACGATGTTATTCTTCTTCTGTTTTGCAGTGCAAGGAAGTGTGGTTCGCAGCCTCCGTCCCATCAGAAGCTCAGCAGGAGACAGTCCATGTTCTAGTGGTGATGCTCTGTAACTCAGTAGAGCTAGATATGGATCAGAACCACTCTCTTTTGCCTTCAGGAGCAGCCTCTTTACTATGCCCACACCTTTCTCTGCTTTACCATTGGATTGGGCATACAGGGGACTTGAGGTTACATGCTGGAAATCATATTCCTCTGCAAAGTTTTGGAACTCCTTACAGCTGTAAGCTGGTCCGTTGTCAGAAACGAGAACCTGGCAAATTCCATGTCTCGCAAAGATAGATTTCATATGTGTAATCACACAAGTAGCTGTCATGCTGGAAAGCAGTGCTATCTCTGGATAGTTAGAAAAATAGTCTATAACCAGTAGATAATTCTTTCCATCCAGGTGGAACAAGTCAGTTCCCACTTTTTGCCAAGGCACCTTAGGTAGGTCTGCAGTTACCATGGGCTCTTTCTGCTGCGTTGTATGGTGTTTCAGACAGGTTACACAGCTCGAGACCATCTTGTCAATGTCTGTGTTGATGCCTGGCCAATACATTGACGTTCTGGCCCTTCTCTTACATTTCTCCATTCCGAGGTGCCCCTCGTGAAGTCTCTTCAACATCTCTTGTCTCAGTGACTGAGGAATGACAATTGTGTTCTTTCTGAGTAACAGTCCATCTATCACACTCAGCTCTGCTCGGATGTTGTAATATTGCTGAAAGTCTCCTTTAGGCCAGCTCTCTTTCATATTGGTCATGACCCTCTGTAGCAGGGGGTCCTTCTCCGTTTCTGCTGAAATCTGTTTAGATTTTCTGTCTGACACAGGAAGTGATTTTCCAATCAAGTTCACATGAAATTCAACATCAGCCTCTGTCGAGCTCACAGGTGCGTCACTCTGTGTCGTTGCCCTGGACAGAGCATCAGCCATCACAATGTGTTTACCTGGTGTGTATATCAGCTCAAAATCATAACGTTGCAGCTTCATCATCAGTCTCTGTATGCGTGGTGACATCTCACTGAGGTTTTTCTTTATGATGGAGATCAACGGCTTGTGGTCTGTCTCTGCCACAAATCTTGGTAGGCCATACACATAACTGTGGAATTTTTCAAATCCATAGACTAGTCCTAAACACTCCTTTTCAATTTGTGCATAGCGACATTCAGTTACTGTCATCGTTCTTGATGCATAGGCAACTGGCCTCCAATCATCTCCATCCGCTTGTAGCAGCACCGCTCCAATCCCATTTTTGGATGAGTCAGTGGAAATCTTTATCCTTTTGGACGGGTCAAAAAAATTCAACACTGGCTCCGTTGTGAGCATGGTTTTCAGTGTTGTCCACTCCTCTTCATGACTGTCAGTCCACTTGAAGTCACACTTGTGGTGTAACAGCTGTCTGAGGTGCACTGTCTTGGTTGACAAAGTTGGTATGAACTTTCCAACAAAGTTTATCATTCCCATCATTCTCAACACACCTTGCTTATCCTCAGGTCTCGGCATCTCCACTATAGCTTTCACCTTGCGGATGTCAGGCTCGACACCTGCACTCGAAAGCTTGTCTCCCAGAAAGGTGATTTCTCTCACACCAAACTGGCATTTTGCTCTGTTGAGCTTTAGTCCATGCTTTTTGACATTTTGCAGAACCTTGATGAGTCTCTCATTGTGCTGCTCCAGTGTGGATCCCCACACCACCACATCATCCACATACACTCGTGCTCCCTCTATACCTTCCAGTATGTGCTCCATAGATCTGTGGAACACTTCAGGAGCAGAGCATATTCCAAAAGGCATCCTTTGGAACGAGTAGCGGCCAAACGGTGTATTGAATGTACAGTACTTTGTGCTGTCTTCGTGCAGTTTGATCTGCCAAAAGCCCTGTGAAGCATCCAATTTACTGAAATACCTTGCACCGGCCATTTCACTCGTTATTTCCTCTCTTGTTGGAATCTGATAATGCTCTCTTTTTATGTTTGCATTTAGGTCTTTTGGATCCATGCACAGACATATATCACCATTTGGCTTCTTGGCACACACCATCGAATTCACCCACTCAGTGGGCTCCTCCACTCTCTTTATCACCCCTAGTGACATCATTCAGTCGAGCTCTTGCTTCACCTTTTCTCTGAGCGGTGTTGGAACCCGCCTGGGAGCATGTATGACTGGCTGTGCATCCTCTTTCAGTTGGATCTTGTAGGTGTATGGTAAGACACCAAACCCTTTAAATACATCAGTATACTGATCCACTATTGTCTCTATGTCATTCTGTGCATTTGTTTTGATGCTATACATCCCTCTTGACTAAACCCAATTGTTCACATGCCTCATCTCCCAACAGTGAGTCATGTCCATCTGGAACTATTACAAACATGAGGTGATGCTCTTTGCCTTTAACTCTCACCTTCAGTCTGCACATTCCTCTTGTGGGGATGGGCTGTCCATTGTAGGCTTTGAGTGGAATGGGATTAGGACGAATGTGGGGCTTCACTTTCATGTTTCTGATGTGAAGTTCATTTATCATATTAGCCTTTGCTCCTGTATCCAGTTTAAAAGCAATTACAGCTCCATTTATATGCAAGGGCTCGGTCCACTTGTCCTGCTCCACTCTATTCACACTTGTCTGTCTGTCCTCATCCTGTGTCACCATGCCCACAAAGAAGGAATCACACAGGTCATTTTCCTCTACTGTGTGTACACGTTTCCCTCTGCCTTTTTTTTCCTTGGCAAAGCATTGCTTGGAAAAGTGATTTTGTCCTTGACACTTATGGCACATTTTTCCATATGCTGGGCATTGTCTTGGTGCATGACGAGTACCACACCTTTTACATTGAAAAGTGTCTGATCCCTTTTGTTGATTGTAACGCCCCCTTTCTCCCTTGTTGTAGGGCTTCCTCGTTACCATAGCAACCGCTGCTCCGTCCCTAGCGTCTCCCGCAAATGTTCTGGCATGCTGTACTGCTAATTCACTTGCGTGACATATTCTCACAGCTGATTCAAGGGTTAGCTCTGTCTCCCACAGTAACCTCTCCCTCAGTTTCGAATCCAGTACGCCAAACACAATTTGATCACGGATCATAGAGTCGTGCACATCTCCAAAATTACACGTTCCAGCTTTTAGCTTTAAGTCCGTTAGAAACACATCACAACTTTCAGCAGACTGTTGCATCCTCGAGCGAAACACATACCTTTCAAAGGTTTCGTTCTTCTTCGGAGAACAGTGTTCATCAAACTTCTTGACAACCTCCGCAAACTTCTCTCTGTCATCTGCATCGGCGAACACAAACGTGTTATATACTTCCACAGCTTGTTGTCCCGCGATGGTCAGAAGCAGTGCAATTCGCCTCGTTTCAGACTTCCCCTCCAGTCCAACAGCCATCAGGTACAGCATGAAACGCTGTTTGAAGGTACGCTACTCATAATCCACATTACCAGTCCAATTCACAGCGTCCGGCGGCTTCACACTTTCCATCATGACGACTCGTGATTACACTCCTGGTACCATGTAATGTTTCTGTCCATCAATGAATAAACTGGGGTTCTTTCAATATCATTTATTTAGGTCCTGGTAGTAGTTAGGTAGCATACAACAGGTAGGTAGGTAACGTACACGTCAACATGCAACAGGTGTCTCATTATCATAGTTATACAGACTGTGTAGTGGTGTGGTCCATGTACCCTGGTAGATGGGGCCATCTAGTGGTTAGTATAAATCACCACAACAGCGACGATGCACATGAGTATATAATACCTGACAAATGCACCATGTTTATGTAGACAAGAATGGCTCTATGTTTTAATGTAGATTTATTTTTTCATTTGGTGTTTTCTTTCTGTTTTGGTACTACTTCCCATTATATTCTCGGCTTAGTCTAATTTATCTTTCTATTTTTTATTTTTTATTTATTTTTTGTTATGGTAGAATTTTTCGTTTGTTTAGGTTTACTTATTCTAATGTCTTTATTTTTATTTTTATTTTTTTTCTGTCTTCCCCCCCATATGGGGGGTATCAGTGTAACCTAGACGTTAGGGGTCCAGGTGTCTATGTTGTCCTTCAGGACTGACCCATGCTGATGCAAAATATGTCATTCATTGTATTGTCCTGAAGTACGGTGTGCAAAAAGAAAAAAATATGCAATAAAGTATAAGTCATAAAAAAATAATGAGTGGAGCTGGTGAGGTTAAATTTGTTCTGAATTTCATGATAGCTACAGAAACCCCGTTCGTTGAATATATCTCCCAATGTATGTATGCCTTGATTTTCCCATTTGGGATATCTGATAGGTCGTTGTGCAATAAGGAGTGCATTGTTATTAAATATGGGAGAATGGCTATGCCATTTGTGTTGGTTAGTGCATTTTTTCTGTGTGTCACGCCATATCCGAATCACATGTGTTATAAGAGAATTTTTTTTCCAGTAATCAGCAGGAGGGGCTAACGGTAACATTGAGCTAAATAAGTTGATTCTAGGTAAAACATCCATCTTAACTAGGGATGCACCGAAATTTCGGCTACCGAAGGTTTTCGGCCGAAAATGGAAAAAAATTGCCTTTTGGCTTTCGGCCGAAAGAGTTTTTTCACCGAAAATATGTCACCGAAACAGAAACAACCTGTAACCTAACGCGTGTTGTTGCGATGATGTCGCGCTGTCGGGAGTCGCGCTGTTTCTATGTAAACTCTGCGCGCAACGCGTCCAATAAATGCGTCTTTAACATGCTTTTATATCCTTATTTACTATATGCCCGTCGCGGTTAATCACTGAGTGATCTAATATGCATATTATTCAGAGCGAGAGGGGGGGGGGGGGATTGTGTTTCTCACATTGACGCGGTCTGTCTGTCGCGCGTCTACTGTGCCAAAGTCAAGAGAGCACATTCAGCTGGGGACTAGAAAGGTGCGCTCAGTAGACCACAGATGTCCGCTGCGGCAGCCAGAGAAAAGATGGAATTAATGTACTGTATGCATTCAGAAGTGCTGAATAAATGTTTTATGGACCCATAATAGTGATTATTTAAGTTAAGTTTTGCCATAATCATATATTTTTCAATAATCATAATGTTCCACAACATTGGTAAAAAAAATCTATTCTATGAATCATTTTCGGCCTTTCGGCTTTCGGCCAACTGTTTTCTATTTTCGGTATCGGTTTCGGCCAAGAATTTCCCATTCGGTGCATCCCTAATCTTAACTATTGATACTCGGGCCTGTACTGAATTATTTTGTTTTGACCACCTGTCAAAGTCATTTGTGATCCTATCTAGAAGTCTTGTATAATTATATTTCACCGTTTGGCTTATAGTAGGGAATATTTCAACTCCAAGACATCTAAAATGTTCTACCATTGGTATATTTCCTGGAAGGAATGTTGCCTTCGCAGATACATTAAGTGGGAGGAAGGCCGATTTTGGCCAATTTATCCTAAATCCCGATAGATTACCAAAATCATCAATCAACTTGAGAAGATGAGGCAGTGAGGTGGTAGGGTTTTGCATGAACAATATTACGTCGTCCGCATATAAACTAATATGATGTTGTGTGCCCTTAATTGAGATTGGCTCTATGGATTGGGATTGTCTTATATACTGTGCTAAAGGCTCTAAGGATAGAGCAAATAGTCCGGGACTAAGAGGGCAACCCTGTCTAGACGAGCGCGACACAGGAAAGAGTGTGGAGATGAATTTACCTGTTATTATCATGGCCGATGGGTCTTTGTATAACACTTTTATCATATTAATGTAACCGTTTCCTAACCCCATCCTTCCGAGTACTGCCCATAAATAAGATCATTCCAATCTATCAAAGGCTTTCATCGCATCCAAGGATAATACAGCTGTAGGTGCAATGGCATCCTTACTGGCGTCTAACATATGTAATAACCGTCTTATATTATCCGTTATTAGGCGGCATTTTATAAATCCAGTCTGATCAGGATGAACTAAATATGTCATATGCTTTTGAAGTCTGATGGCTAGTACCTTAGCATACAGCTTAATATCGGTTCCGAGGAGGCTTAAGGGTCTATAACTACCACAATCGGTAGGGTCTTTGTCTTTTTTAAGGAGGACAGATATGAGTGCGATATTGTCGTTCTTATGGAAATTCCCCTCTTTGATCAAGTATAAAATCATATCAAGTAATAGGGGTCCAATTACATCCCAACATGATTGATGAGTTCTGGAGGTATACCATCCCGTCCAGGAGCCTTACCAATTTGCATTTCAGATATAGCCTCCCTAAGTTCCTCTAGTGTAATAGGTGTGTCTAGCTGTGTCTGAGAGTTTAGGTAGATTAATTTGATTAAGATATATATCCAGTTTATTTTGATGGAAAACCATTTCTGATTTGTACAAGTTGGAGTAAAACTCTTTGAAGGTGTCGTTAATTTCTTTGGGGTCTGTAACAAGTCCTTGTTGGTTCTTAATAGTAGGGATATCTGCAAATTTTGCGTTGGAGCGTATCTTCATAGCTAGTAAGTGACTTGGTTTAGAACCATAAAAGTAATAATGTTGTCTTGTGCTACGTATTTGAAATTCAGATTGTTGTCTTAAAATGGAGTTAATCTCCTTTTTTAACACATCAATTTGAGTCTCCAATCGAACCGAGTAGTTGTGTTGTAAAGAGGAGAACAACGAGGAGTAAAGCATTTCCAGCTCTACCAATTTGGAACAACGATTCTTGCGTAGGTTGGAGGCAAAGACCGTAGTGTAATCCTTAATAAAACCCTTTACCGACATCCATAACATTCTGGGATCCTGTACTGAATTCGCATTACTCCGCAGGAATTTAATAAGTTCAACTTTGAATTGTATTATGTATTCATTGTTTTTCAGCAGTATCGAGTTAAATCGCCATCTTGGGGCTCGGGATGACAGTATACCAAATGAACCTTTCAGGAGTAAATAGCTGTGATCTGATAGTGCATTAGGCACCATTTCCACGTCATCAAATAGTCTAGGGGATGCAAAAACATAATCTATTGGGGAGCTCCCGTAGCTCACCGCATATCTCGGCGCTATTTCTGCGTCGGGGAAAACCGTGCTCGTCACGGATCTGGGGTACACGAGTTCGATTCCCGGACCCGCCGTATTTTCTCAGAATGTCTTCCCCTGCTCTACATCCCATTTCAACCTGTTTCTGTCGGTCATGCTTGACCAGAAAAGCGATAAACGCTAAAAAATAAAGTTTAAAAAAAAAAAAAAAACATAATCTATTCTGGAAAATGTCTTGTGTCTTGCAGAGCGAAACGAGTACTCTCGGGCCATTGGATTGAGTAATCGCCATAGGTCATTTACACCAGTATTCTTGGCCCAATCCTTTAGTGCATTAGATTTATCCATCACGGGATCCCAATTAGCATTAAAATCTGCGCCAATTATAAATGAATACTCAGGAAGGTTCAACATTGCTCTAGTGAGTGTAGAGTAAAAGTTAGCGTCGTACAGATTTGGGGCATATGCCGCTACCAACGCGATTTTCCTATTACTATATTCTACTTTAGCTATGGTTACTCGGCCATCCGCATCAGACCATACGTCCAACAATTTGATATTCAACTTCCGTTTCGCGACTATAGCAACCCCACGGGCTCTCGTTCCAAAAGATGAGTAGCTAATGTTATGATATATTTTGTCCGCTAGCATTACGTTATCCTTCACTAAGAAGTGCGTTTCGCTTAAAAGAGCCACATCAACCTGTTTGTTTTTAATCAGTGTAAGCACACTTTTGCGTTTGTGTTGTTTATTTAGTCCCCCAGTATTCCAAATCATTATATTCAAACTAGCCATAATCTAAACATGTTGTTGTATTCTTGTGTGTAATTCGTCTGGAGTTAAACTTCACAATAGATATATATCCAATTATTGAGGTCCTGTTGAGAGCCGAGCCTGAAAACATACATATAAACCCAATCATATAATCCCCCCCTCCCTTACACGACCAGTTAGCCCAGAATGAGCTATTTATCCTTAACTTTCCTAAGCAAATTGCCATAGGATCTTAAACTTTTAATTCTACCTTAATAGAATGTCACCCGTGGCTTAGCCACTCTCCCGTTAAAATAATTAAATTAAATAAAAAATATGCCTCAAATATCATAGTATATTCACTTAAACCTTATACTAACATGTATAAGTTAAAACATATCGAAGAATAAGAAAGGTGTATAGAACCAAATTATAGACACCTCAAAAAATAGAACATTTGTTTAAATCTTAATCTAACTTTGCCAAACTTAAACACCTAGATGAAAAGGAAGGTTTTAAATATGTGTATGCAGTTCGTCCCCCAAACAGGGGTAGGCAGTATTCCGTTGTAAAGGTTGTTGTTCTTTCAGATGTGATTCTTGTGTATGGTCACAAATTGTTGTTTATGTTCCAGGGCTTTCTGCATGCCATAGGGTGATATTATTCCAGAATATTCCGATATGACACCGAGCGTTGAAAGAGTCCAGAGTATTCCAAAATGTCAACTACATAGCATGACTTGCATAAAACCCATTAATCTAGCGGGCCCAAACAGCGAACCTTTACAATAATATAGTATCTGGCGTCACATATTAACCTATCTCTACATCAATGTCATTAAAGCTTGTTTGGGAGGGGGGCTCCAGTAGCTCACCGCATATCTCGGCGCTATTTCTGCGTCGGGGAAAACCGTGCTGCGTCACGGATCTGGTTGACTCCGAGTTCGATTCCCGGACCCGCCGTCATTTGCCGAATGTCTTCCCCTGCTCTATATCCCGTTTCACCCTGTATCTGTCGGTCATGCTTGACCAGAAAAGCGATAAACACTAAAAAAGAAAAAGAAAAAAAATTTAAAAGAAAAGCTTGTTTGGTGCCAATTTTGGTGTCCAAGTTATAACGAAGTAATCAAAAAATAAAAAAGAGAATAAGACTTAGCCTCCTCCACGTTGTGGGTCCCTCATGTACTCCTCGGCTTCTTCAGGCGAGGAAAGCTTTACCCTTATTCCATTTCTATCCATGATGGTAAGATTCGCAGGGTAGCGTAGTGTAGGTGAGAATCCCTTCTCAAAAAGACGAGTCATCACTGACTTGTAACTAGCTCGTAGGGCTACAACCTCGCGGCAAAAATCTTCGTAGAAATACACTGGTTTCTCGTTGTATTGCAGATTTCCCCTCTTCTTTCGTGACGCCCGGATAATCGTGTCTCTTATTCCAGTTTGACGTAGGCTAGCAATAATCACTCTAGCTTTGTTGTTGTTGTAGTCTCGGATGCCAATTCTGTAGCGCTGATCCACTATTGGTGTTGTGGAGAGGATATCTGATCCTAGGATTTGAGCTAACACTGTCGCGAACGAGTCGTTTGTGCAGTCAACTGATTCATCCAGTCCTACTATACGGATATTAAATCTTCGGGAATGACGTTCCATTTCGAATATCTTAGCTGTTAGCTTCTTGTTGTTGTCATCCATCTTCACCGTTAGTTCCACGATGCCGTCATTTAAAGCCCCTTCGCCCGTAATGAATCTCAGTGTATGTTCAACCAAGGTGGCCTCAGCTACATTAAAAAAAAAGTACTGCAGCCGCTACTTTTAAATCCTCGATTTTGGATTCGATAGATTCTTTGATAGCGTCAGCCTTAGTATCAGCCTTATCAACCTTATCGGTTAAGATCTTTATTAGTTTAGCAAGAGACTCTATATCGGATGAGGTGGCGGGGACGCTGGAAGAAGTGGCAATTTCAGCTGTTTTTCTTTCGATCCCTCAAGCCAAATCCCGAACGGAGCCCGTATCCACAGGCAAATCCTCTGTAGCTAGTTTGGCTGTTGCACGTGTATCTTTCTTTGGTCCCATCTTGATTCTTTCAGTCGATATAGTTAGTTGAAGATCTAGTTTATATATACGTCGAGGTTTAAACACATTGGTGTTGTAAAAAGTGGTTTTTGAAGCAAACATTTTTAAAAACGGGCGAGAGCTATAACCAATGCGACCGTTACATGCTGGTGCTAAACCGGAAGTCCTTGACATGACTTGAAACTCATACCCTGGCGACTTCAGACTTGAGTCAAGACTCGAGATTAGGGACTTGTTCATTAGTGAACCATGTAAGAGAATGGCACAGCCTAAATAAATAAAACATTTAATTTTAATTTCATTTTCAAGGTAATATTCTGTGAATTTTGCCTGCATTGACCAAAAAGAGCAGTCATCCAAACATGTGTGCCTGTCAATCGGACCCTTAATGCACACAGAGACATGCGTCTGTTAGATATGAATGCACAGAGACATGCGTCTGTTACAGATATTAATGCACACAGAGACATGCATCTGTTACAGATATTAATGCACACAGACATGCGTCTGTTAGATATTAATGCACACAGAGACATGCGTCTGTTAGATATTAATGCACACAGAGACATGCGTCTGTTACAGATATTAATGCACCCAGAGACATGTGTCTGTTACAGATATGAATGCACACAGAGACATGCGTCCTGTTACAGATATTAATGCTCACAGAGACATGCGTCCTGTTACAGATATTAATGCACACAGAGACATGCGTCTGTTAGATATTAATGCACACAGAGACATGCGTCTGTTACAGATATTAATGCACACAGAGACATGTGTCTGTTAGATATGAATGCACACAGAGACATGCGTCTGTTACAGATATTAATGCACACAGAGACATGAGTCTGTTACAGATATTAATGAGCTGGATGAATGTAAAAATAAAGAGAATTAGGCAAATATTTTTAATTTAAGCTTTTGTTATTCTTCAAGTCCAGTAACCACACAATATGCCCCTGGTAGTCGTGTTGGAAAGCAGCCTAAATCACGCTTTCTCAGCCTGCAGGAATACTTTCACTTTCTATTAACAGTGTATTGAAGTTATTTAGTTTATGAAGAACGAATCTAGGCTACAAACTGCATAAACATCTGCGTCATGATCTGACTGATATATTGTTAGAATCAGCTTGTTGATGTAACAGCCGTCTGTTTCTCTAATGCACACTGGTTGCCATTTGTTTTATTCTATCAAGGTTTATATTTTTCTTCACATCTTACACTACTGGCCAGGAGAGTCGATTGTCTTGGTTTATTGATTGATTTTTATAGTGGAGTAAAAGACAGCATCCATGGGATAAAAACATGAGAAAGTGCAAGCACTTATTTATTTCCATCATGGTCCCTGATTTTGGACATGGACACACATCAACATAAAACATAGAGCATATTTGAGTCAAGTATAAAAACAACGTATTGAAAATGGAAGATAAAGCCTTGTATACAATGATGAACAAAACAATTATACAAGATTGCAGAAAGAGATGTTATCGAAAAAGAAGGAATGTGAACTTACATATATCCTGATAATCTGTGGGCTCCTCCTTCAATCCAGTATAAATGTCCATAGGTGGGTCTGGAGAGTCTAAAGTTTCTTCTTTGTTGATGTTCAGTAGGACGTCTTGGTCCCTGGGTTCTAAAGAAGTCATCTTCTACTGGAGCTGGAGTCCAGAGTGTCTTCCTGTAGGACTTCCTGCCCCCGGTCAGAGTGAGTTACACCAGGTTAGTTCAGGTAGAGAACTATGGAGAGAGGATACTAAGGTAAACTTTTGTAAAGGTTTGTACTTTTTTATATTATATTGTATTTGTATCTATACTTTAAGTGTATATAGGACTGTGAAGCTATGCATCCCCCACCCTGTACCCCCCCCCCCCCCCCCCCCGCATACTGCTTTGACACCCGAATTTCCCCAAGGGGATTGATTTGAAATCTTTTTTCTTTATTTCGAACATGCAATGAATACAAACAAAACAGTAACAAAAGCAAAACACAACTCAATCTACATGTTCGAAAAGGAGTAGGAAGAAGTATACACTTATTTAATCCTACCCCTTTTCCACTACTCAAATGAGTGTATTATTTTAAAACATAAAAAAGAAAAAAGAAATATATATATATATATATGTAAAAAAGATTATAAAAAAAAAATATATATGTAAAACATGAAAGAAATAAAATAAAAATGTAAACACCCGTGAATATCAAGTCCCTTCCTCATCCCTGTACCTCGTGAACATCATTTCCTTATACATCAGTTTGAATTGTCTCATGTTTGGACATTGCTTTAGCACCACATTTAGACTGTTCCACAGTTTCACTCCACATATCGAGATGCAGTGTCTTCTCATGGTAGTGCGTACATTAAGCACTTTTAAATTGAGTTCTCCCCTCAGATTATAACCCCCCTCCCTATCAAAGAACAGTTCTTGAATGTTTCTTGGAAGTAGGCTTGGGCGGTATGACGGTATTATGGTATACCAGGGTATTTCGAAAATACCGACGGTATGATTTTCAATACCGTGACGTCACAGACTGTGCGCCGACTCTGTAGTGCACAGCACGCGCCAGCAGAGGGCAGGGCAGTCTGTCTTTCCCTCTCTCAGTCAGAGCAGAGCACAGCTGAGCAGGTGACGCAACGCGCATGTTCCGTTGGGTCTTTCATCTTGCATGTGTTAATCTGCACGATAAATAAAGACTTATTCTTCTATAGAATGCGGTTATGGACCGTTTATTAACCATGGGCCCACTTCCAAACATTGGATGATTGAGGAATCGGGAAACGGAGGGTTTTTCTAACATTTTGAAATTGATTCGTGCATGAATGTGGACTCAGGGACACGTTGTTTGGGTACCGGTAAGTAAGTTATGTTATGGTTAAGCGATTGGAAGATGAACGTATGAGATATGAATGCTGGTGGTAGTGTATGTTTGGTAAAGCGTTCCAGTTCGACTGTGTGTGTGCGTATTGGCTTCGCGATTCACTACATTGGTTTAATGGCTTAAGCTGGGTTTTGATTATTATTAATGCAGAATACATTTTGTGCGTCTGTGTAGTTGTGTACTACTGTTGTGAGTTTGTGAGTCATATTGCTCTAATGTCAGCCTCCATTATACGCTCCGTATGACTCGTTTCATATCTGCGTGTATCGAATGTGCGCACTGGTTTGTTTACAGCGCGTTTGTTTACACTTGGTAACACGGGTCGCTAAGGAATTTAGGCTCGTGGTTGAAGAGAGTGCACTTTTAGGTTGAAAGAACGGCCCTAATGTCAACGTGTTTCAATATAAGCGTTATGTATGGTGATAACGAGTATATTGTTAACTTAACTTAGCTCCGATCCCCCCCCCCCCCGCTGATGAAAATGAAAGTCATACGTCATATACCGTATACCGGGGTATTATGTTATCAAGGGATGACGGTGTGAAAAAAATTATACCGCCCAAGCCTACTTGGAAGTACATGACTTTTTGCTTTATACATTAATTGTGCCGTTTTAAATTCCACAAGATCATTTAACTTTAATGTTTTTGACTTTAAAAATAATATGTTTGTGTGATCACGATAACCTGCAATGTGAACTATCCTTAGGCTATGTGTCCACTAAAAGCCTTTTTTTCAAGGCGGACCGCTTTGAGAAAAAAAAAAAAAAAAGCTCAGAGCGTTTTTCTGAGGCTCGCGCCAGCCGCGGCTCCGCCCCTTCCTCGATGAGTTACATTGATGAGCGCGCTCCTTTCCAAAAGTTTAACTAGTTTCAACTTTATGAGCTGGGAGCGTTCCGACCAAAAACGCTGCCGCCGAGAGCTCATAAAACGCGAGGCGCAGCGCTGGGAAGAGGAGCGCGCCTGTCGTGTCTCCAGCATAGAAATTAATGACAGAAAGGAGCTGACAACTCATAAAACGTCCCTGGTGGACACAAGCCCTTATGGCCCTTTTTTGGAGTATAAAAAGTGGTTGTAGTGTAGACTTATAATTGTTTCCCCATACTTCAGCACAGTAATTTAAATATGGTAAAACTAGTGAACAGTAGAGAATGTAGAGTGATTTTCTATCCAGAATGTGCTTTACTTTACTCATGACTGAAATGCTTCTCGACAGTTTAGGTTGGACATGGTTTTTTATGTGAGGTTTCCAACAGATTTTATGGTCTATTATTACACCTAGGAATTTATTTTCATAAACTCTTTCAATAATCACATCATTTATTTTAACTTGTACTTGAGTATTTAATCTACAGTTTCCAAATAACATAATTTTTGTTTTGCTCAAGTTCAATGATAATTTGTTTCTATCAAACCATTTTTTTTATTTCTTCATTTCAGATGTGATGACCTCTAAAAGCTGCTGGATATTCTCACCAGAAAAAAAAAGATTAGTGTCATCCGCAAATAAAATACATTTAAATATATTGGATACTTTACATATCTCGTTAATGTACAAGATGAACAGTTTTGGACCCAACACTGACCCCTGGGGGACACCACAAGCAATGTCCAAACATTCAGATTTATAATCTCTCATTGTCACAAATTGTTGTCTTTTATTTAGATAGCTTGATTGATAGAGGGATCAATAAAGGATTATCTTGTTTTAAACCAAGTTGTCAGACTGAAAACAAAATGTGGAGATTCTGACAGCTTGGAAATGATTGGCTTATCAGGAGAACAGACGTTATGAATATAACTATACATGTATGTAACTATGAGACCATGAATGACATGCTCTTGCTGTTTGGATTACCTCATGTCCACAATGTCTCAAGATCGTAGTTAAAATATGTAGGGCTGCAACAATTATTCAAATGAATTGATTAATTTGATTGTAATGGAGCTTTAAATCCTGCTGAAGAGAACGCCGTAGGCAAGCATTACAAAACATATAGCATTGTATATTTATGTAAAAGTAAAAGAAAATACAAATAAAGTTACAAATCTAGAATAAATTGAATGTGAAAGAATGTCGTGCAAGCTGGATGGTGGTAGCCGCCACATTCACCCTGACGCCTTGGAAATGGTCAAGAGAAATCCTTTGTTAGGACACTGGGAGGCCCGGTTTCACCTCTTCCGCCCGTGACATAATGGTCATAAATCAATATTTTCCAGACTGTTCTATAAAACTAGCGATTTTAATTTCAAACGTATTCAAGTATACATCATAAACATGTCACAACAGCATTTAGAATGTATATTATCATCAATACGTTAGTTTAGGAATAGGTTAAAGTGTTATATAGATAGATTTTCCTCTTTGGAATGTCTGTATAATCCGCGAGGCGACCATTTTGTAAAACCAGGGGAATGGGAATTGTAGTTTTTTTGCTGCCATTTTGTAGCGGACTTCCACACGTCTGGTTCTGCGTTGAAATTTTTTTAAACAACAGTTCCTGGAAGATTTTATTGGGTTCAAGGTTCATAGTACTGTATGAATTATTTCAATAACTGCTATTATTCGGGATAATTCTACCACAAAAGGTAACGTTTATGACAAATATTGAAACGTAGTTAGTTTCTCTTCCCTATTGTTAGTGTAACTGAGGGGTACAATTCCCTGACTGTATTGATAATTATGGTATCATTAAACCACTACCGCTTTATGTACTTTAACTACTGGCCATACAGTACACGATATCTAAATATGATGAACACTTTCCCACAATGAAATCGGGTCCACACAAAGGTAATAATCAAATATTTAATATATAGCAAAAGGTACATATAATAGTTACTATTACATTTATGATTTGAATGCACTTGTAAGGCAAATGAGTACTCGTAGGCAAATCAACACTGAATGTCCAATCTCTGGTTACGCAGGAAGCAAGTATACAACCTGGCTCTTAGGGAATTATAACGATGGCACACTTAATGATTATAGCTGGATATACTGTAGGGGTCCTCCCGGTTGTAAGCCGGTAGGGGGGGTAGGAGAGCCGTCGGCGGTATCCCGTCTGGTCAACGATGTCTAGGGAGACCTCAAGTACAGAAGACAGTGCAGTAGAATCTTGATCCACAGATGAATACACCTTGGCTCTCTTGTAGGCTGTAGCTGTAGCTCCACAATGAAGAAGAAGCGAGGCGACCTCAGTCTGGTCTGAGCGCCGTCTCACCTTGACTCCTTTCGGGGTGGATCCAACACTCACCGGTGTTGGCGATTATCCGCTCCACAAATCAAAGTACCAAAGCAAATATATATTCCATGCCGCATAGGGCTCAGCAGTCGTCGGGTAGGTAATCCAATGTACAGGTCCACTCGGTCCTCGCCTAGAACTCCTCGGATGAAAGCACCACGGGTGGTCTGCCCAACCTGGCTAAGACTCTAGATAACACGAGGAAGCGATGGGGATGCTGCTCACTTTAGAACTCTAACCGCACGATGCACCATACATAATAGACTATTATTACTTAATAGAAATACGGTGCCAAACTCTGACAATTCAGCTATCAATTCGCACGAGGTCTCGATGCTATTCTAAGGCCAAACAGGCCATACTACACCGCACGCAGTATCGTGGGGTGAGGCTTCACGTTCTGTTACTTAGTTGGGTAGAAGGGTAAAAGACTAAGGGATAAGAGGACTTCTACATTTACTTGCGCCATATTTATATGCACGGTGAACAAATAGTGCCACTCTCTTTTCGGTAGCCGTATTCCTGCGCAGAGCCGGGGCTAGTAGGGACATGTTTCGTCGGTACCATTGAACTTGGCTCCAAGGGGCTTGTCTCCTGGTGCCAGGTCCTTGTCCAATAAGAGAATGAACTATTATGGGCTATAGTAGACTAAAGGGATATTCCGTGTATATGTACAAGGAATATACAAGGGATATCAAACGATATACAAATACTATTCAATATATATCCATAAATAAATATATATATTCGGTTTAATCTGATCCTTCACAACAGTTAGCATGTAGCAAACATTTTATCTGAAATTAGTTTCAAAACGGTTGCACCCTAATCAAAATAAAAAAGCTACTGTATTTACAGTAGATTTCATTATCTGTTCTTATGCACGCCTGGTGATACTAAATCCAAATTGAACTTGGGCATTTGAAAGATAATATATGTATATATAAATGTGCGAATTGGCTATAATAAGGTAATTTATAAGCCTGCTATTCTATATTCTATAATAATGTTTTAAAATTGCATTGGTCCGGGGGCGGCTAAGTGGCGCAGTGGGCAAGGCGCTCGCCACTAATGCAGGAGATGCTGGGTTCGAGCCCAGCTCTCGGCATTGCTACCAGCTTGGCTGGTCGTTCATACTAATACAATTGGCAGTATTAGGGGGTGGGAAGCTGGTGGGGATCGGACGTTGTGGACAGCGACTCCTACAGGTCGGTTGGTGCGCCTGCGCAGCAGAATCAGGAAGCAACGAAGGCGGCGTGTCCCTCCCACGCAGACCCTCGCCACTGAGAGATTGCGCTGTTCAGGTGAAAAGATGTGACAGCTGCCTCCTCGTGTACCGGAGGGGACACGTGATGCAAGGCTTGGTCCACATTGCAGCCGACCTGTGGGAGGCATGGCCTAACAGCGTTCGAGACAGGGGAGGGTAGAATTGGACAATACGAAATTGGGATGGGAGAAAAATAGAAAATGAAATGAAAAAGTAGATAAAAAAAAATATGTCATTGGTCCGGATGGGATAATTCAGTACTGTATCTACAGAACCTTCTGTTTAATCATCTTCCCTTTATTCATTTCCTTAGATTTCTTGTACACATGATCTCAAGAAGGTACGGAACAAGATCAGTTTTTCATTTTTGGTCATTATTAGCATGGTGTTATTCACTGTCAAAGATGCAAAGAAAAATCATAATTCCTTTGGTTCATCACAATTTAAGCAAGCCTAGTAATAGACACAACATTTCTGACACTGGGAATACCAGGGCTGTACGCTAAGCTTTTTCACTAGGGGCACACTTGCCCCTAAATTAGAAATTTAGGGGCAAAAAATATGTTTTAGGGGCAAATTTTTAAATAACAATTTTACCATTATAGTGCAAAAAAATATGTTCCTCCTGCCTCATTACTGTGGTCCTTTTATTTAACATTTAAGTGCTTTTGTTGTCAGGTTTGTATCTTTTATAATGAACCAACTAGGGCTGGGCGATATGGCCTAAATATGATATCACGATATTTTCTGACCTTTCGGCGATACACGATACACATCACAATGTTTTTCTTTTTTACCCCAAACAATTCATTATGAGGCTTACCAAGACAGTATTTGAGTTTGCAAGCTAACATTAAAGACAAAATAAAATACCCATGCATTTAGCATTTTTATATTATATATTAGATTTAGATTATTGGATTATTAGATTATATATTGCATATATTTAGCAATGAGATATTATATGATTTAGATATGAAATATGATGAATTGAAAATGGGGGACCCTGATGTAAACAAGACAAAAGTCTTTCTCTGGTCTGCATCCCCTTAACAATTGTATGTATTGAGCTGTACTGTACCCATTCTGCAATATGTTAATAAAGTTTTAAATCAATCAATCAATCAATAGCATTTTAGCATTTTTATGAAACTACTGTATATTTGTATGTCTCTAAATGTTTTGATGAATTGAAAATGGAGGACCCTTATGTAAAAAAGCCGAAAGTCTCTCTGGTCTTCATCCTCCTGTACTGTATTGTACCCATTATGCAATCTGTTAATAAAGTTCTCATTCATTAATTCTGACGGAAAAACAGAATAATTTTGATTGACAGTAGAGTCTGCCAATTACGTCACAACGCTTGCACCCGCCCTGCTGTTCTTAGCACCAATCGGCAAGCGCATTCGTTTTTGACTTCCTGAATGCCCTGTGTGTGTTGACAACAACACAGCTACATTAGCTCCCCGCGGCCCACGAGTAGGAGACCAGTGCTCTGCAGGATGACTAAATGAGGCATAATGATTTTACCTCAACGAATGTTATAATAAAAGCCTTTCCATACATCGGTCTGATTGAAAACTTTATTAACAGACCGTGGAATGGGCATATCTCAGCACGGGCTGAGATATGAACGAGTAACGTGTGGACCAGATTGACGCGACACAAGGTTTACACAACAGCCCCCATCCCTTGTTTTATTGTATTTGTACCTGTACTACCTGCTGTCAGCTGTTTATCTCTCTCTGTGAGCTTGATTAGCTCACGTTAGCTAGCGTTAGCTCCGCGGCTAACCCTGAACTAAATCAATGACTAAAGCATTTCGAGTAGTTTTCACTGCACATAGAAGCAGCCAAACAGCGGGAGAATTTCGGGAGCATATGGCCAAAACACAGTTAGGAACCATCGATTCCCATCCCTACTACTAACTTTACTTTTCTTCATAGCTAAATCAGACAGTCAGCCAGTCTATCAGAGTGAGTGCTCAGTTGATTTTCCCCGCTGATCATACCTGAGTGCTCAGCGTCATCACACGCCTTGGATCATTTAGGAGTGAAATGCGAATGCAAGGCTTGAAATCCCTACTCGCAAGCCCGCCCCCAAATATTATTTACCAATCGCAACGGCCAATTAAAGGGGCAATTTGCGATGAGATCATCGCAGCGTACAGCCCTGAATACATTCACTGAGGTCCATAGATGTCCCTAGATACCAAGAATATCAAAAGCTCAAACATTGAACTCCAAGCCCACGTAGTTGAACAAAAAAATTCAAAGAAACAGACTAAGAAATGATGTAAACACCACGATCAAAACCGCAAAAAAAAGTCATCAATGACAAAACTGAGGAAAACAAAAACAAACCATGTGAACTTTGGAAATTACTCAATAATCAACTAGGCTGCAGTAAAAAACTTAAAACCAGATTCTCAAACATAAACGATAGGTTATGTATATAACCTAGTTATATGAGTACTGGCTGAGCGTCCCGCTCTTCGCCATATTGAGATATACCTCATCTCCAGTACCTACTGTACTACATGAATGAAAACAAAGCACCCTTGCACTTGACCAGGCCCCGCCGCAGTGACCTCCTATAAGTCAACAGGCGTGGTCACACTCGCCCTTCCTCGGGAAAAGTTTTCCATCAGGGAAAAAAACCCTCAAGGGACCTCAGGGCACACTTAGAGCGGGACGCTCAGCCAGTACTCATATAACTAGGTTATATACATAACCTATCGTTATATACTCGTACTGGCAATCGCGTCCCGCTCTTCGCCATATTGAGATATGGGGCAGAGCGGACGCGAGGCCCGACAAATGTACCCCCTGAGGACCCGCAAGCCCTACCACCAGGGGGGAGGGGAGTCCCGTCAGCCCCCCTTCCTAGCGAAGAGGGGGCAGCAGTCAACTCCACCCAAGTGCGAAAAAGAGGGAACTAGAACCCCTAAAAACACACAGCACTGGCGGGACCACGTTTGACACAACACCTCGTGGCACACACCCACACAATCCCTGCTAACCCACCGAAGGGCGGGACGCAGGGGAGGTCCCAGACCTCAGAACCGCCTGGGAGACAGAACCCCCAGTCATGTCCACGAGGTAAAACCTAACAAAGGGACCCGGGGAGGACCAGGAGGCCGCAGCACAGATGTCCTCCACCGAGGCCCCCCCTAACAAGGCGGCAGAGCAGGCCTGTACAGTGCGACATATATCTCGCACGTGCTACAGCAACAGCGGTCTGTGCGATGGATGGATTTACTTCAGTAGCACTGGTGCGATAGGGATTCGGTTCATATAGATACTCTTATTTTGAAAATCCTGTAGCGGGTCTCATTTCTGCCCACGCGCAGCTCCAGCTAGGCTCCGAAAGCTAGCAACGTTCAGGTGCATATGATAATCTTATTTTGAAAAAACTCTTGTGACAACTCGACGAGTCATATCCGCCCTATCCGTGCGCCTTCTGCAAGCAGAGCAGCGCGTTGGTCGGTTGCTGCGTTAACACAGCAGTGCGCCTACACGTCCCGAAATAAGTCCGTGGTGTTTTTTTCTTCTCGCAACGGGTCAAATGCATCTACATGCTTTGCACCGTCGCCATTCCTTTATGCGCACATCGCCCGAAATTAACGTTTATGTACCATTACAATCACTACAACGTTAGCAAGCTAACAAGCTAATCCTGATCACAGGCAGAGCCAGCAGACACAGTGTGGAAAGGGAAATGGGGGGGCACTCTCTCCCCTTCCCTGTGTGTGTGTGCGTGCGTGCGTTTGGAAAGATGATGAAGTCACTAGTCAGGACAGGAGTATATTATAGTAAACTGAGGATGGACAGATAATGTTGATATTCAAATAAACAAGTTTCGAGAGGAGTGGAAGTTTGAAGACAGACTAGACTACAATATGATGCATGGGTGGTGAGTTGAAACAGTGTGTGTGAATGAATGAATGAGAACTTTATTTAACAGATTGCAGAATGGGTACAGTACAGTATGGCTCAATACACACAATTGTTAAGGGAATGCAGACCTGAGAAAGACGTTTGTCTTGTTTACATCAGGGTCCCCCATTGTGTGTGTGTGTGTGTGTGTGTGTGTGTCCCAACCGACCCCACTTCTATGTTTCAATAAATTATTTGCATTTAAAACTATTAACGCTGACTCATTCCTTCAGTCCACTAAAAATTATGCTAATATTCCTTGTTGTTTATGATATTAATTGAAAATAGCATATGAGAGTATCATAGTAATAATAACACATGGCGATATACTAAATGACAGCCAAACATGGCACTGCAACTAAATAACACAAATACAATAGGCACATTTGTGACTGTTACAAATATAACAAGTTTTATACTTGTGCTACAAGATTTTGGCCTGTGCTACAAAACTATCAACCTCTGTAGCACCAGTGCTATGTGCAAAAAAAGTTAACGTACAGCCCTGCGGCAGAGGCTGCCACTCCACGAGTAAAGTGCGCCCTGACACCCCCAGGGAGGGCCAGCCCAGCCAACGTGTAGCAAAGGGCAATGCCCTCGCACAACCAATGTGACAGGCGCTGTTTGGACAGTGCCTTACCAGCGCGTAGGCCTGCCACGATAAATTGCGATTAATAAATGGGCGATTAATTGCCCCCGAAATTATCGCGATAAGCGATATTATTGTGGTTTTGAGAGATTTTATTAATGTATTTCCCAAAAGTTTTCAATTCACTTTTTTTTTTTTACTAATATAATAATAGCATAATAATGCAAGGAAACCGTTTCAAAGTGCAATAAACCTTTATTTAACATTGGAATACATTTTATATCCTAAATTAAAATATGCTCAGTTTGATTGTTTATTATAAAACAAACTGAAACTGGAAACAAGCTCTCTGTCTGGCTTTTTGTGTCATCCTTTTAACATGTACATGTATTATTAATGTACCTTGCGGTACCATGTACAAAATGTTAATAAAGTATGAGGAAAAAACTGGAAACGTAATAAATAAAAAGGCAGTGAAACAATAATCAAATATCTGAACAACGTAACACAAATCCAGCGCTCCCTTTCTTGGCTGTGACGTAGGCACGTAAGTTTCTGAATCAGCGCGGACGTTAAAAACAAAGATGGCCGCGTCGGTACTCGGAATTTCAGAGGAAAAAGATCGCTTGCTATTTGTAATAAATGCAATGCAGAAGTTCCACAAGGAGGGAAAAGGGCAACAACTTGTAATACATCCAGCCTGACGGGTCACCTGCGGCATCACCACCGCTACGATGGTGTGTTATTGTGTTAACTTAGAAGCCTTCGACGACGCAAGGAGCTAAGCAAAGCTAGCCCCTTCCATGGCTGTGATGCAACCCTCGTTGAACGCAGTCACTTATTGCTCCATAGTAGCCAGGTTAATTTGCACCACCAAGGACTGCTTAAAAGCTAGCGGCTTGAGGCCTTGGGTCATTTCTGTCAAACTTCTTTAATTTAGCAAACAACTCGTCAATAGCTGGCTTTGGATTCACAGCAGCTTCTAGCTTCTAGCTTCTAGGTTCTAGGTTCTAGCTTCTAGCTTCTAGCTTGTTGCAGGTGACTTGTTGTGGTGGTGATGTGTCCACTCAAAGCCTTTTTTTCAAGGCTCCGCTTTGAAAAAAGAAGAACAAAAAGCTTTGAGCGTCTTAGGTTGGATGCATTATAAGTTGTTGACGGATTGTGAATTTTCATTTGGAAAAATAAATATGGTCACTTTATCAGTCAAAACTGTTGTCTTGGCTTTTGTTTCTGTTGTCTGGTTAGGTCACATTTAAGTTGGTGTTAAGTTATTGTCCTGGGAAGTCTTTTTATGTATTATTATTGTATTGTGATATGTTTTGTTTCATGTTGAAAAAAAATATTTGATAAAAAATATATATATATACATTAAAAAAAATTATAATACAATAAATATCGGTTATCGATATCGGTTATCGGCCTGAGGAGCATAAAGTTATCGGTATCGGTGTCAAAATCAATATCGTGCATCCCTACTCATGACAAGAGGATATAGCCGCAGCATATACCCTCACCGTCAAAGCCGACAGTCTATCAAAAATAGACTGAAGGAAGGTAAGAACAGCGTCCAGGGGGCAGGACACCGGGTCCCAGCCCCCCACCTTACACCACTCTTGGAAAATACGCCACCTACCCGCGTAAACCACGATAGTGGAGGGAGCATGCGCGTTCCGGATAGTGTCGACCACAGAAGGGTCCATCCCCTCCAGACTCACCCTCTCACCAGCCAAACCATCAGCGGCTGGCCCAGCACAGGGAACTGCCACATAGACCTGTGCGCTTGAGAGAGGGCCCGCGATGACCAAGGAACAAGCCACGGCGGGGCCACCAAGAGCTGGATCAGGACCGGGAACCACACAGCTGCGCCCCGGTCCGGCGCAATCAGGATCAAGGTCCTGCGCTCCCAACGTACCTGCTCCAACAACTGACTATCAGATGTATGGGGGGAAAAGCGTACAGAAGCCTGGGCGGCCATGGATACATCGAGAAGGCATCCACCCCCAAGGGAGGATCGTCCCCCCGACTGACCGAGAACCACAAGGGGCACTGGTGGGACTGTCTGCTCGCAACAGATCCACCGAGGCTTCCCCGAAGCGGTCCCAGACCTGTCTGACTATGTCTGGACATAGTACCCACTCGTCGCGATGAGGACCGCACCGCGACATCACATCTGCGCCTACATTGTCCCTGCCAGGGATGTGGAGCGCCCTCAGGCTGCGCAGATTGCGAGACGCCCACAGCCAGAGCTCGAACGCCGCCCGGTGCAGACGGATGGAGCGTACTCTCCACCCTGTCTGTTGATATACGCCGCTGCTGTCACGCTGTCTGTCCTGACCAAGACATGCTCGCCCACCACCAAGTGGCCGAGCCGCTTGAGGACCAGGAGGACCGCCTTCAATTCCAACACATTGATGTGCATAGCAGACCGGGCAGCATGGATCGTCCAGCTGCCCCCCACTGCGTTCTTCCGACACGTCCCCCCCCAACCCGTGAGGGAGGCGTCGGTGAAGACCGTGACGTGGGACCGCCTGCCGCCCATGGGGACCCCGCTGGTGAGGGCACCAGGCCTCCTCCAGTAGGCGAGATCCCCCCGTATCGACAAGGGAACCTTCAACCGTTTCCACTTGTCTCTCACCGGGTCTATTTTCATACAGGAAAACCACCTCTGTATCCTTCTCATGAAGAGGAGGCCAAGAGGGACCACAGAGTGAGCAGATGCCATCATACCGAGCAGGCGCATCACATACAGCGCCGTAACCGTCCCGCCAGGACGGAGACCCCTGAGCGTGTTTGTTTAACCAGGAAGTCCCATTGAGATACTAGATCGGTTTGGGAGAGGGAGGTAAGGGGTTTTAGATTGTGTGTTGTGAAGTTTAGACTTCAGAGAGGGAGAGTAAAGTACAGAAAAAAAGGTACCGTTGGGTACCGGTATCGATTCCCAGGTAAAAAGAAACATTTTCAGGCTCGGTGTCCCGAAAAGACCCACTGCGTAGACCAGATGCAAGCCGCATTTTACAATAAACCTCTGTGGGGCTGCTTAATTTTTTTTTAAATTATAATCGCAAATGTTATCGCAATCGCAATATCTGTCAAAAAAATCGCAATTAGATTATTTCCCAGGTAATAAAAAAAGTCAACCAACGAACTCGATTCTTGTACCGGATCTCCTCTCTGGTAAACAAGAATAATAATAATAATAATAATAATAATAATAATAATAATAATAATAATAATAATAATAATAATAATAATAATAATAATAATAATAATAATAATAATAATTCATTTATTTTGTATAGCGCTTTTCAAGGACCCAACAGACCCAACAGAGAAACAAAACCAGAGGGAAACGGAGGACAATAAGAATACACAGGAAACATAAAACCACGAGTAACGGATAACAAATGCGGGAGTGAGTAGGGGAGACAGTCGAGAGGAGAGTAAGGGAAAACCACGGGGGTGGGGGGGCAGGAGAGGAGAGAACGTGGGGCAGGGGGAAATGGTGGCGAGTTAGGGGAGGGTGGTTATGGGTAAGGAAGGTTGAATGCTTGGGAGAACAGGTAGGTTTTGAGTCTGGATTTGAAGGTGGAGAGTGAGGGAGAGTCTCTGATGGTCTGAGGGAGGGAGTTCCAGAGTCGGGGTGCAGCTCGTGAGAATGCCCGGTCACCGAAACTTTTGAGTTTGGATGACGGGACAGTGAGGGAAAGAGTGGAAGAGGACCGGAGGGAACGGGTGGGGCGGTAGGGGAGAAGGAGGTCAGTCAGGTAGGGGGGGGGCAGGCTATGGAGGGCTTTGAAGGTGAGGAGTAATGTTTTGAAGTTAATGCGTTCCTTGATCGGGAGCCAGTGGAGGGAGTGGAGGACAGGAGTGATGTGTTCGCGGGACCGGGTGTTCGTGAGGAGGCGAGCGGCTGAGTTTTGGACCATCTGCAGTTTATGGAGGGAGCGGGAGGTGATGCCAGTGAGGAGGGAGTTACAGTAGTCCAGGCGGGAGGAGATGAAGGCGTGTATGAGGGATTCAGCAGCAGGGGGGGAGAGGCAGTGACGGATTTTGGCAATGTTGCGGAGGTGAAAATATGAAGTTTTGACAATGGAGCGGACATGGGGGTCAAATGAGAGGGTGGGGTCGAGGATGACACCGAGGTTGCGGACTAGGGGGGGGGGGTGATGGTGGAGTCATTGATGGTGAGTGTGATGGGTCCGGATCTGGTGAGGGTGGTGTTGGTGCTGATGATGAAGAGTTCCGTCTTGTCGCTATTTATTAGAATACCCTGAAGACTCTGGCAGGAGCACTCATTCAAGGGTACTACGACTATGCTTGCACCTCATGGTACCCAAGCACCTCAAAAGGCGCTAATAAACAAGATTGCAAACATCACAAAACAAACTGGTCAGACTTCTACTTGACCTTACCCCTAGAACCCACCTCACCCCTGCCCACTTTGACAACCTAGGATGGCTTAGAGTAGACGACAGAGTACAGCAACTTGCAATGGGCCTGGTCTACAAGATACACTACGACTAAGGTACCCATGTACATGTCAAAATACTTCCCAAAGGTCAGTGAATACCACGATCACAACACCAGAGGAAGCTCAACAAATCATGTTAAACCCAGATTCGGCTCAAACAAGGGACTAAACACGTTTCGCAATTATGCCACATCAATGTGGAACGCCCTACCCAAAGCTGTAAAGGAATGTGAATCCCTACCCACATTCAAAACCGCTCTTAAAGAGCACCTACGGGAGGCTGCAATGTACAGTCCCCTCCCCATCATATGTATATACTCTGTCAGGATATATGGGTAACAGTACTATATTTGCATATCGTATATGTCACAAATGTAACAGTACTAAATACCTGTATGTCATGTATGTCCCTATGCCATAAATGTCATGTATGTTGTGTATGTCATAAATGTCACTATGAATTGAAAATGGGGGACCCTGATGTAAACAAGACAAACGTCTTTCTCTGGTCTGCATCCCCTTAACAATTGTGTGTATTGAGCCGTACTGTATTGTACCCATTCTGCAATCTGTTAAATAAAGTTTTCATTTATTCATTCAATATGTAAATTGACATTGTAGAAGTGGAGCAATATTCCATTTACTTTTCCATTTAGTTTAGGCTCCGGGTGAAAGAGGTTAACAAAGCACACAAACAGTTGAAATGTGCGCTTTATCGGTCCTCTTTCTTTACCATGCAGGTCTGGAGTGTTCTGGTTGGACAATTAAGACACAACCCGCTGACCACGCCAGAAATAGTAAACAATACCCAGGATGTACATGATGTAATGTCGCATCTACTGCTTTATATCTATAACTATGGATATCAGCTAGAACAACTGTGTAGGAGTGTGATCATTAGCAAAGAGGTTAGTAGATATATTTCTGTGTTTCAGACTCTGATCTTTTCTTACCAACTCAACGGCAACACTTGAGAAGGGCCACGTGGTGTAGAATCTCAAAACAATATCAGTAACATAACTATTCTCCGTGATATCTGGTAGGCCAGTGTGTTTTTCTGCAGCAATCCCGCAAGTAAAAGTAGCTGGAAAACAAAGCCACAGTCCGTATGTTGTGTCAAAACATCGATCGGTGAAAATCAAAATGGCTCGAATATAGTGGACTTCCTGGTTACTTGATCGGCATTTGTTTTCCCCCAATGGGCTCAAGGAATATAGAGAGGAGGTGGGTTCTCGGAAGTATTTTGCACCAATCAATCACTGCATTATTTGGTCGTGGAAAACGGACCTGTCCGATGACAGCTCCGTCAAGGCAGCAACACTTGGCCTCGGGATCACTTCCGGTTTAACGATTTAGCCTTAAAAATAAAGGCACAATACACGTTTTGAATAACAACTGATCTTTAGTGGTTGTGTAACTTTGCAGTCAGCAAAAATGCACACCAGAGCACTAAGAGAAACTTGGACATAAATGCTTGCATGGAAAATGCAACAACAGAATCTATGTCCCCTCCACAACAAGTTACAATCTAAAATAACACCAAGAGGCTTTGTTTCTTCTTCTTGCTCAACAGCTACATTGTTTAGCATCAGGTTCAGCTGAGGTTTAAAGCTCAACAGATCATTTGAACCAAATACAATGCTTTTAGTTTTTGGTATGTTTAAGACTAGTTTATTGCTGGTAACCCATTCTAGTACTGTTTGCAATTCTTTGCAATTCAAATTATTGATTATTTTTTTTGTATCCACTTTTTCTCCGTATTTTCTATTTTTCTCCCATCCCAATTTAATATTTCCAATTCTTCCCTCCCCTGTCTTGAACGTTGCTAGACTATGCCTCCCACTGGTCGGCTGTAGTGAGGATAGAAGCCTTGCATCACGTGTCCCTTACGGTACACGAGGAGGCTGGGTGGTCATTAAATAAATTGATTGAATTGATTGAGCCTGTCGCATCTTTTCATCAGACAGCTCGAACTCTCAGTGGCGAGGAGTAACGCGTGGGAGGCTCACGCTGTCCCCGATACTTCCTGTTTCTGCTGTACAGGCGTCACCCAACCGACCTGTAGGAGTCGCTGTCCACAACGTCCAATCCCCACCCACCGGCTTTCTCACCCTCTAACACTGCCAATTGTGTTAGTATGACGGCCGGCCAAGCCGGTAGCAACGCCGAGAACTGGGCTTGATACCAGCATCTCCTGTGTTAGTGGCGAGCGCCTTGCCCACTGCGCCACTCAGCCGCCTTAATCGTATGATTTAAAAAAAAAAATTAAAATAAAGAAATCCTATGAAGTTGTCCATTCCAGTGGACACCCAGGAGGAAGGAGCATCTAAGGGTGTTGACTGACACAGTCAGACCCAGCACATTGACAGAAATAAATTACGAGCTGACCCGACATTTGCACTGTAATGACTGAAATGAACAAGTCACTGAAGCAAATTGCTACCTGTGCAACCAAATTTATTTAAAAAAAATTTAACCTTTATTTATCCAGGCAAGCAATTAAGAACAAATTCTTATATACAAAAGCAGCCTGTCCAAAAAGAAAAGGCCTTTTGTGGGAAGGGGGGGTGGGAGGCTGTAACAAAAACAAGGTTATATATCGTATAGCTTACGCTCTGCGCTCTATTGGAACATATCCATATCCAGTCTAATACTGAATAAATTTCTTCACATGTACACACCCATCCGCCTGGCCACACCCCCATCCGCTCCTCTACATAAGCGGGGATGTGGCCATACTAACAGCTCCTTCCCAAGTCTCTCACCACCGAAGGCGAAGACCACGGGGTCCTCAGTGAGTCAGCGCAGAGCGCTCGCTATACTCATATAACTATGGTTATAGGATAACCGTATGTTATATATCGTATAACTTACGCTGTGCGCTCTATTGGAACACAGGAGCTGAGCAGAGCGGAAGCTCGACAAATGTACCCGCTGAGGCCCCCCACAACCATCAGAACCGGGGAGGACCCGAGCCGCCGGACCCCCCTAGTGGAGGACGGGAGGGAATCGGATCCGACTGTGCGAAGAGGGTTTAGCAACTCAAACGCACAGGGTGAGCAGATCGTGGGACTTACCTTCCCACAGAAGAACCCACGACTACACAGGCGCACAACCCACATGCCACTAGGGAACGAACAGGAAGAAAAAAAACCTGTTACAATCCCTAATATCACAGGGTCAAGGTCAAGAACCCAACCCGTGGCAAGGCCGTAGCAGCGGAGCACGAAGGAGGACCCAGCCCCAGGAAGGGTCAGGACCCCCCGGAAAAAGGGGGCCTGGTGAGGCCAACAACGCCGCAGCATCGAGACCCCACCAGGCGGTCACTAGTGACACCACCCCCCACATCGCCAGCGTATCGGACAGGGCCCATCCAAGAGCAGGCCCTTCCCCCCTACAGCACGCCGCCCTGAAGCACTCAAAGAGGCTACACCCCCACAGCGGGACCAGGCAGCGCACCGGGGAGACAACCCCCAAAGAGGTTGATCCCTCAATCCAGACAACAGGTCAAAAGGACTCAACCTGTGCCTGGAGCACTGCGGACTAGACAGGCGCCTACAGTCGGTTAAGATCTGTTGCAGATTTTGTTTAAAAGCAGTGAGCGATGTGAGGGCAGTGGGTGTTTTGTAATGTATTCCAGTCAGATGCAGCAGCAAATCGGAAGGCGTTGCGTCCAGAAACCGTGCAGGCTTTGGGGATGGTGAGTTTGATGAAGTTGCTGGACCTTAGGCTGTAGTTAGAAGTGGAGACGTGCAGAAGGGAGGAGAGGTAGAGGTGTTTTACCAAATAAAAAATAAATGTATCTACTTTTCCTCCCATTTTCTATTTTTCTCCCATCCCAATTTCGTATTGTCCAATTCTACCCTCCCCTGTCTACCCTCCCACAGGCCGGCTGCAATGTGGACGAAGCCTTGCATCACGTGTCCCCTCCGGTACACGAGGAGGCAGCCGTCGCATCTTTTCACCTGCACAGCGCGATCTCTCAGCGGCGAGGGTCTGCGTGGGAGGGTCACGCCGCCCCCGTTGCTTCCTGATTCTGCTGCGCAGGCGCACCAACCGACCTGTAGAAGTCGCTGTCCACAACGTCCGATCCCCACCCACCAGCTTCCCACCCCTAACACTGCCAATTTCGTTAGTATGAACGACCAGCCAAGCTGGTAGCAATGCCGAGAGCTGGGCTCGAACCCAGCATCTCCTGCATTAGTGGCGAGTGCCTTGCCCACTGTGCCACTTAGCCGCCCATGGTTTTGTAAATTATTTGAAGCCAGTGAAGAAGCCTTCTGGTGTGAAGAGATGTCCAGTCCACCAGGTTATGAAGGTCACAGTGGTGAGTGGTGAAGGGTGCACTAGTGGCAAAACGGATGGCGGAATGAGAGGAGTATGTCGAGTTTTCTGAGGGCACGCTGGGATGCCATTCTATAGATGGTGTCGCCATAATCAAATATAGGGAGGATGGTCATCTTGACAAGAGTGTTTGGCCGAGCGGGTGAAGGAAGCTTTGTTGCGGTACAGGAAGCTCAGACGAGCTTTGACTTTGGCCTGCAGGGCATGTTTTATGTGAGTAGAGAAGGAAAGGGATGGGTCTAGCCCAGGGGTCTCAAACTCAATTTACCTGGGGGCCGCTGGAGGTAGAGTCTGGGTGAGGCTGGGCCGCATCAAATATTCCACACAAAAAGGGTTTCAAGTATTTATTTTTATTTTTATGGAAATGTATGGTTGAAACGCACACACACTAATAAGCATTGGAGGCCTTTAACCAGGGCCAGACTGGGGAAATCATTCAAGCCAGGAAATATAGTGCGAAATATAGCCCCAGTCAGGCCACTTTTTAAGCGGGGGGTCCCCCACCAGGAGATTTTGTGTTACAAAGACTTCATTTCCTGCATTCTAGTGCAGCAATTGTTTTATTTGTACCCTTTAAATGCCAGTGTTTGTGATGACATGACTGCAAAAAAAGAAAAAAAGAAAAAAAAATTCTTTTTTGAGAGATCTTTTTTTTTTTTTTTTTTTTATCACCTGGGGGGCCGCAAAATATCATCCAGCGGGCCGCAATTGGCCCGCGGGCCGCGAGTTTGAGACCCCTGGTCTAGCCAGAGTCCAAGGTATTTATAGGTAACAAACTCCAGCTCTGAGCCGTCGGCACAGGTGATTTTAGGGGTGTCTAGCAGTGTCATGCTTTCTGTTAAAGAGCATACATTTAGTCTTCTTGGAGTTGAGAAGAAGGTGGAGACTGTGAAAGGACTGTTCAATAGAGGTAAGGCTAATTTGAAGAGTGGATACCGCAGAGTGGAGTGAAGGGCCTGCTGAGTACAAGATGGTGTCGTCAGCATATAGATGGATCTGTGAATTTCCAGCAGCCTTGGCTACATCGTTGATGTAGATAGAGAACAGCAAGGGACCCAAGATGGAGCCCTGAGGCACCCCTTTAAAGATGTTGAGAGACAAGATGTTCTCCATCTTCACCTGCTGAACATGCAAGGTAGCTGGCAAACCAAATGCAGGATTTTGAAGAAAGGCCAATGCTGGAGAGCCTCTGTAGGAGGATGGAATGGTTGACTGAGTCAAAGGCTTAAGCTAAATCAATAAAGGTGGCGATGCAAACCAGCTTAGAGTCCAAGGAGGTGATGATGTCATTCAGGACCTCAAGGGTAGCTGTGATGCACCCGTGGCCTGGCCGGAACCCGGACTGCAGATTAGACAGGATGTTGTTTGAGGCCATGAAGTTGATTGATTGATTGATTGATTGATTGAAGACTTTATTAACAAAACTGTACATTGGAGGAGGTTGGGTGGGGTTGTGTGGGGGGGGGGGGTTGGGTAGGGAGGGGTCGGGGGGGGAAACACTGTACATTGGGATATTGACAACCATACTAGGTAATTTACATTGGAGGGGGTTGGGGGGGGGGAAACACTGTACAAACAAGCAAAACTGTACATTGGAATATTGACAAAACCATACTAGGTAAATTACTGTACATTGGAGGGGGTTGGGTTAGGACATTTACAGGGGCCAGTTTCGAATTGCAGTCTCCCGTAGGTGTTCCTTGAGAGTGGTTTTGAAAGTGGGTAGTGATTCACATTCCTTTACAGCTTTGGGTAGGGCGTTCCACATTGATGTGGCATAATTGCAAAACGTGTTTAGTCCCTTGTTTGAGCCGAATCTGGGTTTAACATGATTTGTGGAGCTCCCTCTGGTGTTGTGATCGTGGTATTCACTGACCTTTGGGAAGTATTTTGACATGTACATGGGTACCTTGGTCGTGTAGTGTATCTTGTAGACCAGGCCCATTGCAAGTTGCTGTACTCTGTCGTCTACTCTAAGCCATCCTAGGTTGTTAAAGTGGGCAGGGGTGAGGTGGGTTCTAGGAGTAAGGTCAAGCAGTAGTCTGACCAGTTTGTTTTGAGATGTTTGTAATTTTGTTTTTAGCGCCTTTGAGGTGCTTTGGTACCATGAGGTGCAAGCATATTCGTAGTACCCTTGAATGAGTGCTCCTGCCAGAGTCTTCAGGGTATTCTTGTTTACCAGAGAGGAGATCCGGTACAAGAAACAAGTTCGTTGGTTGACTTTTTTTATTACATTGGATGCCATTTTGTCACAGGAGAGATTAGCCTCTAGGATGGAACCCAGGTAGGTAATTTCATCTTTCCTTGTGACAATATTGTCACCCACTGTAACTGAGAAGCCGTCGGTCTTGCTGAGTTTGTTATTTGAACCGAAGAGAATGGACTCTGTTTTGCCCATGTGTAATGATAGTTTGTTATCAGCGAGCCATATGCAGATTTTGCCTAGTTCCGAGCTGAGGGTTTTTTCAACCTGTAACTTGTTCTTGTCAGAGACCAGCAGGGCTGAGTCGTCCGCAAACAGGAACACGTTGCAGTCACAAGCTGACGACATGTCATTTGCATAAATTAGGAACAGTAGCGGTCCTAGTATGCTTCCTTGTGGAACACCACAGCTCACTGTGAGGGGGGGGGGGGGGATAGGGTACCGTTTACCTCCACCATCTGTTCCCTCCCCTCAAGGTAGGATTGCATCCAGCTCACTGATAGACTATCAAAACCAATTGCTTTTAGCTTGTCAATCAGAATGGTGTGATTGACAGTGTCGAAGGCCTTTTGTAGGTCCAGCATGACCATGCCGCAGTATTTTCCCGCGTCCACCTCTTGTTTGATGTGGTCGTTCAAATAGAGAAGGCATGTATCAGTGACTGAGCTGTTTGTGAACCAGCTTCTCTAAGACCTTAGCCAAGCAGGGCAAGATGGAAATAGGCCTGTAGCAGTTGGGGTCAGAGCCAGAACCACCTTTAAAGAGTGGGAAGACTAGGGCAGTTTTCCAATCAGGAGGAAAGACAGATAGCTCAAGAGACCAGTTGAATAGCTGCGTGATGGGTGCGGCAATGATAATGGGCAGCAGCTTTTAAAAACATAGGTTCGAGACCATCAGAGCCAGCAGACTTGTTTGAATCCAGCTTGGTGAGCTCCTCAAAAACCTCAGAGCTCAGGAAGAGTTTAAAGGAAAAAACGCCAGAGCTGGGAGAGGAAGGAGGCTGAGGTGAGGCAGTGATGGGGG
Source organism: Notolepis coatsorum (assembly GCF_963971535.1). Taxonomy (NCBI): domain Eukaryota; kingdom Metazoa; phylum Chordata; class Actinopteri; order Aulopiformes; family Paralepididae; genus Notolepis; species Notolepis coatsorum. The sequence continues at coordinate 89,963,859 of NC_140165.1, read as the reverse complement.
GCATAGCAGAGAAGACATCGGCAGAGTTGACAAAATGATGATTGAAAAGTGATGCCATGCGAGATTTATCAGTGACAACAGTGTCATCGAAAGTCATCACGTTGGGAAGATTGATGAGAAGCAAGCTTATTCTCCATGGATTTTACAGTTTTCCAAAACTTCTTGGCATCAGACCCGCAGGAAGAAAATGTATCCAAGAAAGAATTGATTTTGGCTTTCCTGATAGCCTGGGTAAATTTGTTTCTACACTGATTTTATTTTATTAGGGATCCCCATTAGCTGGTGCGATAGCAACCAGCTAGTCTTCCTGGGGTCCACACACAAAAAAACACACAAAAACAATCACTATTGCAAAAAACAAAATTATTAAAAGTCAGTACACACAATGCATAATGAACCTACTGTAACAATTAATATAGCTAAAATTACATTAGTGTAAAACAAAAACAAAAAATTACTTTACAGTGTTAAAAACAATTTAAGATTCTTTTTAAAAGTGAATCTACTGTAAATGCAGCAGAGGTTCCGAGGCAGGCCATTCCACAGAGTTAATGCTCTAAAAATAAAAGATCTCCCCAGAGCGCTGGTTCTAGGACCTGGCAATTCAAGCTGCCCACTACTGGAACCTCTAGTGTAATGCTCGTGCACAGTATTACTAAATACAATCTGATTATGTATAAAAACAGGAGTCTTACTGCTCATGACCAACTTGAACAGCACAAGTATATTAAAAGACAATCTATTTTCAACGTTAAGCCAAGAGAGGCGGGCATGCATACGGCTCACATTAGACCTTAGTGAGCAGCCCAGTACCAACCGTGCTGCCCTGTTCTGGACCACCTGGAGCTTCCTGAGGTCACCACTGGCAAAGGCAAAGCCAAAGGCAAGCCAGTCGGCAGGGGACTGAGAGGAACGGGCTTTCCGCCATAAGGTGTTTTTATGACGGATTAAACATGACCTACTCTACGGACAACGTTACATTTGATTTAACGTACCGGTTAACTATAAACGAGTGGATAGATATAGAGCTTTAAATGAATGGGTGGGGTGCTGCTGGACTAAATGTGTCAATTCACGCTGTAATTTAGCGTCTTGTACATTCTCAACAAAGGTGTCACAATTTCACAAATGACCATGTCTGGGTTTGGAACACCCCGTGGATCTTTGCTTTTAAGCAAATCCAATAACTCCAACAGTGCCTGGGCAAATTCACGAATGGATTCATTTCCTCGTTGCTGCCGCTGAAAGAACTGTTTTTGTAGTGTCACATATGTCTGATCACAGCCAAAATTATCCAACAGTATAGTAAAGATTGCCTCCGGGTTAGCTCTATCTGTAGCGGAGCTAAACTTAACCTCCCTCATAGCCTCTCCATATAAAAGATCACAGAGGAATGCTGTCTGTTCTACCAGGGATGTTTACTGCACAGACAGTGACTTTCGTGCTTCCTCCACCCAGTCCTCCACAGTCATATGATCCTGGGCCATAACGCCGGAAGAACGTGGACACTTCCTCTCCCTGGGTGCATAAATATACACTCTCTCAGGTGCTGGGTTAATTCTTGTGACATTATTACTCGCTGTCTGGGCTAGAGGCCCAGAGGGTTCTGCTTGGCCTGATGCTTCAGGGGTTGGTGTATTTTCCCTGTCTCGAAGCAGAGTATTTTCTGCCTGCAGCTGTTTAACAAGCTCAGTCAAGGCCTTAATTTGTTCTTGAATGTCAGTATCCATCAGACTCATTTTAACTGTCTTTGTCTCATGCACACACAGGGAAGGTAGAAATGTTCACTGTAACAGTTGGTAGAGTGCAGTGGATGTCCTCTTGATCTTCACCTGGACAACCACTGTTTTTCCTCCAACCCCAACCACTACTCTCTGTGCCTCACATTAAAATAAAACCACACATGAGACTGTTGAAGTCAGAGGTTCTGTGTAGGATTGTTAGTAACTGTCTAACTGTACATATGGCTGTTTACACTAGTAACTGTTTACCTGCATATATAACTGTCTCCACCAGTAACTGTCTAGTTGCATATATATCTATTTCCACTAGAGGGCGCTCTAGGCGGAGCCACTCAGGTACACCACCTTGTGGCGAGTATAAAAGTAGATGTATCCTCCCACTCTTTCTCTCCCCCCATGTCTCTCAGTGAGAGAAGACCTGTATGTTACTGCTGCTCTTCATGTGAATAAAAGGAACCACGCCAGTTAAGGCTCAAGATAGAAACCATGCCTCTTGACCACATTATTGTCACCCTATAGCCGAATTCTGTTAACAGGTTATGGGCCCAGATAACGCCGGGGCGAAATAATAAGGGTACTGTAGCAAGCTTAGCTGAAGTATAGGCTAGGTTAGCGCAGGGAGCACCGCGTGGCTAGACGCTAGGCCAACAAGAGCAAAAGCTAAGCATACCACTAACGAAGAGGATGGAAAACAAGAGAAGGGGCAAATGGCCGACATTCAATGGAAAAGCAGAGAACTATGAGCTCTGGGAAGAGCGCATGCTGTGCTGCATGCACGGGGCGGGGCTGAAGGAGACGATCCTGGCGGCCCCCACGGGAGAACTGACGGCGGAAGAGCAAGCCCTGGACGACCAGCGTAACGCAAGCACGTACTGTGAGTTAGCGCCGATGCTCGACGACACCAGCCTGGGGCTGATATTCCGCGACACTAAAGACGAGGCCGAGAAAGCCTGGCGGTATTGAGAGAGCATTTCATCGGGAGCGATTGGTCATTGAGACACAGCGTGGCGCTGAATAGCATAGCCCAGCGTTACTGTCGAGCTCCGTCGTTTGGGCGAGCATGAGACAACGGAGTGACCTAGTTGGCCGCAGTATAGGCATGCCCCTGTAGCGAGCCTGTGACAGCGTTCGTTGGGGGGAGGCGTGAGCGGTCGAGGTCCATGGGCTCGGGGGAACTACTTTCAGCGCGGAAGGCGCGGGGAGAGCGAGTCGGGCAGGATATAGGTGGACGAGCGGTGCTAGCTTTCTCTCGACGACGTTCACGGAGACGCATGTCCAGTTCCCTGGTCAAATGGATTAGCTCGTTTAGGGAGTTTGGTCTCTCTTTGGACGCAAGTTCGTCTTTTAATACGTCGCTCAGGCCTTGGCGGAAGGCGCCTCGCAGTGGCGTGTCCCCCCAGTCGGAGCCGGCTGCCAGGATGTGGAATTCGATAGCGTATTCGCTCACACTGCGACTTCCTTGGCGGATCATAAACAAACCGGAGGCTCTATCCGAGCCACCTGGAGGGTGGTCAAAGACTTTTTACGCATGTCGTCGATATACGCGGAGTATGACTCGCAGAGGGGAGAATTATTGAAGTGGAGAGCGGTGGCCCATTCCAGCGCAGCGCCCGTGAGCAGGGCCGACAGGTAAGCTACCTTAGACCTATCGCTGTGAAATGTGTGTGGTTGTTGTCCAAAAACTAGCGAGCACTGAAAGATAAAAGCTCGACATTTGGAGACGCTTCCGTCGTAACGCTCTGGCGCGGGGACAGGAGGCTCCCTGTGCGGGGGAATCGCAGCAGTGGGGGGAGAGTCTGGTGGAGCCTGCTGAGCCGCGACGTGTGCCTCGAAACGGTCGTATTGTCTTTCTCGCTCCGCGGAGTCGAGTGCGAGAGCGGCAAGCTGAGCAGTGACAGTGTCTATGGAGAGGGTGAGTTGGTCTACTCGAGTGGCCTGGCCGTTGATTATACTCACAGACTGCTTCTGAAATCTCCTCCATTCCTCGATCTCGTGTGCAGCTGGTGCTGTCATTTTGGTCGTGGTGTTCTGTGAGAAGTAGGTTTAGGAACACAGCCCAATTGCTGAACACAGGAGAGGAGAATGGAGCGTTTCAAGGGGTTTTAATAGGATTCCCAAGCAGACAGCAGTACAACAGGAGTTGGGAATAGAACGGGGTTAGAATGTTCTTGGGGGGGTGAGGATAGGTGTACTTCGGCTGCTGTTGCGGGCAGAGGACACAGGTCTGTGTCTGGAGAGAGAGCAAGAGGTCTTCTTGCGTAGCATGGGACGTCCAGGCAGGACCGCGCACTGGAACGGGGATCCTGGGGCACAGGAGAAACGAGTTAGAGCAAGGAATACACAAGAGCAGGTTAGCAGAGCTTCAGGCCGAGACGTCGTACCTAGGTAGTGATGTTTAACACCACAACGACTTCTGGTCAGCGTCGTCCGGTAGAAGTATGATCCTCATCAACGGGGGATAGGATACAGCTGTAAGGAGTGAGGTGCCTGACAGTGTGTGAATCAGAGGGATGAGGTGCAGCTGGGCTGGGTGACGGGAAGTGAAGGGATGCTGGCAGTATAAGGGTGTGAGGAGGAAGAGAGGATGAGGAGGAGTGCGTGGTGGATGGAGAGGGGGATGAAGAGGAGTGTGTGGTGAACGTGAGGGGAAAAGGAGGGGGAGTGAAGTATGCTCGTGCTGTGACTATGACAACTTGACCAGCCTGTGTTTCTGCACTCCCCCTTTACCGGGATAATAAACCAGGAAAGCGGGGCTTCCCTTGTCGTGCCCTACAAAAAGTTTTTGCATTCTAGCTAGATTACACTTCTTTCCTGTCAGTGCTGTATACGGGGTGGTGCCTGTGTGCTTATTAAAGCACCTGTTTCTGGTGTAAGCGGCTTCTTGCACCGCATAGTGCCATAGACTCTTAGGTAAGTTACTGTCTACTAGCTTACACCTAGCCATTTCGAAAAGAGTGCGCCATTCCCTCTCTGCCACTCCGTTCTGGTGTGGGGAATATGGACATGACGTCTCGTGTCTTATCTTGTTCCTCCTCAACAGTGATTGGAACTCTCCGTTTGTGAACTTGGTTCTGTTGTCGGACCTCAAGCATCTTACGTTACCATAAGGGGCTATGTCTGCCAGGAATTTTTCCGTGGCCTGGAGTGTGTCACTCTTTGCTTTGAGAAAGTAAACAAACACTGCCCCTGTGCACACATCTGTAAAAGACTGTACATATCTAAAGCCTCCTATGGACTCGTTTCTTACTGGACCGGCAAGATCTGTGTTAACTAGCGCAAGTGGTACCTTTACTTTTTCTGTGGGATTTCTGTTTCTGGATTGAGCAAACTTCCCCTTTATGCACACTACACATTCTTTGTCAGATCTACGCTTTTCACCTTCAATGTGCATGCCTTCTGTCACTGCTTGCAGTTTCAGTAAATCCTCGTAATTACAATGACCCATAATCTCATGCTATGTCTGAATATCGTGACGTGACTATCATTGTCATCATTACACTTGTCGTTGTCATTACACTCTGTTTGCAGGTAATACATTCTCTGGTACACCTCTATGTTAAATCGCGTACCGTTGGGCTCTACAAGAAAATGTTTACCTTCAATGAAGAACACTCTGGCACCGTTCAGCTATTACAGAGAATAGTCCTTGTGGGAATGATGGTACGTAGAGAGCGTTCTTTAACGTCACTGTACGCCGGCGCCCCCCGCTGTCCGTGAGGCATACCTGTGCATCTCTTCTCTCTTTCGCCAACCCGTAGGTGCGCTTCCCGTCTGCCAGCTCCATGCTGTGTCTCTCCGAGCGGAAAGTGTTGTCAAAGTTCTTGAACCGACTCCTGTCGTTGATGACGTGGGACGACGCACCTGTGTCCACGATCAGTCCCTTCCTTTGGGCCTGCTGCTGCTGCGTTGGCCTGGTGACGTATGCTGTCTGCGCCCTGGGGATGAAGCCCTCTCGTCCCGCTACTTTCCGGGCGTCGCCTCGATTCGTCTCACGCCGACCATTGCCCCCATCTTGTCCATGCGCGATAGCACGCTCTGGTCGCGTTTCTTCATGCACGCTCTGTCTGTGTGCCTCGTGGATCTGCAGAAGCCACACCAGACAGTCCTTGTGCAGTTACCTCTCCGATGGCCTTTCTCTCTGCATCGCCAACACGCCAGCTCCGTCGTGGGCCTGGTCTTCTCCGTTGGCGTCGCTCGGGCCTTCAGCACCCTCTCTCCCGTCTCCGCGGCGGCTGGGTGGGTATCTTCTGAGGCCTCAAAGTTTCTTAACTTGGCCTTGAACTTTCCCAGTGTCATGTCCGCTGAACCGTGTGTTACCAGGAGTGTGAACGGTTTGTACAGCTCCGGTAGTCCTCTCATCACCATCGCCATCATTAGCCCATCGCTTGGTGCTTCTCCTGCACTCCTCAATGGCGTCGTGATCTGCTCCGCTCTGTTGACGTATTCGGTCACAGTCTCGGTGTGCCCCTTCTTCAGGGCTGTTAGTGCTATGTAGAGGGCCACGACTCGGGGTCTTCCTTGCCCGATATAATGCTCTCTCAACACCCCCAGGCTTTCTCGGCCTTTGTCTTTAGTGTTGCGGAATATCAGCCCCAAGCTTGTGTCGTCGAGCAGTGGCGCTAACTCACAGTATGCGTCTGCGTTACGCCTGTCGTCCAGGGCTTGTTCTTCCGCCGTCAGGTCTCCCGTGGGTGCCGTCAAGATCGTCGTTTTCAGTCCCACACGTGCATGCAGCATAACATGCGCTCTTCCCAGATCTCGTAGTCCTCTGCCTTTCCATTAAATGAGGGCCATTTGCTCCTTCCCTTGGTCGCCACGAGTTCTAAGACGGGGTTCTCCCCCTCGCCTCCGTTGGGCTCAGCAGGCTCCGTCTCCCCCGGTGCCGCCTCCCCGGGGCTCTGCGCGCTGCTCTCTGGGCGGGTCCGCTTGCGCTCCAGCAGCCCGTCGGTGGGGTCGGTGCCCCGCTTCCTCTTGACACGCAGGATCATCGTGTTCCTTGTTCCATTCCATGTTGCTCTTTGATGGTGGGCGTAGCTTTAGCTCCTGTTGGCCTAGCGTCTAGCCACGCGGTACTCCTGGTGCTAACCTAGCCTATACTTTAGCTAAACTTGCTACCCTCTGCTAAACTCTACAACTGTACAAGCAAAACTGTACATTGGAATATTGACGAAACCATACTTGATTCCAAGAGGAGGGTCTCGTGTATTCTTGGGTTAGGTCATTTACTGTACATTGAAGGGGGTTGGGTTAGGATATTTACAGGGGCCAGTTTCGAATTGCAGTCTCCCGTAGGTGTTCTTTGAGAGTTTTGAAAGTGGGTAGTGATTCACATTCCTTTACAGCTTTGGGTAGGGCGTTCCACATTGATGTGGCATAATTGCGAAACGTGTTTAGTCCCTTGTTTGAGCCGAATCTGGGTTTAACATGATTTGTGGAGCTCCCTCTGGTGTTGTGATCGTGGTATTCACTGACTTTTCAATACTTTGGGAAGTATTTTGACATGTACAGGGGTACCTTAGTCGTGTAGTGTATCTTGTAGACCAGGCCCATTGCAAGTTGCTGTACTCTGTCGTCTACTCTAAGCCATCCTAGGTTGTCAAAGTGGGCAGGGGTGAGGTGGGTTCTAGGAGTAAGGTCAAGCAGTAGTCTGACCCGTTTGTTTTGAGATGTTTGTAATTTTGTTTTTAGCGCCTTTGAGGTGCTTTGGTACCATGAGGTGCAAGCATAGTCATAGTACCCTTAAATGAGTGCTCCTGCCAGAGTCTTCAGGGTATTCTTGTTTACCAGAGAGGACATCAGGTACAAGAATCGAGTTCGTTGGTTGACTTTTTTTTATTACATTGGATGCCATTTTGTCACAGGAAAGATTTGCCTCTAGGATGGAACCTAGGTATGTAATTTCATCTTTCCTTGTGACAATATTGTCACCCACTGTAACTGAGAAGCCGTCGCTCTTGCTGAGTTTGTTATTTGAACCAAAGAGAATGGACTGTTTTGTCCAGGTGTAATAATAGTTTGTTATCAGCGAGCCATATGCAGATTTTGCCTAGTTCCGACCTGAGGGTTTTTTCAACCTGTAATTTGTTCTTGTCAGAGACCAGCAGGGCTGAGTCGTCCGCAAACAGGAACAAGTTGCAGTCACAAGCTGACGACATGTCATTTGCATAAATTAGGAACAGTAGCGGTCCTAGTATGCTTCCTTGTGGAACACCACAGCAGCACTGTTCTCTCCCCTCCAGGTAGGATTGCATCCAGCTCACTGATAGACTATTCAAAACCAATTGCTTTTAGCTTGTCAATCAGAATGGTGTGATTGACAGTGTCGAAGGCCTTTTTTAGGTCCAGCATGACCATGCCGCAGTATTTGCCTGCGTCCACCTCTTGTTTGATGTGGTCGTTTAAATAGAGAAGGCATGTGTCAGTGGAGTGGGATGTTCTGAAGCCAGATTGGAATTCGTAGATTAGATTTTTTTCCCCAAGGTACTTTTCGACGTACAGAGAAATTAAAAAGAGAGGAAAAACAGCGGCTGCCCTACACGCTGTGTCGGTACAGCCTCTAGCCAGCAACTGTGCTCCCAGACACAAGGATGGTTGGCCACATGCGACACGTCTTAAAAACCAGTGGGGCAGCACAACCTCCGCTGCTGCTGTAATCACCTGAAGTGTCAATTCCCAGCTGACGAGAACAAACGTGAGCTTGGTCAAAGTCTCACGGGACTTTCCCTTTCAAGGATAGCAGTACCTGGCCAGAGAACCCCTGGGTCCTAGTGTCCCTCAGATTACATATAGATACCCGGGACCTTAATTAACGGTCAAGTGACCCATATATCCTGACATTGACCATCATACAACATACTGGGCCCACACTTCAGTTATCAACAGATTGATATCTTCTTGGTGAACGCATGTTACAAGTTGACCCGTTCGTTAATTCATATAGAAATAGAACGCTCCCTTTCTTCGAACAACGCTAACATTTTTGTGTCGAGTGTCAGATTGGGTTTACAAGATATAATAACCTAGAATTCGTTGAATTGAGCTAAAGTACCCGGATGCACTGGTCTGTATTTAAGCATTACATCACGCGCAGGAGTGGTTTGTGAAAAATAAACCATGCCTAGGGGTGGTCGTTAGACCCCCCCTAGGCATGGTTTATTTTTCACAAATCACGACTACAAGTGGTGTAATGCTTTTATACAACTGCCACATTCATCCAACCTTATTGCTATACAATAAACACACATTAATCGAAGATTTATTGAAAAAACCATCCACCACAAAAAGTAGTTCCCACAACAACAAAAAAGAGAAGTTGCCTTCATGTGGAAGCAGCTCGGAAGTGCATCCAACTGTTCTCAGTAAGACATCCAGCAACCTAACACATCCAACTGTCTCTCAACTAAGACATCCAACGAACTAACACATCCAACTGTCTTTCACCTAGACATCCAACAAACTAACACATCCAACAAACTAACACATCCAACTGTGTGTTATTGGAATGAATGATTGATTGAAATTTTATTACCAGATGCAGAATGGGTACAATACAGTACGGCTCAATACACACAATTGTTAAGGGGATGCAGACCAGAGAAAGACTTTATGACATACCAGATTTACAAATACAGTAACACATCCAACTTTTCTTTAGTTTTTAACCTACTTTCTATAGAACTTCATTCTTAGATGCTTCTATAGAAAGTAGGTGTAGAAGGGTGGATTATCCCGGCTTGTGGGAGTAGTAGTACACAGCCACTGGGTAGCAGGATACTATAGAATTGGATCTATATGTACCCCCGTCTTTGGCCCGGGACGTCGTTCTGGAGGGCTTGCAGCAGGAGTGGATGGGGCCCAGGATTTACTAACCTGGGGAATGGTACTCTGGTCTCCCTCGTCTTCCAAGGCGGTCAGCAGTAGCTCCCCACACACTCTCACTTCCCCCAGTACCTCCGACAGCCCTCCCACACCCGGTGACTGTCAGTTCAATAGTATTATTGGGCTTCCCTGTAAGCAGTACCCTTCCTTGACCACCTGTATAGATACTTCAAATGCTATTCTGTGAATGGGGTGTAAGGGTTAAATAATTATGCAGTCACAGTATTACCCAGGGTTAGCAAATGGAAGAAACAGACACACACACAGTGCTCCCAATTATATCTACTTTGTATTTAAGCCTGGGCAGTTACAGGTTGTACTTCAGATTTATTCAGAAAGCACTTATTCATAAATGGCACCGGGTGCTCTCACTGATAATGTAGGGGAACACTATTCCCACCATAGGCACCGCATGCTCAATACATTAATAACACCCCGCTTGTACTAGGGGAGACCCAGGCATAAAGTAGAGAAACATTGGGAGTTCAAACAACAAGAATAATAATAAAAATACAAAAGAAACCAAGCAAATGTGGGCCCACGTTACCAAAATAAAACCTACACTAAAGCCGGCTTATATTGTTTGGGGTACCCCTTAGACACTGGTTGTTAGCGTTCACTTGAATGGACGTTGATGTGGATACACGAGGTACCGTTCGTACTTAGCCAAGATGGCGGACCCACTCTTATCACCTCTCGTCCAGGTGACAAGATGGCGTCGGGCGATCCCGTGAGCACAGCCAGCGGGCTGGGGCAACAGCATGGGCAGTGGTGAACTGGAGGAGCGTGCTGTGATGGCGACCTCTGCTGGTGGGAAGAGGCGTCCTCTGCGACGTCGGGGAGACGTTCACTGCTGGCTGTTGCTTGCTGCTGTCGCGCAAGCTAATACTGTTGGCTACCCTAAACACAGCTAAACTTCGAGTCTGGATGCACCCTCCTGCTATATCGGCTATACTACTAACGCAACGTGGCTGACTATACCACCGGTCTTCAGCGCCGCGCGCCCGGTAGTCTACTGGAGTCAGACGGAGCTGTTAGCAGCATGCTAATACACCGCACACTTACTACTATAACCCGTTAACTATAGACGTTAGTCCCGTTAACTATGGACGTTAGTCCTTCGTTCTCTATCGCTTACTCACACACTATCGCTGGTACTTCTAGGATAACACGTCAACTAGCAAGTACTTCTTATCACCCGTCGCTCTCCAACGGGGCTCTCTTCTTATCACCCGTCGCTCTCCAACAGGGCTCTTCAACAGCACTCCTTCAACGGGGCTCGTTTGAGCACACGCCCGCTGCGACTGTTCACGGTCGAGTTCACTGCCGAAGAGAGCTTCCTGGTCCTCTGGCCCCCAGGTAATTCTCTCTTCCTCGTTGCTTCCCTCTCTCCTCCGCTCCAACTGCCACCACTGCCACTCCGCCCCCTGCTGGCAACCGCCACTGATCCCACTCTAGGACCACTCCAGAAAGGGAGAAAGGTGCTTCAATGTTATTGTTAGTGATCCATACTGAAGCCGGAGAAGAGTAGCACCTCACCTCGTTATTAGACCGGGCGAGCTATCAAAAGGAACACTGTTTATCACACTTTATACACACACAGGAAAAGTAACAGTTAGTTAGCACTTCTGAATACTTAGTAGAATATTCAGGATGCTACATAGGTAAAAATAAAATTGCAATTAATCAATCAATCAATCAATTCGCGCAATTTTTATTTTGTTCCACAATTACTCATGACCCATCAATCCAACATTGTTTAAGCAACTAAGACATTCGCCGTGACAGAATCGGTTTTTATTTAGTCGTTATGACGCTATCAACATATCCATTCAGTCCACCCTCACTTAAAACAGCGCAGCACCCAGCTGCTTCCATGTCTCTCAGTCTGACTCTCCTCCGCCGTTGCAGACAGGAGTGTGTGTGTGTGTATGTGTATGTGTGTGTGTGTATGCGACCAAGTGAGTGTGCCAGACAGTGTGAGAGAGTGAGCTCTGCAGTCAGGGGCAAGGAAGGGGAAGACATTTTTTTTTTTTTAAGTTGCAATTAATCAATCAATCAATCCGTGCGATTTTTATTTTGTTCCACAATGACTCATGACCCATCAATTACCTAATCCAACATTGTGTAAGAGACTAAGACATTCGCCGTGACAGAATCGGTTTTTATTTAGTCGTTATGACGCTATCAACATATCCATTTGTAAAGATTATTGTCCGCCATCTTTTTTTTTTTTTTTTTAAACTCGCACGCGGAGTGATAGTGATTCGGTTGTGGGCGGGTCCTGGGACCAAGAGCGTGGAATTATGACAGATATATATACGTGTAAATTGACTGTTTCAGCCAATCAGAATCGAGAAATTTGCATGCCGTTGTATAATCCACCATTTAGTTTGTTTGAAAAACTGTCATGCTATGTACGTCGTTTTGTAGTTAAAAAATGTGCGCATTTGTTAAATCTGCATATTCAAGCAGTCGATTCTAAAAGAACGATTCTACATAATTCTAAAGCACAACCGGGGTAAAGTTGGTTTGATATTGGATACACATATTCGATTTATATCTTCAATACCATTGTCCCTTTGCATGTGGGGAAGTAAAAATCTGTATTTTAATACTCTGGCCTTTTTTAATTACCATTCAATAACGTAAAATGGAAATTAATTAGAGTTCCAAAACCAATGCTCTTAATATCGGTTTACATTAGTTTTCATTTATTTTACCACTCTAGGCATACGTAATGGTTATATGAGGAATTGTGGGCAATTCTCTTTGGATTCAATTCTAAAAGGTATGTTGGCCATTACCATGCTCAATCATGTCTCATAAGTTGTTTGCAGTAATTTTTCGGTTGATACCATTTGATCAGCACCGATTTGGTGCAAAATTTTACCATTTCTTTTTTGTATTATTATGTTTTTGGTAGGTTTTTATTGTTTTTTTTTTTTTTTTTTACTACCGGGCAGTCCGGTAGAGAACCGTTTTATTCAGATATAAAATCAAATCGAATAAAATTTATTTGCAAGGCCCGACAACACACGTTAATGTCCCCATGGGCCGGACACGTCTTCTTTAAACAAGTCAAGTAGAAACATCACAAAATCAAGAACAAAACAAAAACACCATGTAAGAAAACACCAAATAAATAAAATAAATGAATGCAACACTCCCAGACATACCCCACGCGAAGGTAAGGAAAAACTCACTAAAACCTAGCAATAGAAAAAAATGCATGTGGAGGAGAGAAACCTTAGAAGGGCCGTTCAAGGGGAGATCTCCCTTCTTAGATGTTGGTGATATTAGTGTTGCAATAAAACAGGCGAGACAGTTGGTAAGCATGCACACATATGTGTAATGAAACACAGATAAGTGCATGCAATAGCAACTGAACATTTGAAAATATTGAAAAATAGAGCTGATGGCGGATCTATTTGAGGCATGGGGGTGGCACAGAGATCATCACCACCACCACGAGACAGCCACTCACAGGGAGAGCTCAAGGAACCCCTTTGAAAATGTCTTTCCCTCGCTAAAACCTAGCCTAGTTTTGGAACATTATTTATCCCCCATTCCTAGTTTCATATACCAGTATCTTCTCTGTAGCTTTAAAACTGAGCTACAGCCTCTGAGATAGTCTTGCCGGCAGGAGCGTGGTCTCAGGGTTAACCTGTAGCCTGCTATTATATTTATATATAATTTATGATGCTCATGCAGAACCTGTGGATTTATACCAAACCCACATTTATACCTTTATGCAGTTTTCTGCCCATTCAATATTTCTTTTTACAACAACATCCCAGGTCTGACGCTGTACTGCACAGCTGATTCTGTTGCTTGAGAAGTGGAGGGCTGTTGCAAACTCTCTTCCTACTTAGAACCCTTGCACCCTATTGGACTCCTGAATTAGAGAACTCAGAAACAGGTCAGTGACGTCCATGAGGGCCCAGACAGACATTGGGATTAAGCCTAATGCCGCATTCATGCAGACAATTTCTTGGCTCACCCATCCAGCTCAGTCGGCAAATGGTAAATGGCTGCATTTATATAACAGCTTTTACCCAAAGCGCTTTACAATTTGTTCCTCACATTTGACCCATTCACACACCGACCATGCAAGGTGCCAACCTGCTCATCGGGAGCAGTTTGGGGTTAAGTGTCTTGCTCAAGGACACGCTGCTGGGAGGAGCAGGAATCAAACCGGGAACCTCTGGATAACCAGACGACTGCTCTACCTACCGAGCCACTGTCGCCCCAGTGTTCATAAGGGTAGCTCCATGGTCGATTACCTTGCCGTTAAATTATTATCATCTTTTTATTGTTGTGTAGTAAGTCTAGTTTGGACTAATAGTCTAGTTTTCACACAATATTAACTTCTGTGGCTTCCTCGTTTTCTGGTGATGTTGGACCTATGTACAGGAATGTGGGAAGGGCCGTAGGCTCGCCACCACTGAGCTTTTAATTAGTCTGGCCCTCCCCATGCGTCTGTATGTAGGTCCAATGTCACCAGGAAATAAGGATTGGCTTATGGAGTTAAGAAACATTTCAATCAGGGGCGGCTGAGTGGCGCAGTGGGCAAGGCGCTCACCACTAACGCAGGAGATGCTGGTATCGAGCCCAGCTCTCGGCGTTGCTACCGGCCGTCATACTAACACAATTGGCAGTGTTAGATGGTGGGAAAGCCGGTGGGTGTCAATTATAGTTACAAGAAATGCACAAAATAATGTTTCCTTTTCCTGTAAAATCAACTGAAGAATTGCATACTGAAATGGCACACATGGTATAACAATTTGAATGAGAACTGTCAAGTTCATGCTATGCCACAGATTGACATGCTGACATAAAAAAAGCAATACTCTCAGTAAGTACATTGTATATCATATTTCACTGCTTCATGTGTAAAGCTGTTATGTGAGAAATGGCAATTACTGGCAAATGGACAAGACAAGCTGAATGACAATAATTATCTGGGATTGTTTAAATCTGTTGTTTTGGTGCATTAATTTAGTCTAGGATAGTGATGGATAAAACAGCGAGATGGCGATCCCATTCAACTCGGTGTCAGCTGAAGTGAGTTTCCACACTTGGCACCAATGAGTGTTCATGTACTACACAGTGACGTGATGAGAACTAAAAAATACGTCTTGTTAAGTCCATGAGGGCTCAGTCCACAAGTCTGTTGCTTGGACATTGCATTGGAATGTAGCCTTTTCAGGCTCCATAACAAAAGCCTTAACCCTTTCACTACCACACTACAGAAGGTTAACCCTTTCACTACCACATTACAGACGGTTAACCGTCTGTAGTGTGGTAGTGACCGGGTTAACCCTTTGTTGTGTGGCAGTGAAAGGGTTAACCTTCTGTATCGTCACTGTGAAAGGGTTAACCCTTCGGTAGTGTGGGAGTGAAAGGTTTAAGGTTGTTGTTTATAGCGAACTATATGCAGCCCAATGTAGTCATGGATTGTGTTATTGCTAGGGATGCGCTAATCCAATACTAGGCTCAGCTTTCATTCCTGAATTGATTCGGATTGATGATATTGTCCAAAAGCCTTTACAGCCATACCTGTAAGCAGAATTGGTTGAAGGTTTTAGCGACCAATCAGTCTCTCCCCCTCCCTCTCCTGTCTGTCAGCTGAGCTGCATTCTCTAACCACATTTAGCTTGTTTCTAACTATCTAACAAAGCTAACTGTTGGACTTAGCTACAGTACAATGAGAGGTTTCTTTTAGATTGCACAGTAAAATAGTCCATTGTGGTTCTTCAATTTAAACTTTTCCAGGAGCTAAAATAGACCAATCTTCGCCTTAATTAGTCCAGTAAACAGTGCGTAAAGGCAAGCCAGCATGGCAGAAGAGTCTAGCATCAATCACACTAGGCTGAAAACAGTCATGGGGGCGGGACTAATCTCTTGAACTAGCCAGGTTTGAGAAAGACACCACAGATGCCATAAACATGGTTACACAATTATAATTAATCTTTACAAATGCATAAAGTATGCCTTTACCCATCTATTATTTAACAATGTACAGTCCCATTATTGGCTGTTTCTTTTTTTTTTATCTACTTTTTCTCCCCATTTTTCTATTTTTCTCCCGTCCCCATTTTTCTCTTTGTCCAATTCTACCCTCCCCTGTCTCGAACGCTGTTAGGCCATGCCTCCCACAAGCCGGCTGCAATGTGGACGAAGCCTTGCATCACGTGTCCCCTCCGGTACTCGAGGAGGCAGCCGTCGCATCTTTTCACCTGCACAGTGCGATCTCTCAGCGGCAAGGGTCTGCGTGGGAGGGACACGCCGCCCTCGTCGCTTCCTGATTCTACTGCGCAGGCGCACCAACCGACCTGTAGGAGTCGCTGTCCACAACGTCCGATCCCCACCCACCAGCTTCCCACCCCCTAATACTGCCAATTGTATTAGTATGAATGACCAGCCAAGCTGGTAGCAACGCCAAGAGCTGGGCTCGAACCCAGCATCTCCTGCGTTGGTGGCGAGCGCCTTGCCCACTGCGCCACCTAGCCGCCCGCATTATTGGCTGTTTCTTCATGTTCATTCATATATTGAAAATCTATGAAAATATCTTGCTTGAATTGGTTTATTGCTTTGAGATTGATCATAACAATGCAAGTATGCAGCTGTTTGATTGGTTTAAAACATTCGCAATTATACAATAATTTTTATGAACAATAATATCGAATTGGTGTAAAATCGGCAGATATTCAAGGTTATCGGTATCTGTACTGAAAAAGTGGTATTGAGCCATCCCTAGTTATTTCAGTGCATAAGGTCAAACCACAACATATATTTAATAACATAATATCTCCCCTCGTGGTCACTTCATCAACAAGATCATTCCCAATATTGAGCAGACACAAGGCATAATTGTCAAAGAATTATGCAATATGCCTACTTCTACACTCTAAGGCCTGCACAGAGAGATGGATCTCCAGAGGAAAGTGACCCGACTTTCACTACTATAGTGTTTGCACGGCACGCCATTAATCCGGAAGTCGGCCATTTCGGAGATACTGAGCGTAAACAGCTCAACCGAACTCGCAACTGTTCCTGGTCCTTGTTGCTGAAAATGGTAAATTATTGCTGTGTTTTTGGCTGTACTAATCGGACGGGCTGGGAAAAGCTTCAGATTGCCAAAAGTTATTACAAATCAGGGAGAAGAGTGAAAAAATTCTCTGAGGAAAGGAGGCGTTTGTGGTTGGCTAAACTGAACCAGAATTTCCAGGGCAAGAATCGACAACATTCGAGTTTGTTCTGCGCATTTCTTGTCAGGTAACGTTAGGTGAAATATTAATAACAGCAACTCTTAACAAATTTTACAGTGTAACAGTATGCAAGCAAATTGATATTAAGCTGCCGTTTCTTGGCTGAATATCTGATTCTTATCTCATTTCATAGCCTTCGTAGCACAAGGTCAGCAAAAATGTGTACTAATAGACTATTACTCGAAATCCTAAGAATCTTAGATATTAAAATGTCCATAATGTTAAAGTTCAGTTGATCTAGTAACGTTATTGCATCACAGAGCTGATACTGTGCCTCTCTCACCCATATACACACACAATCTGGTTGTAGAGCAAGAACCGTGAATGAAATCTACTGTACAGTTCCATTCTTATAACCGATATGGCTCCGCCATTTTGGATTGCAACGCGGATTGTTGCTAAACGTTCACAGAAGGTACACACTAACTGTGCTCCAATCTATGCCAATAACGTTCAGTTTTGTGATAGATAATCCAGAGAAATAAAAAAAATGCATATACAAGTAATTTGCTTGCAGGAAGCTAGAATCGGCTGGGTAATGTAGTTTAAAAAAAAATTCTATTTCAATGCCCTCTCCTCATATGACTACAATCTGCGACGCGAATAAAAAATGGCGGATATTCGCTAAATTATGAAGACATTCCATGAACTAAAATCTCAATAATAACACTTTAGACTATTGGTAAACAAACGTATTGTTGAAAATATACACTATGACTGCTGTTGTGACATGGTTAGGGTCTATTCCAAAAAACTACTTATATTCATACAGTCTGTAGACATTGATTTATGATGTGATGTCATTTTGGGTCCGGTACCGGACCCGTCGGGCTTAACACTTTGAGTGCCAACAACGCTATATGTCATTAGTTCATGCCGACCATTGAGTGCCAGCGACGACAAATAGCGTTTTTTTGTCGTTTTCTTTTTTATTAGCGATTTGAATTCATATTTCATCAATCTAGTCTCACGTTAGTGCTGAAAACTCTCTCTGAGCTCCATTGGGAAAATGCCGCCCCCTATTGTCTCTCCCTGTTGTACTGCACCCAATTGGATTAGACTGAATGAAATGGGGGGGGGGGGGGGGGAATCCAGTTTCCTCATTTTACTTCTCCGGCAAGCCATCCGAAGAGATCCAAGTCATTGCCGAGCCGCAAAACAGCGTGGAATACATATTTCCAGTACCCAGCGCTGAATCAATAAACGCAATCGATATTTGGAATGGCGATCAGGAATTGGAATAATCTTTTTGGAGAACATCTGATCTGAGGTAAGGAATCTATTTTACCAGTCTTAGGATAATCAGAGCTGTTTTCACAGAGATATCAGCGTGTGCCATATGTGTGTGTGTGTGCTGATCAGGAAATGAGATAATCGATTTTTCAGCTTGCTTCTCTAGCGTGCATAAGTACACATATACTATCGATAATCTAGCGTTTATTTGAAAACGATTAATAAATAGGCCGAAAAATTACAACGTTTTTTATGTATTCCAGAATATTCCAGTAAAGGACGTTTATCACAGAATCTTTATATTTTCCTGAAACTTTCAAGAAAACAAGGGTTTTTCAAAATGGTATAAAACGGAAATGAACCGATTAAAAAGCAATCCGTTTCGACAATGTTGACTGCAAACAAGTCATTGATAAGCGACGGCCAGATTAGACACATAATAATAATAATTTAAGACATCGTTTATGCGTTCACAACGCTATCATTGAAGTGGGTGGTGGCATTCAACGGGGGTAAGGCGCACCGCATGGCTGGTAATCAAAGTGTTAAGAGGTTAAGGTCTTCGGCTGTGTATGGGCTTGGTAAAAAAAGTAGGTGGTTCACTATGTCGGGATAGGCAATAGAAGGCCGAATTGTCGGGTCGTAATTCCAAGAGAAGGAGCCAGCTTGTACAAATCTTCACCACCTGAGTTTATCAAAATACTGCACCCTTTCCTGCTGACTAAGTGCTTCTCTGTAAGTTTTAGCAGCTTCCACATGTTTCCTAAACTTTTCCGTGGTTTAGACATCCATATTATATTGTAAAATAAACACTTCTTCCTGTGAATGTAAAAAACATGTCCTACTAGGAATGTTGACAATATGTGTGACATTAGTTAACTAAATCACTAGTGACCACATAAAAATATAAAAGTCCATACCAGAAGCAGTTTTCCCCTCCAGTGTGTACACCACATGTTTGTTAACTAGCTTGGCTTTTGGCTGCTCACCCCATACTGAGGTCAGAAAGTTCCTATGATACCAGTATTTAAAACACTAGAACAATGTGTTCACTCTTATACCAATGACACATTGTCCCAGGAACATCCACACCGTCTGTCTCACTCCTCAGAGCGACAGAAACACAACTGTTGTTGTCAATTAAAACTGTGTCTATGCTAGTACTGCTTCTCTCTCACAGAGGCTTCTGTGCAGGTCAAACGCTCTTGGTAGTAGTTTTTCATTTCAAAAGAACGGTCAAATATTACTACCACTATTATTCTTGATGGTCCGATAGCTGTAATGACGTACTGAAGTGTCTTCAACACTGGGCCACACATTCATTATAAGTGGAACACTGGCTACAGCAGTAGGAGTTCTCTCCTCTAAGAATGTAGGTGAATTGACAGGTTTGACATTTCACTGAATCTTCTCTCTCAAGTGAATTTTCTCATGTTTTTTCAAATATGCAAATGTAATGAATATCTTATCACAGACCACAATGATGTGGCTTCTCTCCTGTGTGAATCGTCTGGTGTGATTTCAGAGTAGACAGGTGCCTAAAACTCTTCTCACACTGGTCACAGGAGTAGGGGGTTTCTCCTGTGTGAATTCTCTGGTGTGATTGCAGATTACTCAGATGACTAAAGCTCTTCCCACACTGGTCACAGGAGTAGGGTTGTTCTCCTGTGTGAATTCTCTGGTGTGATTTCAGAGCAGACCGTTGGCTAAAGCTCTTCTCACACTGGTCACAGGAGTAGGGTTTTTCTCCTGTGTGAATCCTCTGGTGTGATTTCAGAGTAGACCGGTGCCTAAAACTCTTCTCACACTGGTCACAGTAGTAGGGCTTCTCTCTTGTGTGAATTCTCTGGTGCGTTTTCAGAATACACCGTTGGCTAAAGCTCTTCTCACACTGGTCACAGGGGTAGGGTTTTTCTCCTGTGTGAATTATCTGGTGTGATTGCAGCTTACTCAGATGACTAAAGCTCTTCCCACACTGGTCACAGCAGTAGGGCTTCTCTCTTGTGTGAATTCTCTGGTGCATTTTCAGAGTAGACCGTTGGCTAAAGCTCTTCTCACACTGGTCACAGGAGTAGGGTTTTTCTCCTGTGTGAATTATCTGGTGTGATTGCAGCTTACTCAGATTACTAAAGCTCTTCCCACACTGGTCACAGCAGTAGGGCTTCTCTCTTGTGTGAATTCTCTGGTGCATTTTCAGAGTAGACCGTTGGCTAAAGCTCTTCTCACACTGGTCACAGGAGTAGGGTTTTTCTCCTGTGTGAATTATCTGGTGTTTTTGCAGATTACCCAGATGACTAAAGCTCTTCCCACACTGGTCACAGGAGTGGGGCGTCTCTCCTGTGTGAATTCTCTGGTGTAATTTCAGACTCTTCAGTTGACTAAAGCTCTTCCCACACTTGTCACAGGAGTAAGGTATGAGATTTCTCTTTGTAGTAACGATTGTCCCATATTGGTCAAACCATTGCCTTGGTTTGTCAATGTTCTTCTGTTTGTTAGTGGAGGGAAAGCCAGGGAAGATATCTGTGTTGGAGAAAAGAGGGAAGAAAAAAGAGATTTAACTCAAATAACTAAGAGAACATAGAGGGTCAAGCATGAACAGGGATGACTTAAAAAGGTACAATCAAAGTTTTGTTAAATCCACAAAATGTAAGCACTTTACTTTTAGATGGAAAATAAGCTTTGTGATTAGTTCATCATAACTCAAAATACAATTATTTTGTACTCCGATGTTTACAAACAAAAGATAGACATTCATTTAGAAACTGTTGCGTTTAAGCTTTTGTGTGGTCAGTGTTATCAGTATATCGTAAACAGAACATGTTAGCATTTGTTAGAAGGCCCTGGTCAATGGCAAATTGGTCCTCCCTGGTGGAGAGAAGTAATTCTCACTGGCATCCGTTCGTATAAAAGGCCATTATTGGTGATCTTCCATCTGATATCTCCACACTGATGAAATGGTCCTGTGGATTTTACTCATTCCAGTGACTGGCTTGTACTTCAGGTACCTAAAGTTAACTCTTTATCTTCTCTGCCCCCAACACATGGAACTTCTTACAATTCACCATGAAACTCAATACACTGGTATCCATTGGTCACAGGGAGCGAAATTAACTTTTTGACTCACCGGCCAGTGGCGGGTAGATGGGAAGAATCTACCCGCCAAGCATATTTCTTACCTGCCAAAAATTTGTTTGATTAAAAACATATATATATATATATTTTATATAAAAAACTTTTTTTTAAATAAAATATATATTATATAATCATACTTGTAGTTGTATTATCTGCGAGACATCGCCACCACGCAATAAGTCAAAATGCTCGCTATCTGCAAACAGCTCCACTGTCTGTGTGTACTCTAGTAGCCTCCAGCTCCAAAAAGGATTCTCCAGTGCTGCAGCGGGACCCTATACTAAATAATACTCTACATTCAGCATGCAAGGATTCTCCGGCGCTGCAGCTGGACCCTATTGGTATAATGTTAGGGTTCTTTGGTCAAATCACATTCATAAAGCCCTCAGCTACAATACGCATTGAATCAATGTTATAAGACATTGATATCAGGAGCTATCTGTAGCTACTGCTAGCCCGCTAGGTAACGTTAAGACAATTTAGTTGACTGGGACATATAGATCTAACGTGAGCTAGCTAACGTGAGCTAGCTAACGAGGGAACGGAGGTATTATGCACTCGAGTCGACTATTGCTGGAGCATTTGTTGATATCAGTAGCTAGCCAGCTAGATACCGTTAGACAATGCCTCGTCATGTATTAAACTAAAAGTGAATAGCTGACTGGGTCATTGTTTAAACAGTAACGGTAGCTCATGGAGGTCCGGTCTAGACTAGAGCAGACTGCCTCTGTGAGAGTCTGTGTTGATACGAGCAGAAGCCAATAGTATCCCGCTGCAGGGCTGGCCCGGCTGGGCGGATATGACTCGTTGCCAAGTTTTTTTTCAAAATAAGAATATCATACGAACCGAATGCTGCTAACTGCCGGAGCCATCGATATTATGACTGGAGCTGCGCTTGGAGCGGAAATGAGACCCGCACAGATTTTCAAAATAAGAGTATCGTTATGAACTACACGTCTACACGCCACACGGCGGGCAGACCCCCCAGTGGCAAGCGCCAAAGGTAAAAACTGAGCGCCCCTGGCGGGCGGCGGGCTTTAATTTCGCCCCCTGATTGGTCAGTTTAGATATTTGAACACTAATAATTCTGTCAGTCTGCAGCGGTTTCAAAATATTTTAATTTATATTATAATTGTATTGGTTTAATTCTTTATATTGTTTTTATTACGCTTATTGTTCTTTTTATATTGTGTGATGTACTTGCTCTCAATGGACCTCATGCACAAACATTCTGGTAAGTTTCCTTGTAAATAACCTTTTAGGAAGTTTGTTAAGAGAACCTACGATAGTCCCCCCGGAGTCATCAACGCGTGGTGACTCACCAGTCCTCTGTGATGTAGTGGCAAGTGACAGTAACATAGCGGTCGGTAGTCATGGCAGTCCAGCTGTCTGTCGTCAATGCAACCTTGCGAGCAGCGGTAACGTTAGATAGCTGCGCGAGCAACTCCGAACTTTGCATCGGTGTAGCTCTCCTTGATGCGCAAGGTGGTTGTGCCTCAGGATGGGATATGGTACGCTGGCTCAAGCAGTTGTATCATTTGCCGAAATCCTTTGCAGTCAACCATATCGATCATGTCGTTTTTGATAAATGCAGACTTGATTGATTGATTGAAAATGTTATTAACAGATTGCAGAATGGGTACAATACAGTACAGCTCAATACACACAATTGTTAAGGGGATGCAGACCAGAGAAAGACTTTCGTCTTGTTTACATCAGGGTCCCCCATTTTCAATTCATCATACTGACTGACTTTTCAAAATCAACGCTTCTCTTAGCCTGCTTAATTTTGCTGTCGC
This sequence comes from Notolepis coatsorum, assembly GCF_963971535.1. Classification (NCBI taxonomy): domain Eukaryota; kingdom Metazoa; phylum Chordata; class Actinopteri; order Aulopiformes; family Paralepididae; genus Notolepis; species Notolepis coatsorum. Next base: position 89,940,801 of record NC_140165.1, on the reverse strand, counting down.
TCTTGTTTTTTCCCTCGCTTATTTTCCAGACACAGATGTAGTTGCCTCCTCGTCATAGTTATATTGCACCCTCTATCTGTTCATTGAAACATGCTTTGAAAATACACCATTCTACTGATGGCTACAATGTAATAAGAGACAGACAACATTGTAACATATCATTGTTTGATAGTAGATTAAGTAAATGTCATGTGTTCGAGTAAATCCTTAACAACAATCAATCGATCTTTGAGTAATTGTTAACCTCCCTAGTAGAAAGAGAAAGTAACATACCGATATCCTGGTCTGTGTCGCCCTCCTTCATCTCAAAGGAAATATCCCCGGGTTGGTCAAGTGTGTCCTCCTCCTCTTCTGTTTTAATAATCAGTAGGTCGCTGGCTGAACCTGGGGCAGAGGGAGACATTTATAGTAGGGCTGGGCAATTAATCAAAAATAAATCACGATCTCAATTCATAGACCTATGCAATCTCATTTCAAAGTTATGAAGATTTTCTTTTTTATATAAAAAAATAAATGTTAAATTTTTTACTTTTTACTTTACTTTTTAAATGATTTTATTGAAAGAATAAGAATCGTGAGATAATCGTGATCTCAATTCATAGAGAGAAAAATCGTGATTCACATTTTAGCAAGAATCGCCCAGCCCTAATTTATAGTATGTATTAGGGGTGTAACGGTACACAGAAGCCACGGTTCGGTACGTACCTCGGTATTGGGGTCACGGTTCGGTACAACAGAAAAAAAATATTTATAATAATTATTAAATTATTATTATATTAAATAGAATAATTTTCTATAGGAATATATTTTATCAGCTGTGCCTGTGAGTCCGGCAATGTATGGGGCTGCGGCACTGCAGATTTACCCTACTCGAGTCCGGCGGGGGAGAATGTTGGTGTGTTTGTTGGTGCGTTTCTTTCCATTGGTTTCATTTGGTTAACATTATTGGGCGAACAAGAAAACAAAAGAAAACTGTAAAATTGTAATGACCCTGCAGCTGTTCCAATGTAAATGTGCCTCGGTGTGCCCGGCCATGCGTGCTGTTCTCGCACGGACCTCGCGAGTGCCTGCATGTGCGACTGGTGTGTTTGAGCTGTAAAGAGGGAAGGCTCCTCTGAGCCGCGCGAGGGAAGGCTCCTCTGTGCCGCGCGAGAGAAGGCTCCTCTGTGCCGCGCGAGGGAAGGCTCCGAGGCGTATCCTTCGTATGGCTGCACGTACCGCACCGTGACGGCCGTACCGTAAATTCACGGGACGAATACACGTACCGTTACACCCCTAGTATGTATAGTCCAGTACTTTGTAAAGCATTTTAAAACCAAAAAGAAAAGAATCTATCTAAAACGGCATTACCAATTTCTTGGAAGGAGCAGCTTGATAAGACTCACACAACAACAATGAAGTATTTTGGGAATATTACAAACAAGAGGACTCGCATCACATTTAGCCTAAAGGCAGCATGTTGTCATAATGAATCTAGTCAACTTCGTCTTATAGATTGGACTGATTGATTGAACATTTTATTAACAGATTGCAGAATGGGTACAATACAGTACAGCTCAATACACACAATTGTTAAGGGGGAGCGGCTAAGTGGCGCAGTGGGCAAGGCGCTCGCCACTAATGCAGGAGATGCTGGGTTCGAGCATTGCAACCAGCTTGGCTGGTCGTTCATACTAATACAATTGGCAGTATTAGGGGGTGGGAAGTTGGTGGGTGGGGATCGGACTTTGTGGACAGCGACTCCTACAGGTAGGTTGGTGCACCTGCGCAGCTGAATCAGGAAGCAACGAGGGCGGTGTGTCCCTCCCACGCAGACCCTCGCCGCTGAGAGATCGCGCTGTTCAGGTGAAAAGATGCGACAGCTGCCTCCTCGTGTACCGGAGGAGACACGTGATGCAAGGCTTGGTCCACATTGCAGCCGACCTGTGGGAGGCATGGCCTAGCGTTCGAGACGGGAGGGTAGAATTGGACAATACGAAATTGGGATGGGAGAAAGATTGAAAATGGGAGAAAAAGTTGATAGAAAAAAAAATTTGTTAACCCTTAGGAGTCACGCTGGAGCTTTGAACCCGTCGGCGGACAACAAAAGAAATTCGAATCCCTCTTAAATACTCAAAAAGGACATCTTTTCAGAAATCGATAAAAATAGAAAAATTGCCATTTCTAGTGCTTTGACATGTAAGGTATACGTCCCCCAACTTGCTAAACCTAATACGACTTGTAAATACGTTTAATTCTTGCTAGATGGTATGCTTGTAATAATCTCCATTTGCGATAAAAACTACATCGCGCGTCACATCCATGGACGCGCGCACACACCAACAGCGCATAGGTGTTAATCACTGAGTGATCTAATATGCATATTCTTCAGCGCGAGAGGGGGGGGTTGTGTTTCTCACTGTCTGTCGTTGATAATATAATCTGGTCCTGCATTATTATTATTATCATTCTCTCTCGAGAATACACGGGACCCGACAACGTTAATTTATGTATTAAAAGTAGTCTTATGCTTTTCATCCTCGCCCGTGTATATACCCACGTCGCGCTAAAACAACATAAACTACTGTATGGCAGACAGAGTGCGTGTGTGTACGAGTTATGAGTTATCTCGCAGTTCATTCAAGCGCGCATCACGGTCATGACAGCTCTCTAGAGTAGAACGGTGCGCTCACAGGGGCGTAGCTGGAGATTCTGGGCCCATGAAAGAAACAATTTGTGGGCCCCCCAATCTATTAAAAAATGTGGGGCCCCCAATCTATAAAAGACCACCATTCTCTCTCTCTCTCTCTCATATTCACTCACTTTAATCATTAATTTGTTCAATCTTCTCTCTCTCTCTCTCTCTCTCTCTCTCTCTTCTCTCTCTCTCTCTCTCTCTCTCTCTCTCCTCTCTCTCTCTCTCTCTCTCTCTCTCTCTCTCTCTCTCTCTCTCTCTCTCTCTCTCTCTCTCTCTCTCTCTCTCTCTCTCTCTCTCTCTCTCTCTCTCTCTCTCTCTCTCTCTCTCTCTCTCTCTCTCTCTCTCTCTCTCTCTCTCTCTCTCTCTCTCTCTCTCTCTCTCTCTCTCTCTCTCTCTCTCTCTCTCTCTCTCGTCTCTCTCTCTCTCTCTCGTGGGTGTGGTTTTCAATTGCAAATATAGCACTTATAGTGAAATACCAGAGCCAATGGCCCATGATTAGGTATGCAGATGGTGTTTCTTTTCTTTGGTAGACAATATTGTCACAAGGAAAGATGAACGCCTGTTTTGCGTACATTGTAAGATGAAGACCCCCTGGAAGTGCGGTGAATGTGGTGTGGCCCTCTGTCTCATTCAGACAGGAACTGCTTTTTCACATATCACTTAGTGTGATACAGAACAGGCAGATACAACCATGAGGAGACACCTATTTTTTTTTTTATACATGTGCATAATTTTATTTGTTTGGAGATTTTGCCTAAATTCATTGTGGTCGCGCTCTCTGCCAAATATCATATGAGGCACCTTGTATTACTATTGTAATCCAAAAGTGATATATAGGGTTGTTCATTGTACAATACAATTGATACAGTTGATGTTTCTTGTTGATTATTATTCTCTATGTGTTTTTAATAAAATTGTGTGATATTCTATTCTCCAGTTGTCTTTGGTCTTGTTTTCTCTGGTTATGATCATGTTATTAGTGTGTGTGTGTAAAAAAACTAATTAATAATATAATTATTATAAATGTCGCTCTCTCTCTCTCTCTCTCTCTTGAAATCTACAGTTACACATTGCTGTATTTAGTGAGGTAAATGAGTACAAGACATGTTTCACAGACACACACACACACATACACACACACACATACACAGACAGACAGACAGACAGACACACACACACACATTTACATTTACACATTTACACATTACATTTACATCTAGTCTAGTTTGCTTTTTTTTTTTTGATATGGTACAGTACTGTAAATACAGACACAGACACACACAGAAACACACACACACAGGCTAGGCCTCCTGCTGGGTCCATTCACTGGAATAACAAAGGAATGACTGGGCCTTTGCTCCAGGTGTGAAATGGTTCTAGTGACAATGATCACATTGAATTCTGGGAGTGTAGTTCTCTCATCAGATAGCTGAATGAACTTGGATCTACTTCAAGTCCTATACTGAAAAGGTGTTAGGATTTTACCAGAATGTTTGATAGGACATTGATTGAAAACTATCGTCTCAAATTTGACAATTGATGGCTTATTTTGAAGGTATGAATCTGTAATTTTATATTATGTAACAAAAAAAAAGGGGGAAATTCTCAGGAGGAGCTCTTTAGGTTAGACTCCTAAGGGATTTATTAAGGGGATGCAGACCAGAGAAAGACTTTCGTCTTGTTTACATCAGGGATCCCCATTTTCAATTCATCATAACATATATGACATACAGATAGACAGTACTGTTACATCTAGACATTTATGACATACCAGATCTACAAATATACAGTACAGTTTGTGAGTACAAAAAGAGTCTAAAAAGAGAGTATATACATTTGAGGGGGAAGAAACTGTACATTGGAGGAGGTGGGGTGGGGGGGGGAACTGTACATTGGAGGTGGTTGGGTGGGTGGGGAACTGTACATTGAGGGGGTTGGGTTTGGACATTTACAGGGGCCAGTTTCGAATTGCAGTCTCCCGTAGGTGCTCTTTTAGAGAGGTTTTGAAGGTGGGTAGTGATTCACATTCGTTTACAGCTGTAGGTAGGGCGTTCCACATTGTTGTGGCATAATTGCGAAACGTGTTTAGTCCCTTGTTTGAGCCGAATCTGGGTTTAACATGATTTGTGGAGCTCCCTCTGGTGTTGTGGTTGTGGTATTCACTGACCTTTGGGAAGTATTTTGACATGTACATGGGTACCTTAGTGGTGTAGTGCATCTTGTAGACCAGGCCCATTGCAAGTTGCTGTATTCTGTCGTCTACTCTAAGCCATCCTAGGTTGTCAAAGTGGGCAGGGGTGAGGTGGGTTCTAGCAATAAGGTCAAGCAGTAGTCTGACCAGTTTGTTTTGTGATGTTTGTAATTTAGTTTTTAGCGCCTTTGAGGTGCTTTGGTACCATGAGGTGCAAGCATAGTCGTAGTACCCTTTTTTTTTATCTATTTTTTTATCCCCCTTTTTTCTGTATTTTTTTCTCCCATCCCAATTTAGTCGTTATGCCAATTCCCTTCCTGGTCGTTGCGCGCATTTGTCCCCCACTTGCCGGCCTAGGGAGGGTTGATAGATACTATCATATGTCTCCTCCGATACATGTGGAGTCAGCCAGCCGCTTCTTTTCACCTGACAGCGAGGACTCTCACTGGGGGAGTGTAACGCATGGGAGGATCACACTACCTCCCCCAGATTCTTTCCCTGCTGAACAGGTGCCCCGACCGACCAGTAGGAGTTGCTGTTTACAAACTACCAGGATACACACCCCACCGGCTTCCCACCCGCTAACACTGCAAATTGTGTTAGTAATAATAATAATAATACTTTATTTGTATAGCACTTTTCATACAGAAGTTGCAGTTCAAAGTGCTTCACAACAGTAAAAAATATAGACATAAGCGAGCATGAGCAAGGTAAGGTAAATCAGTGTTTCACATTAGGACCTAGTATCCCAATAGGTTCTCTGTTTACAGTTTCATTCAGTACAAAAATAGTTTAAAATGATTTGGTTTAGAAATAAACTAAGAATTATAAAATGGAACAGACATACAACAGGGTATTTAACATAGAAAAGTGATAAAATAGTTCAATTTTGGATTACAACAGAGCAGTGCTCTTCAATATTCAAGGGGCTTTCACAATTATTACATTTGGTAGTAATAATGGCACACAGTCTTAAATTCATCCGCAGGACCGGGGGTGAGGGGGGTGGGGGCGAGTGCAACGCACGTAGGAGGAACGCTATGTTCTGTTCTTATCTCTCGACTCCCCGGCGTGACCTTGTAAGTGCTAAAGGCTCCAGCACACTTGAGAGTGGGGGGGGGGGTGCATCAAGCAGCGTCGGATTGATGGTGCATCGGGCAGCGGGCAGCGTCGGATTGATGGGCAGCAAGTCTCTTTACAAGTTCCATGTGGAGGGCTTCCAGTCTGTCCATAGCTATCTCCATACGGTTATCATGTTTCCGAATTAATCTTGTACAGATCCAGATCACGATTGCTAGTTGGTCCATATTGTAGTTTGAGTAGGGAGTCAAGTCCGTTGAAGGAGGTAGAATCGACACGTCTAAACCGGTTATAGGGAGCAGGGCCCGTGAGTGGATCGGCGCGGGGGCGAGAAATCCGCTCTTCGCTCTAGACGGCTTGTTTCCGCTCATCGCTCAAGTTGACCCCGCCCCCAAGTCGCTCTCCGCTCGCTCACCGCTCACCTTGAAATCGAGCGCTCCCCGCTCCACATCGCTCTGCAGAATTTTTTTTTTTTCTTTTGGAGCATGATGTAAATTTGCTTGATTTGACCAAACTACAACAATCTACACTCCCTGGGCCCCTTAACAATTGTTTGTATTGAGCCGTATTGTAATTGTACCCATTCTGCAATGTTAAATAACGTTGTTTATCCATTCACTAGCTCTACTAAGCGATGATAGCTAGCCTAGCCACAATGCTATGGTCGCTGCCATTCATGTTAGCATGTAAGCTAACGACAACAACAATGGCGGCATATACTTTTTCTAACAGGATGTGAGTGACGGTTCACCCTTCTCATTGGTTGAAAATGGCCTTCATGTTTGTACATCGCCACCTGTTGCTTTGGCATTGTACTACATGTATATTACATCAGTGTTAAACCACTGTGAGCGGCGCGGAGTGGATTGGAGCGGAGGAGAACTCTCGCTCTGGACGTCGCGCAGACCCATTTTAAAACCCACTCCGTCGCGGCGGTCAGGTGGCGTAGCGGAGATTGCGTTCGTCACCAACACCGGAGCGGCTGGATTCGCCTGTTCGAATCCAGCTCACAGCTCCGGCGTTGTCACCAGCTTGGCTGGCTGTTCACACTAATACAATTGGCTGTATTAGAGGGTGGGAAAGCTGGCGGGGTGGGTCCGGGTCGTTGTAAACAGCGACTCCTACAGTTCGGTCGGGGCGCCTGCTCAGCGCGGATAGGATCTAAGGGGGGTAGTGTGATCCTTCCACACGTTACACCCTCTCAGTGAGAGTCCGCAATGCCAGGTGAAAAGAGGTGTGTCGGAGGAAGCACGTGATAGCCTCCACTCTCCCAGACCGACTGTGGGGGGTAAGTGCGCAGCGACCAGGAAGGGGATTGGGAATTGGCATAACGACTAACATTGGGATGGGAGAATATCGGGAAAAAAAAAACCACTCCGTCGCTCACGTCAAAACCGCCCGCTCCGCTCCCCGTGCCACTCACGCGCCGCGCCGCTCACATGGCCTGATAGGGAGGCAGTGAGGGCTGGTGATAGGAACGACCTCGACAGTCTGGGGAGTGGAGATGTGAGTTGTCTTGGCAGAGAGGAGGGAGGAGATAGCGAGATGCCTGAGCAAAGAAGTCTGTTTTAAGCTGTCTTTTGAAGATATCTAGTGCGTTTGCTTCTCTGATGTTTTGGGGTAGTTTATTCCATAGTTTTGGGGCATAGTTGATAAAGGCTGCATTACCGATCCTTTTTTGACTGTTTCTGGGAGCCTCTAGTAGTCCAGCAGTTGATGATCGCAGTGTTCTTGCTGGCCTGTAATTTATTAGAGTGTTGGTGATGTAGCTAGGTCCCTGTCCATTTAGAGCTTTGTAGGTAAGGAGAAGGACCTTAAAGTCAATTCTAAATGTTACAGGAAGCCAGTGTAAAGCAGCTAAGACTGGGCTAATGTGCTCTCTCCTTTAGGTTCTAGTTAGCAGTCGGGCTGCAGAGTTTTGGATAAGCTGAAGCCTCCCTGTGGTTTTCTTAGGGAGACCTGTGAAAAGTGCATTACAGTAGTCTAACCGGCTAGATATGAATGCATGAATTAGCTTCTCAGCATCATTTTGATTAATAAATGGTCGTACTTTTGCTATATTTCTGAGATGGAAGAACAATGTTTTTGTCACTTTGTTAATATGAGAATTGAAGTTCAGTTCTGAATCTATGATAACCCCGAGACTAGTGACCTCAGATTTGATCCAAGGGGTTAGTCCTCCCAGGTTCTTTATTAACGTTTCTTTTTTTGTTTTGGGGCCGATAATTAGAATTTCAGTTTTGTTCTCGTTTAGTTTCAGGAAGTTCTTACTCATCCATTTATTTATTGCCAGTAAGCAGTCTGTAATGGAGTTAATCGCTGTATCATTTGGTTCAGCAGATATGTACAATTGTGTATCATCCACATAGCTATGGAAACCTACATTATGTTCTCTGATGATATCACCCAGCGGTAACATGTAAAGGGAGAAGAGTAAAGGACCTAAGCAACTCCCTTGTGCAACTCCATAGTTGTTGTCATATATCTCAGACATGTGGTCTCCTAGTTTAACATAGAATTTCCTCCCTCTGATGTATGTTTTAAACCAGCTTAGTACATGGTCTGAGAAACCGACAAGATTTTCAAGACGATCAATTAGAATATCGTGATCAATTGTATCAAATGCTGCACTGAGATCTAACAGGATAAGGATGGAGATCTTACTCTCGTCAGAGTTTAATAATAATAATAATAATAATAATAGATTGGATTTATATAGCGCTCTTCATGACACCCCAGTGACCCCAGAGCGCTTACAGAGTCCATTATTCGTTCATACACAGTCATACCAGTGGTGGTAAGCTACAATTGCAGCCAGAGCTGCCCTGAGGCAGACTCACGGAAGCGTGGCGAATAATCATCGCCTACGGCCCCTCCGACCACCACCAACATTCATTCACATGCATACACATTCATACGAGGCAAGTAGGTTAAGTGTCTTGCCCAAGGACACAACGGCAGTGGGATGGACATGGGCTTGAGCGGGATTCGAACCACCAACCCTTCGATCATTGGACGACCCGGTCTACCCCTGAGCCACGCCGCCCCTGAGGTCACTGATTATTTTGGTGAGGGCAGTTTCAGTGCTATGGTATTTTCTGAATCCCGATTGAAATTCTTCTAAGATGTTGTTTTCTTCAAGAAAGGAATTAATTTGAACCGAAACTAACTTTTCGAGTAATTTACTAATGAATGGTAGGTTTGATATTGGATGATCATTTGCCATTACATTACTATCCAAGTTAGGTTTTTTTAGTAGTGGCTTTACAACTGCTGTTTTAAAGGCATCTGGGAAAGTACCGGTTCTAAGGGAGGTGTTTATGATATCTAGTATGGACGACCGACCAAGCCGGAGGTACCGCTGACAGCTGGATTTGATACCAGAGTCTCTGCGGTGGTAGGCAGGCATTTCCTCACATTCCAGCAGGTCCGTCTGTATGTGTGTAGCGTCCCCCCCCCCCCCATGGCCACGTGCACCCACTCCGCTCTGACTTTTATTGGCTATGATTGGGTAAACAAAGCCATGTGCATCTGTGAAACCTGAAACTGCGCCGCGCGTGTGTGTGTCCATGCGCACACCTCTTACTTCTCTGTCTGTCTGTCTGTCTGTCTGTCTGTCTGTCTGTCTGTCTGTCTGTCTGTCTGTCTGTCTGTCTGTCTGTCTGTCTGTCTGTCTGTCTGTCTGTCTGTCTGTCTGTCTGTCTGTCTGTGTGTGTGTGTGTCTCTCGACCCCACTTCTAGTCTCCTACAACGGTGATTCAGAATGCATGTTGCCAACGAAATTTGACAGTGACGATCTCGGGTTGCTACTGGATAGAACAGAATGGTAGCCAACACTCATGATTTGTGATTGTTTCGTTAATTATTAAATGTTAATCTTATTGTTTTTAACAGTGTACAATGAGAGTATATAGTAATAATAACACATGGCGATATACTAAAAAGCTATTTATCATTTTTGGCTGGTAAAAGATCTGCCTGGCTGCTAGTTTTTTTTATTTTTATATATTTCTTTAATCTACCAGCCACCTTGGACAAAAAGTTTATTTTGTTTTCCCACTCCTCAAGTTCGTAATTGAATTAAAATGAAGAGAACTATAGATAGATTTTTTGTAAAGAAAAATGTTGCAGTGCTTGTACCTGTCTTATTCCTGTTTACAATAATTTACATAACATGTTAAGAAATTACTAATGTGTATGGGAACTGACAAAAAAGGTAACGGTAAAGGTAATGCTTAAAATGTATTATTGCAGCGGCAAAAGGTGCGGTGGAAATTTTTGGGTGCACCTAAATTATGTGCTGGTGCACCTAAATGAAAAAGTTAGGTGCACTGGTGCAACCAATGTAAAAAGTTAGTCTGGAGCCCTGTAGTAGTAGGGGTGTAAAGGTACACATATCCGTACCGTGGTTTTTGTGTACCGTTACACCCCTACATACTAGTAGTATAGGATTCCAGCAGTAACATAGTAGGTATAGGCATATAAGTATATAAGCATAGTAGGGCTGTCCCCGACTAAGGATTTGTATAGTCGATTTGTAGTCGCCAGAATTAGCCGATAGTCGACTATTAGTCGACTATGATTTTTTTTATTTATTTTTTTTTTATCCGTTCAGACATTAGTATTCTAGAGAGATCCAGGTAAACCGTGTGCCAAGAAAAAAACTCTCAATTTCTCCATTTCCTCATCCAAGTCAATTAATTCGAAATTTGTTTCACTTCCTGTATTCGCTCATACATTTTCACCTAGATCCCTGATTCGCACACCCCCACGTGCGATATCATTGGAAAGCTACACTAATTCGCTACAACGCTGACCAATCATTTTCGCAATCGGCGGAAGATTGACAGTTCTGGAGACTCAGGAGTCCGGGAGGGTAATCTGACGCGTGCGCTGAAAAAGTTACACACCAGACATATCAGCATGTAACTCGAGAACCGAGGGTACCGGTGCCAAAATGACATGTCATAAATCAAGCTCTCCAGACTGTCTGACATAATTAGCATATTTGTTTTCAAACATATTCAAGAATAAACATCATAACCATGTCACAACAGCAGTCATAGTGTATATTTTCAGCAATACATTTGTTTACCAATAGGTTTTTTTTTTTTATCCACTTTTTCTCCCATTTTCTATATTTTTTCCCATCCCAATTTCGTATCATCCAATTCAACCCTCCCCTGTCACGAACGCTGTTTCTTGCCTCCCACAAGCCGGCTGCAATGTGGACTAAGTCATACATAGCACAAGTCCCCTCCGGTAATTGAGGTAACAGCAGTCGCATCTTTTCACCTGCGCAGCTCGATCTCTCAGTGGTGAGGAGTAACGCGTGGGAGGCTCACGCTGCCCCCGACACTTCCTGATTCCACTGCGCAGGCGCACCAACCAACCTGTAGGAGTCGCTGTCCACAACGCCCGATCCCCACCCATCAGTTTCCCACCCCCTAATACGGCCAATGTGTATTAGTACGGACGACCAGCTAAACTAAAAGCAAATGTGGAGCGCTGGGCTCGAACAGGCGTCTCCAGATTTCGTAGCGAGCGCCTTGCCCACTACGCCACGTAGCCGGCCTTTGTTTACCAATAGGTTAAGTGTTTCTCAAAGTGGGGGGCGCGCCCCCCAGGGGGGGGCGCAGAGGCATGACAGGGGGGGCCTGAGATTTATTTAAAAAATAAAAATAAAAAAAATTCTTTTGGATTACAGAAAATTATCACTAAAGTGCTATCTGTTGCAGCTGCACTGTTCTCCATGAAAATACCATTTCTAAAAATCTGAAAATCATTATTTAATAAAACACAGAAAAGGATCACCAAGTTACTCTGGATAAAAAAAACCTTTACAGACAACATTGAGACAAAGCTTCCCGACACATCTCCATCCAAACTCTTGGAAGAACTCTTTGAAATCTCATCCGATACCACCTAGAGAGCTAGTTTCAGAGTGTGGTGCTGAGTACCAAGTATCTCATGATGCAGCAGTTAAGGTGTTGATACCATTCAGCACCACATACAGTATCTGTGTGAAGCTGGCTTTTCATCCATGACAGCTCTGAAAACAAAATATAGGGCCAATTTGAAAGGTCACGATATTGGTGTTATTTCAATAAATTTAAACATGGCCCATTTCATGACTATTTTGTTGGGGCGAGGGGGGGGCCCCAAAATATTTTGGTCCGCCAAAGGGGGGCCTGACAGAAAAAGTTTGAGAAAGCACTGGCGTTAAAGTGTTATTAGTGAGATTTTCGTTTTTGAAATGTGTTGTGATCGCGGGGATACGCCATTTTGAAAAGGCGACCGTCGCTGAATGTAGTCATTTTAAGAAGAGGACATCCAGAGGTCTCAATGAGCGTTGGAATTTTTTTAAACTACACTTCTCAACGGCCTCTAGCTGCCTTCAAACAAATGACTAGTGTATAAAAAAAATTCATTTATCTTATTATTTGGGATTATATACCACAAAACTGAACGTTATTGGCATATATTGGAGCGCAGTTAGTTTGTCTCCCCTATTTTGAACATTTAGCAACAATCCGATTTGAAATCAGTTTAAAAATGGCTGAGCCTTCGCAAGAATAAAAAACCTACTGAACATAGATTTCATTCTGTTCTTCATGCACGCCTGGTGATACTAAATCCAAATGTAACTCTGCCATTTGAAAAGAGGATATTTGGCCCGATCCATAGTGTGCAAGTTGGCTATAATAAGGTAATTTATAGGCCTCATATTCTATATTCTATAATAATATTTCAAATTGCATGGGTCCGGATGGCAGAATTCAGTACTGTATCTACAAAACCTTCTGTTTAATCATCTTCCCTTTATTAATTTCCTTAGGTTTTTGTACACGTGATCTCAACAAGGTACTGAACGAGCTCAGTGGCAGTTTCTTATGTCTGGACATTTTTAGCATGGTGTTATTCACTGTCAAAGATGCAAAGTAAAATCATAATTCATATTCTCCTTTGTTTCATCACAATTTAAGCAAGCCTAGTAATAGACACAATATTTCTGACACTGGGAATACATTCACTGAGGTCCATATATGTCTCTAGATACCAAGAACATGCAAATGGACCTTGTAAAAGTGGAGCAATATTCCATTTACTTATGTATTTTAGGCGGATTTTCAGAAAATAGGGATCTGGGCTTAAGAGGTTAAGAGGTTAAAACAATAAGGCATCTTTGAGTAAACTTTGAGTAACATTAAGTATCTTGAGGCTGAAGCCAGCATGTCCTCTTTTTTGGAAATCAAAATATGGTCACCCTACAGTGTTGCTGCTAGTTAACGTTAGCTCACCAGTAGCCTGCATTACTTTTAGAGAACACACAGAGTAGCTGCTAGTTAACGTTAGCTCACCAGTAGCCTTCATTACTTTTAGAGAACACAGTGTAGCTGCTAGTTAACGTTAGCTCACCAGTAGCCTGCATTACTTTTAGAGAACACACAGCGTAGCTGCTAGTTAACCAGCTCACCAGTAGCCTGCATTACTTTTAGAGAACACAGTGTAGCTGCTAGTTAACATTAGCTCACCAGTAGCCTGCATTACTTTTAGAGAACACATAGCATAGCTGCTAGTTAACCAGCTCACCAGTAACCTGCATTACTTTGAAAACACAGAGCGTAGCTGCTAGTTAATGTTAGCTCACCAGTAGCCTTCATTACTTTTAGAGAACACACAGCGTAGCTGCTAGTTAACATTAGCTCACCAGTAGCCTGCATTACATTTAGAGAACACACAGCGTAGCTGCTAGTTAACCAGCTCACCAGTAGCTTTCATTACTTTTAGAGAACACAGTGTAGCTGCTAGTTAACATTAGCTCACCAGTAGCCTTCATTACTTTTAGAGAACACATAGCATAGCTGCTAGTTAATTAAAGCTAAAAAAATCTCCTGACTGAACTTTTTTCAGGCCAAGTCATATTCTTATTTTAACTTCCACTATATATTTTTATTTAATAGCGTTAGTGTTAGAGGGTGGGAAGCCCCCCTCCAATTGTGCGTTCGGCTGAACGTGTCACTCTTTGTAGTCTGCTACGGTCTTGTGCAGTGCTATTCCCAAACCAGGAGGTGATGTTGCCAGTCAGGATGCTCTCTATTGTACATGAGTAGAAGTTCCTAAGGATCTTCTGACTGACTTGGAACTTCCTTAGGCGCCTGAGGAAGTAGAGGCGTTGTCGTGCCTTCTTCACAACACTGTCAATGTGTGTGGTCCATGTCAAGTCCTCGGATTTGTGGGCTCCGAGGTACTTGAAACTGTTCACTCTCTCAACCGGTGCCCCGTCGATGCTGAGGGGGCTGTAGTCCTTGACCCCCGACCTCCTGAAGTCCACAATCATCTCTTTTGTTTTGCTGACGTTCAGGGAGAGGCAGTTCTCCTGACACCACTGTGACAGATTTTCTACCTCTTCCAGGTAGGCCCTCTCGTCGTTGGCAGAGATCAGGCCCACCACTACTGTGTCATCAGCAAATTTGATGATTGTGTTGTTGTTCCGCTGTGCCACGCAGTCATGTGTGTACAGGGAGTAGAGGAGGGGGCTCAGAACACAGCCCTGGGGGGCCCCTATGTTGAGCGTGATGGATGAGGAGGTGCAGTTGCCTGCTCTTACCACCTGGGGTCTGCCCGTCAGGAAGTCCAAGACCCACTGGCAGAGGTCATAGTTCAAGCCCAGGTCCCTGAGCTTGGCTATGAGTTTGGAGGGGACTATGGTATTGAATGCTGAGCTGTAGTCGATTAACAGCATTCTCACATAGTTCCCCTGCCTCTTGTCCAGGTGTGATGCTGCTGTGTGCAGCACATGGGCTATGGCGTCCTCCGTGGACCTGTTGGGGCGATATGCAAATTGCAGGGGGTCCGGGTTGATGGGGAGGGAGGAACAGATGTAGCCCTTCACTAGCTTCTCAAAGCACTTCATGGCTATGGAGGTGAGGGCTACAGGGCGGTAGTCGTTGAGGCAAGCGGGCGTAGATTTTTTGGGTACAGGGATGATGGTGGACTTCTTCAGACAGGTGGGGATGACAGCCTGTTCCAAGGACAGGTTGAAGATGTCAGTGAATACCGGGGCCAGTTGGTCGGCACAGACTTTTAGGACGCGGCCGGGGATGCCGTCCGGTCCTGCTGCCTTCCTGATATTCACTTTTTTTTTTTAGATTTATCTTTTTTTATTGGAAGAATTAGTACATATTTATACATTTCAGTTATCAAAATTATACAACTTCCATTTCCTTCCCCATTCCTATCACCTAATCCCACCCATCCCACCCAGTGAGGGCGACGACAAACATACATGAAAAAAAAAAAAAAAAAAAAAAAGACATTTAAATAATTAAACAAAAGTACAGATGTGGCAGACAAAGCTACGCAAAAGAAAAATGAAGTAAAATTAAAATAAAACAAAGATAAAACAAAGATATTTTTATATATACATACCGTAATAATAATAATATATAATATAAGTGTTACTCTCCATTTTAGTAGCGTAATTTCCAGATGGTAAAACAAATAAAATGGAAAGTAAATTTAACACCCTTAGCAGACCACCACAATGCCATCTCCCCAGCCATGCGTGGGCTAGCAGTGTCATGAAGATAGATAGGGGGTGGAGGGGGGTCATGGGGTCCCAAGTTTGGATGGAGTCATATGGGTTTTGAAATGAGATAGGAAGGGCTGCCATGTTATGTGGAAGATATCCGTGTGGCCTTGTGTAGTAAATCTGATTTTCTCTATATGTATAAGAGACATGACATCCCTCATCCAGTGTAAGTGTGAAGGGGGAGTGGCTGCCTTCCAGTTGAATAGGATGAGGCGTCTGGCAATGAGTGAGGCAAAGGCCATGGCATTGGATTGCCCAATAGATATTGCAGCGTTTTCCGGTGTCAAGCCAAATAGTGCAATAAGAGGGCATGGGTCAATATTCATAAAAAATATGTCTGAATAAGATTTAAAAATGGAAGTCCAGAAAGGGGCCAGTACTGGACAATGCCAGAACATATGAATAAGTGAGCCAGGGGCTTGGTGACACCGGTCGCATGTGGGATCTGCTGATATTCACTTTTTTAAAGATCCGTCTCACCTCATGCTCTGTTACCCTGAACACTGAGTCTCCATCAGCAGACCCCCCCCCCCCCATTGCCGTGGTTTGTAGGCTGGTGTTGTTATTCACAGCCTCAAACCTCGCATAGAAGGAGTTGAGATCATTTGCTAAGGATATGTCACTGTTCAGCTTGAGGGAGGTGCCTTTGTAATCTGTCATTGTTCCGAGGCCCTGCCACATGCCTCTAGAGTCAGCCTGTTCAAACTGAAGTTCAACTTTATCCCTGTAACGCCGTTTTGCCTCTATTACTGCTCTCCTGACGTTGTATCTTGCCGTCTTGTGTTCTTCCATGTTGCCTGTCACCAGGCCGGAGTTGTAGGCTGATGTGTGCACTTTCAGAGCCTCACGGACGGATTTATCTACCCAGGGCTTTTGATTTGGGTAGATTCTAATTGTGGTAGAGGGGATTGTTTCTTCTACCAGAGTACAGACAAAGTCAAGCACCGTTTCAGTGTATTCGTTAATATTGGCTGTGTTATCACGGAATACACTCCAGTCTGTGCATTCAAGTGCAGCTTGGAGTGTCTCCTCTGACGTCACGGTCCAACACTTAACCTCTCGCGAGACCACCGGCGTTCGCTTGAGACTTTGTTTATACTTTGGCAAAAGAAAAATGGCGGCGTGATCGGACTTACCGAATGGGCTAAGAGCCTGTGACTTGTACCCATTCTTAAATTGCGAGTATACATGGTCTAATATGTTCTCGCCTCTGGTGGGACAGGTCACATGCTGATAGAAATTCGGCAACACCTTTTTAAGACGCGCGCTGTTGAAATCGCCCAGAACCAGAATGGCAGCGTCAACGCTAGCTATCTGTTGTTTGTTTACCTCGTCGTGCAGTTTTGAAAGTGCGGCCCCAGTGTTCGAGTGTGGTGGGATGTACACTCCGATGAGGATGATGGACGTTAACTCTCTCGGAAGAAAGAAGGGTCGACATTTGATCGTGATGAACTCCAGGTCTGGGGAGCAGTGGTTAGACAATTCCTTTGCGTTGCCTATATCGCACCACTCCTTGTTTATCATGAAGGCAATGCCGCCTCCTTTCGTCTTTAGTGACTCTGTCGTCCGGTCCTTGCGGAGGACAAAGAAGTGGTCTGCCGGTTCTATTGCATGATTCGGGACATCTGGAGACAGCCAAGTTTCTGTGAAACAGAGGACATTACAGTCCCGAATGTCCCTCTGGAATTGGATCCGTGCTCTGATGTCGTCCAGTTTGTTTCCTATCGATTGCACATTGGCCAACAATATGCTGGGCAATGTGGTTCTGTGTCGTTTGGACCTCAGTCTGTTCCGGACCCCGGCTCTCTTCCCTCGTCGTCGCGGCTTCTCCTGGCTTTGGCCATGGCCACAACAAAGGATCTCAGCGGGCCACTGTTGTTGTTCAGCAATCCGATCCAGAGAGCAATCCAATCAGTAAGTTTTCCTTAGTCCAATGTCAATGATTGACTGACGGTCATACACATATAATGCACCAACAGTTGGTGCAAATAAAACTCATACGAGGCAGTTAGTAATTGATGATAAAAATCTGATACAAAACCTCTCGATGTCTCTCTTTCATAGAAAAATGTGTGGTATCTGTGGTGTGCAATTGGTATCGTTAATGGAACACCGTGAGCCTTCAAACATGCCAATAACTGTGCGTAAAAATAATATGTGGACTTGGTGAGATAAATTTTTTTGCGTATTTCATCGAAACTACAAAAACCCTGTTTGTTGAAAACGTCTCCTAATGAGTGTATGCCTTGCTTTTCCCATCTAGGGAATCTTATAGGTTGTTTTCCAATCAAGAGTGCATTGTTATTGAATAAGGGAGTATGATTATGCCATTTATGTGGGATAGAATCTTTTTTTTGTGTTTCACGCCATATCCGGATCGCATGAGTGATTATGGGGCCAAATTTCCGTTCGCATTGCTTAATTGATCATTTGGTGTATACTATGTCCTTCAGCCTATATGGAGCTACTATATTTTCTTCTAAATTTCTCCAGGATACTGATGCTTGGGGATCAAACCATGTTGTCAGTGGTCTTAAAGTGTACGCCTTAAAATTGTGGTAGAAATCTGGAAATGCCATACCACCGTCTGCTTTGTTTCTCTGTGCGGTGGATCTTTTTATACGTGGTGGTTTGTTATTCCAAATAAATTTGTATGTGGAGGAGTGTAATTCTTTCCAGTAACCCTTTGGAGGGGGTAACGGTAGCATTGAGCTGAAGAAGTTGATTCTAGGTAGGACGTCCATCTTAACTATTGATATCCGTGCCTGTACTGAGTTTTTAAGTTTTGACCACCTGACAAGGTCGTATTTGATTTTGTTTTGGATTTTTATGTAATTGTGCTTCACCGTTTGGCTTATGGTAGGAAATATTTCAACTCCCAAGCATCTAAAGTGTTTTACCATAGGTATCTCTACTGGGAGGGTTATATTTCTTTTTGCAGGGGTGTTAAGTGGGAGGAAGGCCGACTTCGGCCAATTTATCCTAAATCCCGATAAATCTCCAAAGTCCTCAATCAACTTAAGAAGATGAGGCAATGCGGTGTTGGGGTTTTGCATGAACAGTATTACGTTGTCCGCATATAAACTAATTTTGTGTTGTGTGCCCTTGATTACGATTGGTTCTATGGATTGGGATTGTCTTATATATTGTGCTAAAGGCTCTAATGATAGATCGAATAGTCCGGGACTAAGAGGGCAACCCTGTCTGGAAGAACGTGATACCGGAAAGATTTCGGAGGTGATTGTGCCTGTTGTAATCATGGCCGATGGGTCTTTGTATAATACTTTAATCATATCAATGAATCCTTTTCCTAACCCCATCCTTTCTAATACTGCCCATAGATACGACCATTCCAACCTGTCAAAAGCTTTCATTGCATCCAGGGACAGCATCGCCTTAGGTGTGTTGTCTTCCTTGTTAGCATCTAGTACGTGTAGTAATCATCTTATGTTATCAGTGATCAAGCGGCCTCTTATGAAGCCAGTTTGGTCCGGATGAATTAAAGACGTCATATGTTTTTGTAGTCTGATGGCTAATACCTTAGAGTACAGTTTAATATCGGTTCCGAGGAGGCTTAAAGGTCTATAACTACCGCACTCGGTGGGGTCTTTGTCTTTTTTAAGGAGGACTGTTATGAGTGCAATATTGTCATTCTTATGGAAGTTCCCCTCCTTGACTGAGTATAAAATCATATTAAGTAATAGGGGTCCAATTACATCCCAGCATGAGAGGTACATTTCTGGTGGGATACCGTCTCTTCCAGGAGCCCTACCACTTTGCATTTCAGATATGGCCTCCCTAAGTTCATCTAGTGTGATCGGTGTTTCTTCTAGCGTCATCCTCTGAAAGTTTAGGGAGGTTAATTTGATTAAGATATGTGTCCATTTTGTTTTGATCAAAGGTCGTTTCTGATTTGTATAAGTTGGAGTAGAATTCTTTGAATGTCGTGTTTATTTCTTTGGGTTCTGTAACAAGTCCTTGTTGTGCTCTAATGGTAGTTATATCTGCAAATTTTGCGTTGACTCTTAATCGCATAGCTAATAGGTGACTTGGTTTGGAACCTTGGGAGTACTGCTGTTGTCTTGTGCTACGTATTTGCATTTCAGATTGTTGTCTGTATATGGCGTTAATCTCTTTTAGTATATTGACTTGATTTTCCAGTCGAACCGAGTTGTTTTATTGTAAAGAGTTAAATAACGTTGAGTAAAGCGTTTCCAGTTCAGCCAGTTTTGAGCATCGATTCTTGCGTATTTGGGAGGAAAAGCTATCAGTGAAATCCTTGATCATTCCCTTTGCCGACATCCATAATATTCTGGGGTCCTGCACCGAATTCGCATTCATCCGTAGGAATACCGTAAGAGCTTCTTTGATTTGTGTAATGAATTCCTTGTTATTATGCAGCATCGTGTTAAATCGCCATCTTGGGGCTCGGGATGATAGTATACCAAATGTTCCTTTTAGGAGTAAATAACAGTGATCTGATAATGCATTGGGTATCATTTCCACATCGTAGTTATCAAATAGTCTCGGGGATGTAAAAACGTAATCTATTCTGGATAATGTGTTATGTCTCGCAGATCGACAAGAGTACTTCCGGGTCGTGGGGTTGAGTGATCGCCATAAGTCATTTACACCTGTAATCTTCGACCAATCCTTTAATGCATTAGATGAATTTTTTTGTTCGTTGGAAAAGGAGGGGTTTGATTTGTCCATCCTTGGATTCCAAATGGCATTAAAATCCGCACCAATTATAAATGAGTATTCGGGAAGGTCTAACATTGCTCTGGTAAGTGTAGTGAAGAAACTAACTTCGTATAAATTTGGGGCGTATACCGCTACCAACGCTATTTTCCTGTTCTTGTGTAAAATGTTTGCTATAGTTATCCGACCATCTGCATCAGACCATACTCCCTTCAATTCAATATTCAACTTCCGTCTAACGACTATGGCCATGGGGTCCCAAGTTTGGATGGAGTCATATGGGTTTTGAAATGAGATAGGAAGGGCTGCCATGTTATGTGGAAGATATCCGTGTGGCCTTGTGTAGTAAATCTGATTTTCTCTATATGTATAAGAGACATGACATCCCTCATCCAGTGTAAGTGTGAAGGGGGAGTGGCTGCCTTCCAGTTGAATAGGATGAGGCGTCTGGCAATGAGTGAGGCAAAGGCCATGGCATTGGATTGCCCAATAGATATTGCAGCGTTTTCCGGTGTCAAGCCAAATAGTGCAATAAGAGGGCATGGGTCAATATTCATAAAAAATATGTCTGAATAAGATTTAAAAATGGAAGTCCAGAAAGGGGCCAGTACTGGACAATGCCAGAACATATGAATAAGTGAGCCAGGGGCTTGGTGACACCGGTCGCATGTGGGATCTGCTGATATTCACTTTTTTAAAGATCCGTCTCACCTCATGCTCTGTTACCCTGAACACTGAGTCTCCATCAGCAGACCCCCCCCCCCCCCATTGCCGTGGTTTGTAGGCTGGTGTTGTTATTCACAGCCTCAAACCTCGCATAGAAGGAGTTGAGATCATTTGCTAAGGATATGTCACTGTTCAGCTTGAGGGAGGTGCCTTTGTAATCTGTCATTGTTCCGAGGCCCTGCCACATGCCTCTAGAGTCAGCCTGTTCAAACTGAAGTTCAACTTTATCCCTGTAACGCCGTTTTGCCTCTATTACTGCTCTCCTGACGTTGTATCTTGCCGTCTTGTGTTCTTCCATGTTGCCTGTCACCAGGCCGGAGTTGTAGGCTGATGTGTGCACTTTCAGAGCCTCACGGACGGATTTATCTACCCAGGGCTTTTGATTTGGGTAGATTCTAATTGTGGTAGAGGGGATTGTTTCTTCTACCAGAGTACAGACAAAGTCAAGCACCGTTTCAGTGTATTCGTTAATATTGGCTGTGTTATCACGGAATACACTCCAGTCTGTGCATTCAAGTGCAGCTTGGAGTGTCTCCTCTGACGTCACGGTCCAACACTTAACCTCTCGCGAGACCACCGGCGTTCGCTTGAGACTTTGTTTATACTTTGGCAAAAGAAAAATGGCGGCGTGATCGGACTTACCGAATGGGCTAAGAGCCTGTGACTTGTACCCATTCTTAAATTGCGAGTATACATGGTCTAATATGTTCTCGCCTCTGGTGGGACAGGTCACATGCTGATAGAAATTCGGCAACACCTTTTTAAGACGCGCGCTGTTGAAATCGCCCAGAACCAGAATGGCAGCGTCAACGCTAGCTATCTGTTGTTTGTTTACCTCGTCGTGCAGTTTTGAAAGTGCGGCCCCAGTGTTCGAGTGTGGTGGGATGTACACTCCGATGAGGATGATGGACGTTAACTCTCTCGGAAGAAAGAAGGGTCGACATTTGATCGTGATGAACTCCAGGTCTGGGGAGCAGTGGTTAGACAATTCCTTTGCGTTGCCTATATCGCACCACTCCTTGTTTATCATGAAGGCAATGCCGCCTCCTTTCGTCTTTAGTGACTCTGTCGTCCGGTCCTTGCGGAGGACAAAGAAGTGGTCTGCCGGTTCTATTGCATGATTCGGGACATCTGGAGACAGCCAAGTTTCTGTGAAACAGAGGACATTACAGTCCCGAATGTCCCTCTGGAATTGGATCCGTGCTCTGATGTCGTCCAGTTTGTTTCCTATCGATTGCACATTGGCCAACAATATGCTGGGCAATGTGGTTCTGTGTCGTTTGGACCTCAGTCTGTTCCGGACCCCGGCTCTCTTCCCTCGTCGTCGCGGCTTCTCCTGGCTTTGGCCATGGCCACAACAAAGGATCTCAGCGGGCCACTGTTGTTGTTCAGCAATCCGATCCAGAGAGCAATCCAATCAGTAAGTTTTCCTTAGTCCAATGTCAATGATTGACTGACGGTCATACACATATAATGCACCAACAGTTGGTGCAAATAAAACTCATACGAGGCAGTTAGTAATTGATGATAAAAATCTGATACAAAACCTCTCGATGTCTCTCTTTCATAGAAAAATGTGTGGTATCTGTGGTGTGCAATTGGTATCGTTAATGGAACACCGTGAGCCTTCAAACATGCCAATAACTGTGCGTAAAAATAATATGTGGACTTGGTGAGATAAATTTTTTTGCGTATTTCATCGAAACTACAAAAACCCTGTTTGTTGAAAACGTCTCCTAATGAGTGTATGCCTTGCTTTTCCCATCTAGGGAATCTTATAGGTTGTTTTCCAATCAAGAGTGCATTGTTATTGAATAAGGGAGTATGATTATGCCATTTATGTGGGATAGAATCTTTTTTTTGTGTTTCACGCCATATCCGGATCGCATGAGTGATTATGGGGCCAAATTTCCGTTCGCATTGCTTAATTGATCATTTGGTGTATACTATGTCCTTCAGCCTATATGGAGCTACTATATTTTCTTCTAAATTTCTCCAGGATACTGATGCTTGGGGATCAAACCATGTTGTCAGTGGTCTTAAAGTGTACGCCTTAAAATTGTGGTAGAAATCTGGAAATGCCATACCACCGTCTGCTTTGTTTCTCTGTGCGGTGGATCTTTTTATACGTGGTGGTTTGTTATTCCAAATAAATTTGTATGTGGAGGAGTGTAATTCTTTCCAGTAACCCTTTGGAGGGGGTAACGGTAGCATTGAGCTGAAGAAGTTGATTCTAGGTAGGACGTCCATCTTAACTATTGATATCCGTGCCTGTACTGAGTTTTTAAGTTTTGACCACCTGACAAGGTCGTATTTGATTTTGTTTTGGATTTTTATGTAATTGTGCTTCACCGTTTGGCTTATGGTAGGAAATATTTCAACTCCCAAGCATCTAAAGTGTTTTACCATAGGTATCTCTACTGGGAGGGTTATATTTCTTTTTGCAGGGGTGTTAAGTGGGAGGAAGGCCGACTTCGGCCAATTTATCCTAAATCCCGATAAATCTCCAAAGTCCTCAATCAACTTAAGAAGATGAGGCAATGCGGTGTTGGGGTTTTGCATGAACAGTATTACGTTGTCCGCATATAAACTAATTTTGTGTTGTGTGCCCTTGATTACGATTGGTTCTATGGATTGGGATTGTCTTATATATTGTGCTAAAGGCTCTAATGATAGATCGAATAGTCCGGGACTAAGAGGGCAACCCTGTCTGGAAGAACGTGATACCGGAAAGATTTCGGAGGTGATTGTGCCTGTTGTAATCATGGCCGATGGGTCTTTGTATAATACTTTAATCATATCAATGAATCCTTTTCCTAACCCCATCCTTTCTAATACTGCCCATAGATACGACCATTCCAACCTGTCAAAAGCTTTCATTGCATCCAGGGACAGCATCGCCTTAGGTGTGTTGTCTTCCTTGTTAGCATCTAGTACGTGTAGTAATCATCTTATGTTATCAGTGATCAAGCGGCCTCTTATGAAGCCAGTTTGGTCCGGATGAATTAAAGACGTCATATGTTTTTGTAGTCTGATGGCTAATACCTTAGAGTACAGTTTAATATCGGTTCCGAGGAGGCTTAAAGGTCTATAACTACCGCACTCGGTGGGGTCTTTGTCTTTTTTAAGGAGGACTGTTATGAGTGCAATATTGTCATTCTTATGGAAGTTCCCCTCCTTGACTGAGTATAAAATCATATTAAGTAATAGGGGTCCAATTACATCCCAGCATGAGAGGTACATTTCTGGTGGGATACCGTCTCTTCCAGGAGCCCTACCACTTTGCATTTCAGATATGGCCTCCCTAAGTTCATCTAGTGTGATCGGTGTTTCTTCTAGCGTCATCCTCTGAAAGTTTAGGGAGGTTAATTTGATTAAGATATGTGTCCATTTTGTTTTGATCAAAGGTCGTTTCTGATTTGTATAAGTTGGAGTAGAATTCTTTGAATGTCGTGTTTATTTCTTTGGGTTCTGTAACAAGTCCTTGTTGTGCTCTAATGGTAGTTATATCTGCAAATTTTGCGTTGACTCTTAATCGCATAGCTAATAGGTGACTTGGTTTGGAACCTTGGGAGTACTGCTGTTGTCTTGTGCTACGTATTTGCATTTCAGATTGTTGTCTGTATATGGCGTTAATCTCTTTTAGTATATTGACTTGATTTTCCAGTCGAACCGAGTTGTTTTATTGTAAAGAGTTAAATAACGTTGAGTAAAGCGTTTCCAGTTCAGCCAGTTTTGAGCATCGATTCTTGCGTATTTGGGAGGAAAAGCTATCAGTGAAATCCTTGATCATTCCCTTTGCCGACATCCATAATATTCTGGGGTCCTGCACCGAATTCGCATTCATCCGTAGGAATACCGTAAGAGCTTCTTTGATTTGTGTAATGAATTCCTTGTTATTATGCAGCATCGTGTTAAATCGCCATCTTGGGGCTCGGGATGATAGTATACCAAATGTTCCTTTTAGGAGTAAATAACAGTGATCTGATAATGCATTGGGTATCATTTCCACATCGTAGTTATCAAATAGTCTCGGGGATGTAAAAACGTAATCTATTCTGGATAATGTGTTATGTCTCGCAGATCGACAAGAGTACTTCCGGGTCGTGGGGTTGAGTGATCGCCATAAGTCATTTACACCTGTAATCTTCGACCAATCCTTTAATGCATTAGATGAATTTTTTTGTTCGTTGGAAAAGGAGGGGTTTGATTTGTCCATCCTTGGATTCCAAATGGCATTAAAATCCGCACCAATTATAAATGAGTATTCGGGAAGGTCTAACATTGCTCTGGTAAGTGTAGTGAAGAAACTAACTTCGTATAAATTTGGGGCGTATACCGCTACCAACGCTATTTTCCTGTTCTTGTGTAAAATGTTTGCTATAGTTATCCGACCATCTGCATCAGACCATACTCCCTTCAATTCAATATTCAACTTCCGTCTAACGACTATGGCTACTCCCCAAGTTCTCGTTCCAAAGGAAGAGTGACTAATGTTATGATATGTGTTGTCCGCTAACGTATCTATGTCTTTCTCTAAAATGTGCGTTTCGCTTAGCAGAGCCACGTCCACCTGTTCTTTTTTCATCAGTGTGAGCACACTTTTGCGTTTGTGTTGATTATTTATTCCACCAGTGTTCCAGATCATTATATTCAAACTAGCCATAATCTATACATGTTGTTGTGTAGTTGTTGGTAATGCTTCTGGAGTGCGAAGCAACAATAGATGTACATCCAACTATTGAGGTCCCGTTGAGAGCCGAGCTTAAAAACATACATATATACAAATAAAAATCCCCTATTCCCCCCTCCCACCGAGAATCGTACAGGACTGTGTTCCATGAACACAACCTTCGCGTATAACTCCCTCCGTTAAACCACCGGATATCCCAGAATGATCCAATTATCCTTAACTTTCCTATGTATACCATAGGATCTAACATTCTAAATTCTACCATAAGTAGAATGTCAACTGTGGCTTGGCCACTCTCCCGTTAAATAAAAATTAAAAGATAAAACTAAAAATAAAGACCAAAAATAAGCTTCAATTATCATACCATAATCACTTACATTTTATAAGAACTTGTGTAATTTATAATAACCCAAGAATAATATAGAGGTATTGAACCTCAATAAATGAGAAAAAAAAAACATTAACTTAGATCTTGAAAGAGCTTTGCTATGCTTAAACACCTAGAGTATAAATTGGAGAAGTAGTGGAAATATTTCCAATTAATAAAAAGCTGTTTTTAAATACGTATATGCAGCATTTCCCCTGGCCAGGGGTGGGCGATGATCCGTTGTGAAGAATGTTATTCCGAGATGGGCCCACCGGTCCTCAGCCAGCCGCTGCTGTGATGGTTCTGTGGTTCTGCAGCTAGATGCTATTGGTTATTCCCCCGAAGGTCTTCTGGCTGTATGTCTGGCCACATATTGCTGTTATTCCAGAATGTTCCATATATCAAAGAATGTTTTAAATGTTCTAGATTATTCCAATATGTCGTTTTTACAGTGTTAGAATGTTCCAGTATGTTCCGGAATGTTGTTAGAATTCCATACTCTTAAAATAAGGACCGCTTCAACGTCATGCTCATCTTCTCTGTATCGTTCCAATTTTAAATCCAATATGTCCGCAATAATAAAAGTCCAACGGGGAAAACATTCAATAACTCAGAGCTCGTGGGTCTCTCTGTCCCAAATCAGCTGTTCATTAAAGTTTATACGATATGGTGTCCATGCCTAACAAAGATTAAAAGGCTGTTTACTATCCTGCATTTTGTGCTGCCATATATTTGACTGCATCTTCAGGCGAGTTGAGGAAAACCCTTTCTCCTTGTTTATCGACGATACGAAGTCTTGCAGGGTATATTAATATGGGTTTGTATTTCTCCAGATAGAGTTGAGACATCACCATCTTGTACTTGGCCCGCAAGATCACCACATCCGACAATAATCTTCAAAGAAGTGTATTGACATATCCTTGTGTTTCAGATTGCCTTTCATCCTGCGAGTCTCCCGAATGATAATTTCTTTTATTCTGACTTGACGCAGGACAGCCATGATCACTCTGGGTCTGACGTTATTGTCGTTGGATCGGGTGCCCAATCTGTAACACTGCTCCACCTCAGGTACCGTAGGAAGGATTGTTGGTCCCAGGATTTTCTGTAATTCTGTCGCAAACGCTTCAGGATGTGTGCAGCTCACCGACTCGTCCAGTCCGACTATACGAATATTCAACTTGCGATTTTGATATTCCATCTCGAATATTTTAGCTTTTTGTCCTTCATTGATTCGCTTAAGCTCAGCCGTTATATCGTTGAGCTCCGTCTTGAGTTCTTTGTAGTTTCCCTTCATCTCAGCCGTTAGTTTATCGTTGATATCAGCTACGTCTTTGTAGATCCAACTGAAATTCTGTTGGTGTTGTTCTAAACCAGTTTCCAGTGCTATGGTGCGCTTAATATGTGCGTCGGCATCCACCCTTAGTGTAACTGAGGGGTACAATTCCCTGACTGTATTGATAAGTATGGTATCATTAAACCACTACCGCTTTATGTACTTTAATTACTGGCCATACAGTACATGATATATAAATATGATGAACACTTCCCACAATAAATCGGTTCCACACAAAGTTATAATTAAGTATTTATTGCAGCAAAAGGTACATAATATACTTCTCCATTATACTTTGAATGCACTTGTAAGGCAAAGGAATGTGCGTAGGCAAATCAATAATGAATGTCCATTCTCTGGTTACGCAGGAGGTAATTATACGACCTGAATCTTAGGGAATTATATCTATGGTGCACTGGTAATATATAGCGGGAGATACTGAAGGGTCCCCCCGGTTGTAAGCCAGCAGGGGTAGAGGATCTGTCGGTAGTAGAGAGTCTGGTCAACGATGACTAAGGAGACTCCAAGTACAGGAGACGGTGCAATAGTCTCTTGATCCACAGACGAATACAGCTGTTCTCCGTAGACTGTAGCTCCACAGTGAAGAAAGCTAGCCTGCCTCAGGCTCTCTGAGGCGCAGACTCGACGTGGCTCCTCACAGGGTAAATCCCACACACGTGTAGGCGTCGGCGATTCTCCGCTCCATAAATCACAGGACCAAAACAAATATAATCCAGCCGTAAATGGCTATGCAGTCGTCGGGTAGATTAATCCAGTGTACATGTCCACACGATCCTCGTCTAGGTCTCCTCGGGTGAAAGCGCCATGAAAGCAGCCCAGCCTGGATAAGCACTCTAGCTGGTACGAGGAAGCGTTGGTGATGCTGGTCACTGTAGAACTTTAGCCGCACGATACACTATACACAAATAGACTATTACTGACTTAATAGAAATATGTCGCACTCGACGGTATAGCGCCAAACTCTGACACTTCAGTTATTAATTCGCACGCGGTCTCAATGCTCTATTTGGGGCCAAAACAGGCCATACTTCACCGCACGTAGTATCGTGGGTGAGGCTCCAACTTATTGGGTAACTCTGTTTCTCTAAGACTAACGGCTAAGTTTCTGACTAAGTGCTTCTGTATTCACCTGCGCCATATTTATATGCACGGCGAACAATCTAGTGCCAACCTCATTTCTGTCTCGTATTCTTGGGCAAGGCCGGGCATGTACAGACATGTCTTGACGGTGGCTTTGAACCTGACTCTGGAGGCATGGCCCTGGCGCCTGTGGACCGCTGTCCAATAGGAGAATGAAATATTATGGTCTGTACTAGGCTAAAGGGATATTCCGTGTATATGTACAAGGAATATACAAGGGATATCAAAACGATATACAAATACTATGCAATATATATCAATCAATAAATATATATATTCGGTTTAATCTGATCCTTTGTAACACTTAGCGCTTCTATTTTGCATTCGATAGATTCTTTGATAGCATCTACTTTTTCGGTTATTGTCTTCTCCATTTTTTTCATTTCCCGGATGATATATTCTGTATCTGCGGAGGTGTTTATAGGGGTTGAGGAGGATGCCATCTCGTCAATATCCTCTGCTATTTTGCGCACGTATCCCGCGACCATAGCTTGGTTGGTGCGCTTGGTTTTGCAATCGTTTTATCTTTCCTTGTTAATGGCATCTAGAATCTTTCAGTCAATATAGTTAGTTGGTAATCTCAGTTGATATATGCGTCAAGTTTTAAACGCATTGGTGGTATATAAATATGTTTAAAAGAAAAAAAAAAAAAAAAAAAGGGTGAGCTGCTGTGTCACATGTGACTTACTCCATTCTATAGCTAAACCGGAAGCCAGCATGATGTTTTATAGATGGCTAGGTTAAACACGGGTTTTTGTTTTTAAGAGGGGGGGTTTGATTTGATTGAAGTTTATTTCAAATATGCAACACAACAAACAAACATCAAGTACATCAACACCTCTCGTGTGTGTGTGTCTTTATGCAGATCTTTATGCAGTTTTAAAGCACCTTGGCTTTGTTCTGAATGCACTTTGTTGTAGTTATCCTACAGAGAAAAGAAAATGCACTTGACTTTAATGCACATTTTGTTGTATGCAAAGAGAAAATGTTTAAATTGTACAATCTTTCAGCAGTCAGTCTGGAATTAATGTATGCATTCAAAAGTGCTGAATAAATGTTTTATGGGCCCATAAGTGATTATTAATATTATTTAAGTTGCCATAATCATGTATTTTGCCATAATCAGGTAGCAAAAATATATATATATATATATTTATATTAATCATTTTCGGCCTTTCGGCATTCGGTTTTCGGCCAACTGTTTCCTATTTTCGGTATCGGTTTCGGCCAAGAATTTCCCATTCGGTGCATCCCTAATTATTATCATATTTTTATTGTTGTGTAATAAGTCTAGTTTGGACTAATAGTCTAGTTTTCACACAATATTAACATCTGTGGCTGCTGATAATGGCTTATCCTCGTTTTCTGGTGATGATGGACCTATGTACAGGAATGTGGGAAGGGCCAATTGTAGGCTCGCCACCACTGAGCTTTTAATTAGAAACGTCTGGCCCTCCCCATGCGTCTGTATGTAGGTCCAATATCACCAGGAAATAAGGCTTATAAATCTTATGGAGTTAACAAACATTTCTATCAGGAAAGACTAGGTTTACATAGTTGAATTATAGCTTTTATTTTCACATAACAAAAGAAATCACTGAAATTATAGTTACAAGAAATGCACAACATAATTTGTCCTTTTCCTGTAAAATCAACTGAAGAGTTGCATACTGAAACGGCACACATTATATACAAATTGTAATGAGAGAACTGTCAAGTCCATGCTATGCCACAAATTAATTGGCACACTAACATAATAAAAAAACAAGCAATACTCTCAATAAGTACATTGTATATCATATTTCACTGCTTCATGTGTAACGCTGTTTATGTGAGAAATGGCAATTACTGGCAAATGGACAAGACAAGCTGAATGACATAATTCTCCGGGATCGTTTAAATCTGTTGTTTTGATGCATTAATTTAGTCTATGATAGTGATGGATAAAACAGCGAGATGGCGATCCCATTCAACTCAGTGTCAGCCGAAGTGAACGTTTCCACACTTGGCACCAATGAGCGTTCATGTACTAGTGATCACCCTTCCTTCTTTTATAGTTTCCTTGTTGAGAACTCAAAAATACGTCTTGTTAAGTCCATGAGGGCTCAGTCCACAGGTCTGTTGCTTGGACATTGAATTGGGATGTAGCCTTTTCAGGCTCAGTCCATCTGCTCTAACTGAGGTATCCTCCATCAGAATCTCTCCAGAGGTAAACTTCTGCCTTCCATCTTATCTTGTTTTATATTCACCTTTTATTTCTTTGGAAAGCTTTTCTTGCATTTCTTTTTTAGGTGTAGGGCTTGGATTTCTTCTTCAAATGAGTTTACCAATGTCCTTAAGATCAGTCTTTGGCTGGCTACTCACACACTAACAACGCGTGACTCACAAGAGGAGTTTTCAAGGGGCAATGTCTAATCCACTGTCCGTGGTGCTGAACTGGACAGTGGAGAGGTGCTGAACTGAAAAGTCTAATTTCTCTCTCTCCAACATTCAATTATACAAAAACAAAGACTGAAACTGATATCTATCTAACAGAATGTTTAATTCTAGTATCATAGAATTGTTATGCATTTTACTAAATTTACTTGCCAATTGGCAATATATTAATATTGTGTGGGCCAGATGGTAAGCTTTGCCGGGGCTGCCAGTTGACATTGCATGACCTAATAGTCACTCACTCACTCAGTTTCCCCTCATGAAAATCTGTCCTCATGCTTCCCCTCTAACACTATGGGTCCTCAATGAAAAAGTAACACAACCGTCCATGTGGAGGGTCTAACAAACTTTGAAGCGGACAGGAGCTCAATGGTGTGTGTCAAGCTAGCGACAACAACAAAATGAGTTCCGGTCAGAATCTTTCAAAATAAAAGCTGCAACAAATATGTATTTTCCGCTTTTTCTGGATGATAATATAATTCATTGTTGTTTTTCTTAAAGCAATGTTGTCCGTAGAGGAATTTCAATCAATAAATCTACATTTTCTCACAGCGGGTACAGGGAATTATTTTTAAGTAAGTAAGCATGCTAAGTTGTTGCATGAGAACACAGTTTGATACAAAAAAGATTATAGGAGA
This sequence comes from Notolepis coatsorum, assembly GCF_963971535.1. Lineage (NCBI taxonomy): Eukaryota > Metazoa > Chordata > Actinopteri > Aulopiformes > Paralepididae > Notolepis > Notolepis coatsorum. The sequence goes on along the minus strand of NC_140165.1, from coordinate 89,909,203 downwards.
GAAGGTTATATACAAATGTACTGGAGCAAAGGAAGGAGAAAGATATGAAGGAAAATAAAGATATGAAAGAGAAAGTAACATACTGATATCCTGATGGTCTGTGGGCTCCTCCTTCAGCACAGTGGAAATATCCTGATGGTCTGTGGGCTCCTCCTTGGGTGGGTCTAGCGGGTCCTGAGCCTCTTCCTTTTTAATCATCAGTAGGTCGCTGGGTGGATCTGGGACAGAGGAAGACAGACACTAAGTATTTATATTGTGCCAGTATTATTAACCATGTATATTCATACTCCAGTGGTCCAGGGTTTTTCCTGCATAAATCAATTCCCGGGCAGCCTCCATAAAAATTTATAAAATAAAGTGTAATCCTTACTATCAGAAAAGCCCAGTCCTCAGTGCCTGAGAGCAACGGTCTAATGTACATTCATGAAAGACAATGTAGTTGCTTTGATGAAAGATATACAAAAGCAAATTATAAGAAATAAATAAAACTTCAAATGAGGCAAGTTTATATATATATATCATGTTAAAACTTGCATTTTGTGGAGATTTAGGCTATGTGTCTACTAAAAGCCTTTTTTTCAAGGCGGACCACTTTGAAAAAAGAAAAGGAAAAGCTCAGAGCATTTTCCTGAGGCTCGTGACTGCCGCGGCTCCGCCCCTTCCTCGATGAGTTACCTTGATGAGCGCGCTCCTTTCCAAAAGTTGAACTAGTTTCAACTCTATGCGCTGAGAGCGCTCCGCCCAAAAACGCTGCCGCCGAGAGCTCATAAACGCGAGGCACGGGGCTGGGAAAAGGAGCGCGCCTGTAGCATAGAAATGAATGACAGAAAGGAGTTGACAACTCAGAAAACGTCCGCTATGGACACAAGCCCTTATACAATACTTTCTTTCTCTCTTTCTAACACACATGCACAAACACACCATTTGTCCCTCTCCTTCTCTCTTGCCATCACACACACACGCACAATTGCATACACATAGCCTTCACTATGTACACACTACAGTACACACACTACCCCCCCCTCGCTCTCTCTCTCTACACATATGCACACACAAAGCTCTCATAAGTATGTCATTATACAGATATCTCTGTACACATCATATCTACAATTCATATTATGTATGTAAATGCTCCACTTGTTTTGTCTACTCTTCTGTATAAATACTTAGCTCACCGTTCTTTAGAGATCTAGGGCCTGTAACCCAGGTCTCTCCATGTTGCTGTAACCAGGTCGCCTGTTACTGTTCCGCAACTGTAAGTTACTTCCGGGGTAGGCCTGATTGGCCCCGACAGGCACGTGACAGGCGCGGCCACGCCCCGCGGCAGCCTCAGGACGCGCAACGAGGCTTCACCTTTCCGCCTTCACCGCCGCCCGCCGCAGAGGAAGGAGGCAGGAGTTCGCGGCGCCTTTCACATCGCAGTCGCCTTAATAATAATAATCGCGCCGCAGTCATGCAATCATTTATCATTTAACATTTGAAAGGCATACATTGTTGTATGAAATAAAATAGTATAGAGACATATGTACAGCGTCGCGATCGCAGTCATCAGTCATAATAATCGCGCCGCAGTCATGATGCAATCATTTATCATTTAACATTTGAAAGGCATACATTGTTGAAGGCAAGATCTACGCATTGAAGCGTTGAGAGAAAAAGACAGCCAAGATTGTATTTTAAACTAAATGACTTTTATTTGCCTGTATTCTAATTACATGCGCTGCTTTGGTCAAACATTAAAACGTCAAAGTAGAACTATTATGTACTTTAAACGTTTCTCCAGGTACATTCTGAAGAGCACACCGCTGTATGTTGGAGAACCAGCGGTCTTCCTCACTCGAGTGAGACTAAAGCCGTGCACAGCTCAGCCCTGTGAGACGCTTATGTCTGCGGGGTACAGTAAACGTTTCTCCCGGTACATTCTGAAGAGCACACCGCTGTATGTTGGAGAACCAGCGGTCTTCCTCACTCGAGTGAGACTAAAGCCGTGCACTGCACAGTCTCTAACAGTGTAACAGTAAGAAGCATTTTGGATAAAAGTATTCTGTACTTCTGTATGACAACAATGTATGCCTTTCAAATGTTAAATGATTAAATGATACACAGCGAAATCTACGCTCTCGCCTCTCATCCTGCTTTCGCCAACGGCAGCGATGTGAAAGGCGAAGCGAACTCCAGCAGTAGCGCGCTTACTCCTGGGGCTGCCGCGGGGCGTGGCCGCGCCTGTCACGTGCCTGTCGGGGCCAATCAGGCCTACCCCGGAAGTAACTTACAGTTGCGGAACAGTAACAGGCAACGCAGGTCGCGTGAATATTAAAGGCAACCAATACTCTCGGCAGCCCACTTGTCCTTCCGCATTGCTCTGATTGGCCGAGCGTGCGCATAGGCAATGCCTATGTGTTCACTGTTGTGTTACGCCTTCTCGGCATAAGCCCCATAATAAGACCGTCTCTGGCTTCGTCCAGCGGACACCAGAGCTCAGCGATGCCGCTCGCGGCAGCATATTCTCCCCGCTGGCGATCGGAGCACGGAGGGTCGTGGACCCGCGCCGCAGCCGCGAAGCCGGCGATGCGATTTTTTATTGGTTTGTCATAACAAACCAATTACATAATCCAACATATGTGTAAAGAAACAACATATTCCAGTTAACGGTATATTTTTTTAATGATTCGTTACGGCGTAATCAATACTTCCATTTGTATAAATTGGGTTAAGCAGAGCGCAGTATTCCTGCCTGGCTGATCTGGATGCATCTCGGCTGAGGAGCGCGTCGCGGCTCATGCGCGCGCTTGGCCAATCAGAGCAATGCGGAAGGACAAGTGGACTGCCGAAAGTATTCACGCAACCAGGTCTCTCCATCATCTACCCAGAAGACAACACTGCTTCTTCATTTGTGATTCAGTGGTGGTTAGAACACAGAACCGTACATTACTGCCACCTAGTGGAAAGAGTGATTGATTGATTGATTTTATTGTGGATTAGAGACATCATCCAAGGGATAAAAAAAACATGATAAAAATGCAAGCACTTATTTCCATCATGGTCCCTGGTATTAAAAAACAGGATATACATCAACATAAAACATCATAAAACATTAAGATACAATATGCATATACAGTTGAAGATAAAAGAATAATAAATAAATATGCTACCCTCTCTTTCCTATGCCGATAACCATGATCGTACATACTTTTTGAAACCAGTTAACCCGGGGGCCTGTTTGATGGGGATCAGTAACCCCATTACAGAATAAATCGGGAGCCATTAGGTGACAGTATACATAAAGAGTACGGTCAATTGCCCTTATGCGTGTCGTAGTAGACCATCGGCCCCAAATGGCGTAATAATAATAATAAACTTTATTTGTATAGCACCTTTCATACAGAAACTGCAACTCAAAGTGCTTCACAACAGAAAAAAAGACGGGTATAAAATGAGCACATAAAGTCTAGACATATAAAATCACAGTTTTTCACATTAGGATCTAACATCCCAACAGGCCACCTTGTTTATGGTTTGATTCAGTTTTAAATAGACAAAAAAAAGAGTAATATAAAATAGACAGAGTAAAATAGTGCACATAAAGTGCAGACATATAAAGTCACAATTTTTTACAGTGCAATAAAAAATGTCTGAATTACTGTTTAAAGTCGTCTTTACCTTCTCTGTTTGGTATCCACAGTTTAAAACTTGACAGTCTTCCCTCCTGTTTGATAGCCACTTTGACCCTTCGAACATCCCACTCAGGGCAAACCTCCCTCTCAGGGCGCAGTTCCCTCTCTCAGGATGCAGTTCTGGGCCTGGGTCCTACACAGTTTTAAAGCCTGACAGTCTTTCTTGTTTGATACCCACACAGTTTAATACCTGACAGTTTTGAACCTGTAATAAAAAGAGTAAAATAGTACAGTGCAATAAAATAGTATAATAGAGTAGATAGTAATATTATGCAACAGTGCAGTGCAATAAAATGTTAAGTAAAATGATGCAAAGTGAAGTGCAGTGCAATAAAATAGAATGGACAGAGTAAAATACTATCGTGCTACAGTACAATCAACAGCGGAGTGTATTAAAAGGCTATGGTGAAGAGGTAAGTTTTTAGCTTATTCTTTTAAATATTAAGAGATCTAGCTTCCCTAATGTCCATAGGTAGTGTGTTCCATAACTTTGGTGCATAGTTTGCAAAGGCTGCATCCCCGATTCTCTTTAGGCTGTGGTTTGGAACCTTCAATAGACCAGTAGTAGATGATCACAATGTTCTAGAAGGCACATACCGTAATTCCTCTAATAGTAACCGGGTCTCAAATACAAACCGGGTCTCTATTAACGGCCGGGTGCGCTCTTGAGCTAAGCAATTATAAGCCGGCCTCCTAATACAAGCCGGGTTACTAATATACTGAGCTGCATACTGAGCTAGTTACTTGATTTCACTTTGAAAACGTTGAAATGACCAGTGACCACCTGTAATTGCACTGTTTACTATTTCATACAGTACTTGGTTTCAATAAATGAACCCAGTACATTTTACTGGGTTCAAACTGACACAAAATGTTGATTTATTCATTATGATCCGTTTGAAAATTTGAAATATAGGCCTCCCTCTTATACAGGCCTCCTCCTAATACAAGCCTGGTACCCGCTACAGTTGAAACAAATACAAGCCGGGGTTACTATTAGAGGAATTACGGTAGTTGTCTAGAGAATTAGCAATGTAGCTTGGTCCTGTGCCATTTAGTGCTTTGTACATAAGGAGGACCACCTTGAAATCGATTCTAAATGTTACCGGAAGCCAGTGTAGGTTAGCTAATACTGGACTGATGTAGTCTCTCCTCTTGGTTCTAGTTAGTAGCCTAGCTGCCGAATTTTTAATGAGTTGGAGTCGTTCTGTGGTTTTCTTTGGGAGGCCAGTGAGGAGTGCATTACAGTAGTCAAGTCGGCTTGAGATAAAGGCATGGATCTGTTTTTCAGCATCTTTTTTTATTCATAAACAGCCCTACCTTAGCTATGTTTCTAAGGTGGAAAAATTATGTTTTTGTCACCTTGTTGATGTGTGATTTAAAGCTTAGGTCTGAGTCTATTATAACACCAAGACTTGTAACTTCGGGTTTGATCCAAGGAGTAAGTTGCCCCATATTGCTCTGTAATATTTCTCTTTTTGTTATAGGACCGACTACTGGGATTTCAGTTTTGTCCTCATTTAATTTGAGGAAGTTGTTCGTCATGTGTTACGGAACGGGAGTACACACTTTATCTCTATTGTATCATCGATTCTGTAAAATATTGTGTTGAGGTTCTATCGGTTCTCATGTTGCCTGCAACTTCCTGGATGGAAATTAATTCAAACAGTATAACAATAAAAAAAAATGAAATCTCAAAATTGCCCAAGTCAAGAAAAATAAATAAATGGGGGTGGCTGGATGGCGCAGCGGAGATTGCGCTCGTCACCAATGCAAGAGACTCCGGTCTCGAATCCGGTTGTCAGCATTGCCTCCGTCTTGGGCCAGCCGTCATACTAACTCAATTGGCAGAGTTAGAGGGTGAAAGTCGATGGGTGGGGATTTGGACGTTGTGGACAGCGACTCCTACGGGTCGGTTGGGTGACGCCTGCACAGCAGAGACAGGAAGTAGCAGGGGTAGTGTGAGCCTCCCATGCGTTACACCTCGCCACTGAGAGTCCGCGCTGGCAGGTGAAAAGATGTGACAGGCTGCCTCCTTGTGTACCGGAAGGGACACGTGATGCAAGGCTTCTATCCTCCCTACAACCGACCAGTGGGGGGCATAGTCGAGCAACGTTCAAGACAGGGGAGGGGAGAATTGGAAATATGAAATTGGGATGGGAGAAAAATAGAAACAATTGAGAAAAAGTGGATAAGAAAAAAAAATTATCATCATTATTTGTATTTATTTATAATGTGTTTTTAGTAACATTCTTTGTTTGCCTCATTGGATTGAATTGCAGGGTGCAGAGCTGTAGTAATAATCTTGAGCACCCAGAAAAACCCAACTCACCAACTTGTGGTTGGACTAGATTTTATTCAGAATTGATGGTAAGATACAGAAATGGGGACTCGAGTTTAAGTCGCATGCAAATCAACTTGACATGACTTGAAACTCATACCCTGGCGACTTCAGACTTGAGTCAAGACTCAAGATTAGGGACTTGTTCATTAGTGAACCATGTAAGAGAATGGCACAGCCTAAATAAATAAAACATTTTATTTTTATTTCATTTTCAAGGTAATATTCTGTGAATTGTGCCTGCATTGACCAAAAAGAGCAGTCATCCAAACATATGTGTGCCTGTCAATCGGACCCTTAACAACTTTGAGTGCCAGGGACGCGTTGTCGTTAGTTCATGCCGCCAGTTGAGTGCCACCAACGCTATATAGCATTTGTTTGTCGTATTTTTTTTTATTAGCTATTTGAATTCATATTTCATCAATCGAGCCTCACGCTAGTGTTGCAGACTCTCTCTGAGCTCAATTGGGAAAATACCGCCCCCTATCGTCTCTCCCTGTGTAACTGCACCACATTGGTTTAGACCAGTGGTCGATCTTTGAGACCTTCCCTGTAGATCAGGGAGGGGCAACTGGCGGCCCGCGGGCCGCATGCGGCCCTCACCGACGTTCCATGCGGCCCCAGGCCAATATAAAAAAAAAAAAAAAAAAAAAAAAAAAATTATAATATTTTTTTATTTTTTTGTATTGTATTCGACTAAGAAGAGTTGGCAGTCAACTATGACTCCTTTCGATCGATTAGTCGACTATTTGACTAATAGGGGTCAGCCCTAGTGTGCACATATTCAACGCTGTTGAAAGTGCCGTGCAGCAATATGGGGGTTTTGATAAACTGTCGGCTGTTGTTACCGATGGATTCGCCGGGCTTCTAAGGCAGAGTGGCGTTGAGTGTCCAATGCTGCACTGCATTATACATCAGGTAAGTTCGCTAACATAATTTCCATCTATTGTGCGTCACTATAATGACCAATGCGAGTCGAGTGTAGTCAAATTATATGCGAGAGTCGTTAAATCGTTTTTCTTTTTTTTTATCTGATATAGGAGGCTCTCTGTGCCAAGAAGCTTGAATACAGCCATGTTATGGATTTGGTTACCAAGGTTACCAATCTAATTCGTGGAGGCAACAGGTCACTAAACCATAGAAAGTTTGTCTCCTTTTTGGAAGAGATGGACACTGATTATGGCGACTTGCAGCTACACACAGAAATCCGATGGCTGAGCCGTCGGAAAGTACAGGAGCGACATTGAAACACTGCAAATGCAATTCAATGATCGGTTTGAAGATTTCAACGGCATGCAGTCACGGATAGCGCTGTTTGCCGGCCCCCTCACCGCTACGGTGTCAGAGCAGCCCCCACCGTTGCAGCTTGAACTGTGCGAGCTATGAACTGTGCGAGCTACAGTCAGATCCTTTTTTTCAAGCAAAGAGAAATGAGAGGGGAATTTCGTTTTGGAAACTGCTACCTGAGCCCCGCTTCCCACTCCTCAGGGACTTTGCCCTCTCTATGGCCAGTATGTTTGGGAGCACATACATACGTGAGAGCAATTTCTCAAACATGAAGCACATCAAGTCAAAGGAGAGAAACAGGCTGTCGGATGAAACATTATTTCATCTGATACAGATTGCATGCACAAACATTGAAGTTGACATTCCTGCTATTGTGCGCCAAATGGAGAGACCACAAGTGTCTCATTAAAGACAGGGGGGGGAGGAGATGATGAAGAGGTGTAGAGGGGGGGAAGGAGATGATGAAGAGGTGTAGAGAGGGGGGGAGAGATGATGAAGAGGTGTAGAGAGGGGGGGGGGATGATGGAGAGGTGTAGAGAGGGGACCATTATTATTATTATTATAACCATTATTGACCCACTGTGGGGCGAGGGTGAATATCATGCCAGTTTGATTAAGGGTCAATGGGAGGCATGTAGTATTGCACTTTACTTTACTTGCACTTTACTTGTTTACTTTTGTAGTGTTCAGATAACACTAATAACACAAACACAAAGCAGCATTCCTGCTGCATTTCACTACAACAGTAAATCAAAAGTGCAATAATAAATGATTTTGTTAAATGTATAAACTTGTATCCTGCTACTAAACAAAACATTCCTGAGTGCTTCATATCCATAACATGCATTTCAGTGTTATAATGTTTTGTTTAGTAGCAGGATAAAAGTTTATACATTTAACAAAATCATTTATTATTGCACTTTTGATTTACTGTTGTAGTGAAATGCAGCAGGAATGCTGCTTTGTGTTTGTTGAGCAGTGGGCTTTAAGTTCATACATTTATTTTATTAGAAGATATACAAAGATAATTGATCATTTTTGTATATATTTGGGGTTACAGCAATACTTTTAAATTCAGCTGTTTATAAATTCATAAAGTTGAAATTGCATTACTAAATGCATTTGAAATGGAATAAAAACAAAGTTACAACAAATTATAATTGTTTATATACCTTATTTATCACATCTGTGACTATTATGGGCTATTTGAGTGATGGGGTACTACTGGCGGGACTGCCGATAAACAATGCGGCCCCCCAGATTGATTGTGGACATTTTGTGGCCCTCACCATATACAAAGTTGCCCACCCCTGCTGTAGATCTTTCCCTGAAAAAAGTGTATCTTTCCCTGCGAGTCCACATTACAGTTCTACTTTTGTTTTGATGTGAAAAGTGATGCTGCATAAGATTACTGCACTTAGCACTGACTGAGAAAGTACATATTACAGTTCTACTTTGACAAACATATTTACAATTAGCATTTTCTAATGTTAATAATATGAGAATCCACATTACAGTTCTACTTTTGTTTTGATGTGAAAAGTGATGCTACATAAGAGGACTGCACTTAGCACTGACTGAGAAAGTACATATTACAGTTCTACTTTATAAAATGCTAATTGTAAATATGTTTGGCAATGTTAATAGGAGAAGGTCCACATTACAGTTCTACTTTTGTTTTGATGTGAAAAGTGATGCTGCATAAGATGACTGCACTTAGCACTGACTGAGAAAGTACACATTACAGTTCTACTTTATAAAATGCTAATTGTAAATATGTTTGTCAATGTTAATAATATGAGAGTCCACATTACAGTTCTACTTTTGTTTTGATGTGAAAAGTGATGCTGCATAAGATGACTGCACTTAGCACTGACTGAGAAAGTACATAAATGTTCTACTTTGACGTTTTAATGTTGGACCAAAGCATTGCATGTAATTAGAATACAGGCAAATAAAAGTAATTTAGTTTAAAGTACAATCTTGGCTGTCTTTTTCTCTCAACGCTTCAATAGGTAGATCTTGCCTTCACCAAAAAAAAAGTGATCTTGGGCTTAAAAAGGTTGGTGACCACTGGTTTAGACTGATGAAGGGGGGGGGGGGGGGGGGGGGGGGGCAATTTCATCATGTTACTTCTCCGACGAGGCATCTGAAGAGACCCAAGTGATTCGCCGAGCCGGAAAACGCGTGGAATACATAATTTACAGTACCCAACGCTGAATCAATAAATGCGATCGATATTTGGAATGGCGATCAGGAATTGGAATAATCTTTTTGGATAACATCTGATCTGAGGTAAGCAATTTATTTTACCAGTCTTGGGGTAATCGGATCTATTTTGACCTATATATCAGCGTGTGCCCCATGTGTGTGTGTGTGTGTGTGTGTGTGTGTGTGTGTGTGTGTGTGTGTGTGTGTGTGTGTGCTCGCTGATCAGTAAATGAGAATATATTTTTCAGATCGCTTCTATAGCGTGCATAAGTACACATATACTATAGATAATCTAGCGTTTATTTGAAAACTATTCATAAATAGGCCGAAAAATTACAAAGTTTTTTGTGTATGCCAGAATATTCCAGTAAAGGGCGTTTATCACGGAATCTATATATTTTCCTGAAAAACAAGGGCTTTTCAAAATGCTATAAAACGGAAAAGAACCGATTAAAAAACAATCCGTCTCGACAATGTTGACTGCAAACAAGTCATTACGGGCAGATTAGACACATAGCCATAATTTAAGAGAGAGATTATGCGTTCACAACGCTATCATTGAAGTGGGTGGTGGCATTCAACCATGCTTTACCATGTTAACAAGTGGCACTGATAGTGTTAATGCACACAGAGACATGCGACTGTTAGATATGAATGCACAGAGACATGCGTCTGTTACAGATATTAATGCACACAGAGACATGCGTCTGTTACAGATATGAATGCACAAAGAGACATACGTCTGTTAGATATTAATGCACACAGAGACATGCGTCCTGTTACAGATATTAATGCACACAGAGACATGTGTCTGTTAAGATATTAATGTACACAGAGACATGCGTCTGTTACAGATATTAATGCATTGCACACAGAGACATGCGTCTATTACATATATTAATGAGCTGGATGAATGTAAAAATAAAGCGAATTAGGCAAATATCTTTTTAATTTAAGCTCGTTATTCTTCTAATATCATTTACATTTACATTTAGTCATTTAGCTGACGCTTTTATCCAAAGCGACTTACAAGTTCTGTACGACAAGCCATCAGGAAGGGCACAACTCTATCAGCTGAGCAACAATGTTCATCAAAGTGTTGAGTGCTACAGTGTAGGTTAGTTTATTAGGACAAGTGCATGACAGTACGGTTAGTTAGGGTTAGATTTTTTTTTTTTTTTTTTTTTTTTTTTTTAATTCAGATAATGGTTGAAGAAGTGCGTCTTTAGTCGACGGCGAAAGATTGGACGTGATTCGGCTGTCCTAACTGGGGTGGGTAGTTCATTCCACCATTGTGGGGCAAGGACTGAGAATAGGCGACTTCTCTTTGATGACCCTCCCGGAGCTTGGATAGGAGTAGGTCTGAGGCGGCCAGAAGATGCAGAGCGTAGGGGTCTTGAGGGTGTGTAGTTAGAGACCATTGACCGGAGGTAGGCGGGAGCGGTTCCCTTTGCCGCACGGTATGCTAGGTCGAGGGCCTTGAAGCGGATTCGTGCAGCAATGGGGAGCCAGTGCAGGTCCCTAAGAAGTGGGGTGACATGGGCCGACTTCGGTAGGTTTGAGATCAGGCGGGCCGCTGCGTTCTGAATGAGTTGAAGAGGCTTAGTGGCAGTGGCCGGGAGGCCAGCGAGCAGTGCATTGCAGTAGTCGAGGCGGGAGATGACTGTTGATTGGACGAGGAGTTGGGTGGCTTCTTTTGTCAGGAAGGGGCGTATCCTTCTGACGTTGCTCAGGAGGAATCGGCAGGTTCTGGTCGTCGCTGCGATGTGAGCAGAGAAGTTCAACTGGTCGTCGAGGACAACACCAAGGTTCTTGGCGGTCGGGGACGCAGTCACAGCTGCATTCTCGACTGTGATTGAAAGGTCGGTTAGGGGGGAGGATTTGGCCGGCAGGTGGAGCAATTCTGTTTTGCTTAGGTTCAGTTTGAGGTGGTTGGACGTCATCCAGGCTGAGATGTCGGACAGACAGGCCGAGATCCGCACAGAGACGTGGATATCTGAGGGAGGGAAGGAGAGGAAGAGTTGAGTATCGTCGGCATAACAATGGTAGGAGAAGCCATGAGACGTGATAATGTTACCCAGTGATTTAGTGTAGAGGGAGAAGAGAAGGGGTCCTAAAACCGAGCCCTGGGGGACACCCGTCCGCAGGGGGCGGGTGGCCGACAGGGTCCCTCTCCATGACACTTGGTAGGAGCGGTCATTGAGGTATGATGACAGCCATGTCAGCGCAGAGCCAGCCACTCCCATTCCTGCGAGGGCCGCAAGGAGGATCTGGTGGTTGACTGTGTCGAAGGCTGCAGATAGATCTAGGAGAATCAGGACAGAGGAGAGGCCTTTCGCTTTTGCTAAGTGAAGTGCCTCTGTGACCGCAATGAGGGCTGTCTCTGTGGAGTGACCAGTCCTGAAGCCTGACTGATTAGGGTCTAGGAGGGTCTAGGAGGTCATTCTGTCATAATATAACTCTAGTCCAGTAACCACACAATATGCCCCTGGTAGTCGTGTTGGAAAGAAAGCAGCCTAAATTACGCTCCCTCAGCCCGCAGGAATACTTTCACTTTCTTTTTTTTTTATCCACTTTTTCTCCCATTTTTCTATATTTTCTCCCATCCCAATTTCGTATCATCCAATTCAACCCTCCCCTGTCACGAACGCTGTTTCTTGCCTCCCACAAGCCAGCTGCAATGTGGACTAAGTCATACATAGCACAAGTCCCCTCTGGTACTTGAGGTAACAGCAGTCGCATCTTTTCACCTGCGCAGCTCGATCTCTCAGTGGCGAGGAGTAACGCGTGGGAGGCTCACGCTGCCCCCGACACTTCCTGATTCTACTGCGCAGGCGCACCAACCGACCTGTAGGAGTGGCTGTCCACAACGCCCGATCCCCACCCATCAGTTTCCCACCCCCTAATACGGCCAATGTGTATTAGTATGAACGACCAGCTAAACTGAAAGCAATGTGGAACGCTGGGCTCGAACAGGCAAGCCCAGCGTAGGGCTGGGCGATATGACCAAAAGCGTTAATCGCGATAAAATTATAAAATTATTTTCATATAATTCGATATCGATAATATCGTCGATATAATGTCTGTCAAGTTTAATTAACTTCTTATGCTGCTGCGAATGTCTCAAGTCGAGTTGATGTCGTCATCAGTCCGCGCACGTTAGCAGTTAGCCGACAAGCGGAGTATCTCATGACAATAAATATGACACTAAAATACTCTCTTCCGCCACAATATATTGAAACGAACTGTATACACCACACTACTATAAACGTGGCCTCAGAATTCAAAACACACACATACTCGGCACGTAAATATATAAAACAGTGCCGTGCAAGCTAGTTATCCTAGCCAGCCTGTTGTATCTAAGCGGTGTATTCCATGACAATGTGCTAAATATGACACTAAAATACTCTCTTCCGCCACAATATATTGAAACGACGTCCACTGTATACCCCCACTACTATAAACGTGGCCTCAGAATTCACGCCACACACATACTCGGCACGTAAATATATAAAACATCGCCGTGCAAGCTAATTAGCCTAGCAAGCCTTGTTGTTGAGTGAGTCCTACCTCCTTCCGGGTCTACTTCGCTCTCGGCCATCTCCTTCACTGATTGGTTGTTAGCTGTTGTGCGTAAGCACGTCATCACGTAACGCAGGGCTCCAGACTAACTTTTTTCACCACCGTCCCAGAACCGTCCCGAAATACAGTTTTAACCGTCCCAAAGTGAATGTAAACCGTCCCAATTTTTTTTTATATATATAATATATCAACGTCAATTTGATCATATGGGGACATATATTGTGCTGATAATGGCACAGAGGGTGAGACCAACTGTGTACCGTACCTTTTGATTATTGTAAGCACAAAGATAATAAGCAGCTATAACTAGAACGTGTCGATAATATACAGTTCCAATAATAATAATAATAATAGATCAAATTTATATAGCGCCTTTCATAGAACCCAAGGTCGCTTCACAATCAGGACAAAAAATAGGGCTAGGGAAATAGGGGGGAAAAAGGGGATGAGGGAAGGTTAGGGATAATGGATAATGGACCTAATCTAATCTAAACTAACTGATGGGGAAAAGTCTTGGTCAAAAGGTGTGTTTTTAGAGCAGTTTTGAAGGTGTCCAGGGTTGGGGCGTTGCGGATAACATTACACTTCTGTTATTTAAATTATGTGTCCTTACGTTAGAGTCAGGGGTTGTATTGTTGGATGCAGTTCCCTGTTGGTCAGTGTGTGTCTGTTCTCCATCTTCTTCTGCTGTGTTTATCCTCTTCAAATAGCGCAGCAGATTTGCGGTGCTCTCTTCACTGAGAGGATGCCAGTATAGCGTTTATTTTTATTTTTATAACATTCTGATATTTTCACGGTTCTTGTATAGTGGTCTCGTGCGACTGTCAACTATAATAAATATGGGCTGTTATAAATTGTGTGAATAGTTGTTGTGAGTGCTCGCACTATGTTTCAATATAATCAGTTTTACCATTCATTCATTATAAACACAGACGTAAGGTGTCCACCGCGCGTCCACCGTGTCCACTGTGCTTTTTTTAAAGCTCCGGCCAAAATGCATGGTGACGTGTTGACCAATTTCGGAGGGGGATCCCAATGATATATCAATAAAAACGTACCGTCAGTTCATGTCCAAGGGATTATGTTCACGCACACAGCAAGTATCACCAGTTCCTGGCATTTTTTAACCTCTTTCTTTTTCGATGTCGAGATAAATTTGGGGCTGCTGCAGCGCGACCTGTGGTTTGCTGATCAGAATGGTGGGCGGGAGCTTGATGCTGGATTAGCGTATAGCTGCGTTGGGACGGCGGAGATAGTCATTGGATTCGGCAAATCACGCAACGTTTAGACTTCAGTGAACCCCACATGATAATGTTGCCGTCTCTCTGTCAACTAAGTCGGCACGAGACACGCACCGTTTGACAGCAATATGTGCGCGCACTGACATTCGGCTAATTGACATTTCCTGTGAAAAAAAGAAAAAATCCTCTTCGTCCCGTTTGTGTCCCGGCAATGATTTCTGTTCGTCCCAAATCAATATTTGATCGTCCCCGGGACGACGGGACATCGTTAGTCTCGAGCCCTGACGTAACGTTGGTTGTTGTTAGTGAGTGTGCTGAGCCGAGGCTGAACGGAGCCAAGCTTGGAAAATCGATATATCGAAACTTTGCGACCACGTTTCATGTTTATTTCGAGGAAATAATTTATCGCGATAGTTATCGTTATCGTTTTATCGCCCAGCCCTAGCCCAGCGTCTCCGTCATTCGTGGCGAGCGTCTTGCCCACTACGCCACGTAGCCGCTAATACTTTCACTTTCTATTAACAGTGTATTTGATTTGATTTGATTTTATTTTATTAGGGATCCCCATTAGCTGGTGCGATAGCAACCAGCTAGTCTTCCTGGGGTCCACACACAAAAAAAAACATACAAAAACAATCACTATTGCAAAAACAAAATTAATAAAAGTCAGTACACACAATGCATAATGAAACTACTGTAACAATTAAGATAGCTAAAATTACATTAGTGTAAAACAAAAACAAAAAATTACTTTACAGTGTTAAAACCAATTTAACAAAACTATTTAAGATTATTTTTAAAAGTGAATCTACTGTAAATGCAGCAGAGGTTCCGAGGCAGGCCATTCCAAAGAGTTAATGCTCTAAAAATAAAAGATCTCCCCAAAGCGCTGGTTCTAGGACCTGGCAATTCAAGCTGCCCACTACTGGAACCTCTAGTGTAATGCTCATGCACAGTATTACTAAAAACAATCTGATTATGTATAAAAACAGGTGTTTTACTGCTCATGACCAACTTGAACAGCACAAGTATATTAAAAGACAATCTATTTTCAACGTTAAGCCAAGAGAGGCGGGCATGCATACGGCTCACATTAGACCTTAGTGAGCAGCCCAGTACCAACCGTGCTGCCCTGTTCTGGACCACCTGGAGCTTCCTGAGGTCACCACTGGCAGCAGATGACCACATCGCAGAGCAATAGTCAAGATGACATAAAACTAAACTTTGCACTATCTGACATAAAAGGGGACGGGCAACAAAAGAAGCACATTTCCTGGAAATACCAATTGCTCTTCCCATTTTTAAAACAATATAATTAATATGCTGAGACCAAGACAGAGTGCAATCCAGCATCACTCCAAGGAGTTTAGTACTTTCAACTTGTTGAACTGCCGAATTACACAAGTTTAAATGAAGCTTTGGATTTGTAGATAACCTGTGCCTTGTTCCCAGCACAATACATTTAGTCTTGGAGATATTAAGGACAAGTCTATTACATACTACCCAGTCATGCACAACTTTAAGTTCTCTGCTAAAAAAAAAAAAAAAAAAAAAGTTCTCTGCTCAAAACTTCATTAAGTACATTGCATGATGGTGCAGCGTAATACAATGTTGAATCATCTGCATAAATAACTGTTGTAGCACATTTGGTAGCCCAAGATAGGTCATTAGTAAATACAGAGAAGAGCAAAGGTCCTAGGCAACTTCCTTGCGGAACGCCACACTCTAGACCTCTGCTACTGGACAGGCTGCCATTTAGATACACCACCTGTGATCTAGAGGACAAATAACTTAGTATCCACTTTAAAGCAGAAGAGTTAAAACCATAACATTTAAGTTTCTCAACCAGTAGAGAATGGTCCAGCACATCAAATGCAGCACTAAAATCTAACAGCACAGCTCCCACCAACATAGTGTTATCTATAGCTTTAAGCCAGTCATCAGTCATCTGTATCAAGGCAGTAGAAGTAGAGTGACCAGCTCTATAGGCATGTTGAGAATCTGTTGCAAGCTTGTTTGAAACAAAATACTCTTGAATTTGTGAATGCACCAACTTTTCCATGATTTTGCTCAAGACAGGTAAAATACTTATAGGTCTAGAATTTCCCTCATTAAAAGCAGCTTTGGTATCCTTAGGTAAAGGAAAAACCTTAGCCTCCTTCCACATCTTTGGAAATAGGCCCACATCCAAACATCTATTCATAATATGACATATATTATGACATATTGAAGTTATTTAGTTTATGAAGAACGAATGTAGGCTACAAACTGCATAAACATCTGCGTCATGATCTGACACTGGACTGGATTTACTGATATATTGTTAGAATCAGCTTGTTGATGCAACAGCCGTCTGTTTCTCTAATGCACACTGGTTGCCATTTGTTTTATTCTATCAAGGTTTGTATTTTTCTTCACATCTTACACTACTGGCCAGGAGAGTCAATTGTCTTGGTTTATTGATTGATTTTTATAGTGGAGTAAAAGACAGCATCCAAGGGATAAAAACATGAGACAGTGCAAGCACTTATTTCCATTATGGTCCCTGATTTTGGACATGGACACACATCAACATAAAACATAGAGCATATTTGAGTCAAGTATGAAAAAACGTATTGAAAATGTAAGATAAAGCCTTGTATACAATGATGAACAAAACAATTATACAAGATTGCAGAAAGAGATGTTATCGAAAAAGAAGGAATGTGAACTTACATATATCCTGATAATCTGTGGGCTCCTCCTTCAATCCAGTATAAATGTCCATAGGTGGGTCTGGAGAGTCTAAAGTTTCTTCTTTGTTGATGTTCAGTAGGACGTCTTGGTCCCTGGGTTCTAAAGAAGTCATCTTCTACTGGAGCTGGAGTCCAGAGTGTCTTCCTGTAGGACGTCCTGCCCCCGGTCAGAGTGAGTTACACCAGGTGAGTTCAGGTAGAGAACTATGGAGAGAGGATACTGTAATATATTTATTCATTAATATTCCACTGAAGGATTACAGATCCTTACATCCAGCTCCTCTGGTGAGAGCATAATCTCCCCCACTCTGGAATGTGCATCTGTGACCAAGCTCAGGCCATGCACCCAGAAATACTTTGACCTGATGACCGGTGCATGCATGGCAGCTGTATCGGGCCTCTGGCCACAGGCCAGTGAGAAGGAGCAAACCTGAACATAATATATCCCCAAACCAGACCATGTATGCCAATGCCTGTCGGATCATCCATTATTAACCAGACATCAACCTCGCTAAATTGGGAACTATATAAAGAGTATATAAATCACTGTCATGTATCATTCTAGAGGCTCTTAGCCCGTGGAGGGCTGGTCTCCAGGACTGTTTCTCTTCTCTGTGTGTTCCAGCCAATAAAAACCACTGATTGAATTCACCGTTGTCTCCTGAATCTCTCTTCAGCCGGCTCATACATATCAATCAAAAGAACTCAGCTTTTTAATACTATCAATACTAAGGTAAACTTTTGTAAAGGTTTGTACTTTTTTTTATATTATATTGTATTTGTATCTATACTTTAAGTGTATATAGGACTGTGAAGCTATGCATCCCCCACCCTGTATCCCCCCATACTGCTTTGACACCCGAATTTCCCCAAGGGGATCAATAAAGGATTATCTTGTCTTAAACCAACAGGCTAGGCTATCCAGTCTATTTGTCAGACTGAAAGCAAAATGTGGAGATTCTGACTTGGAAATGATTGGCTTATCAGGAGAACAGACCTTATGAATATAACTATGTATATATGCAGGGGAGGAAATTAGGCCATTTTACTCGCCAAATGCGAGTATTATTTATGTTTGGCGAGTGATTCATGAGGAGCACTCGCCAGTCGCCACACTGGCGAGTAGTAAACAAAACAAAAAAAATCATTCTGCAATCTGCTGATTCGCTCACCGGCACAAGCCGAACTCTGATTCCCCCCTTATGATTCCTCCCATTTGCGCCTCATAATAATCCATAACCAATGAACATCATCGTTGCGCTCTAAGCTCCTCCAATGAACACTTGTTTTCTAGAAGATGCCGCACATCTAGGGGAAGTGGACAGACCACTGTGTGCGGCCCTACAGACTCCTGTCACCGGCTTGACAACGTAGACAAACTTAGACAAAAAAAATCAGTGGATGAAAATAATTGCATGTAGAGTCGTCGCTTTCGGATATCAGTGTGGTCTGACATGGGGGCGAACAACAGCACGCGACGCGTCTCCTTCGAGTCGGATGAGAATGACAAGTGGGCGTGAGGCTAACGATTCCATAGCCCCTTTCCAGTCACTGGCTCCCACGTTACTAGCCGTGTTAATGTGCACATTGATTGATTGATTGATTGATTGAAAACTTTATTAACAGATTGCAGAATGGGTACAATACAGTACAGCTCAATACACACAATTGTTAAGGGGATGCAGACCAGAGAAAGACTTTCGTCTTGTTTACACCAGGGTCCCCCATTTTCAATTCATCAGGACATATATGACATACATGACATACAGATAGTCAGTACTGCTACATCTATACATTTATGACATACCAGATTTGCAAATACAGTACTGTTTGTGATACAGAAGGAGTCAAGAAAAGGGAGTATATACATTTGACGTAGAAACTGTACATTGGAGGAGGTTGGGTGGGGGGGGTTGGGTACACTGGGATATTGACAACCATACTGGGTAATTTACATTGGAGGTGGTTGGGGGGGGGGGGGCACACTGTATAAGCAAGCAAAACTGTACATTGAGGGGGGGAGACTCTGTACAAACAAACAAAATTGTACATTGGACTATTGATAAAACCATACTAGGTAAATGACTGTACATTGGAGGGGGTTGGGTTAGGATATTTACAGGGGCCAGTGTTGAATTGCAGTCTCCCGTAGGTGTCTCTTGAGAGAGGTTTTGAAAGTGGGTAGTGATCCACATTCCTTTACAGCTTTGGGTAGGGCGTTCCACATTGATGTGGCATAATTGCGAAACGTGTTTAGTCCCTTATTTGAGCCGAATCTGGGTTTAACATGATTTGTGGAGCTCCCTCTGGTGTTGTGATCGTGGTATTCACTGACCTTTGGGAAGTATTTTGCCATGTACATGGGTACCTTGGTCGTGTAGTGTATCTTGTAGACCAGGCCCATTGCAAGTTGCTGTACTCTGTCATCTACTCTAAGCCATCCTAGGTTGTCAAAGTGGGCAGGGGTGAGGTGGGTTCTAGGAGTAAGGTCAAGCAGTAGTCTGACCAGTTTGTTTTGAGATGTTTGTAATTTTGTTTTTAGCGCCTTTGAGGTGCTTTGGTACCATGAGGTGCAAGCATAGTCGTAGTACCCCTGAATGAGTGCTCCTGCCAGAGTCTTCAGGGTATTCTTGTTTACCAGAGAGGAGATCCGGTACAAGAATCGAGTTCGTTGGTTGACTTTTTTTATTACATTGGATGCCATTTTGTCACAGGAGAGATTAGCCTCTAGGATGGAACCCAGGTAGGTAATTTCATCTTTCCTTGTGACAATATTGTCACCCACTGTAACTGAGAAGCCGTCGGTCTTGCTGAGTTTGTTATTTGAACCGAAGAGAATGGACTCTGTTTTGCCCATGTGTAATGATAGTTTGTTATCAGCGAGCCATATGCAGATTCTGCCTAGTTCCGAGCTGAGGGTTTTTTCAACCTGTAACTTGTTCTTGTCAGAGACCAGCAGGGCTGAGTCGTCCGCAAACAGGAACAAGTTGCAGTCACAAGCTGACGACATGTCATTTGCATAAATTAGGAACAGTAGCGGTCCTAGTATGCTTCCTTGTGGAACACCACAGCTCACTGTGAGGGGGGGGGATAGGGTACCGTTTACCTCCACCATCTGTTCCCTCCCCTCAAGGTAGGATTGCATCCAGCTCACTGATAGACTATCAAAACCAATTGCTTTTAGCTTGTCAATCAGAATGGAGTGATTGACCGTGTCAAAGGCCTTTTGTAGGTCCAGCATGACCATGCCGCAGTATTTGCCTGCGTCCACCTCTTGTTTGATGTGGTCATTCAAATAGAGAAGGCATGTGTCAGTGGAGTGGGATGTTCTGAAGCCAGATTGGAATTCGTAGATTAGATTTTTTTCCGCTAGGTACTTTTCGACCTGTTCGTAGACTATTTTTTCCATGACTTTCGAGATGGAGGTGAGAATAGAAACAGGGCGGTAGTTGCCTGGGTCTAATTTGCTGCCCTTTTTGTGCAGAGGGGTCACCCTCGCAATTTTGAAGTCCTTGGGGACGTGTCCCTGTTTTATGGAGAGGTTTATTATGTGTGTGATGATTGGGGTGATGGCGGCTGCTGAGTCTCTGAGGAATTTGGAGGGGATGTTGTCATGGCCAGTGGCCTTGTTAGGTTGGAGGGCGCTCAGTTTATTGAGTACCTCATCTGTTGTTACCATTTCCAGCTTGAAGTCGTCCTTGCAGACCCCTAGGTTTTTGTAGTAAGCTACTATGTGTTCTACCCCATAAAGCCCTGAGTGGGAGGGTAGTTTGTTTACCAGTGTTGTGGCTATGTTTGTGAAGAAAATGTTTAAGTAATTGGCTACATCCAGCTTGTCTGTGATGAGCGTGTTGTCCGTTTTTATGTTTATGTTTGAGAATCTGGTTTTAAGTTTTTTACTGCATCCTAGTTGATTATTGAGTAATTTCCAAAGTTCACGTGGTTTGTTTTTGTTTTCCTCAGTTTTGTCATTGATGAAATTCTTTTTTGCAGTTTTGATCATGGAGTTTACGTCGTTTCTTAGTCTGTTTCTTTTTAGTTTGAGTTCAGTCACGTGGGCTTGGAGTTCTCTGCTCGTGCTTTTAGTAAGCTTTGACTGACTTTTACGAAACTCAGAGCATTTTTTGTCTCTGGTTTTCATAGCGGCCAGTATTTCGGAGTGCATCCACGGCTCAGCGCGATTTTTTACCCTGGTGGTTCTTAGGGGGGCCATGTCGTTTAGTATTGTTGAGAATTTGGTTTTGAAACCAAGCCATGTTTCTTCAACCAGTGTACCATTGAGTTCATCTGACCAGTCCAGGCTCTCCAGTTCAAGGTTAAAGGCCTCGCTAGAGTAGGTTTTGAGGTCTCTAGATGTGACTGTTTTGTGGCAGCCAGCCTTTTGTTTTAGTTTTTTGCGGGTACAGAATATCATATAATGATCACTTAACCCGCATGCTATAACCCCTTTCTTGGAGATCTTGGACTTGTCGGAGGTCAGAATGAGGTCAATGGTAGTCTGAGTTGATTCACATACACGTGTGGGTTGGGTGATTAGCTGGCTGAGGCCGTGCAGATCACAAAACCTACTGAATGACTTGAAGACGGGTGCATCTTTTCGTTGCATATCCGTGTTCCAGTCTCCAATAAGAATTTTGTCTACATCCTCAACTCCAGCTAAACACCCATCCAGTGTATCATAAAAGTCACTATGATCTGGCGGCCTGTAGACTGTGCCAACCAGTAGGGATTTCGCCCTTTCGAATAGGATTTCCACCCATACAGTTTCAATTGATTTATGATTCAGGTCATTTCTGTTGATGAATTTGGTGTCCTTGTGTATGTACATACAGACACCACCTCCATGTTTGTTCCTATCATTCCTAATTATTGAGTAGTTCTCAATCTCTATCTCTGGATCTTTTACAGAATCGTCAAGCTTAGTTTCTGAGAAGCACAGTATGTTTGCCTTACCATTTATGAATAATTGTTTGATTTCATCCAATTTGTTTTTTAAGCTGTTAATGTTAATGTGAAAAATGTTCAGTCCATTGGCGTTGGTTATTTCATTGATGTTGGCAGGTTCGAAGTATTGTTCGTTTGTGATCTGTTCCTCTGTGTGGGGCTGGGGGGCTTTGTTGTTGAGGGTGGGAAGGGGGGAGGGGGTGGTCGGGTCCCGCTCCGTGCTGGAACAACAAAGAAGGGGGGAGGGGGGGGGTCGGGTCCCGCGCCGTGCTGGAACAACAAAGGACTCGTTCCTGGATGTTTCCGTTGTTAGCTCTGCTAGCTAGCCGGCTATCGGGCGTCGAGATGTTTAAATCCCGCGTCGAGTTGGTCGTCATGGTTTCGACCCTCGGTTCACCTCCTCTCGTCTCTGCCTCACGTGTGCTCGTCTGCTGCGGCGTCATTGGGGAACAGTTGCCGTCCGCGCAGTGGATGTTGCCACGGGTCGTGTTGTTGATGTTGCTGTTGGTCGCGATGGAAACCACCTTCGCTTCTTGCGCTGCCAGACCAAGTCTTCTCGCCTGAGTTCTGGTCAAGACCGGGCCTGGGTTTAAATGAATGTCTCCCGAAAGTAGTAGAACCAGGATGATCATGGTCCTACGGTCCAATCTGCCATTCGGGGGTAAGTTCTTACGTGCCGGGCTCGCTGTTAGTAGCGTGTGTATAGCCGCCGTTCCGACGTGTAGATGTTTCTTTTCAGAGCCATTGAGAAGGTAGAAGTCACTGTGGGTCTCGTTAAATCCGTTTTCACTTCTCTCCACTTCTGTTAGATGTTGCTTCATTGATGAATTGAGGTATAAATCCGTAATCCATATTATGAGGAGGAGAAAATGTGCACAAAACCTTGTTGTTTTGGATCGATGGTGAGAGCTCTCTGTAATGCGACTGCTCATGACTGCGCCGGATGTAAGCTAAACACATCAAGCACTGGTTAAAGACGTGCGGTGGGTCCAAAATATATCGGATATACATTTCAAATGTACTCACCGTTGCATTAGGGTTTCACACGCAGCGGGGTTTGAAAGCTCGGCGTTGCTAATAAACATTTAAAATCATTTTTATAAACGAGCAAAAAAAACCACTGAGCTAGCCTTGGCTAGAATGGCTGCTTCCGCATTTTCACGCAGGAGCGCTGTGATTGCTGGGCGCACCAGGCACGTGACAAAGCAGCCAGCAATCACAGCTGTCCTGCATGAAAATGCGGAAGCAGCCATTTTAGCCAAGGCTAGCTCAGTGATTTTTTTACTCTTTTATAGAAATGATTTTAAGTGTTTATTAGCAACGCCAAGCTTTCAATGCAGCCGAGTGACATTTTATTATTATCGGGTTTCCCCCCATATCACCACTATCGCCCATATGCCCTTCACAACGGTGATGTTGTTATACTTGTCATTCAGAATACACCTGCTGAACCCCTAGCGTTGACATGAGATTCGATTCCAATGTATTGTCATCAGCACAAGTACAGTACAACCAGAATATGTTTGGCATCCAACCAGAGTGCAAATGTAACAAGTCAAGTTCAAGTTGTGTTTTATTTAGCTATTACATTACAGTGAAATGCTTGGTTCTTTCACTGCCCAGCACAGTCCAACCTAGACCAGCCAGACTTTCCCTGCCCAACCCAGCATCTTTCACTGCCCAGTTCAGCCCAACCCAGTCCAGAATAGGTCCCTCTTTCATGTTAATATGCGATATCCTAATATTTTGAAGAGTAGAGATGGTGTGATTAATATATGTTTTATGCTAATATTGTGAAGAGTAGAGACACTTAATGTTTTATGGTAATAAATATTTTAAAGAGTAGAGACACGGTGTGATTATTACTATGATTGAAAATCAATTTAGACGAAGACATACAAAGAAGTAATTATCCCAATTAGTGATTTATTTATGGCTGGTAAGCCAAATAGTTTGTTTCCTCCTTCATGAGACCATGAATGACATGCTCTTGCTGTTTGGATTACCTCATGTCCCCAATGTCTCAAGATCGTAGTTAAAATATGTAGGGCTGCAACAATTATTCAAATGAATTGAATCTATAGCTTTAAATCCTGCTGAAGAGAACGCCGTAGGCAAGCATTACAAAACATATATCATTATATATTTATGTAAAAGTAAAAGAAAATACAAATAAAGTTACAAATCTAAAATAAATTGAATGTGAAAGAATGCCGTGCAAGCTGGATGGTGGTGGTAGCCGCCACATTTCACCCTGACGCCTTGGAAATGGTCAAGAGAAATCCTTTGTTAGGACACTGGGAGGCCCGGTTTCTTATTAACAAAGAAGCAAACAAACAGTTGAAATGTGCGCTATATGGTTCCTCTTTCTTTACCATGCAGGTCTGGAGTGTTCTGGTTGGACAATTAAGACACAACCCGCTGACCACCCCAGAAATTGCCAACAATACCCAGGATGTATATGATGTAATGTCGCATCGACTACTGTTTTATATCTATAATTATGGATATCAGCTAGAACAGCTGTGTAGGAGTGTGATACTGGCCGCTATGAAAACCAGAGACAAAAAATGCTCTGAGTTTCGTAAAAGTCAGTCAAAGCTTACTAAAAGCACGAGCAGTGAACTCCAAGCCCACGTGACTGAACTCAAACTAGAAAGAAACAGACTAAGAAACGACGTAAACTCCATGATCAAAACTGCAAAAAAGAATTTCATCAATGACAAAACTGAGGAAAACAAAAACAAACCACGTGAACTTTGGAAATTACTCAATAATCAACTAGGATGCAGTAAAAAACTTAAAACCAGATTCTCAAACATAAACATAAAAACTGACAACACGCTCATCACAGACAAGCTGGATGTAGCCAATTACTTAAACATTTTCTTCACAAACATAGCCACAACACTGGTAAACAAACTACCCTCCCACTCAGGGCTTTATGGGGTAGAACACATAGTAGCTTTCTACAAAAACCTAGGGGTCCGCAAGGACGACTTCAAGCTGGAAATGGTAACAACAGATGAGGTACTCAATAAACTGAGCGCCCTCCAACCTAACAAGGCCACTGGCCATGACAACATCCCCTCCAAATTCCTCAGAGACTCAGCAGCCGCCATCACACCAATCATCACACACATAATAAACCTCTCCATAAAACAGGGACACGTCCCCAAGGACTTCAAAATTGCGAGGGTGACCCCTCTGCACAAAAAGGGCAGCAAATTAGACCCAGGCAACTACCGCCCTGTTTCTATTCTCACCTCCATCTCGAAAGTCATGGAAAAAATAGTCTACGAACAGGTCGAAAAGTACCTAGCGGAAAAAAATCTAATCTACGAATTCCAATCTGGCTTCAGAACATCCCACTCCACTGACACATGCCTTCTCTATTTGAATGACCACATCAAACAAGAGGTGGACGCAGGCAAATACTGCGGCATGGTCATGCTGGACCTACAAAAGGCCTTTGACACGGTCAATCACTCCATTCTGATTGACAAGCTAAAAGCAATTGGTTTTGATAGTCTATCAGTGAGCTGGATGCAATCCTACCTTGAGGGGAGGGAACAGATGGTGGAGGTAAACGGTACCCTATCCCCCCCCCTCACAGTGAGCTGTGGTGTTCCACAAGGAAGCATACTAGGACCGCTACTGTTCCTAATTTATGCAAATGACATGTCGTCAGCTTGTGACTGCAACTTGTTCCTGTTTGCGGACGACTCAGCCCTGCTGGTCTCTGACAAGAACAAGTTACAGGTTGAAAAAACCCTCAGCTCGGAACTAGGCAGAATCTGCATATGGCTCGCTGATAACAAACTATCATTACACATGGGCAAAACAGAGTCCATTCTCTTCGGTTCAAATAACAAACTCAGCAAGACCGACGGCTTCTCAGTTACAGTGGGTGACAATATTGTCACAAGGAAAGATGAAATTACCTACCTGGGGTCCATCCTAGAGGCTAATCTCTCCTGTGACAAAATGGCATCCAATGTAATAAAAAAAGTCAACCAACGAACTCGATTCTTGTACCGGATCTCCTCTCTGGTAAACAAGAACACCCTGAAGACTCTGGCAGGAGCACTCATTCAGGGGTACTACGACTATGCTTGCACCTCATGGTACCAAAGCACCTCAAAGGCGCTAAAAACAAAATTACAAACATCTCAAAACAAACTGGTCAGACTACTGCTTGACCTTACTCCTAGAACCCACCTCACCCCTGCCCACTTCGACAACCTAGGATGGCTTAGAGTAGACGACAGAGTACAACAACTTGCAATGGGCCTGGTCTACAAGATACACTACACGACCAAGGTACCCATGTACATGTCAAAATACTTCCCAAAGGTCAGTGAATACCACGATCACAACACCAGAGGGAGCTCCACAAATCATGTCAAACCCAGATTCGGCTCAAATAAGGGACTAAACACGTTTCGCAATTATGCCACATCAATGTGGAACGCCCTACCCAAAGCTGTAAAGGAATGTGGATCACTACCCACTTTCAAAACCTCTCTCAAGGGACACCTACGGGAGACTGCAATTCAACACTGGCCCCTGTAAATATCCTAACCCAATCATTCCAACCCCCTCCAATGTACAGTCATTTACCTAGTATGGTTTTGTCAATAGTTCAATGTACAATTGTGTTTGTTTGTACAGTGTCTCCTCCCCCCCCCCCCTCAATGTACAGTGTTACTTGTTTATACAGTGTGCCCCCCGCCCCCCCCCCCCCCCAACCACCTCCAATGTAAATTACCCAGTATGGTTGTCAATATCCCAATGTACCCAACCCCCCCCACCCAACCTCCAATGTACAGTTTCTACGTCAAATGTATATACTCCCTTTTCTTGACTC
Organism: Notolepis coatsorum; assembly: GCF_963971535.1. Lineage (NCBI taxonomy): Eukaryota > Metazoa > Chordata > Actinopteri > Aulopiformes > Paralepididae > Notolepis > Notolepis coatsorum. The sequence goes on along the minus strand of NC_140165.1, from coordinate 89,882,315 downwards.
CTTCTGTATCACAAACAGTACTGTATTTGCAAATCTGGTATGTCATAAATGTATAGATGTAGCAGTACTGACTATCTGTATGTCATGTATGTCATATATGTCTATATGAATTGAAAATGGGGGACCCTGATGGAAACAAGACAAACGTCTTTCTCAGGTCTGCATCCCCTTAACAATTGTATGTATTGAGCCGTACTGTATTGTACCCATTCTGCAATCTGTTAAATAAAGTTTTCATTCATTCATTCATTCATCATTAGCAAAGAGGTTAGTAGATATATTTCTGTGTTTCAGCCTCTGATCTTTTCTTACCAACTCAACGGCAACACTTGAGAAGGGCCACGTGGTGTAGAATCTCAAAACAATATCAGTAACATAACTATTCTCCGTGATATCTTGTAGGCCAGTGTGTTTTTCTGCAGCAATCCCGCAAGTAAAAGTAGCTGGAAAACAAAGCCACAGTCCGTATGTTGTGTCAAAACATCGATCGGTGAAAATCAAAATGGCTGGAATAGACCACTACACTTCCGCGTTACATTGAAATCAAGGAGGAGATTGCGGGGGGGGTCAAATGAATGGATGTGGACGAGAGCCGTGATGGAAGTGGTTGCCGATACGGCTGTGGGGGTGCTAGAGACATGATCGAATAGACGTTTATTCGCCTCGCTCTCCTGAACACGGCGTGACCCATAACTAATCGATCAGAACTAAATCGGCAGAGAAAAAGCCCATTTTAAAGCACCTATTCCGCTTGGACATGCGCAGAGTGCCCATGGAGTCTGGACGACGCGAGATGACGCTCGAATGAATGTGGACCGTTCTATCAGAGGGGGGAGCTTCGGTGGCCAGCCGAACAGGATAATGAACAAATTATCCCACTAAATGGCCAGACGTGTCTTATGGCGACATCTACAATTACCTCATTGAGTCTCCAGGTAGACTAATGTTTATATTTAAGTGCAGCGGTCTGTAGCCACTTACATGACCATCGAAGCTCCCCCCTCTGATAGAACGGTCCACATTCATTCGAGCGTCCTTATTTTCTCCCATCCCAATTTCGTGTATCCAATTCTCCCCTCCCCTGTCTTGAACGTTGCGTGTTGGAGTGGTCACTTGTCAGGTGGCAAGCTTATTGGTCGGCTGTTAGGGCCAGTAAAGGCATTCCTAGCATCCTTAGGTAGTGGGATGACTTTAGCTTATTTCCAGGTTGAGGGCAGGGGTGTAAAGTACTTGAGTAATTGTACTTCGTTACAATACATGTAATACAATACATACAATAAAGTACTGTTTTGGGGGATTTGTACTTTACTCAAGTATTAATATACTTGTACTTTTACTCAATTACATTTCAGAGAAAGAAAAACATACTTTTTACTCCTTACATTTAAAATGCAGACCTACAAAGTACAAAACTCGCAGGTCCAACTATTTTAATATTTTTTTAATATTTGTTTCTTTGGCCGAACTAACGTTAACGTTATTAATCCTGCGGTCGCTCTTTATTTAAAAACAGCCAATCAAATCCACATCAAAGGAAAATGAACCCGCCCATACCCATGCTGATTGGTCCTTGTGCAAGACTAGAAAGCGGGTATCTTTGATTAAACACCTGCTATCAGAAGAATACAGTCAGAGTGACAAGCTACAGAAGATGGCCGCAAACGATAGTACGAGTTATGAAGAGGACGAAAACTATTTATGTTTTACTTTTACTTTTTAGTACTTAAGTACATTTAAAAGTAGAAACTTTTTTAATTTTAAGTGTGTTTTTAGCCAGATACTCTGACTTTTACTTGAGTACGATTTTGAGACGGTACCCATACTTTCTGGGTACTTTTTACACCCCTGGTTGAGGGCACACATTACATTCAATGTAATCTCTGCCCTCAAACCTGGAAGGAACAAGTCATTCCACTACCTAAGAATGCTAGGAATGCCAAGGAGCATGAGGATGAGAGAAAATAAAACAGATAAAACTTGTAGAGCTTTATGCGTGATGCACCAGTTTCCCTCAACCTGAACCCAACTTCATTCAACAGTATGCTATAATCATATTGTAATGAGAGTCCAAGACATGTCAGATGAGGCAAATGATTATGTAGCACCCTTCATATTAAAACAAGTGGTTTGGTAGGCTACATGTCCATATCATATTTACGTATTGTATGATATTATAAAGTGACCTTATCGATACCTTAATATAGATACAAGATAAAATCCTTTTATTCAACGATTATAAGTATTTGCATACAGAACCACCCCTAATCAACCATACAGTATATGGTAATTAAATACCCCCATGGGACCATGCCTGTTTGTGGAATGTGGAATAATGGCTATAAGCGAACTATAAAGATAAACTTCACTGAGAGCGAGATTGATCACAGAGATCATCTAATGAACAAATTGAAGGTAGAAAGCATTTAGTTGTGAACAATCTTATTTGGAAACATGACACAAAATAATATTCCACTTTTCTTAAAAAACAATATTTAATCGTATGATTTTCTTTTTTTATCCACTTTTTCTCCCAATTTCGTATTTCCAATTCTTCCCTCCCCTGTCTTGAACGTTGCTAGACTATGCCTCCCACTGGTCGGCTGTAGTGAGGATAGAAGCCTTGCATCACGTGTCCCCTCCGGTACACGAGGAGGCAGCCTGTCGCATCTTTTCACCAGACAGCTCGATCTCTCAGTGGCGAGGAGTAACGCGTGGGAGGCTCACGCTGCCCCCGATACTTCCTGTTTCTGCTGTACAGGCGTCACCCAACCGACCTGTAGGAGTCGCTGTCCACAACGTCCAATCCCCACCCACTGGCTTTCCCACCCTCTAACACTGCCAATTGTGTTAGTATGACGGCCGGCCAAGCCGGTAGCAACGCCGAGAACTGGGCTCGATACCAGCATATCCTGCGTTAGTGGCGAGCGCCTTGCCCACTGCGCCACTCAACTGCCTTAATCGTATGATTTTAAATATTTTTAAAAATAAATAAATCCTATGAAGTTGTCCATTCCAGTGGACACCCAGGAGGAAGGAGCATCTAAGGGTGTTGACTGACGCAGTCCTATACAGACCCAGCACATTGACAGAAATAAATTACAAGCTGACCCGACATTTGCACTGTAATAACTGAAATGAACAAGTCACTGAAGCAAATTGCTACCTGTGCAACCAAATTATTATTATTTATTTTTCAACCTTTATTTATCCAGGCAAGCAATTAAGAACAAATTCTTATATACAAAAGCAGCCTGTCCAAAAAGCAAAGGCCTTTTGTGGGAAGGGGGGGTGGGAGGCTGTAACAAAAACAAGGTTATGTACATGCATACAAGTAAATAAAATACAAAATGACAGTAGCAATAGTATACAAGGACAACAATAAATAAGGGAGAGAGAATGAAAGGGAGAGAGGGAAAAAGAGAAAGGGAAAAAGAGAAAGGAAGAGTGAGAATTCTATTTGAAAGGGCTAAATCTGTTATAGTCGGCACAATCTACAGACCACCAGATCAAACTGGCTTTTATGATACTCTGGATGTGTGCTTAGCTGGAGTTGAGGATGCTGAAAAGATTCTTATTGGGGATTGGAACACGGATATGCAACAAAAAGATGCATCCGCCTTCAAATCCTTCAATAGGTTTTGTGATCTGCACGGCCTCAGCCAGCTAATCACACAACCCACAAGGGTATGTGAATCAACTCAGACTACCATTGACCTCATCCTGACCTCTGACAAGTCCAAGATCTCTAATAAAGGGGTTATAGCATGCGGGTTAAGTGATCATTATATGATATTCTGTACCCGCAAAAAGCTAAAACAAAAGGCTGGCTGTCACAAAACAGTCACATCTAGAGACCTCAAAACCTACTCTAGCGAGGCCTTTAACCTTGAACTGGAGAGTCTGGACTGGTCAGATGAACTCAATGGTACACTGGTTGAAGAAACCTGGCTTGGCTTCAAAACCAAATTTTCATCAATACTAAACAACATGGCCCCCCTAAGAACCACCAGGGTAAAAAATCGTGCTGAGCCATGGATGCACACTGAAATACTGACCGCTATGAAAGCCAGAGACAAAGAATGCTCTGAGTTTCGTAAAAGTCAGTCAAAGCTTGCCAAAAGCACGAGCAGGGAACTCCAAGACCACGTGACTGAACTCAAACTAGAAAGAAACAGACTAAGAAATGACGTAAACTCCATGATCAAAACTGCTAAAAAAAATGTCATCAATGACAAAACTGAGGAAAACAAAAATAAACCACGTGAACTTTGGAAATTACTCAACAATCAACTAGGCTGCAGTAAAAAACTTAAAACCAGGTTCTCAAACATAAACATAAAGACGGACAACACGCTCATCACAGACAAACTGGATGTAGCCAATTACTTAAACACTTTCTTCACAAACATAGCCACAACACTGGTAAACAAACTACCCTCCCACTCAGGGCAGTATGGGGTAGAACACATAGTAGCATACTACAAGAACCTAGGCGTCCACAAAGACGACTTCAAACTGGAAATGGTAACTACAGATGAGGTACTCAAAAAACTGAGCGCCCTCCAACCGAACAAGGCCACTGGCCATGACAACATCCCCTCCAAATTCCTCAGAGACTCAGCAGCCGCCATCACCCCAGTCATCACACACATAATAAACCTCTCCATAAAACAGGGACACGTCCCCAAGGACTTCAAAATTGCGAGAGTAACACCCCTGCACAAAAAGGGCAGCAAACTAGACCCAGGCAACTACCGCCCTGTTTCTATCCTTACATCCATCTCGAAAGTCATGGAAAAAATAGTATACGAACAGATCGAAAAGTACCTCGCGGAAAAAAATCTAATCTACGAATTCCAATCTGGCTTCAGAACATCCCACTCCACTGACACATGCCTTCTCTATTTGAACGACCACATCAAACAAGAGGTGGATGCGGGCAAATACTGTGGCATGGTCATGCTGGACCTACAAAAGGCCTTCGACACTGTCAATCACACCATTCTGATTGACAAGCTAAAAGCAATAGGTTTTGATAGTTTATCAGTGAGCTGGATACAATCCTACCTGGAGGGGAGAGAACAGATGGTGGCGGTAAACGGTACCCTATCCCCCCCCCTCACAGTGAGCTGTGGTGTTCCACAAGGAAGCATACTAGGACCGCTACTATTCCTAATTTATGCAAATGACATGTCGTCAGCTTGTGACTGCAACTTGTTCCTGTTTGCGGACGACTCAGCCCTGCTGGTCTCTGACAAGAACAAGTTACAGGTTGAAAAAGCCCTCAGCTCGGAACTAGGCAAAATCTGCATATGGCTCGCCGACAACAAACTATCATTACACATGGTCAAAACAGAGTCCATACTCTTCGGTTCAAATAACAAACTCAGCAAGACCGACGGCTTCTCGGTTACAGTGGGTGACAATATTGTCACAAGGAAAGATGAAATTACCTACCTAGGTTCCATCCTAGAGGCTAATCTTTCCTGTGACAAAATGGCATCCAATGTAATAAAAAAAAGTCAACCAACGAACTCGATTCTTGTACCGGATCTCCTCTCTAGTAAACAAGAATACCCTGAAGACTCTGGCAGGAGCACTCATTCAGGGGTACTATGACTGTTACAAAGGGTCAGATTAAACCGAATATATGTATTTATTGATTGATATATATTGCATAATATTTGTATATCGTTTGATATCCCTTGTGTATTCTTTGTACATATACACGGAATATCCCTTTAACCTAGTACAGACCATAATATTTCGTTCTCTTATTGGATAGCGTTCCACCAGCGCCATACCCCCAGAGTCGAGTTCAAAGCCACCGTCAAGGCTTGTCTCAACATGCCCGGTTCTGCCCAAGACTACGAGACAGGAATAAGGCTGGTACTAGTTTATTCGCCTAACATATAAATATGGCGCAGGTGAATACAGAAGTAGTTCGAGTTACCCAAGTGAAGCCTCACCCACGATACGACGTGCGGTGAAGTGGGCCCGTTTTGCCCCAAAATAGAGTCTTGTCTTATCCTAATACGTTTGTTCAACGTATCGTTCGCTCCTTACTAGTAAAGCCTTCATCACGAGTCAACGACCAAGTGAAGTGAGCAACCGTGCGTCTAAATAGAGCACTTATAGCCGCGTGCGAATAGGATAGTAAAGTGTCAGAGCTTAGTGGAATAACGTCAAGTTCAACCTAGTTAATGTGAAGTACCGCGCACCGGAGAATCTACACCGGTGAATGCAGAGCCCCTTTCCGGCTGGATTATTATTATTATTGCTTTGGACCAGGCTGTTGGAGCGGAGAAGAATCGTCTACACCCACTACTGTGGGATTTACCCGTGACGTGAGGAACATCACTCGAGCCCGTCTCAAGGAGAGGCTGGCCGGCTTTCACCTGTGCTGCACGCATACTGTGATTACAGCTGTTGCTTTCGTCTGCCGATCAGGGAGTAATATACCGCCTCCCCTAGCAGGAGCTTATTGAGTCCCTGTGGATCCAGACTTTGCATTCGAACATTTCCTCCCCCTGCTGGCTTACAACCGGTGGGAACCCCCTACCAGAATATCCCGCTGCCTCCCCAGAGTACCATAGATATAATTCCTAATATTCAGGTTGTATTATTATCTCATGCGTAATATGAGAATGGACATTCGTTATTGATTTACCTACGCACATTCCTTTGCCTTATAAGCGCATTGAAAGTAAAGTATATTATGTATTCTTGCTGCTAATAAATATTCTTAATCCAGATTTGTGTGGAAACCGTATCATTGTGGAGGTGTTCTCATCATATACTCGTGTACTGTATGGCCAGTATTGGGATTCTTAATAGGACTAGTTGTTAAAGATCCCTAAATATTCAGCACAACAATTGAATGAGGTTGGAGTGGGGTGGAATTTGGCAATGATCACGTGATGATCACCAGTACGACACATCTTCAGTTGTGTTCCCCGACCTCATTGGGTGTTTCGGCCATTTATCACAATACACCCTCTGCCGAGGTTGGCCCACCACAGGCTGATCAGGCCTGGGTGTGTGTCGCACAGTGGCACCACGTGTTCATTTAGCAGCCCATGATGCGTCTCTACGTTTCAGCCACAACCAGTGACTGCTCCGTTCTGCTGCAGTGGCAAGTTCTTTAATTGCCTTTCGTTGGGCCTGTCCTCTGATCCCTACTTCCTTCAGGAGCCTTGTGGTGGAACTGGCTACAAAGCCTCTGCAGCCCACCTCCACTGGCCACACCTTCACGTTCCAGCCCCGCCCCTCTGCTTCAGCTGCTAAGTTGGCATATCGCAGCCTCTTCCGTTCAAATGCCTCATCGATGGCTTCCTCCCATGGGACCGTCAGCTCAACGATGAAGACACGCCGGCAAGATTTGGACCAGAGGACCAGGTCTGGGCGCAGGTTGGTCGCTGCAATTTCAGATGGGAAGGTAAGCCTCTGGCTGAGGTCTACCCGCATTTCCCAATCCCGGGCTGCGTTCAGTGGGCCTGAGTTCGGAGGTGACGGCTTGGTCCGCCGTTTCTCCCCTTCCCGGATGAAGGTTGTTTTCCGTGGGAAGGTAGTTTGGGCATTTAGAGGCATGGCGTTGGTGGTTACTCTCTTGTTCTCAAGTTCGGCAGCCAAGCACTTCAGTACCTGGTTATGGCGCCAGGTGTATCTTCCTTGAGTTAGACTGGTCTTGCAACCCACTAAGATGTGTTTGAGGGTTGCTGGGGCTGCACACTGGAGACAGGCTGGGTCCTCTCCATACCAGAGATGTAGGTTGGTTGGTGAGGGCAGGACATCATATGTGGCTCTGATGATGAAGCTTAGCCTATTAGACTCCATGCTCCACAGTTCGTTCCACGTGATTTTCCTCCTCTCCACGCCCTCCCACTTCATCCACCGGCCTTGCTGGGCTTGAGAGACTGCCTTGGCACACCTGGCTGCTTCCTCCTGGTGGCGCACTTCCTCCACCACCATGTGCCGCCGTTCGGTTGGAGTAGCCTTTTGCCATGTGGGTGTAGTTGCTTCCAATCCAAGGCCCCCTCTGCCATGTTGGACATGCCCCACTATATCCCGGTGTCTGAGGGCGGTCTTTGCCACTAGTAATGTACATAAGACGGTAGTGGTTTAATGATACCATACTTATTAATACAGTCAGGGAATTGTACCCCTCAGTTACAATTGGTCCTTCGAGCCCCGGATAAGAATTAGCGTAATATTAATATAATATTAACATGGCCGATGATGAACACTCCACAAACGGTTCTCCTAAGCTAGATCGCCCGGAGCGCAGACGGCAGCCACCTCTTCACCTAGAGGACTACGTTGTCAGTCCAATACCTAGCTTTAAAAGGAAGTTAAATACGGATAAAGTAACTAAAGCGGATAGTAAAATTATGTCCAACCCTACCGACCAGGCTACCCCGCCAGTAGAGACCCTAGTGGGTTCTAACGTAACTGACCAAGCTCACGGGGGGGACCAGGAGGGACATGACATGACTTTACCCCCAGACAACGCCAACGGGACAGTCCCCGGAGAGCTCCAGGATAAAGAAAGCGCTCCAGGGACGGAACCCGACCCACTACCAGAAGAGAAGCGCGCCCAGGAGACGGACCTCGGGGCGCGCCCGGAGAACAGATCTCCAACGAGCACTGCCGGAAGCCGATCACCTCGACCAGCGTCTTCCCCCAGCGAGGCGGACAAGATGCTGGCGCAGGCACTCATCGCCACCCTGGCAGCCTCCACCGAACGCGATCGACTTCAAGCGCAACAGACGCGCGAGCGCGAACATTCTGCAGCCGAGCGAGAGCGCTTCCAGGCGCAACAAAGGAGTGAAGACGACCGCATAAGACTGGAGACCAGACGCCTTCAGACGGAAGAGAACATTGAAAGAAGCCGCGCCGATGCACAGCACGCCGCCGCCAATGCACAGCGCGACGTCGCAAATGCACAGCTCCACGCCGCCCATGCCAGCGCCAATGCCCAGCGCAACGCCGCCAACGCACAGCGCGACGCTGCCCAGGCCAGCGCCTATGCGCAGCGCGACGCCGCCAATGCCCAGCGCGAAGCAGCGCGTGACGCAGCCCATGCCCAGCGCGAGGCAGAGCGCGACCGGCTGCAGGCGGAGCTGATGGACAAACTGGTTGCCATGGCGACACCCCCTCTCTCCGCACGGAGCTCCCGGAGATCGTCACGACAAGGGTCTAGGACACATTCCCCTACCCGACCAAGCGACCCGGGACCCCACCAACAGGAGGATCCTGTCCACGACTCCGAACCCCCTCCCCGGCCGGTCCATACGAGACCCAGCAACCGGGAAGAACCGGACCACGCCGAGAGACTGAACCGAAGACTCCAGGTCCTAGCAGAGGAAGAGGAGGAGGAAGAGGAGGAATGTCAAGCCGACCAGCAGCAAAGTACTCTGGACCAGGAGGTCCAGTACAGCCCAGACGTCAGCCCCGAGGCACTACGCTACAAACCCCCGACTCAACTCACGGGTGAGTTTGACGCACCGCCAGCCCCGAGGAACAGCACCTGGGTACCCGACCTTCGGTACCCACCAAGCACCAGCCCAAGACGACACGCACAGGGAGACTCGCCCAGGAGGCCTCTCCCCCAACGCTCACCGATGTGCCAGTCATCCATGGCATCGTACCTTGGCACACCGACGTTCCCGGACTTCACACACGAGAACAGAGCACAGTACACAGAGCTACGAATGTGCTTAGAGACTATGCTGTCCGACGTACCAGATGAACCGTACAAGTATGCTATCCTACTCAAGCACCTGAAGGTGCCCAGAGCGCACAATATAGCGCTGGCATATTCCAGCTCTACTACCCCATACACCGCGGCTCTAGTAGCCCTCGACCAACGTTATGGACGCATATGGGACTATGTGATACAGGAGATAAGAGACATTGACCGTCTCCCCCCAGCCAGAGACAACAGAGCATTAGATGACCTCTCTATCAAGGTACAGTCCCTGGTAGGGATGCTGGGGTCCCAAAAGGAAAAGGGGATCTATGAACTGTACGCTAACTCTAATGTAGAGAGGATACTAGAGAAGCTCCCTCCCGCCCGACAAGAGCGCTTCAGGCGGCAGAGAGACCACCGCGACCCCAACGGCCCAGAGGCATCCCTCCTAGACCTATCTGAGTTCCTCGCCAGGGAGGTCAGTAGCCTACGACTCGACACGTTCGTATGGAGTGGACCAAGCCCAAGACCAGGACCTCGGGGATCAACAGATAACCGCCGGTTGGTGACCGTTATGCACCAAGCCGAATCAGTACCGCAGCACAAGAACCACAACACCCCCTCGATGAAAGAGGACCAGTGGAAGATTGAGTGCCAGTACTGTGAGGGAGAACATCGGCTGTACCAATGCGACACTTTCGGGAAACTGACCACGGACGAGGTGAGTCAGTGGATCAAGGACCACCGCCGCTGCTTCCGCTGCGCGCGCAGCCACCTAGCAGCTGAGTGCCGCTTGAAGAAGAAGTGCAGCAGGTGCGGTGGCACCCACTTGGAGGTCCTGCATGACATCAACAGGCGTCAGCCAGGACAACAGAGTGGGCCCGTCGCGGTAATGTACCATGCCGAGGCGGTGGCACCAGCACCAAAGTTCCACCAGACCGCTCCCTGGTGTCCCGACTGCTACAGCAGACACTGGGAGTCACGGTGCGACTCGCACCATATAGATTCTGTGTCACCACAGACAGGTGACAACCCCCCGGCAAAGGAGGTATGGAAGATCGACTGTACGTACTGCCGCGGAGGACACTGGCTGGACCAGTGCGACGTGTTCCCGGAACTGACCATCGCCGAAATGGAGCAGTGGATTGCGTCTGACCCCCCATAAGCCAGTCACCGCCGATTCTTGTGCGAGGATAACATGATAAGAATAGCCCGACGAGGCAACCGACCAACAGGAGTGCTCCACATAGACCCCAAGCAGAGCGGAACCCCCCCGAGTGCTCATCAAAGTGGTCAGAGTGCTCCTGAGCTACGAGGACAAGGTCCTGGACACTTACGCCGTCCTGGACGATGGGTCTGAAAAGACTCTCCTCCTCGCTTCCGCAGCAGCCCAGTTGGGCCTGCGGGGTGTCAAAGATACCATGCCCATACGCACCATCAGAAGGGACCAGAAGACCATAAAAGGTGAAAAGGTCTCCTTCAAGATGGCAGCGGTGGACCAGCCCGAGAAGCAGTATAGTATAACCAACGTCTTCACCAGCCACGACATAGGCCTGTCTCAGTACACCTACCCCATCCCACAGCTGATGGCTAAGTATGTGCACCTACGTCAACTACCTATACCGCTTATCGACGGCGCCACACCGACCCTGCTCATCGGCTCCGACCACGCGGACCTCATTCTCCCAATTGAGGTGGCCCACATCGGACCCAAAGGATGCCCAGTCGCGGTTCAGACCCGACTGGGATGGACGCTCCAGGGCCCCCTCTACGGACTTGACAGTCAACCCACGTCTACACGCTGCCTACACACAAAGGCGAGCGACACCGGCCACTCCCTCGTACAGCAGAGGCTATTGACATTAAGCGAGAGGCCCGTGAGAGAACCGTGGGCACCAGAGGGAGTTCGGAACTCCACCCCCCTCAGCTGCGCTCCAGACGTAGCTGACCTCGAACCCAGCACCCCAAGCGACTCCTTGACGGGGCGGCCGGCACCGGCCCCTCCTCAGACGGGGTACAGAGCAAACAAGAGAGACCAACGGAGGAGGAGGAGGCACAGCCAAGCACAGATCAAAGCAGTCTCAGGCCCGCTTCCTCCTAAGCCCCCCTTCATCCCGTCCAGTCGTCATGACCATAGACCAGTCACTACCCCGAGCTGCGTGGCCGGCCGGCCGCGTAAGCAAAGTGACCACTGGTGCCGACGGAAAGGTCAGAGCGGCAGAATTGCTCGTCCAAGGGCGGACCTACAACCGACCCGTGGCGAGGCTGATAGAGTCGCCAAGGCTCCCCGACTCGCTTAATGACGACCATGACCCCTGACTTTGTGAACTGCCCTACCCTCACAACGGACATTGAGTAATGGACAGTGCGGTTAATCTGTCTCTGCTTATCTAATTAGGTGGGACTAATTAGGAGGCGGCTGTTACAAAGGGTCAGATTAAACCGAATATATGTATTTATTGATTGATATATATTGCATAATATTTGTATATCGTTTGATATCCCTTGTGTATTCTTTGTACATATACACGGAATATCCCTTTAACCTAGTACAGACCATAATATTTCGTTCTCTTATTGGATAGCGTTCCACCAGCGCCATTGCCATACCCCCAGAGTCGAGTTCAAAGCCACCGTCAAGGCTTGTCTCAACATGCCTGGTTCTGCCCAAGACTACGAGACAGGAATAAGGCTGGTACTAGTTTATTCGCCTAACATATAAATATGGCGCAGGTGAATACAGAAGTAGTTCGAGTTACCCAAGTGAAGCCTCACCCACGATACGACGTGCGGTGAAGTGGGCCAGTTTTGCCCCAAAATAGAGTCTTGTCTTATCCTAATACGTTTGTTCAACGTATCGTTCGCTCCTTACTAGTAAAGCCTTCATCACGAGTCAACGACCAAGTGAAGTGAGCAACCGTGCGTCTAAATAGAGCACTTATAGCTGCGTGCGAATAGGATAGTAAAGTGTCAGAGCTTAGTGGAATAACGTCAAGTTCAACCTAGTTAATGTGAAGTACCGCGCACCGGAGAATCTACACCGGTGAATGCAGAGCCCCTTTCCGGCTGGATTATTATTATTATTGCTTTGGACCAGGCTGTTGGAGCGGAGAAGAATCGTCTACACCCACTACTGTGGGATTTACCCGTGACGTGAGGAACATCACTCGAGCCCGTCTCAAGGAGAGGCTGGCCGGCTTTCACCTGTGCTGCACGCATACTGTGATTACAGCTGTTGCTTTCGTCTGCCGATCAGGGAGTAATATACCGCCTCCCCTAGCAGGAGCTTATTGAGTCCCCGTGGATCCAGACTTTGCATTCGAACATTTCCTCCCCCTGCTGGCTTACAACCGGTGGGAACCCCCTACCAGAATATCCCGCTGCCTCCCCAGAGTACCATAGATATAATTCCTAATATTCAGGTTGTATTATTATCTCATGCGTAATATGAGAATGGACATTCGTTATTGATTTACCTATGCACATTCCTTTGCCTTATAAGCGCATTGAAAGTAAAGTATATTATGTATTCTTGCTGCTAATAAATATTCTTAATCCAGATTTGTGTGGAAACCGTATCATTGTGGAGGTGTTCTCATCATATACTCGTGTACTGTATGGCCAGTAGTAATGTACATAAGACGGTAGTGGTTTAATGATACCATACTTATTAATACAGTCAGGGAATTGTACCCCTCAGTTACAATGACTATGCTTGCACCTCATGGTACCAAAGCACCTCAAAGGCACTAAAAAACAAATTACAAACATCTCAAAACAAGCTAGTCAGACTACTGCTTGACCTGACTCCTAGAACCCACCTCACCCGGCCCACTTTGACAACCTAGGATGGCTTAGAGTAGACGACAGAGTACAGCAACTTGCAATGGGCCTGGTCTACAAGATACACTACGCGACCAAGGTACCCATGTACATGTCAAAATACTTCCCAAAGGTCAGTGAATACCACGATCACAACACCAGAGGGAGCTCCACAAATCATGTTAAACCCAGATTCGGCTCAAACAAGGGACTAAACACGCTTCGCAATTATGCCACATCAATGTGGAACGCCCTACCCAAAGCTGTAAAGGAATGAGAATGAGCTTCAAAAACACTCAAAGAACACCTACGGGAGACTGCAATTTGAAACTGGCCCCTACAAATGTCTTAACCCAGTTGTACAGTAAATTACCAAGTATGGCTTTGTCAGTATTCCAATGTACAGTGTACAGTGTCCCCCCCCCCCTACCACAACCCCCCCCCCCCCCTCCAATGTACAGCCCCCACCCACCCAACCTCCTCCAATGTACAGTTTCTACGTCAAATGTATATACACTCTTTTTCTGGACACTTTTTGTATCACAAACAGTACTGTATTTGCAAATCTGATATGTCATAAATGTATAGATGTAGCAGTACTGTCTATCTGTATGTCATGTATCATGTCATATATGTTATGATGAATTGAAAATGGGAGACCCTGATGTAAACAAGACGAAAGTCTTTCTCTGGTCTGCATCCCCTTAACAATTGTATGTATTGAGCTGTACTGTACTGTACCCATTCTGCAATCTGTTAATAAACTTTTCAATCAATCAATCAATCAGAACCAGAGGAAGAGCGAGAACCAGAGGGAGAGAGAGAAGAAAGGGGGAGAGGGAGGGAGGTAGGTGAGGGGGTTTAGGGGGAGGAGAGAATAGTCTGAGGGTTATGCGTGCGATTGGGAGGCAGTCAGCAGGTGCAACAGTCGGTTAAGATCTGTTGCAGATTTTGTTTAAAAGCAGTGAGCGATGTGAGGGCAGTGAGTTTAAGGGTGTTTTGTAATGTATTCCAGTCAGATGCAGCAGCAAATCGGAAGGCGTTGCGTCCAGAAACCGTGCAGGCTTTGGGGATGGTGAGTTTGATGAAGTTGCTGGACCTTAGGCTGTAGTTAGAAGTGGAGACGTGCAAAAAGGAGGAGAGGTAGAGGTGTTTTACCAAGTATGGTTTTGTAAATTTTTTATTTTTTTTATGAAGGTCACAATGGTGAGTGGTGAAGGGTGCACTAGTGGCAAAACGGATGGCGGAATGATGGAGTATGTAGAGTTTTCTGAGGGCACGCTGGGATGCCATTCTATTAGGGATGCACCGAATGGGAAATTCTTGGCCGAAACCGATACCGAAAATAGAAAACAGTTGGCCGAAAACCGAAAGCCGAAAGGCCGAAAATGATTCATAGAATAGATTTCTTTTTACCAATGTTGTGGAACATTATGATTATGGAAAAATATATAATTATGGCAAAACTTAACTTAAATAATAAATAATCACTATTGTGGGTCCATAAAACATTTATTCAGCACTTCTGAATGCATACAGTACATTAATTCCATCTTTTCTCTGGCTGCGCAGCGGACATCTGTGCTCTACTGAGCGCACCTTTCTAGTCCCCAGCTGTATGTGCTCGCTTGACTCGGCACCGTAGACGCGCGACAGACAGACAGCGTCAATGTGAGAAACACAATCCCCCCCCCCCTCTCGCTCTGAATAATATGCATATTAGATCACTAGACAGTGATTAACCGCGATGGGCATAATAGTAAATAAGGATATAAAGCATGTTAAAGACGCATTTATTGGACGCGTTGCGCGCAGAGTTTACATAGAAACAGTGCGACTCCCGACAGCGCGACATCATCACAACAACACGCGAGGTTGTTAGGTTGTTTCTGTTTCGGTGACATATTTTCGGTGAAAAAACTCTTTCGGCCGAAAGCCGAAAGGCCATTTTTTGCCATTTTCGGCCGAAAACTTTCGGTGCAGAAATTTCGGTCCATCCCTACATTCTATAGATGGTGTCACCATAATCACATATAGGGAGGATGGTCATCTTGACAAGAGTGTGTTTGGCCGAGCGGGTGAAGGAAGCTTTGTTGCGGTACAGGAAGCTCAGACGAGCTTTGACTTTGGCCTGCAAGTGTTTTATGTGAGTAGAGAAGGAAAGGGATGGGTCTAGCCAGAGGCCAAGGTATTTATAAGAGGTAACAAACTCCAGCTCTGAGCCGTCGGCACAGGTGATTTTAGGGGTGCTAGCAGTGTCATGCTTTCTGTTAAAGAGCATACATTTAGTCTTCTTGGAGTTGAGAAGAAGGTGGAGACTGTGAAAGGACTGTTCAATAGAGGTAAGGCTAATTTGAAGAGTGGATGCCGCAGAGTGGAGTGAAGGGCCTGCTGAGGACAAGATGGTGTCGTCAGCGTATAGATGGATCTGTGAATTTCCAGCAGCCTTGGCTACATCGTTGATGTAGATAGAGAACAGCAAGGGACCCAAGATGGAGCCGATCCGGTCAGTGTTTCACCACACAGACTGGAATGTGTTCCGCGACACAGATAACATTAATGTCTACACGGAGACAGTGCTGGACTATGTTTGTACTAGGGTGAAAGAAACAATCCCCACTACCAAAATGAAAGTTTACCCAAATCAAAAACCCTGGGTAGACAAATCCGTCCGTGAAGCTCTGAGAGAGCGCACCAAAGCATACAACGACGGCCTAGAGGCAGGCAACATGAATGACCACAAGGTGGCGCGATACAACGTAAGGAGGACAGTGTCAGAGGCCAAACGACGCTACAGGGATAAAATTGAACTCCAGTTTGAACAAGCTGACTCTAGAGCTATGTGGCAGGGGCTCAAAACGATGACAGACTACAAAGGCGCCTCCCTCAAACTGAACAGTGACATCTCCTTAGCAAATGACCTCAATACCTTCTATGCGAGGTTTGATGCTGGTAATAACAACACCAGCTCACAAGCCTCGGCAATGGGGGGGGGGGGGTCGGCTGCTGATGGAGGCGCAGTGTTCAGGGTAACAGAGCATGAGGTGAGGCGGACCTTTAAAAAAGTGAATATCAGGAAGGCAGCAGGTCCAGACGGCATCCCCGGCCGCGTCCTAAAAGTCTGTGCCGACCAACTGGCCCCAGTATTCACTGACATATTTAACCTGTCCTTAGAACAGGCTGTCATCCCCACCTGCCTGAAGAAGTCCACTATTATCCCTGTACCCAAAAAATCCAAGCCTGCTTGCCTCAACGACTACCGCCCTGTAGCTCTCACCTCCATAGCCATGAAGTGCTTTGAGAAGCTAGTAAAGGGCTACATCTGCTCCTCCCTCCCCATCAACATGGACCCCCTGCAATTTGCATACCGCCCCAACAGGTCCACGGAGGACGCCATATCCCATGTGCTGCACACAGCAGCATCACACCTGGACAAGAGGCAGGGGAACTATGTGAGAATGCTATTCATCGACTACAGCTCGGCATTCAATACCATAGTCCCCTCCATACTCATAGCCAAGCTCAGGGACCTGGGCTTGGGCTATGACCTCTGCCAGTGGGTCTTGGACTTCCTGACTGGCAGACCCCAGGTGGTGAGAGCAGGCAACTGCACCTCCTCATCCATCACCCTCAACATAGGGCCCCCCCAGGGCTGTGTTCTGAGTCCCCTCCTCTACTCCCTGTACACACACGACTGTGTGGCTCAGCGGAGTAGCAATACAATCGTCAAATTTGCTGACGACACAGTGGTGGTGGGCCTGATCTCTGCCAACGACGAGAGGGCCTACCTGGAAGAGGTCAAGGTCCTGGCGGGATGGTGCCAGGAAAACAGCCTCTCCCTGAACGTCAGCAAAACAAAGGAGATGATTGTGGACTTCAGGAGGTCGGGGGTCAAGGACTACAGCCCCCTCAGCATCGACGGGGCACCGGTTGAGAGAGTCAACAGCTTTAAGTACCTCGGAGCCTACATATCCGAGGACTTGACATGGACCACACACATCAACAGTGTTGTGAAGAAGGCACGACAACGCCTCTACTTCCTCAGGCGCCTAAGGAAGTTCCAAGTCAGCCAGAAGATCCTTAAGAACTTCTACTCATGTACAATAGAGAGCATCTTGACCGGCAACATCACCTCCTGGTTTGGGAATAGCACTGCACAAGACCAAAGCAGACTACAAAGAGTGACACGTTCAGCCGAACGCACAATTGGAGGGGGGCTCCCCACCCTCCAGAACATTTACTACAAGCGTTGCAAGGGCAAGGCTAAGAGAATCATTAAAGACTCCAGTCACCCGAACAACTGCCTCTTTGAACTGCTGCGGTCAGGCAAGCGATACAGGAGTCTCAAGGCGAGCACAGAAAGACTCAGAAGAAGCTTCTATCCCCAGGCCATCAGGCTGCTAAACGAACAATGAATGAACACTACACAACAACAACCACCAAACGCACATAGCACACACATCCACACGCACACACTCACTTTAAACAAACACACTGTAGCACCCACTCCACACACTTATAGCACACACCCACTTTAAACAAACACACTGTAGCACCCACTCCCCACACTTTATATTTATGGATGAAGGATTGCACTACAACTCGTACACCTTACTGTAAATTGTACCTAAAATTGTACCTCATCCCATTTCTGCTTTGCACTAGATAGTACTGTACATTAGTACACTGCATAGTATTGTGTATTGTATATTATATGGTAACTCAGAACATTGTACATATGTCTATACCGAACACTGTGACCTCATTTTCTTCTTCTAAATTCATGCTATATTATGTTATTATGTTATTTGATACTATCTTGTCTAGCACAGTCTCTGGAGCGTAACAGTAAGAAGCATTTTGTATGAAAGTATTCTGTACTTCTGTATGACAACTATTAAAGAACTTGAACTTGAACTTGAACTTGAGCCCTGAGGCACCCCTTTAAAGATGTTGAGAGGGTCAGACAAGATGTTCTCCGTCTTCACCTGCTGAACACGCAAGGTAGCTGGCAAACCAACTGCAGGATTTTGAAGAAAGGCCAATGCTGGAGAGCCTCTGTAGGAGGATGGAATGGTTGACTGAGTCAAAGGCTTTAGCTAAATCAATAAAGGTGGCGATGCAAACCAGCTTAGAGTCCAAGGAGGTGATGATGTCATTCAGGACCTTAAGGGTAGCTGTGATGCACCCGTGGCCTGGCCGGAACCCAGACTGCAGATTAGACAGGATGTTGTTTGAGGCCATGAAGTGACTGAGCTGTTTCTGAACCAGCTTCTCTAAGACCTTAGCCAAGCAGGGCAAGATGGAAATAGGCCTGTAGCAGTTGGGGTCAGAGCCAGAACCACCTTTAAAGAGTGGGAAGACTAGGGCAGTTTTCCAATCAGGAGGAAAGACAGATAGCTCAAGAGACAAGTTGAATAGCCGCGTGATGGGGGCGGCAATGATATGGGCAGCAGCTTCTAAAAACATAGGTTCGAGACCATCAGAGCCAGCAGACTTGTTTGAATCCAGCTTGGTGAGCTCCTCAAAAACATCAGAGCTCAGGAAGGGTTTAAAGGGAAAAACGCCAGAGCTGGGAGAGGAAGGAGGCTGAGGTGAGGCAGTGATGGGGGGCATAGCAGAGAAGACATCGGCAGAGTTGACAAAATGATGATTGAAAAGTGATGCCATGCGAGATTTATCAGTGACAACAGTGTCATCGAAAGTCATCACATTAGGAAGATGAGGAGAAGCAAGCTTATTCTCCATGGATTTTACAGTTTTCCAAAACTTCTTGGCATCAGACCCGCAGGAAGAAAATGTATCCAAGAAATAATTGATTTTGGCTTTCCTGATAGCCTGGGTAGATTTGTTTCTACACTGCCTAAAGGCAAGCCAGTCGGCAGGGGACTGAGAGGAACGGGCTTTCCGCCATAAGGTGTTTTTATGACGGATTAAAACAGCCAAAACATGACCTACTCCACGGACAACGTTACGTTTGATTTAACGTACCGGTTAACTATAAACGAGTGGATAGATATAGAGCTTTAAATGAATGGGTGGGGTGCTGCTGGACTAAATGTGTCAATTCACGCTGTAATTTAGCATCCCGTACATTCTCAACAAAGGTGTCATGAACAGTGATGCCACAGATTACTTGTAAAAGTAATCTGATTACTGATTACTCCTTTAAAAAGTAATCTTAGTTACTTTACTGATTACTTGATTATCAGAGTAACCTAGTTACTTTGAAAGTAACTAGGTTACGAAGTCGTCCCCCCTGCTGCTGCCACAACATAAGAATGACAAAAAAATAACAATAACAATAATATATCAATAACACCACATGTAGGCTGATATGTAGCCTACCTTTGAGGCCTGCCCCATTCAGATATGGTTCTACGTTATTATTATTTATTATTGTGTGAATGAATGAATGAAAACTTTATTTAACAGATTGCAGAATGGGTACAATACAGTACGGCTCAATACATACAATTGTTAAGGGGATGCAGACCTGAGAAAGACGTTTGTCTTGTTTCCATCAGGGTCCCCCATTTTCAATTCATATAGACATTTATGACATACACAACATACATGACATTTATGGCATAGGGACATATAGGTATTTAGTACTGATACATTTGTGACATAAGCGGTATTCAAATATACAGTACTGTTACCCCTAGATCCTGACAGAGTATATACATATGATGGGGAGGGGACTGTACATTAGGAGGGGGTGGGTGGGTGGGAGGGAAATATACATACGGCGGGGAGGGAATATATATACTGCAGTGTTGTCAGTGTGCTACTGACAACCTACATACTGCAGTATGGTGTTCCATGTTCATGAATAGTGCAATGCAAAAGATGTTTAACTCAAAGGTGGAACATACTGTTTGGCTGGTGCAGCTCCGACTCCGAGTCCTG
This sequence comes from Notolepis coatsorum, assembly GCF_963971535.1. Taxonomy (NCBI): domain Eukaryota; kingdom Metazoa; phylum Chordata; class Actinopteri; order Aulopiformes; family Paralepididae; genus Notolepis; species Notolepis coatsorum. Next base: position 89,861,890 of record NC_140165.1, on the reverse strand, counting down.
TAGAAGTCGATGGTCGTGCCGTGCTGTATATTCCATATGCGGTAGACAGTATTTTGTTTCCTCCGCAAAGTGAATGTTTTTTTCACCCGGCTTAGCTTACACAAACGTTAAGTAGACTAGTGAACTTCCAGTGCAAGAAAGCGTTATGAGCGCGAGCGTCTCCCTGCTAGCTCGCAGGTCAGCCTGATAATAACAATAACAGCCGCGCCCACCAGCATGGCTCAACACGCGAGGTTGCGTGCTGTGACGTCACTCCCCAATACAAGGAAAAGCTTTCCAAACGTATATTTGACTGTCGAATACGAAAGAAAATACTGCATTCCGCCTGCATTATGATGAGATAGTAACGAAATAGTAACGCACAGCCACTTGGACAAGTAACTGCAATCAGATTACTGGCTTGTAAAGATTAACGCATTAGATTACTATTTTCGGGGAAAAGTAATCAGATTACAATAACGCGTTACTTAGTAACGCGTTAGTGGCATCACTGGTCATGAATAACCATGTCTGGGTTTGGAACACCCCGTGGATCTTTGCTTTTAAGCAAATCCAATAACTCCAACAGTGCCTGGGCAAATTCACGAATGGATTAATTTCCTCGTTGCTGCCGCTGAAAGAACTGTTTTTGTAGTGTCACATATGTCTGATCACAGCCAAAATTATCCAACAGCATAGTAAAGATTGCCTCCGGGTTAGCTCCATCTGTAGCGGAGCTAAACTTAACCTCCCTCATAGCCTCTCCATATAAAAGATCACAGAGGAATGCCACCCAGTCCTCCACTGTCATATGATCCTGGGCCATAACGCCGGAAGAACGTGGACACTCCCTCTCCCTGGGTGCATAAATATACACTCTCTCAGGTGCTGGGTTAATTCTTGTGACATTATTACTCACTGTCTGGGCTAGAGGCCCAGAGGGTCCTGCTTGGCCTGATGCTTCAGGGGATGATGTATTTTCCCTGTCTCGAAGCGGAGTATTTTCTGCCTGCAGCTGTTTAACAAGCTCAGTCAAGGCCCTAATTTGTTCTTGAATGTCAGTATCCGTCAGACTCATTTTAACTGTCTTTGTCTCCCACACACACAGGGAAGGTAGAAATGTTCACTGTAACTGTTGTTATACAACGGCATGCACATTTCTCGATTCTGATTGGCTGAAACAGTCAACTTACACGTGGGTATTTTTCATAACCCACGCTCTTGGTCCCAGGACCCGCCCACAACTGCATCACTATCAATGCGCGTTCGTGGTTTTAGGAATTAAAGCAAGATGGCGGACAAACCGGACAGGAAACATTACGAAAGGATAATGGTGATAGGGTCATAAAGACTCAATGAAAAACGATTCTGTCACGGCGAATGTCGTAGTTGCTTAAACAATGTTGGATGATGTAATTGATGGGTCATGAGTCATTGTGGAACAAAATAAAAATCGCGCGAATTGATTGATTGATTGCAAATTATAATATTTTTTTGTTTTGTACCTACTTTCTATAGAAGCAGCTGGGAGGTGCGCTGTTTTAATATCCTCCCTAATTGTCTCGAGGTGTGGACCATTAGAATAAAAAATCGTGTCTATAGGTGTCCGGATGTTTATTCCGAGGTATCTCATACCTTGTGATCTCCACTGTAAGGGAGCAGAACCAATATGTGAAGGATGGGTCAGGTTATTCAGAGGAATAGCTTCACTCTTATTAAAGTTCACCTTATATCCTGAAAACTCCCCAAATGCTTTAATCAGCTTCATCACCTGTGGGATTGACTGACAGTGTTGTGTTAGTGTTAATAGTACATCATCTGTGTACAGATTAGCTTTAAAGTCATGCCCCCCAATATTGATACCCGTGATTTTCTCCTCTGCTCGTATGGCACATGCCAGCGGTTCGAGGGCGAGGATGAAGAGTGATGGAGAAACCGGACAACCCTGTCGGGTGGACCTGAATAGCTGAAATGGTTGAGATATAATGCCATTTGTTTTGATTGAAGCTAGTAGTTTGTTGTAGAGCGCCATCACCCAATGTATGACCGTGGGTCCAAAACCGAATCTGGTAAGAACATAAAACAGATAGTGCCATTCTATTCTGTCGAAAGCTTTCTCAGCATCCAAGGATAAAGCTACGGCTGGTTGTTGTAGGTTGCTTGCTTTTGACATGACATGAAATAGTCTCCTCATATTATTAGAAACGTGGCGGCCTTTAATAAACCCTACTTGATCAAGGTGGATCAGTGAAGGCATGACTGTCTCTATGCGCATGGCCAGGATCTTAAAAAATAGCTTATAATCGCTGTTCAATAAACTTAAGGGACGATAATTACCCATTTGTGAGTGATCTTTATCAGGTTTAGGTAACAAAGAGATAGTAGCCTGGCACATACTCTGAGGCATGGATTAATGAACTATTATGTCATTGAATACTAGTGTAAGCAGTGGGGTTAGCCTGTGTTGAAACTGTTTGTAAAACTCTAAGGCGTATCCATCATTCCCTGGTGCTTTCCCTGTTGAAAGGAGGTTCATGGCAGATATGATTTCTGATTCTCTGATAGGACCCTCTAAATGCTCCCTTTCTACCTCTTGTAATGTAGGTAAGGATATGTCCTTAAAAAATATATCCATGTCTTCCTGTTTTTTAGATCCTTCTGACTGATAGTTTACTATAAAAATCACTGAAAGCTTTATTAATTTCTGTTTGTTCATAAATAACTGCACCTGTACTATCACATATAAATGGTTTTGATTGGCGATTTTCTAATTGTTTTAATCTTAGTGCTAGCATCTTACCGGCTTTATCTCCTGATTCAAAATATTTCCTGCCGAGTCTGAAAAGAGCTAACGCTGTCTCCTCATGTATAATTGATTGCAACTCTGTCTTAAGAATCAACATAGTATTTTTCAGTTGTATATTTCCAGGGTTAAGCATGTGTTGTGTTTCTACGGCCTTAAGTTCTAATATTAAGTTGTTTTTCTTCATTATCATTTTCTTCTTTCTGGCTGTAGAATAGCTAATAATCCAACCTCTGCATGTTGCTTTGAATGCTTCCCACACCATTTGTATTGAAGGGACAGATTTTAGATAAATATTTATAAATTCAGTTATTCTCTCATTTATCAAAGATACAAACTCTTGATCTTTTAGCAAAGAGTTGTTAAATCTCCATTGTTTACTTTTGTGATTGTTTACAGAGAGAGCTAAGCGCACTGACATGGGGGCATGATCTGAGATTATAATATTATGGATGTTGCACTCTATCACATTCTCAACTGTACATTGTGAAAAAAGAAAGTAATCAATCCTTGAGTACGAATTATGAGCGTGTGAATAGAAAGTATATTCTCGGGCAAGAGAGTTTACTACCCGCCATATGTCTGTCAAAGCCAGAGATACCTGCAACTCATTGAGCGCTGCTGACAATGCACCATCTGATATGAGTGGGTGGCCCGATCTATCCACTCCCGGGTCACTAACTAGGTTGAGATCACCTCCTAAATAGATCTGGTCTGCCGCAAAATGAGATAATGCCACACTCAATTTGGATAGAAATTCGGCCTGACCAATATTGGGTGCATAGACATTTACTAACGTGCATTTAGTATTTTGTAAAAAACCTGATAGAATGATGAACCTGCCATCCTTGTCAATACTTTTTTGAGATAGTATTTTAATAGCAAAACGACTGACGTTTAGACTGACGCCCCTAGATGCCCCGGTACCTGGCGCTGAGTAGGCCTGGCCTACCCATCTGTCTCAACTTAATAGAATCCTCATCCTTCAAATGTGTCTCCTGTAACATTGCAACATCACAGTCCAGGGATTTCAAATGACTAATGACTTTATATCTCTGTTTTATTTGAAACCCTGTTTACATTCCAACTAATCATGTTAATTGTGGCCATCAAATTATACTGCGCTTTAGCTCGTTGAAAAGGTTGGATAAAAAGGAAAATACTGAATATATGTTGAAGTTATCAATGGTCTGCTTCAACAAGGGAAAATACACACAAAACACATAACAAACCATACAAGTGCCAATAAAAGGGCACACACATAATATAAGGGAGATAGAACCCATGTCCATCCCGTCCATGAACAAACTGATAAACAGTTATCCGCACGCAGTGATCAGACCATGTCCTTAATTTAATGCATGATCCGTGCATCCGAAATTATGATAAGGGCAGCAGAAAACAAATAATATATATATATATATACACATACATACATATATATATATACATATACATACATACACATACACTACATACAAAATGTATTATAATAATAAACAGTATAACGAAAGAGGCTGCACTTAATGTTCATTGCATACCTTGCACGGGATCTTGCTCATCACCCACACTAAATAACTCAGTTGTCATGTCAACTGTCTCAACTGTCAGTGAGTGGTGGGCATGTCATACCTCTATGCTCTGTCCATTAGCCAAAAATATTAGGAAGCTTGATCTTCAAACCTTTCGCTGCATCCGTGGGGTTATTATAGATGCATGTTTCGCCATCGATGGTGACTATCAGCCTCGTGGGATACAGTATGCCATTTCGGGCATCCGCGTCGCACAAGTTCTTCTTGATGTCGGTATAACCGGCGCGCTGCTTTTTAATTTCCACAGGTAAATCCTGGAATGCGTGAAGCGGCCTTCCTCCCCATGTCAGCTTATTTTTCTTCCCCGCGGCTCTCAAGATGTCCTGCCTGTCGTTCCATCTCAGCAGCCGTATAATGTACGGGCGAGGAGGTGCCGATGGGTCCGGTCTGGGTCGGAGAGTCCGATGGCGCCTTTCTACCTCTGGTACCTGGTCAGTGTCCTTTAAATCCAGGATGTATCTCAGGATGCCATTAATCATATTGTTCGGGTCACCGGCTTCCTCTCCTTCTTTCAGGCCAACCAATACTGTAACTGAGGGGTACAATTCCCTGACTGTATTAAATAAGTATGGTATCATTAAACCACTACTGTCTTATGTACATTACTACTGGCCATACAGTACACAGGTATATGAGATGAACACTTCCACAATGACACGGTTCCACACAAATCTTGGTTAGAATAATATTTATTAGCAGCAATAATAGTAGATTACATTACTTTACTTAGAGTCGCGCTTGTAAGGCGAAGAATGTGCGTGAGTAAGTCAAGAGCGTAAGTCCATTATAATATTACGCAGGAGATAATGAATACCACCTGTATCTTAGGAATTATATCTATGGTACACTAGTAGGGCAGCGGGAGATACTAGTAGGGTCCCTCCGGTTGTAGGCCAGCAAGGGGAGAGGATTTGTCGGTAGCAAAGTCTGGGTCAACGAAGAATAGGGAGACTCCAGGTACAGGAGATAGTGCAATAATCTCTTGATCCGCAGACGAATAACAGCTATTCTCCGGCATGCAGCTCCGCATGGAAGAAAGCTAGCCAGCCTCAGGCGTCTTAGAGGCGGGCTCGACGTTGCTCCTCACAGGGTAAATCCCACACAATTGTGGGTGTAGACGATTCTCCGCTCCATCAGCTACAGGACCAAAGCAAATATAATCCAGCCGAAAAGGGCTATGTAGTCGTCGGGTAGGTTATCCAGTGTACATGTCCACACGGTCCTCGTCTAGGGCTCCTCGGATGAAGGCGCCAGGTTAAGCTGCCCAGCCTGGATAAGCACACTAGCTGGTACGAGGAAACGTTGGTAATGCTGGTCACTGTAGAACGGTAGCCGCACGATACACTATACATAAATAGACTATTACTGAATTAATAGAATAGGTCGAACTCGACGGTACAGCGTTAAACTCTGATACTTCAGCTATCAATTCGCATGCGGTCTCAATGCTCTATTTGGGGCCAAACGGGCCCTACTTCACCGCACGTTGTATCGTGGGGTGAGGCTTCACTTGGGTAACTCAAACTACTTCTGTATTCACCTGCGCCATATTTATACGTTAGGTGAACAAACTAGTACCAGCCTTATTCCTGTCTCGTATTCTTGCGCAGAGCCGTTCATGTCCAGGCATGTCTTTGGCTGTGACTTTGAACTAGACCTTGGGGGTATGGCAGTGGCACCTAAGGGACCGCTGTCCAATAGGAGAACGAAATATTATGGTCTGTACTAGGTAAAGGGATATTCCGTGTATATGTACAAAGAATACACAAGGGATATCAGACGATATACAAATATTATGCAATATATATCAACTAGTAAATATATATATTCGGTTTAATCTGATCCTTCGTAACAAATACGATGTTATTTCTCTTGCTCTGCGCTTCCATGTAGGTTCATTTGGTTTTCAAATAGTCCACGTCTGCAGTCAGGTCTTTCAAAGTTTTGCCGTCTACGGCCATCTGGTCTTCTACCGCTCCAATACGGTTCTCCGCGGTGGATATTCTTTGCAGAATAGCCCGTGTGTCCTTCTTTACTCCGTTGATCGATTCACTGAGCTCATCAAACCTTAGCTGGAATGAATCTTTGATGATCGAAACCTCCGCAATTAGGTGCGACGCCCAAGCAGGGGTGTCTTTGTCTGCCATAATTTGTTTGGCAGTACGCCAATCGATTTCACGTTTCTTAGACAACAATCTTGTCTCTGCACGGTTGCCAGGACCTGTCATTCACACATCTAGTGTATTGAAACCTTTTCCTGAAGTTGCACGGATTTTTCTTTCTTTAGAGGTGAAATAATAACTTAATTGGTCACTTACGAGAGCGAACTACCGTGCCATACCGCGTAGTCACGTGACCAATCCCTCACTGACTCAGCAGCTTCTTGAGATCATGTATAATAATAATAATACTTTATTTGTATAGCACTTTTCATACAGAAGTTGCAGTTCAAAGTGCTTCACAACAGTAAAAATATAGGCATAAGCGAGCATGAGCAAGGTAAGGTAAATCACAGTGTTTCACATTGGGACCTAGTATCCCAATAGGTTCTCTGTTTACAGTTTCATTCAGTAATACAAATGACAAAAATAGTTTAAAATGATTCGGTTTAGAAATAGTCTAAGAATTATAAAATGGAACAGACATGTATACAAAAAATCTAAGCAAAGGAATAAAGGGAAGATGATTAAACAGAATGTTTTGTAGATACAGTACTGAATTCTGCCATCCAGACACATGCAATTTGAAATATTATTATAGAATATAGAATACCAGGCCTATAAATTACCTTATTATAGCCAACTCGCACATCTATGGATCGGGCCATATCTCCTCTTTCAAATGCCACAGTTCAATTTGGATTTAGTATCTCCAGGCGTGGAGCAAGAAGCGTGAATGAAATCTACTGTATGTACAGTTCCATTCTTATAACCGATATTTTTTGCCATTTTGGATCGGATTGCAACTCGGATTGTTGCTAAACGTTCACAGAAGGTACACACTAACTGTGCTCCAATCTATGCCAATAACGTTCAGTTTTGTGATAGATAATCCAGAGAAATAAAATAAATTCATATACAAGTAATTTGCTTGCAGGAAGCTAGAATCAGCTGGGTAATGTAGTTAAAAAAATCAAATTCAATGCCCTCTCCTCATATGACTACAATCTGCGACGCAAATTCAAAATGGCGGATATTCGCTAAATTATGAAGACATTCCATGAATAAAAATCTCAATAATAACACTTTAGACTATAGGTAAACAAACTTATTGTTGAAAATATACACTATGACTGCTGTTACATGGTTAGGGTCTCCAGGGTCTTTACTCTTGGATACATTTGAATTTTTTTTTACTTATATTCATACAGACTGTAGACATTGATTTATGACGTGATGTTATTTTGGGTCTGGTACCGGACCCGTCGGGCTTAAGAGGTTAAGGTCTTCGGCTGTGTGAAAAAAGTAGATTGTTCACTATGTTGGGATAGGCAATAGAAGGCCGAATTGTCGGGTCGTAATTCCAAGAGAAGGAGCCAGCTTGTACGAATCTTCACCACCAATTAATCTTTTTTTATCAAAATATCATGCCCTTTCCTGCTGACTAGGTGCTTCTCTGTAAGTTTTAGCAGCTTCCACACGTTTTCCTAAACTTTTCCGTGGTTTAGACATGCATATTATATTGTAAAATAAACACTTCTTCTTGTGAAAGTAAAAAACATGTCCTACTAGGAATGTTGACAATATGTGTGACATTAGTTAACTAAAGGGGACATGCATTATAAATGGCTTTTTCAGTGTTTAGCATTGTTTTATAGCAATAGGGGTTAGTATCAATGGATCTGTGTCTCTAATTACCATATTGGCGGATTCCTCTAATTCAGTTGAGACCATTTCCTCCTCCATTGAATTAGGTCATTCTGATTTGACTCGCAAGGTGATGTAACAAGGAGCTGGTGGAGCTGATTGTGATCTGATTGGCTCTGTGGTTGACAGCGACAGCAGAGCGAGTGGAAATATCTTAATTTACATTTTTTCCATCCTATCTTCACTTCCTCAAACAGAGCGAGGCAGAGAGAGAACGAGCGAGCGAGTGAGGCCCCGTCCACACGAACGCTGGGTTTAATGTAACCGTGATTGTATGTGCGCAGTTGCACTGTTCGGCCACACACAACCGGGGATTTGCTACACTGCAACAGCGGTCTTTTGAAACCGGTGGCCAGGGTGGAGTTGTGCGGTTTTGCAGTTGCGTGTGGGCATAGCAACCGAGGTTATTCCCAGTGTTTACAGCAGAGCTGTCGCAATTATTCCCCATGTTCACGGCAGACCGCGGGGTAGAGAGATTATAGCAGAGCCAACTACACCAGTGTTTACAGCAGAGCTGTCCCAAGTAGCGTTATATGAAAATGATTGTAACAAACTTTTGTTCAAAACGTATCGTCTGTGTTGAAGAGTGTTGTGATCGACTGATGTCTGTTGACGCTCAGAGTAAACATGTAGCTGCAGCTAAACTAAACTCATGTGTTGTCAAGTTATTGTTATAAGGAACCCAGTCCAGACTGCATCCCCTTAACAATTGTTTGTATTGAGCCGTATTGTATTGTACCCATTCTGCAATCTGTTAAATAACGTTTACATCCATTTCATATCGGTAACGTTACTTCTTCTTCTTCTTCAGTTAATTAATGGCAGATCGCGACCCAACAGGAAGTTTAGTGAGCGTTCAGTCTTTTCTGATTGGTTGAAATGGCCTTCATGTCTGAACAACATCGCCGCCTACTGCTTTGGCATTGTATTACATTGTACTAAATGTATCGGTTGCTGGGTTCCAGCTCTGCCGTGAGTACGCAGTTATACACGGTTGTCCACCTGTGTTCACCGTGTGGACGGAGTTTTATTTTTTCAAACTTCGGTCATATTAAATCCAAACTCTCGTGTGGACAGGGTCTGAGAGGGAGAGATAGAGGAGCTTCTGTCGGGGAAACAAACACACACGCATTTTACACACAACCTGACGCCGCGCGTGGGGAAACAGAAACACACACACATTTTACACACAACCTGACGCACGGGGCTTCTCCCTGGTAGAGAGAGAGAGAGAGAGGGACCGCGGGGCAGGAGTGTGTGAAATACAAATGCATTTGAGGCGCGGTGCTTCTCCCTGGTAGAGAGAGAGGGACCGCAGCGCAGAGCCTAAAACTCTTCTCACACTGGTCACAGGAGTAGGGTTTATCTCCTGTGTGAATTCTCTGGTGTAATTTCAGACTATCCAGTCGACTAAAACTCTTCTCACACTGGTCACAGGAGTAGGGATTTTCTCCTGTGTGAATTCTCTGGTGTGATTGCAGATTATTCAGATTACAAAAGCTCTTCCCACACTGGTCACAGGAGTAGGACTTCTCTCGTGTGTAAAATATCTGGTGAATTATCTGGTGTCTTTTCAGTTTACTCTGATTACTAAAGCTCTTCCCACACTGGTCACAACAGTAGGGCTTCTCTCCTGTGCGAATTCTCTGGTGCGTTTTCAGAGTAGACAGTTTCCTAAAGCGCTTCTCAGGTATGAGATTTCTCTTTGTAGTAACGTTTGTCCCATATTGGTCAAACCATTGCCTTGGTTTGTCAATGTTCTTCTGTTTGTTAGTGGAGGGAAGGCCAGGGAAGATATCTGTGTTGGAGAAAAGAGGGAAGAAAAAAGATATTTAACTCAAATAACTAAGAGAACATAGAGCGGGTCAGCTGCGGTCAGGCAAGCAATACCGTAGTCTCATGGCAATCAGGATGCTCAATGAACAATAACACTATGCAACAAACCATCAAATACACCCACAGCACCCCACCCACCCAACCACCTCCAATGTACAGTTCCCCCCCACCCCCCCAACCCCACCCCACCTACCCAACCTCCTCCAATGTACAGTTTCTACGTCAAATGTATATACGCTCTTTTCTGGACTCTTTTTGTATCACAAACAGTACTGTATTTGCAAATCTGGTATGTCATAAATGTATAGATCTAGCAGTACGGTCTATCTATATGCGTGTGTCATATATGTTATGATGAATTGAAAATGGGGGACCCTGATGTAAACAAGACGAAAGTCTTTCTCTGGTCTGCATCCCCTTAACCCTTTCTCTGCCACGCTTATATCCATCAATGTTTGATCACTGCCAGCTCTATTTGTCTATGGAGATGTTCACCTACTTTGCAGGGCTATAACTTTTTAAATTGTATTGCTAAATTGACATTACTATGGCCCATTCAACATCGATTAGCTATTGTTCAGGGTGTAGGAACGTTTTACTTTTTCATTCACACATTCATATAAAAATACTGTCTAGACTAGTATAAATATGTTTTTATCGTTTTCTGCAGTAATTCCTAGAACGTGAGATATAGCCATTTATGCATATATTACATCATCAAATGCAGTTTGCTAGCGATTGACGTCAGATTAAAAATTTCAATTGTACAAGGTCCTAAACGTCATGACTCATCATCTGATGTTGACCGGAGGGGGGGGGGGGGGTCGTTTATAATTCCGTGGCCAACGTTAAATCATTTATGTAGTATGGGTGATATATAGATCAGAGCAGTTTGTATCGAAAATGGTAAAGAAAAACGCTGAAACTCACCCCAGTCTCCTCTTACCGTTGGGTGATGAGAGTGGAGCAAAAAGTTCGCTATTATGGGATGTTGATCTAGATGAACCATTTCCGGGTTGTATAATAATATATACGTCCAAATAACGTTGTTTATTGAGTTATGGCAACCGATCGATTATCCAGTGTGTCAAGATGGAGTCTTGTGTCATATGTTATGATGAATTGAAAATGGGGGACCCTGATGTAAACAAGACGAAAGTCTTTCTCTGGTCTGCATCCCCTTAACAATTGTGTGTATTGAGCTGTACTGTACCCATTCTGCAATCTGTTAATAAAATTTTCAATCAATCAATCAATCAATCAAGCACACACATCCACACGCACACACTCACTTTAAATAATCAACTCACTGTAGCACCCACTTTACCCACTTTAGACAGTTAACACACTTTATATTCATTGGTAAGGAGATTTGCACATCATCTCATACCACATTGCACCTCACCACCACAAGGTGGCACCACAAGCTAAGCTATACCTCACCATTTCTACACTGTACTGTATATTGCTGTAACTCAGTTACCTTCTCTACTCTGCATTGTATATACTGTATATATATGAACGTTGCTAGACTATGCCTCCCACTGGTCGGCTGTAGTGAGGATAGAAGCCTTGCATCACGTGTCCCCTCCGGTACACGAGGAGGCAGCCTGTCGCATCTTTTCACTGCAGCAGCTCGTACTCTGTGGTGAGGAGTAACGCGCGGGAGGCTCACGCTGTCCCCGATACTTCCTGTTTCCGCCGCACCGGCGTTACCCAACCGACCTGTAGGAGTCGCTGTCCACAACGTCCAATCCCCACCCACCGGCTTTCCCACCCTCTAACACTGCCAATTGTGTTAGTATGACGGCCGGTCAAGCCGGTAGCAACGCAGAGAGCTGGGCTCGATACCAGCATCTCCTGCGTTAGTGGCGAGCGCCTTGCCCACTGCGCCACTCAGCCGCACGCAACTAATAAAGAAACTTGAACTTGAGGGTCAAGCATAAACAGGGATGACTAAAAAGGTACAATCAAAGTTTTGTTAAATCCACAAAATGTAAGCACTTTACTTTTAGATGGAAAATAAGCTTTGTGGTTAGTTCATCATAACTCAAAATACAATTATTTTGTACTCCGATGTTTACAAACAAAAGATAGACATTCATTTAGAAACTGTTGCGTTTAAGCTTTTCTGTGGTCAGTGTTATCAGTATATCGTAAACAGAACATGTTAGCATTTGTTAGAAGGCCCTGGTCAATGGCAAGTTGGTCCTCCCTGGTGGAGAGAAGTCATTTTCACTGGCATGAGTTTGTATAAAAGGCCATTATTGGTGATCTTCCATCCGATATCTCCACACTGATGAAATGGTCCTGTGGATTTTACTCGTTCCAGTGACTGGCTTGTACTTCAGTTACCTAAGTTAACTCTTTATCTTCTCTGCCTCCAACACATGGAACATCTTACAATTCACACTGAAACTCAATACACTGGTATCCATTGGTCAGTTTAGATATTTGAACACTACTAATTCTGTCAGTCTGCAGCTGTTTCAAAATATTTAAATGTATATTATAATTGTATTGGTTTAATTGTCCTCTGTGATGTAGTGGCAAGTGACAGTAACATAGCGTTCGGTCGTCATGGCAGTCCAGCTGTCTGTCGTCATTGCAACCTTGCGAGCAGCGGTAACGTTAGCTAGCTGCGCGAGCAACTCCGAACTTTGCATCGGTGTAGCTCTCCTTGATGCGCAAGGTGGTTGTGCCTCAGGATGGGATATTGTACGCTGGCTCAAGCAGTTGTATCATTTGCTGAAATCCTTTGCAGTCAACCATATCGATCATGTCGTTTTTGATAAATGCAGACTGACTTGGGTTACTTTTTTCAAAATCAACGCTTCTCTTAGCCTGCTTAATTTTGCAAGTTGCTGTTGCTCTTGTTTTTTCCCTCGCTTATTTTCCAGACACGGATGTAGTTGCCTCCTCGTCATAGTTATATTGCACCCTCTATCTGTTCATTGAAACATGCTTTGAAAATACACCATTCTACTGATGGCTACAATGTAATAAGAGACAGACAACATTGTAACATATCATTGTTTGATAGTAGATTGAGTAAATGTCATGTGTTCGAGTAAATCCTTAACAACAATCAATCGATCTTTGATTAATTGATAACCTCCCTAGTAGAAAGAGAAAGTAACATACCGATATCCTGGTCTGTGTCGCCCTCCTTCATCTCAAAGGAAATATCCCCGGGTGGGTCAAGTGTGTCCTCCTCCTCTTCTGTTTTAATAATCAGTAGGTCGCTGGCTGAACCTGGGGCAAAGGGAGACATTTATAGTAGGGCTGGGCAATTAATCAAAAAGAAATCACGATCTCGATTCATAGACCTATGCAATCTCATTTCTAAGTTATGAAGATTTTTTTATATATAAAAAAAAAAGTTATAAAAAAAAAAGAAAAAAAACGTTTTACTTTACTTTTTAAATGATTTTATTGAAAGAATAAGAATCGTGAGATAATCGTGATCTCAATTCTTAGAGAGAAAAATCGTGATTCACATTTTAGCAAGAATCGCCCAGTCCTAATTTATAGTATGTATTAGGGGTGTAACGGTACACAGAAGCCACAGTTCGGTACCTACCTCGGTATTGGGGTCACGGTTCGGGACAACAGATTTTTTTTTTATAATAATTAAAAACAAATATATATATATTATATTTATGATAATTATTATAATTAAATAGAATCATTTTCTATAGGAAAAGTATGTTTATTTTTTTTATTTGATCAGCTGTGCCTGTGAGTGCAATGTATGGGGCTGCGGCACTGCAGATTTACCCTACTCGAGTCCGGCGGGGGAGAATGTTGGTGCGTTTCTTTCCATTGGTTTCATTTGGTTAACATTATTGAGCGAACAAGAAAACGAAAGAAAACTGTAAAATTGTAATGACCCTGCAGCTGTTCCAATGTAAATGTGCCTCGGTGTGCCCGGCCACGCGCGCTGTTCTCGCACGGACCGCGCGAGTGCCTGCATGTGTGTTTGCGCTGTAAAGAGGGAAGGCTCCTCCGAGCCGCGCGAGGGAAGGCTCCTCTGTGCCGCACGAGGGAAGGCGCCGAGGCGTATCCTTCATATGGCTGCACCTACCGCACCGTGACGCCGTACCGTAAATTCGCGGGACGAATACACGCACCGTTACACCCCTAGTATGTATAGTCCAGTACTTTGTAAAGCATTTTAAAACCAAAAAGAAAATAATCTATCTAAAACGGCATTACCAATTTCTTGGAAGGAGCAGCTTGATAAGACTCACACAATATGCAAGCTTTGCAAAACAACAATGAAGTATTTTGGGAATATTACAAACAAGAGGACTCGCATCACATTTAGCCTAAAGGCAGCATGTTGTCATAATGAATCTAGTCAACTTCCTCTTATAGATTGGACTGATTGATTGAACATTTTATTAACAGATTGCAGAATGGGTACAATACAGTACAGCTCAATACACACAATTGTTAAGTGGCGCAGTGGGCAAGGCGCTCGCCACTAATGCAGGAGATGCTGGGTTCGAGCCCAGCTCTCGGCATTGCTACCAGCTTGGCTGGTCGTTCATACTAATACAATTGGCAGTATTAGGGGGTGGGAAGCTGGTGGGTGGGGATCGGACGTTGTGGACAGCGACTCCTACAGGTCGGTTGGTGCGCCTGTGCAGCAGAATCAGGAAGCAACAAGGGCAGCGTGTCCCTCCCACGCAGACCCTCGCCGCTGAGAGATCACGCAGTTCAGGTGAAAAGATGCGACAGCTGCCTCCTCGTGTACCGGAGGGGACACGTGATGCAAGGCTTGGTCCACATTGCAGCCGACCTGTGGGAGGCATGGCCTAACAGCGTTCGAGACAGGGGAGGGTAGAATTGGACAATACGAAATTGGGATGGGAGAAAAATAGAAAATGGGTGAAAAAGTAGATTGTTAAGGGGATGCAGACCAGAGAAAGACTTTCGTCTTGTTTACATCAGGGTCCCCCATTTTCAATTCATCATATGACATACATGACATACAGATAGACAGTACTGTTACATCTAGACATTTACGACATACCAGATCTACAAATATACAGTACTGTTTGTGAGTACAAAAATAGTCTAAAAAGAGAGTATATACATTTACATTTACATTTAGTCATTTAGCTGATGCTTTTATCCAAAGCGACTTACAAGTTCTGTACGACAAGCCATCAGGAAGGGCACAACTCTATCAGCTGAGCAACAATGTTCATCAAAGTGTTGAGTGCTATAGTGTAGGTTAGTTTATTAGGACAAGTGCATGACAGTACGGTTAGTTAGGGTTCGATTTTTTATTTTATTTTTTTAATTCAGATAATGGTTGAAGAAGTGCGTCTTTAGTCGACGGCGAAAGATTGGACGTGTTTCGGCTGTCCTAACTGGGGTGGGTAGTTCATTCCACCATTGTGGGGCAAGGACTGAGAATAGGCGACTTCTCTTTGATGACCCTCCCGGAGCTTGGATAGGAGTAGGTCTGAGGCGGCCAGAAGATGCAGAGCGTAGGGGTCTTGAGGGTGTGTAGTTAGAGACCATTGACCGGAGGTAGGCGGGAGCGGTTCCCTTTGCCGCACGGTATGCTAGGTCGAGGGCCTTGAAGTGGATTCGTGCAGCAATGGGGAGCCAGTGCAAGTCCCTAAGAAGTGGGGTGACATGGGCCGACTTCGGTAGGTTTGAGATCAGGCGGGCCGCTGCGTTCTGAATGAGTTGAAGAGGCTTAATGGCAGTGGCCGGGAGGCCAGCGAGCAGTGCGTTGCAGTAGTCAAGGCGGGAGATGACTGTTGATTGGACGAGGAGTTGGGTGGCTTCTTTTGTCAGGAAGGGGCGGATCCTTCTGACGTTGCTCAGGAGGAATCGGCAGGTTCTGGTTGTCGCTGCGATGTGAGCAGAGAAGTTCAACTGGTCGTCGAGGACAACACCAAGGTTCTTGGCGGTCGGGGACGCGGTCACAGCTGCATTCTCGACTGTGATGGAAAGGTCGGTCAGGGTCAGGGGGGAGGATTTGGCCGGCAGGTGGAGCAATTCTGTTTAGCTTAGGTTCAGTTTGAGGTGGTTGGTCGTCATCCAGGCGGAGATGTCGGACAGACAGGCCGAGATCCGCTCAGAGACGTGGATATATACATTTGAGGGGGAAGAAACTGTACATTGGAGGAGGTTGGGTGGGGGAGGGGAACTGTACATTGGAGGGGGTTGGGTTTGGACATTTACAGGGGCCAGTTTCGAATTGCAGTCTCCCGTAGGTGCTCTTTTAGAGAGGTTTTGAAGGTGGGTAGTGATTCACATTCCTTTACAGCTTTGGGTAGGGCGTTCCACATTGTTGTGGCATAATTGCGAAACGTGTTTAGTCCCTTGTTTGAGCCGAATCTGGGTTTAACATGATTTGTGGAGCTCCCTCTGGTGTTGTGGACGTGGTATTCACTGACCTTTGGGAAGTATTTTGACATGTACATGGGTACCTTAGTGGTGTAGTGTATCTTGTAGACCAGGCCCATTGCAAGTTGCTGTACTCTGTCGTCTACTCTAAGCCATCCTAGGTTGTCAAAGTGGGCAGGGGTGAGGTGGGTTCTAGCAGTAAGGTCAAGCAGTAGTCTGACCAGTTTGTTTTGTGATGTTTGTAATTTTGTTTTTAGCGCCTTTGAGGTGCTTTGGTACCATGACAGGGCTGTACGTTAACTTTTTTTGCACATAGCACTGGTGCTACAGAGGTTGATAGTTTTGTAGCACAGGCCAATATCTTGTAGCACAAGTATAAAACGTGTGATATTTTTTTAACAGTCACAAATGTGCCTATTGTATTTGTGTTATTTAGTTGCAGTGCCATGTTTGGCTGTCATTTTCATGCTGACAAGTTGACGTCACACAGCCAGACACGTTACGTGTAAGGAATTATGGGATTTGGTGTTGGGTGTATGGACTCTACTAGGGGTGGGAATGACCAGTTTCATCACGATACGATATCGATTCTTTGGACAACGATACAATATTTGCCGATATCTGCCACGATACAATGCAGGTGCCTGCAATCGATGAGATGATATCATAAGCCCATTTCCATTTAGATCAACTCAAAAGGTAACAAATATAATTTGGAAAAAAATTGTTTAGCTCTTCCGGACATTTAAATGAAAAACTATTTATTGTTTTTAATACAAATAGACCTCCTGTTCACTATAAAGTGCCACGTTTTGATATATTGAGCTTTAAACTTCCTCTCCCAAACCGTTCCTGCAATTGTTTTATGTTGCATGATGATCATGCATACATTTATTATGTATTGTATTTTTTATGTTTAAATATCAACATCATCTGTCCACCCTCAGTACATTTACTATCAATATAATATACTCGTCTGACTTCATCATATCTTTTCAAACGCACACACGCGAAATAAGCACACTAGCCTTGCTAGCCTATGTTGCAATGTCCGCGTTCCAGATGCTACTGAGACGAGTACTGTTGTGTGCTGTGGAGCGGATATGAGTCACGACACCACGGATTTTCAAAATAAGAGTATCGATATGAACTGAGCGTTGCTAGCTGCCGGAGCCATAGTTATTATAGCTGGAGCTGCGAAAGGCGGAAATGAGACCCGCAACAGGATTTTCAAAATAAGAGTATCGATATGAACCGAATGCCTATCGCACCAGTGCTACTGAAGTAAATCCATTCATCGCACAGACCGCTGTTGCCGTAGCATGTGCAATATATATCTCGCACTGTACAGCCCTGCATGAGGTGCAAGCATAGTCGTAGTACCCTTTTTTTAATACAAATTTTTCTCCCCCTTTTTTACCTCCCCCAGATTCTTTCCCTGCTGAACAGGCGCCCCGACCGACCAGTAGGAGTTGCTGTTTACGAACTACCAGGATACACACCCCACCGGCTTCCCACCCGCTAACACTGCAAATTGTGTTATTAATAATAATAATACTTTATTTGTATAGCACTTTTCATACAGAAGTTGCAGTTCAAAGTGCTTCACAACAGTAAAAAATATAGGCATAAGCTAGCATGAGCAAGGTAAGGTAAATCACAGTGTTTCACATTAGGACCTAGTATCCCAATAGGTTCTCTGTTTACAGTTTCATTCAGTACAAAAATAGTTTAAAATGTCGGTTTAGAAATAAACTAAGAATTATAAAATGGAACAGACATACAATAGGGTATTTAACATAGAACAGTGATAAAATAGTTCAATTTCGGATTACAACAGAGCAGTGCTCTTCAATATTCAAGGGGCTTTCACAATTATTACATTTGGTAGTAATAATGGAACACAGTCTTAAATTCATCAGCAGGGCCGGGGGTGAGGGGGGTGGGGGCGAGTGCAACACGCGTAGGAGGAACGCTATGTTCTGTTCTTATCTCTCTCGACTCCCCGGCATGACCTTGTGAGTTCTAAAGGCTCCAGCACACTTGAGAGTGGGGGGGGGGGGGGTGCATCGGTCAGCGTCGGATTGATGGTGCATCGGGCAGCGTCGGATTGATGGGCAGCAAGTCTCTTTACAAGTTCCATGTGGAGGGCTTCCAGTCTGTCCATAGCTATCTCCATACGGTTATCGTGTTTCCGAATTAATCTTGTACAGATCCAGATCCCGATAGCGATTGCTAGTTGGTCCATATTGTAGTTTGAGTAGGGAGTCAAGTCCGTTGAAGAAGGTATAATCGACACGTCTAAACCGGTTATAGGGAGGCAGTGAGGGCTGGTGATAGGAACGACCTCGACAGTCTGGGGAGTGGATATGTGAGTTGTCTCGGCAGAGAGGAGGGAGGAGATAGCGAGATAAAATTTGCATAGAATCGACACATGAATTTGATAGGAATTTTCATTTAAATGCCTGAGCAAAGAAGTAGGTTTTAAGCTGTCTTTTGAAGATATCTAGTGAGTTTGCTTCTCTGATGTTTTGGGGTAGTTTATTCCATAGTTTTGGGGCATAGTTGATAAAGGCTGCATTACCGATCCTTTTTTGACTGTTTCTGGGAGCCTCTAGTAGTCCAGCAGTTGATGATCGCAGTGTTCTTGCTGGCCTGTAATTTATTAGAGTGTTTGTGATGTAGCTAGGTCCTTGTCCATTTAGAGCTTTGTAGGTAAGGAGAAGGACCTTAAAGTCAATTCTAAATGTTACAGGAAGC
This sequence comes from Notolepis coatsorum, assembly GCF_963971535.1. Taxonomy (NCBI): domain Eukaryota; kingdom Metazoa; phylum Chordata; class Actinopteri; order Aulopiformes; family Paralepididae; genus Notolepis; species Notolepis coatsorum. The sequence continues at coordinate 89,842,679 of NC_140165.1, read as the reverse complement.
CAGTGTAAAGCAGCTAAAACTGGGCTAATGTGCTCTCTCCTTTTGGTTCTAGTTAGCAGTCGGGCTGCAGAGTTTTGGATAAGCTGAAGCCTCCCTGTGGTTTTCTTAGGGAGACCCGTGAAAAGTGCATTACAGTAGTCTAACCGGCTAGATATGAATGCATGAATTAGCTTCTCAGCATCGTTTTGATTAATAAATGGTCGTACTTTTGCTATATTTCTGAGATGGAAGAACAATGTTTTTGTCACCTTGTTAATATGAGAATTGAAGTTCAGTTCTGAATCTATGATAACCCTGAGACTAGTGACCTCAGATTTGATCCAAGGGGTTAGTCCTCCCAGGTTCTTTATTAACGTTTCTTTTTTTGTTTTGGGGCCGATAATTAGAATTTCAGTTTTGTTCTCGTTTAGTTTCAGGAAGTTCTTACTCATCCATTTATTTATTGCCAGTAAGCAGTCTGTAATTGAGTTAATCGCTGTATCATTTGGTTCAGCAGATATGTACAATTGTGTATCATCCGCATAGCTATGGAAACCTACATTATGTTCTCTGATGATATCACCCAGCGGTAACATGTAAAGGGAGAAGAGTAAAGGACCTAAGCAACTCCCTTGTGCAACTCCATAGTTGTTGTCATATATCTCAGATATGTGGTCTCTAGTTTAACATAGAATTTCCTCCCTCTGATGTATGTTTTAAACCAGCTTAGTACATGGTCTGAGAAACCGACAAGGTTTTCAAGACGATCAATTAGAATATCGTGATCAATTGTATCAAATGCTGCACTGAGATCTAACAGGATACGGATGGAGATCTTACTCTCGTCACAGTTTAGCCTGAGGTCACTGATTATTTTGGTGAGGGCAGTTTCAGTGCTATAGTATTTTCTGAATCCCGATTGAAATGTTGTTTTCTTCAAGAAATGAATTAATTTGAACTGAAACTGTACTTTACTAATGAATGGTAGGTTCGATATTGGACGATAATTTGCCATTACATTACTATCCAAGTTAGGTTTTTTTTAGTTGTGGCTTTACAACTGCTGTTTTAAAGGCATCTGGGAAAGTACCGGTTCTAAGGGAGGTGTTTATGATATCTAGTATGGACGACTGGATTTGATACCAGAGTCTCTGCGGTGGTAGGCAGGCATTTCCTCACATTCCAGCAGGTCCGTCTGTATGTGTGTAGCATCCCCCCCCCATGGCCACGTGCACCCGCTCAGCTCTGACTTTTATTGGCTCTGATTGGGTAAACAAAGCCATGTGCATCTGTGAAACCTGAAACCGTGCCGCGCGTGTGTCTGTCGTCCGTGTGTGTGTGTCCATGCGCACACCTCTTACTTCACTTAATTACTTACTAAAATGAGGATACTCTTCCGTAATGCACACGCAATAGCGAATAAATCAAGACCCTACAAGGACTTCGCTTGGATGTGCGAGTAAGTTGATTGTGTTTTTGTTATAGTTCCGCATGTTTATATAGGTGTGTCGCTTTCACTTTACGTTATGTTTGTAAAGCCTGGATGTTAACGTTAGCTAGCTAGTGCAGAACAATGCTCTAGAAGTCGAGGAGCCTTTTCTCTCTGTGTGTCTCTGTCTGTCTGTCTGTCGTCTGTCTGTCTGTCTGTCTGTCTGTCTGTGTGTGTGTCTCTCGACCCCACTTCTAGTCTCCTACAACGGTGATTCAGAATGCATGTTGCCAACGAAATTTGACAGTGACGGTCTCGGGTTGCTACTGGATAGAACAGAATGGTAGCCAACACTCATGATTTGTGATTGTTTCGTTAATTATTAACCCTTTCACTGCCACGCTTATGTACATCCTTATACCATCCTCTGCCAGCTCTATTTGTCTATGGAGAAGTTCCCCTTCTTTGCAGGGCTATAATTTTAAATCGTATTGCTAAATTGACATTACTATGGCCCATTCAACATCAATTATCTATCGTTCAGGATGTAGGAACGTTTTACTTTTTCATTCACATATTCATACTAAAATACGGTCTAAAGTATAAATATGTTTATATCGTTTTCTGCAGCATTCTGCAGAAAGTGATTTATAGCCCTAAATGCATTATATTGATGATCAAATACAGTTTGATAGCGATCGGCGCCGGATAAAAAATGTCAAATGGACGTGCTTCTAGAAGTTACTACTTATCATCTGATGTTGACCGGATGGGAGGGGGGTCATTTATAATTCCGTGGCCAACGTTAGATGATTCATGTGGTGTGGGTGATATGATTAGAGCAGTGTAGTGGAAAATGTATAAGTTTCTATATGATATTAGATCAGAATTACATCATTGCTATCGATCTGCACTCTACCACGGAGCTCTGTAATATATGAACAGATCTCTGGTGGTATGTTGACAGACCTCTGTGGGATGTATTGATCTTTACCAGGACGGGGGGGGGGGACATGATGACATCCCGGTTTTGGGTCAGAATAGATGAGATTGTGTGATGTTACGGGGGAGGAGACGCCGGTCATGCTGTCATGTGATCAACTGTTCTAGAATGTCTATAAAGGTCAATGTAAGGGGAGGGACCTTCCTCTTCTTCTTCTTCCTCCCTTTCTGACCGGCGCCGGGTTTCATATCAATTTGGTTCTGTATTACTCCTGTTCTGTATTACTTCTGTATTAATTCTGTTCTGTACTCTTAAACCAATGCTTCAAAATCTTCTGTTAACTTCTATTTCTTGAATAAATTACAAGCACCTGTTAAAATTGGAACGACGTCTCCTGGTGTGTCAATACAACTTAGCCACTACATTTGGTGACCCCTGACTTGTAGATTGCCCGGCCAGGCTCCTCGGCAGCCAGCTCGCGGACCTCCCGTAGAAATTCTGACGGTCGATCGACAAGATAAGGTAAGCATTTTTGCTTTTAGTAAAAAGTCCGTTAGAAATCCTGCGAGGAGAGAAAGCTGAGCTGGCTGTGTGACAAAGTCTGGACGGACGACTAAAAACGAACACGAGTGGAAGTGACACGAGGCGTATCCTTTTTAACAGGCTATAATGCGCATTTTGAAAGCTAATTAATCTTAATTCAACACCTTTTTTCCCTGTGTATGTTTTCCACCTTTTTGTCATACTTTCTCCGACACCCTTTACAAACACTCTCGCACCATTTTTACCCCCCCCCCCTTCCCATTTCCCTTTTCTTTAGCATCACTTGGTTATGATAGATCAATCATGATGGATTGTCTGTAATATATTGTATGACAGGCGAAGCTATTTTGGAGCAGTCTGTAAACTTTACTACATGGCAGGCGAAGCTATTTGTAGAGCAGTCTGTGACCTTTTTATATATTGTATGACAGGCGAAGCTATTTTGGAGCAGTCTGTAAACTTTACTACACGGCAGGCGAAGCTATTTGTAGAGCAGTCTGTGACCTTTTTATATATTGTATGACAGGCGAAGCTATTTTTGAACAGTCTGTAAACTTTACTACACGGCGGGCGGGCTATTGAGAGCAGTCTGTGACTTTTATATATATTGTATGACAGGCGGGCTATTTAGAGCAGTCTGTGACCTTTTCATATATTGTATGACAGGCGAAGCTATTTTTGAGCAGTCTGTAAACTTTACTACACGGCGGGCGGGCTATTGAGAGCAGTCTGTGACTTTTATATATATTGTATGACAGGCGGGCTATTTAGAGCAGTCTGTGACCTTTCTATATATTGTATGATAGACGAAGCTATTTTTGAGCAGTCTGTGAACTTCACCACACATACGGAAGGCGGGCTATTAGGAGCCGTCTGTGACCTATATTACATATCTTAAACTGCCGGTGTACATTGTTACAAGTACAGTAGACTGAGCCAATTTGAGCTATGATATGAGATACGCAATGTGGTCTTGATAATTTGTGTGAAATAAACAACGTGGCTATCCTTTCTCCTCTGTTTGTCTAAAAAGACAAAAACTGGATTGATCTCACCACCACCACTCAGCAAAGTCGAAATTCAAGTCAACAACAGGTAATCTGTTCATAAATAAACAGGATTGGGAAAAGAGCAGGCCCCTGCTCTCTGCTGTATTAAATAATTGTACATTGCTTAAAAGGACCCCTGTTATACACCCCAATAGGATATAGTTACAGTTACATTGAGATATATTCTTGAAGACATTTGATATTTTTCCATTCACACCTGGGAGCTGCCCAGTACAACCACAGTCTGACACCGTTGGTCACTGAGCAACTCCACTGGATCAATTGGGGGTCAAGTGCTTTGCACAAGGGCACTTTAGCGGCAGGAATCGAACCAGCGACCTTCCGGCGCTTCTGTAAACCATTAACCCCACCACCGACACAATTCTGGGCGTTCTGCCAATTTCAAATCTTATGTTTACTCAAAGCGGTAAAGTCCAACAATATTGTGATAAGGATACGACCCTAGTCGGGCCAATAATTGACAGGACTTCTGCTGATCAGAAGTTTTTTGTTTGTTTTGTTTGTAAGCTAGAGGTCGGGTGCTAACTGGGTCTCACTGACACCTGGTGGTTAGACACATACATTGATGACACACACACAAAGGTAACTAGACACACACCACATTTAACAGCATACACACAAAGAACTAATACAACACAGACACACACAAGTTCGCACCATACATTGATAACAACATACACACAAAGAACTGATACAACACAAATATAGTAGTAACTACACACACACACACAAACTTGTCATAACTGTTTGAGCTGAATAGGGCCGGCCCACCAGCTGAAATAAACAAGATGGCGGCTAAGTTCACGGCAGAGGACATGTTGACTGAATTTAACCCTTTGTTGAGAGATCTAATTATTTCAATAGGTGTCCGCTGGGACGAGCGCATGCAGGTACGGCAGGAACCAGACAAGGTGGCTGCTGAATTTGTAGATGTGATGTTTATGGAGTTGAAACGAATTTTAGGGGATTTGATTCTGTCAATAATTGAACACTGGCAGAAGCGCGCTGGGAATTGTGACATAGGTTTGCCTCCCATGGGCGCCTCTGACCTTTGCCCGTGTGATGACGCTATTATTCACAACCACGTAGCTGGTCGGCCACCAATAATGAATAATCCACGGTCTCAGGCCCCCGGGCGACAGATGACCTATGGCTCGCAGGGTACACAGGGAAAGGGGAGGGGTCAACCATTTTCCCGTTTCCACTGTTGGAACTGCGGGAAGCAAGGGCATAGGGAATCTGTCTGTGGAGCGCTCTACCAATCTGGTTCCGACTTTGGGCGACAGCAAGGGCCCGGTGCCCATGTGAGGCCACAGATACCAAATAGGCAGTCTGGTTCGTGGGATACGAGGAGGGGTCAACCATTTTCCCGTCACCACTGTTGGAACTGTGGAGGGACGGGTCACAGACAGTTTGAGTGTAGGTCGTTTTATCGACCTGGCTCTGATTATGGCAGGCCAGCGTCCGTCCCCCCGTCTCTCTCTCTCTCTCTCTCTCTCTCTCTCTCTCTCTCTCTCTCTCTCTCTCTCTCTCTCTCTCTCTCTCTCTCTCTCTCTCTCTCTCTCTCTCTCTCTCTCTCTCTCTCTCTCTCTCTCTCTCTCTCTCTCTCTCTCTCTCTCTCTCTCTCTCTCTCTCTCTCTCTCTATTTGTATTAAAGGGCCGATCAACAAAAAATACCGGGAATACCAAGCCTTATAGTATTCAGGGGTTGGAGGGACTGTGTTGACATAGGTAGATGAGATTATTTAATAAAATATATATTTGAAGAAACATTAAAGGACAACTCTATTTTTGGATCGGACGAGTAGCCTTCACGAGGCACAGACGCGTCAACGAACACACCTAACGATGAATCATCTTATGATGGATCTGGAAGTACACAAACAAACAGTTATCGGTTATCAGGGGGACAGATCAAATAGAGTTACCATTTTGCAGAACCATAGTGCAACGTGGGATTGGCCCATTGACCAGAATTGGAACCCCCCCCTCCCACTAACTGGCAAACTTGGCTCATGAATGATTGATTGACTGGTTGAGAACTTGTTGACAGATGCAGAGCGCTGTAGGAAAAGCTGCATGAAGGCGGTGAATGTCTGGCATCAATGATTGACAAATGCGTATGGTCAAGTTACAGTAAAATCAATTACATTTACAGATTACAACCTTTATGTAATGGTTAATATTTTGATAGTAGGTAATTTACTGTATTTGTATCTGTGTTTTTCTTTAATGTAAAATAATTTAGTTTTCTCTCAAATGCTCTTTTCAGATTATTTTTAAAAGCTTATCTTACTGGTGTACTGGCAGTTTATTCCAATATGACATGGCTCTATATAACACAGTTTTCTTTGCTGCATTGGGGTTTGGTAGTAGCAGTGTGAACGTTTCCCTGTAGGCATGCCTAGTATTAGATAGGTTCCCTTGCAAGATATATATTCCTCATGAACAAGATCAGGCTGCAATCCAGTCTGTCTTCCACCTTCAACCACAACAGCTTGGTGTGCATTACCTCCACACTGTTTCTCATTGAGCAGTTTAGGGCCAGACGGGCCGCTCTGTTCTGAGTGAGCTGGATTTTATTGAGCTCTTATCTTGAGGTGTTAGACCGGACAGCTGGACAGTAGTCAAGGTGAGAAAGAACTAACTTGCTCAATAGCAGTTCCGTCTAAAGATATATTTGGCTTCACGTTTTTCTTATAGCATGCTTGGATCCCAATATTAGGCTCTTTGTTTTTGAGAATGTTTAACTTCAGCCTGTTTTCAGACACCCAAGTGGACACTAAGTTCAATTATCTCTGAAGGACTTCATTAAGTTATTCTGTCTTGTATGATGATGCATACGTTGTAGTATCATCGGCGTACAAAACCATACATGTATTTTCTAAATACCCATGGCAAAGCATTTGTATAAATGACGCAGAAGACTGGCCCCAGGTAGTTTCCCTGTGGAATTCCACACTGTCGGGGTTAAGCACCTCCTGGTGGTCCCCAGGTCCAGGCTGAAAACAAGGGGTGTTCGAGCCTTCGAGGTGACAGCACCAAGGCTCTGGAACGCTCTCCCCCTGGACCGGTGAACGGCCCCCTCTGAAAACTCTTTTAGAAAACAACTGAAAACACATTTGTTCAGACAGGCTTTTGGTCACACATAGGCATTTCTTCTTGTCCTCGCTGTTCCTAGTTGTGTTTTAATTAGTGACTCATGATTTTATCCAAATTCTTTTATTCTACTTTTTCTATCTGGTTTCACTGTTTTTAACGGCTGTCTGTTGTTGTCATTTATTTCTGATTTTGTTTTATTGTGTTTTTTATATTAGGCTGTAGTGTAAAGCACCCTGTGCATTCGTGCTGTGAAGGGTGCTATATAAATAAAGGTCATTCATTAATTCCTAGAGTTGTACCACAGGGTACCATTGAACACAATACATTGCTGTCTATTACATAGATAGTTTTTATCTAGCTGTAGTTCTGAATCCATATGCAGTTAGTTTGATGAGGGTGTGTTGGGGGGAGTCGATTTTCCAAATTGGGATTAGAAGCGTCAGAGGGACTTGTCACATTACACAATTTGACCTATTGATGGGGTCATTTTGTGGGGGGGAGAATGTGAATGGATATAATGTTATGAATATACAGTAGGTGAGGCTGAAGGAATATGGAACATTTGATTAACTACTGTTTATATCTATTTCAGGTGAACCAGAGATGACCAGGAGTGTGATTAATTAATTAATAGACTGACAAAAGTGTATTTGACTGACCATGACAGACGGAATGAATGGGCCATGAGAAGTTAATTGTTTTCTCCCAATGAGTTGATGGGCGGTGGAGAAAGCAGAGATTATTCTGGCATCTGTAATTTATTAACCATGTCTTACTTCACAGGTTGTACAGGGCTGAAAACACTGTAAAGAGGGGTACCCCGTAAGAATTAGTAATAATTAGGAAATGGGTCATGCTAGGACCAAGAAAAACCGGTGCAAACAAATAAACTAACCTGTAAATGCTTACTAAAATGCTTACTACTGGCTATAAGATATCCCAGCAAACTAACAAAAACGCTAATTTAACACAGCATCGCAGCTTAAGGTCCGCGCTGCAAAGGACTTTTGCATGAGCAATTGCAAAGCGAGCCCAGAATGAGTCACTAGGACAAAACCTCTTGAGTCTTGATTGATTTTTAATGACTGTCATTCTGTCAACCTTTTGAAGGAGTGAGTGACATAAAAAGTATGGAGGCCAGTGATGCAACCTGCTCTGACGACAGTCCAGGCCACAGGAACCACGACTCAGCATCACCAACGGACGTTTCGAGACAGAGACAAGGGCAGTTGTTGTTATAAGAGTTATTGGTCAACAAGATTACCCTGTGGGGTGTAAGCCAATGGTATAAGCATATTTGTTCTGTGTCAGCCTGTCAGGAAGATGGAGCAGGACAAGCAGAAGGGAGGAGACAGAGACTGTGGAGGTTCTGAGGGGCCCCAACAGGGGGAATGAGATGGACGGTAGTTTGAGTCGTCTGCCGTTGACACGAAGGCCAGCACCTTGAAGCTAAGTGCAATGCGATAACACCTGTGCCAACCCATTTAGGGCAACTTTGCTAGCATGTTCACCACATGAACATATCACTATGTATGTAAATGATGAGATGTAAATGTATTTGTTCCTCGAGGGGAGTTATTTGGCACAAAAGAGCAACAAAAGCCTAGATATGATGTCATAAAATGTGATACTGCATGATCTTCAATGGCACCATGATGCAAGGATGAAATGACCATATTTTTGGTATTAGAAATCGATGAGTTTTCAGAAGCATCAGTTAAAAGGTGGTCAATTACAGCTCTATAACTAGTCTTAGTCCTCGGAAAGAGGGCCAATCAGGGCCACATTATCCACAAATTGATCATTTTGCAATAGTCCTGGTGACTAATTAAGTCATTAGTGTACACAGAGGAGCAGAAGACACAGCCTTGGGGTACTCCAGTCTGAGGACTGATAAGAATGGTCATGACAGCTCTGATATAGGAATATGATGGAGTCAGTATGGGGAAGTGGGCAGATGTTAGCAGGTACTGTGGGGGCAATATGAGGAAATTACATCCAATGTGTGCATAATATATGTAAAGCCTCCACTGGCAGTATCCACAAATTCCTGTATATACATTATCTGCCAGTTGTGAAATTCATGTGTTTTGGATGGGTTCCGGGGAATATACAATTTGAAGAGTTTTGGGTCAATATTCTTCTTTCAAATGCATTGTATAATCTAATATAGCCATTTCAAAAAAATATTAATTAATCATTCACAGGGATGTAGTCCAGAATCGAGCATAATTCCCATTATCATCATGCCAAGATAATTGGGAGCCCTGTGACACTGATTGAATAAACACATGCTGTGAGCATGATGAGAGCTATTAGTTATACATCCAGAGGTCTTAGTGCCATGGGTAAGTCATTAGGACAATAGTCTGGGCATATGGACAGAACACTACATGTGGGGGTTTAATAGAACTACTGTTTGTATGGGTATAGTAAATGGGGGAAGATGCTGGTCAAATGTTGTCTGTCATGGGTGTTGGTTAAGAACCAAATTTAGATATTGTGGGAAATTCTAATTGAATTGAACTTTCCTCTTGGAGGTTGCATTGGGCCATGCTGAGACGTGCTGGAATGACAGTGGACGTCGCAGGGGGTTCCCGGAGCTGAAGGATGAAGATCCCAACAGACTTTTCTCGCTTACAGAGGACTGGCTTACGGCCATAACAACCTGGACACGCCCGGTCTCATCCTATCTCAGAAGCTAGGCAGGATTCGAGCCTGGTTGGTACTGGGATGGGGGGCATCAGGAAAGCGCATGGCAAGAAGATGGCAGGCTGAGTCGTGGACGGTGGACTGGACGAGAGACAGAGTGGGACATTAATAAAAAGTGTTGTTATAGTCAGGCGATTATAATGTGTTCACGGTTGTTGTCGTTGCATTCATATAAGATAACTATGTTTCTATGACCCTTTTTTCTTTTGACATAACCCAGTGTATTGAATGTTGGCTGAACCATGGTTAGACTCAGGAAATGTATTCAGTCATACACCATAGGTAATCAGAGTGGGTTGGAAGTGGGAATTACCGACAAGATTACAATGAGTTGAGTTTTACCCTTCTCACACGGAGTTTTAATTTTTTTTCTCCTATAGATATATAATAATCTATATAATAAATGTGATGAGACGGGAAGTTTCTTAACACAATTGTAGGTGCTGAGACATTCGTTCTTGATACGGACATGCACATATTGGTGGGTCTGTGAATTAGTCTGAAGCGGTGATATTCACTCTCAATCAACAACGTGTGTCTCGGTGCACGGTAAGTGAGGGGAGGAGCAAAGTCGGTAAAGGAAAGTGTTTCAGCAGACTGCTGGAAGTGTAGAAAGATTCAGTAAGTGTCTATGAGCCCACCAGGGACAGATCCTTGGTGGGACAGAGTGATTATGGCTTGTATAGGTCATAAAAGATGGCGGGAGCAAGATCAAGATGGAAATGTGGAAGTAGGATGGTAGTGAGGTTATGCTATGTATTTATTTTCTTTCTTTTTTAGGATAATACTCTATTCCAGGAAGTTCTTAGTTGGGGTCAAATTTATTTAATTTAACATTTTAATGTATTATTATTATAATAATTATTATTTTTTTTTTAACTTTTACTCAAATTACTTACGTTTACATTTTCTTAGTTGTCTATAGGTGGGACTGGTGGCAGCCCCAACAGGGGGAATGTAGTGGAAAATGTATACGTTTCTATATGATATTAGATCAGAATTACATCATTGCTATCGATCTGCACTCTACCACGGAGCTCTGTAATATATTAACAGATCTCTGGTGGTATGTTGACAGACCTCTGTGGGATGTATTGATCTTTACCAGGACGGGGGGGGGGACATGATGACATCCCGGTTTTGGGTCAGAATAGATGAGATCGTGTGATGTTACGGGGGAGGAGACGCCGGTCATGCTGTCATGTGATCAACTGTTCTAGAATGTCTATAAAGGTCAATGTAAGGGGAGGGACCTTCCTCTTCTTCCTCCCTTTCTGACCGGCGCCGGGTTTCATATCAATTTGGTTCTGTATTACTCCTGTTCTGTATTACTTCTGTATTAATTCTGTTCTGTACTCTTAAACCAATGCTTCAAAATCTTCTGTTAACTTCTATTTCTTGAATAAATTACAAGCACCTGTTAAAATTGGAACGACGTCTCCTGGTGTGTCAATACAACTTAGCCACTACAGCAGTTTGTATCGAACACGGTAAAAATAAATGCTGAAACTTACCCCAGTCTCCTCGGGCCGTTGGGCGATGAGCAAAAAGATTCCTATTATGGGATGTTGAAATATGCGATCCATCTCCAGGTTGTATAATAGTATATACGTCCAAATCATGTTGTTTATCGAGTTATTGGTAACGGATCGCTATCCATTGTGTCGCGCTCGAGTCCCGGGACCTATAGCGAGTGGTCGGACCGAATTTGGATGAGCACCAGTTTCCGTTTCCGGTTTCCGGTTTGGGCGATCCGCCGATCGGCCACCAGATGGCGCTCTTGAACCGTTGAGAGGGGATCAACAGTAGATCTCAAGTCTCCGCGGGAGAAATATGATTGCGATCACAGATTTTTGAAATATTGATCTCAATGACGTGTTACGGCGTCATTGGCAGAATTAGCATGGCGGGGAATGACGTGTTAAGGCGTCCTTGGCGATTATAGTGTTAAATGTTAATCTTATTGTTTTTAACAGTGTTTTTGAGAAAGAGTGTTTGGAAACACCAAGGAGTATTCAAAGCCTGTAAAATGGTATTCGGGACAGCCCTACACTAAATATATATGTTTGAATAAATTATCTGCATTTTAAACTATTAACGCTGACTTATTCCTTCAGTCCACTCAAAATTATGCTAATATTCCTTATGTTGTTTATGATATTAATTGAAAATGGCATGAGAGTATATAGTAATAATAACACATGGCGATATACTAAAAAGCTATTTATCATTTTTGGCTGGTAAAAGATCTGCCTGGCTGGTATTTATTATTTTTTTATTTTATCTACCAGCCACCTTGGCCAAAAAGTTTATTTTGTTTTCACACTCACTCCTCATTGAGCAACACCACAAGTTCACTTAGTAGCTACAAACTTGTAATTGAATTAAAATGAAGAGAACTATAGATAGATTTTTTGTAAAGAAAAATGTTGCGGTGCTTGTACCCGTCTTATTCCTGTTTACAATCATTTACATAACATGTTAAGAAATTACTAATGTGTATGGGAACTGACAAAAAAGGTAACGGTAAAGGTAATGCTTAAAATGTATTATTGCAGCGGCAAAAGGCACGGTGGAAATATTTGGGTGCACCTAAATTATGTGCTGGTGCACCTAAATGAAAACGTTAGGTGCACTGGTGCAACCAATGTAAAAAGCTAGTCTGGAGCCCTGTAGTAGTAGGGGTGTAAAGGTACACATATCCATACCGTGGTTTTTGTGTACCGTTACACCCCTACATAGTAGTATAGGATTCCAGCAGTAACATAGTAGGTATAGGCATACAAGTATATAAGCATAGCATGTGTGAATTGGTCATTTTTATACAGGGTTTTGGATACATTTGGCTTTCATAGCAGTTTTATTAAAACAATACAGGCTCTTTATGATAAACCAAGGGCAAGAATTAAGATAAATGGGACAGTGTCTAGTTCCTTCGGACTAGAACGCGGGACTAGGCAGGGTTGTCCAATTAGTCCCTTATTGTTCGCAATTTTTATTGAACCACTGAGTCAGTGGATTATACAGAATACAAATATTAAAGGGATAGATATGAAGGGGGGAGAACAAAAAATGTCCTTATTCGCGGACGATGTATTAGTGTATTTATCAAGCCCATAACATTCACTTAAACAGTTATTTTTGCTTTTAGAACAATATGGGTCATTCTCAGGGTATAAATTGAATGTAACGAAAACGCTAATTCTTAGTTTTAAATATAGCCCTTCAAGAAATATAAAGACGAAATTTTTATTACAATGGGAAGCAGAATCCATGAGATATTTGGGAGTAAATATACCAAAAGATTTGTCAAAATTGTTCGCCATTAACTTCCTCCCCTTGAATCAAAAGATTAAAGAAGACATAAGGAGATGGGATGCAATACCTCTTCTGAATTTTGGATCGCGAATTGAATCGGTAAAAATGAATATTTTGCCGAGATTACTCTATTTGTTCCAGGCCCTCCCTCTAGACCTACCTGACCAAAAATTTCAGGAATGGGACAAACTTATTTCAAGGTACATCTGGCAAGGGCGGAGACCTAGAATTAGATACAAAAGTCTACAACTAGCAAAGAGCAGGGGAGGGGTTGCACTTCCATGTTTGAAGGACTATTATATTGCAGCTCAATTAACCCTTTAATCGCCAATGATGTGTTAAGACGTCATTCTCCGCCATGCGTAATCTGACGTTTTACAGCGTCTTTGAGATCAAAATTTCAAATTTCTGTCATGGCAATCATATTTCACCCACAGAGACTTGACGGGTGCTGTAGATCTCCTCTCAACTCTCCAACGGTTCAAGACCGCCACCTGGTGGCAGTGGTGGCCGATCGGCGAGTTGCCAAAACCGGAAGTGAGCGGCCGGAAGTGGTGCTCACCCATATTTCGTCCGATCCACTCGCTATTGCTCACGGGACTCCATCTCGACACACTGGACATGGATCCGTTGCCATAACTCGATAAAAACAACATGATTGGACGTATATTAGTATTATACAACCTGGAACTGGACCAACTAGATCGACATCCCATAATAACGATCTTTTTGCTCCAGTAGCATCCCCCATTGCTACGAGGAAGCTTCGGTGAGTTTCAGCGTGTTTGATTATTATTATCCATACCAACTGCTCTGATCTATACATCACCCATACTACATAAATGATTTAACGTCGGCCACGGACTTATAACACCCCCCCCCCCCCCACTCCGGGCACCAGCAGATGATGAGTCATGACGTTTAGGACCTTGTACAATTGAAATTTTTAATCTGGCGTCAATCGCTATCAAACTGCATTTGATGATCTAATATATGCATAAATGGCTATAACTCACGTTCTATGAATTACTGCAGAAAACGATAAAAACATATTTATACTCTGGACGGTATTTTAGTATGAATGTGTGAATGAAAAAGTAAAACGTTCCTACACCCTGAACAATAGCTAATCGATGTTGAATGGGCCATAGTAATGTCAATTTAGCAATACAATTTAAAAAGTTATAGCCCTGCAAAGTAGGTGAACATCTCCATAGACAAATAGAGCTGGCAGTGATCAAACATTGATGGATATAAGCGTGGCAGAAAGGGTTAAGAGTCCAATGACGTGTTGGTGTAATCCAGAATATTTTGCCAGGTGGAAGGAGATTGAGATGGCGGTAACAGAAGAGTATCCAATTCAAGCGGCAATTGGGGATAAGGCTTTGTTGAATGATTTAAGGGAGTTGGGAAATCCATGGATTAGTTTACCACTTAAGTTGTGGAGTAAGGTAACAGCCCCAATTTTTTTTAAAGAAGCCATAAAGGTTTTGGGATGGTGTGCGTATGACCCAGAGTTCGTACCCAAAAGAATGGACGTACGGTTTAAAGGGTGGGAGACTCTAACAGCATATTGTACCTTTTTACATCAGGGGTCAATGAAGAGCTTTCAAGATCTGAAGTTGCAGCATGGTTTGAAAAATGAAGATATCTTCAAGTTCGGCACTATATTAACACTATGGTCGCCAAAACCGCCGTACGACGTCTTTCCTCGCCATGCTCATTCTGCCAAAGACGCCGTACCAAGTCTTTGATATCAATATTACAAAAATCTGTGATCGAAATCATATTTCTCCCCCGGAGACATGAGATGTACTGTTGAGCCCCTCTCAACTCTCCAACGGTTCAAGAGCGCCATCTGGTGGCCGATCGGCGGATCGCCCAGGGCGGAAACAGGAAATGAAAGCTGGTGCTCATTTCAATTCGGTCCGATCACTCGGTAATAGTCTCAGGACTCGAGCTGATCACAACGGATAGCAATCCGTTACAAATAACTCGATAAACAACATGATTTGGACGTATATACTATTATACAACCTGGAAATGGATCGCACATTTCTACATCCCATAATAGGAACATTTCTGTTCCACGCTCATCGCGAGGAAGCTACGGTAAGATTCAACGTTATTTTTCAACGTGTTCGATACTAACTGCTCTAATGATCATATCACCCACACTAGATGAATCATATAACGTTGGCCACGGAATTATAAACGACCCCCCCCCAATCCGGTCAACATCAGATCATACGTAGTAACTTCTAGAAGCATGTCCAGTTGACATTTTTTATCTCGCGCCGATCGCTATCAAACTGTATACAATCATCAATATAATACATTTGGGGCTATAAATCACGTTCTGGAGAAAGCTGCAGAAAACGATTAAAACATACTTATACTTTAGACCGTATTTTAGTATGAATATGTGAATGAAAAAGTATAACGTTGCTACACCCTGAACAATAGATATAGGACGTTGAATGGGCCATAGTAATGTCAATTTAGTAATACAATTTAAAAAGTTATAGCCCTGCAAAGAAGGGGACCTTCTCCATATTAAATAGGGCTGGCGGAGGATGGTAAATTATGAATTTAAGCCTGGCGATCAAAGTGTTAAGCAACTACTGAAGCAAAGTAAACAAACACTTTCTGAAAATATTTTATTAAAAGTCTTCAGAGAGGCTTGTCTCGAACTCAAACCAAAAAAACATCTCAAGACTCTATAAGGGATTACAACAGACGAAAGGTAATTCATTGTATGTAAAACAGAAATGGGAAAGGGAGGGAAACCTAAATATAACAGAAGAGGAATGGGAGGATTTATGTGAAATACAATGGAAAACATCAAGTTCACCAGTATGGAGAGAATTTTGTTGGAAATCCCTGATTAGGTTCTTTAGTACTCCAGCTCAAGGGAGTCTCCATACCAAATCTTCCAACTGCTGGAGACAGTGTGGCCTCTCAGAGGCAAATCATTACCACATATTCTGGTCTTGTCCATTGCTGATGGCTTTCTGGAGGGAGGTCCATACAATTTTTGAAAAAGTATTCCAGGGGGACATCCCATTTAAGTTGCAGAGTCTATATTTGAGCGCCAGGCCATCAGAAAATGGGGATAGATATATATTTCAGATATTTAGCGCGGCTAGCAGGAAAGCCATTACTAGAAAGTGGTTAAGAACAGAAATTCCTACAGTGGATGATTGGATTGATATTATTTATGATATTTTTAAGATGGAAAGAATTACTTTTTCTTTTAGGTTGCAACAGGATAAGTTTCAGAAGAAATGGGAAAGATGGATAATGTACATTACACCATTACGATCTTCATTTGTTTAAGGTATATAGAAATGACCATTCGGGATAATTGTTAAGTGAACCTTGTGTAAAGGGAGTAGAGTATCAGGAAGATGCACCCCAACATATTATTTTGTTATTTGTTTGCTTTATGGTAGATGCAGATGTATTGGAGATGTACCATAACATATTATTTTGTTATCTAATATTTTTTGTTATTGTTTTTATTTGTCTAGAAAGAAAAGAAAATAAGTATAGGATGTTATTGACATCATGTATGTACTGGTACTTCTGCACCGCAACTCTTTATTATTTATTATTAACAATTGATGCAATTTGTACTGCAGAAGGCGGAGACAAATGAAGGCGAAGTCAAGATATTGTTTGTATGGACCATGGTGAAAATCAATAAAAAAAGAATTTCAAAAAAAAGAAAAGGCATAGTAGGGCTGTCCCCGACTAAGGATTTGTATAGTCGATTTGTAGTCGCCAGAATTAGCCGATAGTCGACTATTAGTCCACCATGAAATTATATATTTTTTTTAATCCGTTCAGAAATTAGTATTCTAGAGAGATCCGGGTAAACAGTGTGCCAAGAAAAAAACTCTATTTCTCCATTTCCTCATCCAAGTCAATTAATTCAAAATTTGTTTCACTTCCTCAAGTTCAAGTTTCTTTAATAGTTGTCATACAGAAGTACAGAATACTTTTATACAAAATGCTTCTTACTGTTACGCTCCAGAGACTGTGTTAGTGAACACTGTGTGTTCCTGTATTCGCTCGTAAATGTTCACCTAGATCCCTGATTCGCACACCCCCACGTGCGATATCATTGGAAAGCTACACTAATTCGCTACAACGCTGACCAATCATTTTCGCAATCGGCGGAAGATTGACAGTTCTGGAGCCTCGGGAGTCCGGGAGGGTAATCTGACGCGTGCGCTGAAAAAGTTACACACCAGACATATCAGCATGTAACTCGAGAACCGAGGGTACCGGTCCCAAAATGACATGTCATAAATCAAGCTCTCCAGACTGTCTGACATAATTAGCATATTTGTTTTCAAACATATTCAAGAGTAAACATCATAACCATGTCACAACAGCAGTCATAGTGTATATTTTTAGCAATACGTTTGTTTAGGTTAAAGTGTTATTAGTGAGATTTTCGTTTTTGAAATGTGTTGTGATCGCTGGGATACGCCATTTTGAAAAAGCGACCGTCGCTGAATGTAGGCATTTTGAGAAGAGGACATCCAGAGGTCTCAATGAGCGTTGGAATTTTTTTAAACTACACTTCTCAACGGCCTCTAGCTGCCTTCAAACAAATTACTAGTGTATTAAATTTCTTCATTTATCTTATTATTTGGGATTATATACCACAATTGTGCATCTTGAGACAGGATAGATAGCCGGTTCCGGGTCGAGGATGTAAAAGTCACACTCTGCTACGCTGCTACTCCCTTTTTTTTATATTTAACTTTAAAAGCCTCTTTTTATAGGGGCGCTCCAGTAGCACACCATGTACCGCGCTGCGTCGCGGATCGGCCGACCTGAGTTCGATTCCCGGACCCACCGTTATTTGCCGAATGTCTTCCCCTGCTCTCTCTCCCGCGCCACCCTCACTGTATCTGTCGGTCATGTCTGACCAGGAAAAGCGATAAACACTAAAAAAATTAATCTTAAAAAAATAAAATAAAAATAGAAAAAGCCTCTTTTTATACTCTCAACTCGGTTAAACCTTTATGTATACATCACCTTAAGTTTCCTACTAACTATTTTGACTGAAAGAACCACAATGGCAACGAAGAAAACAACGAGAAGTGAATCCAAGAAAGACGACGCTCCCTCTGATATGATCGCCATTGCTAGGCTAATTGAAGAGCTCAGGCAATCCTTAACACAATCCTTAACCAACCAGGCAAACGACTTAACCAAAGAATTCAGAGCGTCCGCTGCCTCTATCGAAACCAAACTCGACAGCCTCTGGACTGCGGTTGGTGAACATGCCGTGCGTCTGACCTCTGTGGAAGCCGGCTTGAATACTTGGACTGACACGGTGGACGAGATAGGGGCTAGATGTATGGCTCTAGAAAGGCTAAACTAACCGACGTCGAATCCCGTATCCGTCGATCCAATATTCGCATAATAGGACTGGAGGAGTCTGTGAATAGTGACCAACCCAATGTCTTGTTTGCAAAGGTACTGGTTGATATTCTGGGGGATGAGATCCTCCCTACGACACCCGAATTGGACCGGTGTTACAGAGCCGGTGCCAAAGCAACAAATAGCTCCAGGCCTAGAGCAGTTATTGCTAGCTTACATCATTATGGAATAAAAGAAACAATTATTCGGGAGGCACAGAAGAGGGGAAAGCTGGAATACGAAGGGAAACCAGTCCAAATCTTTGAAGACTACTATCCTGAAGTCGTGGAGCAACGTTCCCGCTACAGAGCTGTCATGGGCCCACTCTACAATCTAGGTCTCAAGCCGCCCCTCCAATACCCTGCGAGGCTGTTCATTACCAAAGACGCCGTGAGAATACCGATTTCCTCGCCTGAGGATGCCACAACCTTCTTGAAGAAACAGGAGGATGGGGCCACGACATCGACCCCACCATACCATAATAGGCGATAGCCTGTTTTTGAGCAGTTAGCACTTCGTTATGGCTAAAACACCGAGCGGCGTCATATTATTCTCTATAAATCCGTTCTTATAAATAGATTAACTGTGTGACGTTGTGTATCGCCTAGATACTTTATTTAATTGTTTCGCGACATCTGATATAAGGGGGTTCGGTTGGTTCTTTGTATAACTATTGCATGATGTTTTTTATACGTCCACTATATGCTGGGGAGATAAGCGATAGCTTTATTTAAATGATCTATGACTTTTATGCATGTCACTTACGCCTCGTCATGACTTGGCTTAATACCTCCGTGGGTCCGTGTAGCGTTTTTATTTTATTTTATTATTGTTCTGTGTGTGTGTACATATTTTTATTGGACCTCAGGGATCCATCAATGTTTTAGATACGTTCTGCTAGTCACACACACGGCATATATTTAAAGTCTTTGATGCCGCCTGTAAATTTCAGGCTACAAACTTTCTTTTCCTTTTCTTTCTCTAAGAATACAGACAGAGCTTTGAGTTTATAGTGAATTCCCATAGACATGCCAGGTACTGCTGGGACATGCTGGGATTTAGTTTTGTGTTATGTATTTATGTTATGTTGTGTGTGTGTACTTGAATGTATGTCGCTCTCCTGCTCCCTGCTCATTATCAATTGTTCCTCCTTGCACATGATTATATATCCTGTTGTTTTTGTTTCTTTTTCTTTTAATACAACTCTGGTATGATGAATACTTCTAAAGGTTTAAATGTTATTCACCTGAATATAAGGAGTCTGTACCCCAAAATCGATCTACTTAGAGCTTGGCTTGTCTACAATAATCCCAGTGTAATTACTGTGTCTGAGACATGGTTGCATAGTGCAATCTCTGACAATGAAGTTGAACTTGACAACTATGTTCTGTACAGAGCTGATAGGGGTACTAGAGGTGGAGGAGTGGCTACATATGTAAAATCAAATCTGACATCTGAGCTCCTCAGGCCAAGGGTAAACCCTATAAACTTTGAGTGTCTATTTATAAAAATTTCTTTTCATGAAAATAAGCAGTTGACCATAGGAAATATTTATAGACCTCCTGATTCTCCCTCTGAATCTACAAATGATATATTATCCACCATTAACTCTTTAGATCGTCCAAATGAAATTATTATCTTGGGTGACTTTAACATCAACTGGCTAGATCGATCATCTAGTAATGCTCGAAACCTATTTGGCAGTGTCAATTTAACTCAACTCATTAGTGAGCCTACTAGAGTTGATACTAGATCCAAGTCCCTGCTAGATTGGATTCTCGTCTCACACCCGGACAGAATTTCAAACTCTGGTGTGTTACCTGATAGTTTCAGCGACCATTCTATCATCTTCTGCATTTGGAAGATAAAGTTACCACGTCTACCACCAAAATTTATCAGGATAAGACAATGTAGGAATTTGAATATTGAGCACTTTATTCAAGATATAACATCTATAAATTGGGACAGGTTTAAATTGATTCCATTTGTTGAAGATGCATGGAATTTCTTCTACACTGAGCTTACTAATGTTATTGACCATCATGCTCCCTGGAAGATGCTCAAAGTAAAGGGTAGACACTTGCCCTGGATTAATAGTGAACTTATAAATCTGTATAAACAAAGAGATAAAGCTTGGGAAAAGCATCGTCTGACAAAGGATTCTGCCGACTTCATTGCATATAAACAAATACGGAACTTATGTACAACTAAAACAAGAAATGCTAAATCCAACTATTTCAAAGATTGTTTAAGCAATGAATTTAGCAATCCAAAACAGTTTTGGAAGAGAATCAACAGCATTACTAAGAAGTCATCTATAAATCCCACTCATATTAGAATTAATAATGAAGTTGTCAATGAACCCTCCTCAATTGCACTTGCCTTTAATCAGCACTTTAATTCTGTCTGCAGACTCAAATTTAATGACTCCTCATATTCCGATGTGCCTCTTAATAACACCAGATGCAACAGCTCTTTTTCCTTTAGAAGTATCCGTCCGCTTGATGTTCAGAAGGTCATTGATGAATTAAGATTGGGTACTAGCTGTGGTTCAGATGGGATGGAGATCAAATTCATCAAACTTGCATCTCATATATTATCATATCCTTTGTCTGATTTATTTAATTTATCTTTAACAACTAATGAAACTCCATTAAGCTGGAAATGTGCAAAAGTCATTCCATTGCATAAAGGTGGTGATCCCTCTGATCTCAATAATTATAGACCAATTTCAATTATTAATAGTATAGCAAAAGTATTTGAAAAACTAATTTTTAATCAATTATCCCATTATGTTAATGATTCTCATATTTTATCACCATGCCAATCTGGTTTCAGGCCAAACTACTCCACAACTACAGCCCTTCTGAAGTTGACCAATGATGTTCACTCAGCAATGGACAATAACATGGTTACTGGTGCAATATTTATAGATCTCACAAAGGCTTTTGATTTGGTTGATCATTATCTTCTTCTTGACAAACTGTGTGCTATTGGTGTCTCTAATAATTCTTTACTTTGGTTCAATTCCTATCTCCACCAGAGACGTCAGTGTGTATCATATCAGGGTAAACAGTCTGATTGTTTGATTATGGATAAAGGTGTTCCTCAAGGATCATCTTTAGGACCATTATTATTTTCTATATTTGTTAATGATCTCACCCTGATACCATCTGACTGTCTTACTCAATTGTATGCTGACGATACAGTGATTTATTCTTCTAAGTCTGATATTCAACAAATTCAGTACTCTTTACAGACTCATTTTGATGCTGTCCAGAAATGGTTATCTATTAACAAACTTTTATTAAATAAGAAGAAGTCCTATAGTATGCTGTTTGGTACTAGATCAAATCTGGTGCAAATATCAAATCAGTTGTCGATTACGTTTTTAGATGATGCTCCTCTTGAAAATGTCGATGAATATAAGTATCTGGGTCTTTGGCTTGATTCTCAACTCACCTTCAAGTCACATATTGATGCTGTGATGAAGAAAACAAATTGTAGCCTGAGAATATTGTATCGTTCTATTAACTGTTTTTCTCTTCAGGTTAGGAAAAGAATCATTATACAGCTGGTACTTCCAATAATGGATTACGCAGACATAGTCTATCAAAACACCACACTAACAAATCTCCGTCCTTTAAATGTTACTTATAATAGTGTTTGCAGATTTATATTGAGGTGTCCTTATAGAACCCATCACTGTCTTATGTTTGAGTTGTTAAACTGGCTTTCTCCCCAATTCAGAAGACATTTTTATTGGTTGCTTTTTGTTTACAAATGTATTTATTTTAATTATCCCCCCTATCTAAAGCAGTTCTTAACACCATATAGCTCAACTTATAATTTAAGACACACGGATCTTCCTTTCTTTAGTATACCTCGAACCATCAAAGCTATCGGTCGACTTGCCTTTAAATATAAAGCACCAGCTGATTGGAACAAACTGCCTAGTTCACTCAGATCTCTTACTTCTTACAGGTTATTCAAGATATCTTTGTTCACTCATCTACAGACTACTTGCACTTGTTATTGATTTACTGTGTTAGGGCTTAAATGTCGTTTTCAGATCAAATTATAATTTTGTTTGTGTTTTATAAGGGAACATATATATAATATATATTGGTGATCCTCTTGGGAGGAATCAGTGTGGATTGTGGGAGTGAGCTTGGGAGAGCGTCTGTCAGTGTATAAGTGCATTTGTTGTCTTGTTTTTTGTTTTGTTATGTATTGTATTGTATGTTTTGTATCCTATGTTAAGGACCCCCTCGAAAACGAGATAGCATATCTCAAGGGGTTTATCCTTCAAATAAATTTCAAATATAATCGCATTCACGGCCAGCGTCATCATCCGCGATTCATGTGTTGTTGACCTACTAGTTCGATAAAAAAATCAGACGAACTGTTGCACAGTGCCTCTTCTGACTCGGCGGTCTAATTGCACTATGACAATTCTGGAATATTCTGTGACCTCTACTCTATGTGAATCATAGGAAACAACGGACTTCACAGCGGAGCATCGCCCTCTTCCGGCCTAGTGGACGTACTGCACACGTATTATAACCCCCCCCCCCCCCCCCCCTTCTTTTGCAATAATTCCAATTCTAGGTTTTTTTGTCTTCTTCTTGTTTAAACTTAGCCATGTTCTTATAAGGTTTAAGTGAATTTACTCTACTTTTTGAGGCATTTTATCTCTTTTTTTTAAGGGAGTGTGGCAAGCAGCCACTGAGAGAATAATCTACTTATGGTAGGTTTGAGAGTTTTAGGCCCTATGGTAATTTACATAGGGTTGTTATGGTTGATATGCTCGATATGGGGATACTGAATAAGTATTTTGAAGGGGGGGAGGGGGGTGGGAATGGGGGATTGTGTGTTCTTTTGTTTTTTATGTTTGTTTTTATGCTCATGCTCGGATCTCAACAGGACCTTAACAGATGGATATATATCTATTATGGAGTGCTACTCCAGACGAATTACACTCAGGCATACTGCAACCTGTTTAGACTATGGCTAATTTAAATATCTTGATTTGGAATACAGGGGGTCTTAATATTCATCATAAACGCACAAGCGTATTAACATGGATGAAAAGACAACAGGTTGATGTGGCTCTTTTAAGTGAAACGCATCTTTTAATGGCTGACAATACAAAGCTTGCAGATAAAGTCTATCATAACATAAGCTCCTCCTCCTTTGGCACCAAGGCCCGTGGTGTAGCTATAGTAGCTAAACGGAAGTTGAATATTAAATTATTAGACATATGGTCTGATGCAGATGGTCGAGTTACTATTGCCAAGATAGATTACTTTAACAGGAAAATCGCTCTGGTAGCGGCTTACGCTCCTAATGTTTATGACGCTAACTTCTATGCTTTACTCACTACAGCGATGCTAGATATCCCTGAGTATTCATTTATAATTGGTGCGGATTTTAATGCCATCTGGGATCCCTTGATTGATAAATCCAGTCACACCACAACCTATGACCAGAGACAGGCCTCTACGGCACTACAGGCCTGGTCCAAGGACACAGGGGTAATTGATTTGTGGCAATCGCTCAATCCAACAGCGCGAGATTTTTCCTTTTTCTCAGCAAGACACAAAACCTTTTCTAGAATAGATTATGTTTTTGCGTCCCCTAGACTATTTGATAGCTTTGACGTTGAATTGGGGCCCATTGCATTGTCAGACCACAAACATTTACTTCTAAAGGGTTCACTCAGTAGAATGACATCCCGAGCCCCAAGATGGCGCTTTAACTCGACACTGCTGAAGAACAAGGAATTCAACCTGCAATTTAAAGAAAAACTCATTGAATACCTGCAGTTTAATGCTGGATCGGTAAAAGACCCCAGAATTTTATGGAACTCGGTTAAGGGTTTTATCAGGAGTAACACTACTCTCTTTGCCTCTAACCTCTGCAAGGAACGTCTCTCCAAATTGGTAGAACTGGAAGGGCTTCACTCCACGTTGTTCTCCTCTTTACAACGCAACTACTCTTGTCGACTGGAATTTCAAATTAAAATGTTGAAAAAGGAGATTAACTCCATCTTAAGACAACAATCTGAATTTCAAATACACAGAACAAGACAACATTATTACTTTCATGGCTCTAAACCTAGTCACCTACTAGCTATGAAGATACGGGCCAGTGAACAATTTGCGGATATCCCTGCCATCAAGGACCAACAGGGGATGGTCACCACCGACACCAAAAAAATCAACGAGACTTTTCGTTCATTTTATTCCAACCTGTACGAGTCAGAAGTGATCTTCGATCATAATAAGCTGGAGGAATTCCTTGATCGAATTAACTTACCACAACTCTCAGAGGATGACGCTAAACGGTTAGATGCACCTATTACACTAGAGGAACTTAGGGAGGCGATTTCTGACTTGCAAAGTGGTAAGGCCCCTGGCTGGGACGGTATTCCGCCCGAACTGTACCTCTCATGCTGGGATGTAATTGGACCCCTATTACTTGATATGATTTTACACTCAATCAAAGAGGGAAACTTTTCCAGGGATGTCAATATGGCACTCATATCCGTCCTACTTAAGAAAGATAAGGACCCCACAGAATGCGGCAGCTATAGACCCTTAAGCCTCCTTGGAACCGATCTCAAGCTGTACGCTAAGGTACTAGCCATCAGACTTCAAAAGCATATGACATCTCTAGTTCACCCTGATCAGACAGGCTTCATAAGAGGCCGCCTGATCACGGATAATATTAGACGGTTACTGCATGTGATAGATGCCAGCAAGGATACCGCGACCCCTACGGCTGTCATATCCTTAGACGCGATAAAGGCCTTTGACAGGTTGGAATGGTCTTATTTATGGGCAGTACTTAGAAGGATGGGGTTAGGCGAAGGGTTCATCCATATGATCAAAGTACTATATTATACAGGTCCATCGGCCATGATTTTAACAGGTAAACTCTGCTCTCCACTCTTCCCTATGTCGCGCTCGTCCAGACAGGGTTGTCCTCTTAGTCCCGGACTATTTGCTCTATCCCTTGAACCCTTAGCACAGTACATAAGACAATCCCAGACCATAGCACCGATCTCAATTAAGGGCACACAGCATCACATCAGCTTATATGCAGATGATGTACTCTTGTTCATGCAGAACCCCGCCACCTCCCTACCTCATCTTCTCAAAGTAATAGATGATTTTGGCAATCTATCGGGATTTAAGATCAACTGGCCAAAATCGGCCTTCCTTCCACTCAATGTGACTGCGAAGGCTACCACCCTCCCAGCAAATATACCCATGGTAGAACACTTTAAATGTCTTGGAGTTGAAATATTCCCCACTATAAGCCAGACGGTGAAGTCATTACAGGCCCGAGCGTCAACAGTTAAGATTAATGTTTTGCCCAGAATTAACTTCATCAGCTCCATGTTGCCGTTACTCCCACCTGCTGGTTGGTTACTGGCAAAAACTGCACTCTGCTGCATATAAATTCATTTGGAACAACAAACGCCCACGATTAGAAAGATCCACTGCACAGAGAAATAAAACCGACGGGGTTTAGCCTTTCCAGACTTCAAATATTACTTTAAAGCGTTCTCTTTAAGACCACTGATCACCTGGTTTGATTCTCAAGCAGCGGTATCCTGGAGACCATTAGAGGAGAAGATAGTGGCCCCACATAGATTGCAGGATATAGTGTACACCAACATATCAATTAAGCAATGCAACTTAAGATTTGGCCCTCTTATTACACATGTGATCCGGATGTGGCGTGACACACAGAAAACGTGTACTAACCACCATAAATGGCACAGGCATTCTCCCCTATTTAATAACAATTTACTCCTTATTGAACAACAACCTATCAGATACCCTGGTTGGGAAAAGCAAGGCATACATACATTGGGGGATATCTTCGATGACTATGGTCTCCGCAGTTTTCGAGATATATCCTACAAATTTGACCTCACTAGTTCCTCTTTTTTCTTCTATTTACAAATAAGAGCAGCTCTGAAGGCTCACGGCGTCCCATGGAATGTTCCACTTGAGCACCACAGGTTTCACAAATTCTTTTATAACAAGGATACGTCGAGAGGCTTCGTCTCTGACTTTTATCGCCACTTACTTACGTCCTCATATAAGGTCCTTCCCCTAGACTCGGTTTGGAGGAAGGATATCCCAGAGCTGGAAGTAGATTTTGATTGGGATGCTATCATCACGCAACCCAGATCACCAACAGATTAATCTTAACTTTGTTCATAGGACTTACCTGACCCCTAGACGATTGTACCTAATGGGTCTCAGACCTGACTCTCGATGCTCCTTGTGTTCAAACGATGCTATTGGTACATATAGGCATATGTATTGGGAATGCCCTCCTGTTGAGACTTTTTGGGAAAATGTCACCACTCAATTATCAGAGATTTTATATCTGACCATACCGACACTGCCTTCTGTACTGTTGTTGAATGATGTTTCTCAGTTATTGACCTCTGTACATGTAAAGAGAATCATTTTGGCGGGTCTTAGAGCTGCCAAAAAGTTGATAGCATCACGCTGCATTCAACCGGATAAAATGTGCCCGAAGGTATGGATTCTCACCTATCTCGATGTGATTTATCTAGAGATATCTACTGCACGAATTTTAGGTGTTAATGAAGCCAGCATAGCAGTCTGGGTAGCTGTGGTGGATAGGATAAAGGTACGCATATACATTTGGAGTTTTCTGATGTTGAATGAAGTAGTGGATGTATAGCCCACGTGGGGGTCCTGTAGGGGGGGGGGGGGGGGGGGGGGGGGCGAGAGCACATGGTATTGTATTTATTATTTTTATGTCTTTTAGTCTATTTTCATTCTGATTTAATTACTGGACTGTCATTGTTATTATTATTTCTGTTATTGTCCTGTGATTTATTGTTGATTATTACTGTTACTGTATTGTTTGTCTTGTTTCATGTAAAAAAAAAAAAGGGAAAATAAAAAACATTTGTTAAAAAAAAATGATTATATACCACAAAACTGAATGTTATTGCCATATATTGGAGCGCAGTTAGTTTGTCTCCCCTATTTTGAACATTTAGCAACAATCCGATTTGAAATCAGTTTAAAAATGGCTGAGCCGTCGCAAGAATAAAAAACCTACTGTACATAGATTTCATTCTGTTCTTCATGCACGCCTGGTGATACTAAATCCAAATGTAACTGTAAGAGGATATTTGGCCCGATCCATAGTGTGCAAGTTGGCTATAATAAGGTCATTTATAGGCCTCATTCTATATTCTATAATAATATTTCAAATTGCATGGGTCCAGATGGCAGAATTCAGTACTGTATCTACAAAACCTTCTGTTTAATTATCTTCGCTTTATTCATTTCCTTAGGTTTTTGTACACGTGATCTCAACAAGGTACTGAACGAGCTCAGTGGCAGTTTCTTATGTCTGAACATTTTTAGCATGGTGTTATTCACTGTCAAAGATGCAAAGAAAAATCATAATTCATATTCTCCTTTGTTTCATCACAATTTAAGCAAGCCTAGTAATAGACACAATATTTTTTTCTGACACTGGGAATACATTCACTGAGGTCCATAGCTGTCTCTAGATACCAAGAACATGCAAATGGACCTTGTAAAAGTGGAGCAATATTCCATTTACTTATGTATTTTAGGCGGATTTTCAGAAAATAGGGCTCTGGGCTTAAGAGGTTAAGACAATAAGGCATCTTTGAGTAAACTTTGAGTAACATTAAGTATCTTGAGGCTGAAGCCAGCATGTCCTCTTTTTTGGAAATCAAAATATGGTCACCCTACAGTGTAGCTGCTAATTAACGTTAGCTCACCAGTAGCCTGCATTACTTTTAGAGAACACACAGCGTAGCTGCTAGTTAAAGGAAAACTCCAACATTTTGGGAAATTAGCTTATTTAACATCTTCCCTGGAGTTAGACAAGAAGATACATACCTTTTTTGTCTCTGTGCATGCATTAGGCTTAGGGAACAGCCGCTCCGTTAGCGTAGCTTAGCTTCATCACTGGAAGTGGGTCAGACTTGTACCCTGACGTTCCCTACAGTGCCCTACAGTCACGAAATACACTCCAAATACAACTCCAAAACATTCCTGTAAACATGTTGTGACCTGTGTATTTACCACATGGAGAAATAAAAAATAATTAGTAGTAGTAGTAGTTTTCTAAGCAAATATACTCGGAACAATTTTTTGCCTAAACACTCCTCTCTGGGCGCAGTGATTTCAGTGCTACTTTCTAACGTGATGCCGTGTTTGTTTACTTCCGGTCGGGGGGTTCCAAAATAAAAGAGCGACGTCTATAGCAGCGTAAATACGTTTATTTTGTACATTATCTAATTAACACGAACCTAAACTAACATTACAACCGGTGGTGCGTTATTGAAATCATCTGTGGTTGCACGCACCACGTGCACGCGCGCTCCCGCGAATGCGCATTTAATGTCCCCTCGCTTGAGCACAGACTAAAGACAGTGCCTAATTGCCTCTACGAATGGAATGTAACACATGTCTTCACAACAAGTTAGGTGTGAATGTATCTGAGAACGTATTTAACACACCTGACGACCGGCGCTATTGATATGCAAATAGCGAGTACTTATCTGGGGTTGCATCCCGTCCCATGAAAAACGCATGCCTGGTTACAACTAACCTAAAGTTAGTTTAGGTTCGTGTTAACGTTAGATAATGTACAAAATAAACGTATTTACGCTGCTATAGACGTCGCTCTTTTATTTTGGAACCCCCCGACCGGAAGTTACCCTAGTTATCTGCTTTAGTGTCCGGTTGCTGGTTAGCTCCGTTAGCGTGCAGTATATCAAGACCAGCCATGGGAATACTGTTTTCTAAATTGGGGAGGCTTTTAATCGTCAAGGTAAGAGGATTTTAAGTCATGGTTAGAGCTGCCGCGATAACCGCATTACCGCGGTATCGCTGTTACATCACGCCCACCGCAGAGTTAGGCTGAATACCGCATCACCGCTGTTTTTTATAATAATAATAAAGTTCCCTGCTCTCGTTGGGCTTGCGGCTCTGCAGATATACCCTACTCCTCTGTCAAGGTTCTAAGTTACCCTATTGGGTAGAAGTGGTACCAGAAAAGTCACGTGAACACTGCAGACCACTGATTGGTCAGAAGAGAGACGCGTCACACGTTGGAGCGTCCTGCACAAAAGCAGAAAGCCGCCATCTTTACTGGCTCGCTAAGTAAGGATTCATTCAGGATTTGTTTGCAACAGGACCAAGTGCAATAAACAAAAAAGGATGGATTCACTGTGTATTCTGCCTCATTTATTGATGAAACAAAACCGACATCAACCCAATTTACCACAGAGCGGAGAGTAGTGTCACAAAAATATCGCTGATGTGTTAAGCTTGTTATTGTTGTTGCTAACGTCAGCAGATAGACACGAGAGGTAACGTTAAACCCGGGTTGCTTGGTAGAATAGACACAATGAGAGGTGATGTTAGCTTTAGCAGAATAGACAAAACGAGTCTGGTTAATGTTGTTATTGATTGATTGATTGATTGATTGATTGATTGATTGATTGATTGATTGATTGATTGATTGAAACTGTGTTAAACTCTGGCTTGCTGCAAGCCCTCGGACATAGCTATGCTCACGGAGCTTTCAGTGTACACAAGCGTCCCCACACGGAGACAAATTGAGTAGTACCTGCAGTGGAAAAGGAACGAAGTACCAGGTACCTAAAGCGGGTCGAGTCGAGTAGGTACTATGCAGTAGCCATTAGACTAGAGGCAGCCAGGCTATATGCTATAAAGAGTAGGAATCTGTGCGGTAATACCGTCCGCGGTAGGAAATATTTAGCAAATTTGTGCGGTAAGGAAAACATCAATACCGCGGCAGCTCTAGTCATGGTATCCATAAACTTCAATCGGTTCGGATCATTTGAATGAAATGAGAATGTAAACAAACACGGCGTCACGTTAGAAAGTAGCACTGAAATCACTGCGCCCAGAGAGGAGTGGTTAGGCAAAAAAAAAATCTGAGTATATTTGCTTGTCGAATTCAATTATTTTGTATTTCTCCACGTGGTAAATACACAGGTCACAACATGTTTACAGGAACGTTTTGGAGTTGTATTTGGAGTGTATTTCGTGACTGTAGGGCACTGTAGGGAACGTCAGGGTACAAGTCTGACCCACTTCCAGTGATGAAGCTAAGCCACGCTAACGGAGCGGCTGTTCCCTAAGCCTAATGCATGCACAGAGACAAAAAAGGTATGTATCTTCTTGTCTAACTCCAGGGAAGATGTTAAATAAGCTAATTTCCCAAAATGTTGGAGTTTTCCTTTAACCAGCTCACCAGTAGCCTGCATTACTTTTAGAGAACACACAGCGTAGCTGCTAGTTAACGTTAGCTCACCAATAGCTTTCATTACTTTTAGAGAAAACAGTGTAGCTGCTAGTTAACGTTAGCTCACCAGTAGCCTGCATTACTTTTAGAGAACACACAGTGTAGCTGCTAGTTAACGTTAGCTCACCAGTAGCCTGCATTACATTTAGAGAACAGTGTAGCTGCTAGTTAATGTTAGCTCACCAGTAGCCTGCATTACTTTTAGAGAACACACAGCGTAGCTGCTAGTTAACCAGCTCACCAGTAGCCTGCATTACTTTTAGAGAACACACAGCGTAGCTGCTAGTTAACCAGCTCACCAGTAGCTTTCATTACTTTTAGAGAACACAGTGTAGCTGATAGTTAACATTAGCTCACCAGTAGCCTTCATTACTTTTAGAGAACACATAGCATAGCTGCTAGTTAACCAGCTCACCAGTAACCTGCATTACTTTGAAAACACAGAGCGTAGCTGCTAGTTAATGTTAGCTCACCAGTAGCCTTCATTACTTTTAGAGAACACACAGCATAGCTGCTAGTTAACATTAGCTCATCAGTAGCCTGCATTACTTTTAGAGAACACACAGCGTAGCTGCTAGTTAACGATAGCTCACCAGTAGGGGTGGGAATCACCAGTTTCATCACGATACGATACAATATAGATTCTTTCAAATTCAGATTCAGATTCAGAGTTTTATTTGCCACATGGAATCATACAGAGTTTCTTCATTACACAATATCGTTGCAATTTCCTGGTCAGATGCTTGTGTACACTTGGTCTCTGATTAGTAACTGAGCACTTTTTCTGTGATCAGAGAATAAATCTATGTTCATTTTTTACAACTCGACTCAATCCGAGTTACTTAGCTCGTCGTTTCTTCTCTTAGAATAATTTCCACAACACTACCTAAGACTAATAGTCTAGTTTTCACACTGTCACCCCAGTGTTCATAAGGGTAGCTCCATGGTCAATTACCTTGCTGTTCAATTATTATTAGGGATGCACCGAAAATTCGGCCACCGAAAATTGTTAAAAAGGCTCTTTCGGCTTTTGTGACCGAATGTCAAATAACTTGTTGTTGTGATGACGTAATCAAAACGCGACTACAGACATAGCATGGGCAACGTGTAACGTGAGCAGCTTGGCAGCTTTTCCTGCATTCTACAGCCTGTGATAACTAACTCCTCTTGGGAGTAGGGATGCCCCCCGAAACCCGGTTCTAAACTAAATTAGAAAAAAACTGAGTATTGATAAGCTCCGACGTTAACGGTACTGCTATCGGTAGTCTCTAGGAGCGGATTAGCTATGGAGCTAACAGTGTACCATCCATCTGCGACGCAACGGTGGCAGCAACAGTGGACACGGAGTAATGTTAACATTATGTCAAGTTCATACTACACTACACGTATGAACTCGACATAACGTTAACGTTACTCCGTTTCCATGAAGTGTTTAATTAGCAGCAATCTGTTGTTGAAAATTTAACGTTAAACCGGAAATGGAAATGCGAGGACAGGACGCCGTCATCAAATCGTTGTAGTCATATTGTAGTCTTTTAGTCTTTTTTTTTTTTGATCAAATTTTTTATTATTATTCACATGAAACAAGACAACACATTAACCACAATCACAGTACATAGAACTTCACAAGAAAATAACAAAAACAATAATAATAATACAGACTAACAATTATACAGACAAGAGAAAAGAAAACAGAGTTCAACCTTCTAAATTTTAATTCCAAGGGGTACTATCTAATAAATGGTCTTTCCCAGTGTTCAGCCCCGATTCCCGGCCGTGTGACCCTATATTAATAAAACGTACATCTCCAATCCACCACAAGGACCATTTTTTGAGAACACGACCCGAAAACAGAGCAATGAACCTTCATGAAAATACAAAAACCTGTAGAGGTGTTCCATAGACTCACAGAGACCGTGTAAAAGTGGCCAAACAGTGAAGAAATAGTTAAATAGCTGCCCCCCCATAATATCCCCAGCTAAGCTCAAGATGACAAGACAAAAGACAAGACAGACAAAACATTTCCTCCTCCCCCTCCCAAGAGACCGCCGGACTCACCCGAACACACACCTCAACCCCGCTCAGCCGCACACTGCGGTCTTTACCTTCTCAGCTGCTGCGAACCATAGGTCAATTCCAGCCTGCCCCACCCCAATCACCCGGGCTGTGGATATCTCAAGATAAATCACATCCAATAGAGTTAGGGACCAGTTAATCATTGTAAGCTTCTCAGGCTCCTTCCATCTCATTGCTATTAGCTTCTTCGCTGCTGTGACGCCCGCTAGGACAACCCTTTTCAGTTGTACGGACGCGGGTAGTGTCGTTATATCGTTCAGGAGTAGCGTAACAGCTGTGAATGGGATAGTTAAGCCACACAGATCTGAAAGTTTGTCCGTTATTGACCTCCAGAAGCGGGCCACTGGTGGGCAATCCCAATACATATGCATATAAGTGCCAGTGGCCTTTTGAGAGCACAAAGTGCACCGAGAGTCGGTTATCAGTCCCATAGCATATAGCTTCCTAGGTGTAAGATAGGTCCTATGAATATAATTAAAATGAATTTGCTGGTGATTGGGGTTGCGGGAAGATAATGCCACATTTGCCCAAACATCATCCCAGTCAAACTCGGGGTCCAACTCCGGGATATCCACACGCCAGATTGTATCCAATGATACATTTTTATACGTGGATTGAATTAAGAGCGTATAAAAGTCGGAGACAAACCCTCTGGATGTCGTCCTGTCCACTATGAGCCTGAGGAAGGGGTGTGGGTGCAAGGCCTGAGCCCACGGTACGCCATGCGCCCTCAGTGCTGACCTTAGTTGAAGGTAAAGAAAGAAGGACTCGCCGGGAAGATCATAAAATTCTCTTAAGTCCTGAAACGCACGGAGGCCGTTCTTATCATAAATATCCTCCAGAGTATGCACTCCCCTCCTTTGCCATTGAGGAATATTAACCGGCTTGTGTCCAACAAGTAATTGCTGGTTATTAAAAATTGGAGAGTCCAGGTGCCAAGGGCATTTAACCCCACACGACCTCTGTACATTACGCCACGTTTGGATCACGTGAGTTATGATCGGTCCATACCTCAGCCGGCATTTCGAAATAGAGACAGTGGAGTACACTACATCCTGCAATCTTAGCGGAGATACCGCCGCCGCTTCTAAGGAGCGCCACGATACAGCCTCTACAGGGTCTAGCCAGCACATCAGAGGTCTCAGTGAAAAGGACCAGAAATAAAGTTTAAAATCAGGGATTGCGAGGCCCCCATCTTGTTTTCTACGTTGAGTAGTAGCCCTTTTGATTCTCGGGCGTTTGTTATTCCAGATAAACTTAGATACCATCGATTGTACCTTGCGCCAGTGGTCTATTGGAGGGGGCAGGGGGAGCATTGAGCTAATAAAATTTATCCTAGGCAGGATGTTCATTTTGATTATGGAAGCCCGGGCTTGTAAGGAGTTAGGAAGGGACGACCACCTGTCTAGATCCTGGCGTATTTTATCATAAGTACCCGTGAAGTTGTACTTAGTAGTTTGGTTCAGCGTGGGGAATATCTCTATGCCCAAGTATTTAAAATGTTCTACTATGGGGATATCAGCTGGTAGTCGTACCGCCTTGGCCAGTTCATTAAGAGGTAGGCAGGCTGATTTGTTCCAGTTAATCTTAAAACCTGACAATTTACCAAAGTCGTCGATTATCCTCAATAATTTTGTGGCCGACCGGGAGGGGTCGTCCATGAAAATCAGCAGGTCATCCGCATAGAGAGCAATTTTGTGTGGAGTATTGTTGACCATTATGGGGACGATGTCCTCCGATTGCCTAATAAATTGGGCCAAAGGTTCGAGGGAAAGCGCGAACAGTCCCGGGCTCAGAGGGCAACCCTGTCTAGAAGATCTGGAGACTGGAAAGAGTGTGGAACAGTTTTTGCCTGTCAGTATCATCGCAGACGGCGAGGCATACAGGACTTTAATCATATGAATAAAACTCTTTCCAAGACCCATGACCTCAAGTACCTTCCACAGGTATGACCACTCAAGTCTGTCAAACGCCTTCATGGCATCCAAAGACAGAACTGTGGATGGAGTTGTATTGTCTTTACTGTTATCGATTACATGCAACAGCCTCCTAAGATTATCTGCAGCCAGACGCCCCGGGATAAAACCAGTTTGATCGCAGTGTACCAATACAGACATAAATCTCTGCAGGCGACGGGCCAGCACCTTGGCAAACACCTTTAAATCGGCCCCGAGAAGACTCAAGGGTCTATAGCTACCACAATCATTGGGATCTTTGTCCTTCTTGAGAAGTAAAGAAATCAACGCCGTTTTGACATCTCTTGAGAACTCCCCTTGTTCAATAGCGTAATTGATCATATCGAGCATCAATGGACCCAGTTGGTCCCAGAAAGCTAAATACACTTCGGGTGGAATAGCATCCCAGCCTGGTGCCTTACCCCTCTGCATTTCAACAATCGTCTCCCTCAATTCTACGAGAGTAATCGGTCTCCCCAGTTCCTTGGCCTCTTCCTCAGAAATGTGGGGTATCTCAAGCCCGCCAATGAACGATTCAAATTTAGAGTCATCAAGATTACCCTCTGAGCTATATAACTGTGAGTAAAACTCTTTAAAAGTGTCATTGATCTTTTTCGAATCAGTAGTGACTGCACCCTGGCTCGTCCTAATCGAGGGGATATCCGAGAAATGATCATTTGAGCGTATTTTCATTGCCAATAGATGGCTAGGTCTGGAGCCGTGAAAATAGTAATTTTGTCTTGTCCTATGTATCAAGAACTCAGACTGTTGTTTAAGTATGGAGTTTATTTCTTTTTTGACTATCTTACGTTGTGTGTTTAGTCGTTCATTATAGTTAGTTTGCAAGGATGCGTATAGGTCCGCATATAATGATTCCAGTCCTTCTAGCTTTTTTGACCGGGATTTTCGCAAATTGGAGGCAAATAGTGTGACATGACCCCTGATAAATCCTTTCAATGCGTTCCACAGGACCCTAGGGTCTTCTAGTGTGCCAACGTTGATCTGCAAAAATTCAGCTAGTTTACTCCTGAACTCAGAACAGAAGTCATCGTTCTTTAGCAAGGTCGAATTAAAATGCCATCTGGGAGCTCTTGCGGAGAGCCTGCCAAAGGTTGCCGTAAGGAAAAT
This sequence comes from Notolepis coatsorum, assembly GCF_963971535.1. Taxonomy (NCBI): domain Eukaryota; kingdom Metazoa; phylum Chordata; class Actinopteri; order Aulopiformes; family Paralepididae; genus Notolepis; species Notolepis coatsorum. The sequence continues at coordinate 89,806,601 of NC_140165.1, read as the reverse complement.
CCCCTTGTGGTCTGAGAGAGCCAAGGGAACCAATGAGACATCGAAACTATCAAACATATTAGGGGACGCGAATGCATAGTCAATTCGAGAGAAGCTTTTGTGTCTGGCTGACAGGTGAGAGTAATCTTTGAGGGTGGGGTTGCATAAGCGCCAAAGGTCTGTGAGCCCCGTGTCTTTGGCCCACATCCTAAGGGCCTTAGAGGCCCGTTTTTGGTCGCTCGTTTCAGAGGGCCCGGACCTATCCATCTCCGCATCCCACCCACAATGAGAGCGTATCCATTAAGTTCCAACATATTCTTCGTGATTGTATTATAGAACGCTGAATCAAATGTGTTAGGAGCATACAATGCTATTATAGCCATCTTCCTATGCAAGAATTCAACTTTTGCTATAGTAATCCTTCCCTCCGTGTCCGACCATACATCCAAGATTTTGATATCAAGGTTACGTCTTGTAACTATGACTACTCCTTTCGTCTTATCATCGGCTGAGGATGAGGAGATAACGTGATATTGCCGATTTGCCAGTCTTGACACGTCACCTACCAATAAATGCGTCTCACTAAGGAGAGCAAGGTCAATATTTCTCCTCTTCAATAGCCAAAGGACACTGGCACGCTTGTGTGGGGCGTTAAGCCCTCCTGCGTTCCAAATTAAAATATTCAATTTAGCCATGGTCGAGCTTGTATAAATGCGTAGAGAACATACCAGTGCAGCCAGGCTGAGTACAGAGGTGCTGATGCCGGCGGGCCCGGACGGTCAATCCCAGGAGTTCAGAGGAACAATTACACACATATAAGACAACAGTACATAAAACACATAAAAATACCACCCCAGCTACAACCCCCCCTCCTTCTACTCTAAACCCTAACCCCCCCGTCCTATTATAAGGCCCCCTATACCCACTCTCCAATCCCCACCCTATGCCCCATCCACTGAGGATGGTCATCTTCCTATCACTTCCCACTAGAGACATGGATCAATAAGACGCTCCCCACTCCAACCCCCCTCTAGATAAACCCCTGAGTAAACCCCCACTAGTCCAATAAACACAAATAATAATAAAAATTAAATTCAATAAAGATATCGGTCGAAACCCACCTGAGCCCTGGCCCCAACATGAGACAACCATAATGGTAAAAATAGCCATTATTAAATAATAACTCCACATCAACCTGCAGCCAACTATTTCCGAATCTGCGCTTCAACGTCGCATTGTTATAGCCTAAAAGGGTATAGGAAAATTCAAAACAAAATTAAATTAAAGCACCCCAGCCGATAGTCTAAGGCAGGATCGGGTCACAGGTTAATTGTGCAAAATTGTGTGAACAGTGTCAATTAAACAATGACAAAAAAAAAAAAAAAAAAAAAGGAAGGAAGGGAAAAAAAGGGTTATGGTCAAAGTGCACCCCTTTAGCTGTCCCTCTGATCAGGCACAACGGCTGAAATGACATAACCTATGTAAGAATAGAATTAAACACATTCATTAATTAATCAATCCGGGGATGGTAATAAGCAACACCTGACACCACCTGTTATCATACATTGTTTCAATAAAGATATCGGTCGGAGCAGTTAGTCCAAGGTAGGATCGAATCACAGTTAAATTGCTCACTCAAATGCCATTAAAACAGCGACAATAATTATTATATAATTACTCAGCATCAACCCTGTAACCATCTACCTTGGAGTCTGCATATTAATGTCGCAACGTTATAGCATAAATGGATCACGGAAAATTCAAAACAAAATTAAGGCAATTCAGCAGTTAGTCCAAGGTAGAATCGGATCACATTTAAATCGCGCATACAGATGACATAAAAACAGCGACAATAAGAAAGAAAAAAGAAAGGAAAAGAGGGTCATGGCTAAAGTGCAGGCCATATAACCATATAGCCATGAAGTGCAAGCCATACCCGACCCAACCTGTTATCATATATTGTATATATGCATATTCAACCGACCTTGGCTTCTACTATGGATCCCAAAGCTCAAAACAACCTGGATATAAAAATAAAAGCATACCAGAAGTTAGTTAGGGATTCGATCACTCTTGAATTGTGCAAACCAATGTCCCTTTGAACAGCAACAGCAACCAAAATACGTAACCATTAACGGGTCTCGAATGTCTCAGCGCAGACTATAGACGAAGCCCACTGGCTATCCCGAGGCTAGCGCGTAAGCTAGTGATGAATCCGGATAGCACGTTAGCCTATTATGTACATTGTTCAGCTAGCTCGTTAGCTTCCAAAGAGGCGATACACAAGTATGACCATGAGGTCAGCTTTAGCAAGTAACGGAAGTCATTGGGAAGCCCCGCTAGTTGGATGGGCATTGGGCAGTTAGCATGTCTGGGCATGACAGCAAGTATTTGTGAATAGTCGGCCTAATCAATGTATATAGGCCCAAACCGCCAAGTCACTCACCCGCCATAGATATCAAGCAACAGACTCGGGTATCTCCGCGAGATATTCCTTCGCTTTAGCCAACGACCAAAACAAACGCTGACCACCGACCTTCTCCAACACAGATAATTTCGCGGGAGCGAATAACGTGGGCCTCAGGCCTAGTTTCCATAGCTTAGTCAGGACCACCTTGTATTCGCCTCTCTGTGCTTGAACCTCCGGTGTAAAGTCTTCGAAAATGGCCACTTTGTGATCGCCAAGCCTCAGATTACCCCTTCTGGTACGAGCCGACCGCATGATGAGTTCTCTTTGCTGGAGTCTGTTCAGCTTGACTATGATGGGCCTCGGCTCTTTGTTCACGCCGGGAGAAAACCTGCCCGCTCTGTAGGCCGACTCACAGATAGGGGGCGAAGGGAGGACGTCCGTCCCTAGTATTTTCTGCAGCAGTTCGGGCACGGTCTCAGAGAGACGGCCTTCGACGCTGGTCTCCGGTACTCCAACAATCCTGACGTTGTGGCGTCTATCCCGGGACTGCATCTCCTCCATTGCCGACTGTAGTTTGTTGACTTCAGCCTGCCTAGCCAGCAGGGCGGATTCGAGACCCGCCATCTTCTCGCACTGTAATGATACCTCCGTCGTTAGCGTGGCTAGTTCGTTAGCATTAGCCGAGGAGACAGCGTGCATCGTCTCCATCTTGTCTGTCAGCGGTACTACCGCCAGCCGTATTTCTTCTGATATCTCACGACGGAGGCTGACACAAAAATCCGCCAACACTTTCTTCTGTGCTTCAGCGATGCGTGTCTCAGAGTCTGCGTGTAGCTTGGTCATGACCAAGAGCACAGCTTCGCTTAACTCCCCGACAACGGGCGACGGTGCGGCCAGGCCTGGCGGTGATGGTTTGCTGGTTGGTGCAGTCATGGCTCTGGTTTCCACCTGTCATCGTAGAAAGTCGAAAAAAGTCGATGAATGTATACTAAATACGACGACCTAGCAAACAGATAAAAAACAAATAAAAATAAAATAAAGACTAATGGGGAGAAACGTATATTCAGCACGGTAGAAGGGAGCTCATGTGAAACACGTCTACTCCATGATCGCTCAGCTCCGCCCCCTCTGTAGTCTTTTAGTCTTATTAACACTTTGGTTGCCTTGGGTTAAATTCATGATATACCATAGGTTGCCGGCTCTATTTGTCTATGGAGAAGTACCCCTTCTTTGCATGGCTATAACTTTTTAAATTCTATTGCTACATTGCCATTATTAGGGCCCATTCAAAGTCCTATATGTATTGTTCATTGTGTAGCAACGTTAAACTTTTTCATTCACATATTCATAGTAAAGTATGGTCTAATGTATAAGTATGTTTTCATCTCTTTCTGCAGCTTTCTCCAGAACGTGATCTATAGCCCCAAATGCATTATATTGATGATGCAATACAGTTTTATGGCAATCAGCGCGATATAAAAAATTCCAACTAGACGTACTTCTAGAAGTTACTACACGTCATCTGATGTTGACCGGATGGGCTAGGGGGCGTTTATAATTCCGTGGGCAGCGTTATACCAATCATCTAATGTGGGTCAAATGTTGATAATAGCAGTTAGTATCGAAGACGGTAATGTTACACGCTGAAACTCACCCCAGTCTCCGCGCGCCGTTGGGCGATCATCGTAGAGTAGAAGTCTTATCATTATGGGATGTAAATTTACCCGGTCCATCTCCAGCTTATATAATATATACGTCCAAATCATGTTGTTTATCGAGTTATTGGCAATCGATCACTGTGTAGCGTGACGAGCCAGAGTCCCGGGACCTATAGCGAGTGCCCGGAAGTACTACGGACATCTAGCACAACCTCTATGGCACATCCTGTTAAGCGATTGCGCCGATCGGCCACCAGATGGCGCTCCTGAACCGCCAGAGAGCTCAGTGGGTCCTGCTGGTGGATCTCAGGCCAGCGGAGGGGACATATGAATCCGATCGCAGATTTTTGAAATATTGATATAAGGACGCTGTACAGCGTCCTCCGGCAACTTGAGCATGGCCAGCAATGACGTCTAAACACGTTTCATGGCAGTCAAAGTGTTAACTAAAAGATTTTAACAAAATAAAAAGCAGCAGCACTATTGCATAACTGAGTCATGTTTGCTATGTATTTCTTTCTTTAGGGGAGTAGGACATTTGTTTCACAGTTTTAGCATGATGTTTTATAGATGGCTAAGTTAAACACAGGTTTTTGTTTTTAAGAGGGGGGGTTTGATTTGATTTGATTGAAGTTTATTTCAAATATGCAACACAACAAACAAACATCAAGTACATCAACACCTCTCGCGTGTGTGTGTCTTTATGCAGATCTTTATGCAGTTTTGAAGCACCTTGGCTTTGTTTTGAATGCACTTTGTTGTAGTTATCCTACAGAGAAAAGAAAATGCACTTGACTTTAATGCACATTTTGTTGTATGCAAAGAGAAAATGTTTAAATTGTACAATCTTTCAGCAATCAGTCTGGAATTAGTGTATGCATTCAAAAGTGCTGAATAAATGTTTTATGGGCCCATAAGTGATTATTAATATTATTTAAGTTAAGTTTTGCCATAATCATGTCCTTTGCCATAATCAGGTAGCCAAAAAAAAGCACAAAAATACATTATATATATATATTTATATTAATCATTTTCGGCCTTTCGGCATTCGGTTTTCAGCCAACTGTTTCCTATTTTCGGTAGCGGTTTCGGCCAAAAATTTCCCATTCGGTGCATCCCTAATTATTATCATATTTTTATTGTTGTGTAGTAAGTCTAGTTTGGACTAATAGTCTAGTTTTCACACAATATTAACTTCTGTGGCTGCTGATAATGGCTTATCCTCGTTTTCTGGTGATGATGGACCTATGTACAGGAATGTGGGAAGGGCCAATTGTAGGCTCGCCACCACTGAGCTTTTAATTAGAAACGTCTGGCCCTCCCCATCCGTCTGTATGTAGGTCCAATGTCACCAGGAAATAAGGATTGGCTTATGGAGTTAAAAAACATCAGGAAAGACTAGGTTTACATAGTTGAATTATAGCTTTTATTTTCACATAACAAAAGAAATCACTGAAATTATAGTTACAAGAAATGCACAACATAATTTGTCCTTTTCCTGTAAAATCAACTGAAGAGCTGCATACTGAAACGGCACACATTGTGTAACGGCCAAAATGGATTAATGTGCAGTGGATTTATGTGACCAGAAGGTGGCGCTTCTTTTATTTATTTATTTTTATTTGTAGGAGGAGTTTTGACCCGGAAAAGGGCAATGGTTTTTGACCGCATGTACGACGCAGGTCTCAGGTCGAAATGTTTGTATCCAATTAGATATCGTATTCATTATCATTTAATCAGTATAAGGAACAAAAACAAGGATATTCTGTTTGCACGGTGAAGCAAATAAATATCATTTTCCAAGTAAGCTGCATGCATTGTGTCATTGGGACAAGGACTGTTTGGTATGAGACCAGGAATATAACGGCGCGTCAGCCAGTCTAACTACGGGATCACGATTTCTCAGTAGCTCCGTATAAGACGGGAGCTCCTTTAATACATTGTATAACAATTTGAATGAGAACTGTCAAGTTCATGCTATGCCACAAATTAATTGGCACACTAACATAATAAAAAAAACAAGCAATACTCTCAATAAGTACATTGTATATCATATTTCACTGCTTCATGTGTAACACTGTTTATGTGAGAAATGGCAATTACTGGCAAATGGACAAGACAAGCTGAATGACATAATTCTCCGGGATCGTTTAAATCTGTTGTTTTGGTGCATTCATTTAGTCTATGATAGTGATGGATAAAACAGCGAGATGGGGATCCCATTCAACTCAGTGTCAGCCGAAGTGAAAGTTTCCACACTTGGCACAAATGAGCGTTCATGTACTACACAGTGAAGTGATCACCCTTCCTTCTTTTATAGTTTCCTTGTTGAGAACTCAAAAATACGTCTTGTTAAGTCCATGAGGGCTCAGTCCACAGGTCTGTTGCTTGGACATTGAATTGGGATGTAGCCTTTTCAGGCTCAGTCCATCTGCTCTAACTGAGGTGTCGTCCATCAGAATCTCTCCAGAGGTAAACTTCTGCCTTCCATCTTATCTTGTTTTATCTTCACGTTTTATTTCTTTGGAAAGCTTTTCTTGCATTTCTTTTTTAGATGTAGGGCTTGGATTTCTTCTTCAAATGCATTTACCAATGTCCTTAACATCCGTCTTTGTCTGGCTACTCACACACTAACAACGCGTGGCTCACAAGAGGAGTTTTCAAGGGGCAACGTCTAATCCACTGTCCGTTAGGGATGGGTACCTTTCACATTTAAACCGATACCGGTACCGGTACCTGTGAATCGATACCGGTACCCAACGGTACCTTTTTTCGGTACTTTAGTCTCAAGAAATTTAATTTACCTACCTCAGTCGTAAAAAAAAAATCCAAACTTCAAATAACTACAATTTCGACAGTTTTCGGCTTGTCATTGCTCCGACTGCTTTGTTGTTGAATCAAGTCAAATCCTAGGTAAGCATATATTGTGCGTGTGAACGTTGACATGAAAAGAAAAAAGTTAAAAAAAAAAAAAAAAAAACGGTTTCTCACTTGATTCGATACTCGGTAGTACCGACGTGTTTCGGTTCGGTGCCTCAAAAGTACCGAATTCGGTACCTGTTACAAAGGGTCAGATTAAACCGAATATATATATTTATTACTTGAGATATATTGTATAGTATTTGTATATCGTCTGATATCCCTTGTATATTCTTTGTACATATACACGGAATATCCCTTTACCTAGTACAGGCCAGACCATAATATTCGTTCTCCTATTGGACAGCGATCCCCTAGGCGCCACGGCCATACCCCCAATGTCTAGTTCAAAGTCACCGCTAAGACATGTCTCAACATGCCCAGATTTGCGCAGTAATACGAGACAGAAATAAGGCTGGTACTAGATTATTCACCTTACGTATAAATACGGCGCAGGTGGATACAGATGCACTTGGTAACTAAAAGCAGAAGCCTTCACCACGATACAACGTGCTGTGAAGTGGGCCCGTTTTGCCCCGAAATAGAGCCTTGAGACCGCGTGCGAATTGATAGCTGAAGTGTCAGAGTTTAACGCTGTATCGTCGAGTTCGACCTATTCTATTATTAAGTAATAGTCTATTATGTATAGTGTATCGTGCGGCTACCGTTCTACAGTGACCAGCATTACCAACGTTTCATCGTACCGAGCTAGTGTGCTTATCCAGGCTGGGCGGCCTAACCTTGTGCCGTCATCCGAGGAGCCCTAGACGAGAACCGTGTGGATATGTACACTGGATAACCTACACCGACGACTACAGAGCCCTTTTCGGCTGGATTATATTGCTTTGGTCCTGTGGCTGCTGGAGCAGAGAATCGTCTACCCCCACTACCGTGTGGGATTTACCCTGTGAGGAGCACCGTCGAGCCCGCCTCTAGGACTCTGAGGCTGGCTAGCTTTCATCCATGCGGCAGTGCATACCGGAGAATAGCTGTTGCTTTGTCTACGGATCAAGGGATTATTGCACCGTCTCCTGTACCTGGAGTCTCCTTATTCCTCGTTGATCCAGACTTTTGCTACCGACAAATCCTCTCCCCTGCTGGCTTACAACCGGAGGGAACCCCCCTAGTATCTCCAGCTGACCTACGAGTGTACCTTATATAATTCTTATGCTACAGGTGGTATTAATTATCCCCTTCGTAATATGCTCATGGACTTACGCTCTTGACCTATTCATGCACATTCTTCGCCTTACAAGCGCAACTCTCATTCTTAATAAATGTAAGATAATCTTGGTGCTCTTCTTTTTATTTTTTTTTTGGTCTTTTTCCCCCTCCATTTTTCCTCCGATTTTCTCCCATCCCAATGTTAGTCGTATGCCAATTCCCAGTCCCTTCCTGGTCGCTGCGCACTTACCCCCCACAGTCAGATCACCTGGGAGAGTGGAGGCTACCACGTGCTTCCTCCGACACACGTCCAGCCAATCACCGCTTCTTTTCACCTGGCAGCGCGGATTCTTATCGAGGGGGCGTAGCGTGTGGGAGGACCACACTATCCCCCTCGAGTCCTATCCGCGCTTAGCAGGCGCCCCGACCGAACTGTAGGAGTCGCTGTTTACAACGACCCGGACCCACCCCGCCAGCTTCTCCCACCCTCTAATACAGCCAATTGTATTAGTGCAGACGGCCAGCCAAGCTGGTGACAACCCCGGAGCTGTGAGCTGGATTCGAACAGGCGAATCCAGCTCACAGCTCCGGGGTTGGTGACGAACGCAATCTCCGCTCGGCCACCTAACCGCCTTATCTTGGTGCTCTTCTAATAAATATTATAAACAGTACTTTCTTGTTAAGCCGTGTTATTGTGTGGGTGTTCATCTCATATACATGTGTACTGTATGGCCAGTAGTAATGTACATAACTCAGTAGTGGTTTAATGATACCATACTTATTCAATACAGTCAGGGAATTGTACCCCTCAGTTACAGTACCCATCCCTACTGTCCGTGGTGCTGAACTGGACAGTGGAGAGGTGCTGAAAAGTCAAATTTCTCTCTCTCCAACATTCAATTATACAAAAACAAAGACTGAAACTTATATCTATCTATCTATAAACAGAGAACGTTTAATTCTCGTATCATAGAATTGTTATGCATTTTACTAAATTGACTTGCCAATTGGCAATATATTAATATTGTGTGGGCCAGATGGTAAGCTTTGCCCGGGCTGCCAGTTGACATTGCATGACCTTATAGATCCACAGTCACTCACTCACTCAGTTTCCCCTCATGAAAATCTGTCCTCATGCTTCCCCTTGATGAAAAAGTAACACAACCGTCCATGTGGAGGGTCTAACAAACTTTGAAGCGGACAGGAGCTCAATGGCGTGTGTCAAGCTAGTGACAACAACAAAAAGAGTTTCGGTCAGAATCTTTCAAAATAAAAGCTGCAACAAATATGTATTTTCCGCTTTTTCTGGATGAGATTATAACTCATTGTTGTTGTTTTTTTTTAACCCCCTTTTTCTCCGCCTGATTTTTCTGTGCTTTTTCCTCTCATTCAAATTGAGTCGTTATGCCAATTCCCCCCTCCCCTACCTGGTCGTTGTGCGCATGTGCCCCCTACTGGTCGGTCTAGGGAGCCCTGAGGTCTACCACATGCTTCCTCCGACACATGCGGAGACAGCCAGCGGCTCTCTTTTCACCTGGCAGCGCGGACTCTCATTGGTGAAGTGTAATGCGTGGGAGGTCACGCTGCCTTCACCACTTCCTGTCTTTTGCTGTGCAGGCGGCCAGACCTGACCTGTAGGAGTCGCTGTCCACAACGCCAGATTACCACCCACGACTTCCCTCCCGCTAACTCAGCCAAGCGAGTTAGTATGACGGCTGGCCCAAGCCGGAGGCAATGCTGACACCTGGATTCGAGACCGGAGTCTCTTGCATTAGTGATGAGCGCAATCTCCGCTGCGCCACCCAGCCGCCCTACCATTGTTGTTTTTCTTAAAGCAATGTTGTCAGTAGAGGAATTTCAATCAATAAACCTACATTTTCTCACAGCAGGTACAGCGTTTTTTTTTTTTAAGTAAGTAAGCATGCTAAGTTGTTGCATGAGAACACAGTTTGATACAAAAAAGATTATAGGAGAGAAAGTTATATACAAATATACTGGAGCAAAGGAAGGAGAATGAGAGAAAATAAAGATATGAAAGAGAAAGTAACATACTGATATCCTGATGGTCTGTGGGCTCCTCCTTCAGCACAGTGGAAATATCCTGATGGTCTGTGGGCTCCTCCTTGGGTGGGTCTAGCGGGTCCTGAGCCTCTTCCTTTTTAATCATCAGTAGGTCGCTGGGTGGATCTGGGACAGAGGAAGACAGACACTAAGTATTTATATTGTGCCAGTATTATTAACTATGTATTCATACTCCAGTGGTCCAGGGTTTTTCCTGCATATATCGATTCCCGGGCAGCCTCCATATAAATAAATAAAATAAAGTGTAATCCTTACTATCAGAAAAGCCCAGTCCTCTGTGCCTGAGAGCAACGGTCTAAAGTACATTCATGAAAGATAATGTAGTTGCTTTGCTGAAAAATATACAAAAGCAAATTATTTTTATAAATTAATTAAATTGTCTCATACAGTAAGTATGTCATTATACAGATATCTCTGTACACATCATATCTACAATTCATTATGTATGTGAATGCTCCACTTGTTTTCTCTACTCTCCTGTATAAATACTTTGTTAGCTCACCGTTCTTTAGAGATCCAGGGCCTGTAACCCAGGTCTCTTCATGTTGCTGTAACCAGGTCTCTCCATGTTGCAACATTCTGTCAGTAAACTCTATTCCATAATCAAAGACTCTGTTGTCCGCCTCAGTGAAAAATATCTATATAAATAATACTGAATATATAATAGTCAAATTAGCCTATTCCACATAAATATCAAATACTTCCATATGTTTACCTAAAGGATAATTCCAGTTTTTCCCCTCATTTGACATTATAGCAAAGATTGAAAAGCTAGACAGGCCAGTTCCTATCTACCCAGTGCTGCCAATGTGCTCCACAAGGACAGCAGCTTCAGAGGCAAATTCAGAAAAGTCCAGTTTTCTACCCAGAAGACAACACTGATTCTTCTTCATTTGTGATTCAGTGGTGGTTGGAACACAGACCCATTATTGTGGATGAGAGACATCGCATCCAAGGGATAAAAACATGATAAAATGCAAGCACTTGAGCAAGACACTGTTCTTGAGCAAGACACTTAACCCCTAATTGCTCCCGATGAGCAGGTTGGCACCTTGCATGGTTGCCTCCGCCGTCGGTGTGTGAATGTGTGAGTGAATGTGTGAGTGAATTTGTGAGTGAATGTGTGAGTGAATGGGTAAAATGTGAGTAACAAATTGTAAAGCGCTTTGGATAAAAGCGCTATATAAAAAAGCAGCCATTTACCATTTAGTCAAGTCGGCTTGAGGTAAAGGCATGGATCTGTTTTTCAGCTTCTTTTTTATTCATAAACGGCCCTACCTTAGCTATATTTCTAAGGTGGAAAAATTATGTTTTTGTCACCTTGTTGATGTGTGATTTAAAGCTTAGGTCTGAGTCTATTATAACACCAAGACTTGTAACTTCGGGTTTGATCCAAGGAGTAAGTTGCCCCATATTGCTCTGTAATATTTCTCTTTTTGTTATAGGACCGACTAGTAGGATTTCAGTTTTGTCCTCATTTAATTTGAGGAAGTTGTTCGTCATGTGTTACGGAACGGGAGTACACCCTCTATCTCTATGTATCATACCCAGAGGTGCGTTCCTCATATCAACTCTGATTGCACGCACGCTAATGACGCCACGTGCACGCTCGCTCCCGGCGCGTTCGCTCGCTCCCGCGCATAAATGTTCCCTCGCTTAAGCACAGACTAAAGACAGTGCCTAATTGCCTCTACGAATATAATGTAACACATTTCATTCACAAGTTAGGTGTGAATGTATCTGAGAACGTCTTTAACACACCTGACGACCGGCGCTATTGATATGTAAAGTAGCCCAGGTGGGTACTTATAGCGAGTTGGCAAGTGCAATCCCATCCCATGAAGAACGCATCCCTGATCATACCATCGATTCTGGAAAAGATTGTGTTGAGGGCAGTGTTCATTTTTGCAGCTATTTTAGTTTTAGTCTTAGTCATGTGTCAAGTGCTCCTTTTTCGTTTTCATCATATTTAGTCATCTTCATTTATTTTTCGTTTAGTCAGTTTTAGTCAACTAAATGTCTGAGCATTTTAGTCTTAGTCAGTTTTTGTCTCAATTTTGTCTTTTTTGTTTTAGTCTAGATTTAGTCGACGAAAACGGATGACATTTTTGTCTATTTTTAGTTAACACTTTGGTTGCCTAAGGTTAAATTAATGATATACCATAGATTGCCAGCGCTATTTGTCTATGGAGAAAGTCCCCTTCTTTGCAGGGCTATAACTTTTTAAATTCTATTGCTACATTGCCATTATTAGGGCCCATTCAAAGTCCTATATGTATTGTTCATTGTGTAGCAACGTTAAACTTTTTCATTCACATATTCATAGTAAAGTATGGTCTAATGTATAAGTATGTTTTCATCTCTTTCTGCAGCTTTCTCCAGAACGTGATATATAGCCCCAAATGCATTATATTGATGATGAAATACAGTTTGATGGCAATCAGCGCGATATAAAAAATTCCAACTAGACGTACTTCTAGAAGTTACTACACGTCATCTGATGTTGACCGGATGGGCGAGGGGGCGTTTATAATTCCGTGGGCAGCGTTATACCAATCATCTAATGTGGGTCAAATGTTGATAATATCAGTTATTATCGAAGACGGTAACGTTACACGCTGAAACTCACCCCAGTCTCCGCGCGCCGTTGGGCGATCATCGTCGAGTAGAAATTTTATCATTATGGGATATATTATTACCCGGTCCATCTCCAGCTTGTATAATGGTATATACGTCCAAATCATGTTGTTTATCGAGTTATTGGCAATCGATCGCTATGTAGAGTGACGAGCTAGAGTCACGGGACATGTACCGAGTGGCCGGAAGCAATACGGACGTCTAGCAAAACCTCTAATGCGCTTCCTGTTAAGCGCTTGCGCCGATCGGCCACCAGATGGCGCTCCTGAACCGCCAGAGAGCTCAGTGGGTCCTGCTGGTGGATCTCAGGCCAGCGGAGGGACATTATGAATCCGATCGCAGATTTTTGAAATATTGATATAAAGACAACGTACAGCGTCCCCCGGCAACTTTAGCATGGCCAGCAAAGACGTCTAAAGACGGCTCCCGGCAGTCAAAGTGTTAATGGAAAAAAACTTGTCAGAAGTCAGAAATAGTCAACATGGAACATTTTCTGATTTAAATTGCGTATTTATTTTTTAACCTAGGGGAATCTGAATCGGCGGCACAAGTGATACACAGGAAGTATATGTTGGTGTAGACATGGTCCAATGTATTGTTGCTCCTACAGTATATGTTGGTGTAGACATGGTCCAATGTATTGTTGCTCCTACAGTATATGTTGGTGTAGACATGGTCCAATGTATTGTTGCTCCTACAGTATATGTTGGTGTAGACATGGTCCAATGTATTGTTGCTCCTACAGTATATGTTGGTGTAGACATGGTCCAATGTATTGTTGCTCCTACAGTATATGTTGGTGTAGACATGGTCCAATGTATTGTTGCACCTACAGTATATGTTGGTGTAGACATGGTCCAATGTATGCATCAAAGAGAGCATTACGGATGTGGTGACGTTGTTTCTGACCAGAGAGACGACACTGAACTCTGTCTGTCTGTCTTCTGTGTCTTTCCTTTCTCTCTGCCATGATTGTCTGTCCTCTCTCTGCTGTGTCTGTCCTCTCTGTCATGTCTGTCCTCTCTCTCTCTGCTGTGTCTGGCAACGGTTTATTCTATAACAGGATACTGTAAACTAAGTAAACAGAACACACAGTAGTACTAGTAGTAGTACACACTGATTGCAATCTGCTTGCATAAAAACATATAAAATCACATTCTGAGGTCAGTGTTAAAGTGCCACATGGAAGAGGTCTGGTTAGTGGTTAGAGTTAGAGGTGGTCTAGGTCTGGTTAGGGTAACTTAGGGGTAGTTAAGCATTCATTATAATTTATTATTATTATTTAGATAGATGGATGTAAAGGGCTAGACCAACTCTTAACCCCTATCCGGACCTAGACCACCTCTAAGTCACAACCCTAACTTAGGGGTTAAAGTTAGAGGTGGTCTAAGTCTGGTTAGGGGTTAGAGTTAGAGGTGGTCTAGGTCTGGTTATACTGATCTGATACCAGTGCATACATAAAAAAAAATTATATTATATAAATTATACAACTTTTTTTCTTTTCTTTTTTACAGCTACTGTTTTATATATACTGTTTTTTAGTAATAACTAGAAAGTAATGGTATTTATTCAACAACAGGTGATTGTATTAGTATTAGTATCATTAAATGACAACTATGCTCAACTATGCTTCACCCACGGAAAAGTTGTTGGCACATTGGTTCCACACGGACATTATACGTTGTTGCGCACTTCCTATCCAGTCGGCTCCGGTTCAGTTAGCTCCTAGCAGAGGCACTGTTGTGATTTTTAATGCAAAATAAATATTCAACATTCTCTTTTGAAACTCCGCCTCAGACTCTTATCATTTGGCACTAAAAGCTAAACATTGTCACCGGTATGGCTGTCTGCATTATGTCATTAATTGTGTGCAGTTAGCCACATTAGCGTGAGCTAGCTTAGCCACTAGCTAACGCGATCTAGATGGAAATACAAACAATGTAACATTACTGGTGAAAAAGTTATTTAGCTTGGAATACTCCTTTGCCAACTTGCTGTACTTTGCTTGCAGGTCTGCAGCTGAATTATGAATAGTCCCAACTTTAGCCAAAGTAACGTTAAGCTAAAACTAGCTTTTCAAATAGCTCCAGCTAATGCTAATAACACAGAGCTCCCGTCAGCCGTCACACTGTTCTGTCGGGACGATGGCATTAAGAAAAGTTATAATTAGTTTGTCTCGTCTTGTTTTAGTCAACAATATCAACATACATGAAGAGAAATTTCGTCCTGGTTTTTATAAATTAAATTTTTGTGTCGTCAGTTGTGGTCAACGATATTTAATAAACTATTTAGTCTCGTTAGCGTCACATGGTATTCAATAACGTGACGTCACGTCTCGTTGTCGTCATGAAAAAAACCTTCGTTGACGAACATCTTTCGTCATCAATTTAGTCAACAAAATTAACACTGGTTGAGGGTCTATCGGTTCTCATGTTGCCTGCAACTTCCTGGATGGAAATGAATTCCAACAGTATAACAATTTAAAAAAACAAAATCTCAAAATTGCCCAAGTCAAGAAAAATAAATAAATTATCATCATTATTTGTATTTATTTATTTATCTATTTATCTATTTATCTATATTTATCTATTTATTTATTTATTTATAATGTGTTTTTGGTAACATTCTTTGTTTGCCTCATTGGATTGAATTGCAGGGTGGAGAGCTGTAGTAATCATCTTGAGCACCCAGAAAAACCCAACTCACCAACTTGTGGTTCAGCTGACTAGATTTTATTCTGGTAAAATACAGAGATGGGGACTCGACTCGCATGCAAATAAACTTGACATGACTCGAAACTCATACCCTGGCGACTTCAGACTTGAGTCAAGACTCGAGATTAGGGACTTGTTCATTAGTGAACCATGTAAGAGAATGGCACAGCCTAAATAAATAAAACATTTAATTTTAATTTCATTTTCAAGGTAATATTCTGTGAATTTTGCATGCATTGACCAAAAAGAGCAGTCATCCAAACATGTGTGCCTGTCAATCGGACCCTTAATGCACACAGAGACATGCGTCTGTTAGATATGAATGCACAGAGACATGCGTCTGTTACAGATATTAATTCACACAGAGACATGCATCTGTTACAGATATTAATGCACACAGACATGCGTCTGTTAGATATTAATGCACACAGAGACATGCGTCTGTTAGATATTAATGCACACAGAGACATGCGTCTGTTACAGATATTAATGCACCCAGAGACATGCGTCTGTTACAGATATGAATGCACACAGAGACATGCGTCCTGTTACAGATATTAATTCTCACAGAGACATGCGTCCTGTTACAGATATTAATGCACACAGAGACATGCGTCTGTTAGATATTAATGCACACAGAGACATGCGTCTGTTACAGATATGAATGCACACAGAGACATGCGTCTGTTAGATATGAATGCACACAGAGACATGCGTCTGTTACAGATATTAATGCACACAGAGACATGAGTCTGTTACAGATATTAATGAGCTGGATGAATGTAAAAATAAAGAGAATTAGGCAAATATCTTTTTAATTTAAGCTTTTGTTATTCTTCTAATATAACTCAAGTCCAGTAACCACACAATATGCCCCTGGTAGTCGTGTTGGAAAGCAGCCTAAATCACGCTTTCTCAGCCTGCAGGAATACTTTCACTTTCTATTAACAGTGTATTGAAGTTATTTAGTTTATGAAGAACGAATGTAGGCTACAAACTGCATAAACATCTGCGTCATGATCTGACTGATATATTGTTAGAATCAGCTTGTTGATGTAACAGCCGTCTGTTTCTCTAATGCACACTGGTTGCCATTTGTTTTATTCTATCAAGGTTTATATTTTTCTTCACATCTTACACTACTGGCCAGGAGAGTCGATTGTCTTGGTTTATTGATTGATTTTTATAGTGGAGTAAAAGACAGCATCCAAGGGATAAAAACATGAGAAAGTGCAAGCACTTATTTATTTCCATCATGGTCCCTGATTTTGGACATGGACACGCATCAACATAAAACATAGAGCATATTTGAGTCAAGTATGAAAAAAACGTATTGAAAATGGAAGATAAAGCCTTGTATACAATGATGAACAAAACAATTATACAAGATTGCAGAA
Source organism: Notolepis coatsorum (assembly GCF_963971535.1). Taxonomy (NCBI): domain Eukaryota; kingdom Metazoa; phylum Chordata; class Actinopteri; order Aulopiformes; family Paralepididae; genus Notolepis; species Notolepis coatsorum. The sequence continues at coordinate 89,789,641 of NC_140165.1, read as the reverse complement.
AGAGATGTTATCGAAAAAGAAGGAATGTGAACTTACATATATCCTGATAATCTGTGGGCTCCTCCTTCAATCCAGTATAAATGTCCATAGGTGGGTCTGGAGAGTCTAAAGTTTCTTCTTTTTTGATGTTCAGTAGGACGTCTTGGTCCCTGGGTTCTAAAGAAGTCATCTTCTACTGGAGCTGGAGTCCAGAGTGTCTTCCTGTAGGACTTCCTGCCCCCGGTCAGCGTGAGTTACACCAGGTGAGTTCAGGTAGAGAACTATGGAGAGAGGATACTAAGGTAAACTTTTGTAAAGGTTTGTACTTTTTTATATTATATTGTATTTGTATCTATACTTTAAGTGTATATAGGACTGTGAAGCTATGCATCCCCCACCCTGTATCCCCCCCCCCCGCATACTGCTTTGACACCCGACACCCAGTTTCAAAACGGTTGCACCCTAATCAAAATAAAAAAGCTACTGTATTTACAGTAGATTTCATTATCTGTTCTTATGCACGCCTGGTGATACTAAATCCAAATTGAACTCGGGCATTTGAAAGATAATATATGTATATATAAATGTGCAAATTGGCTATAATAAGGTAATTTATAAGCCTGCTATTCTATAATAATGTTTCAAATTGCATTGGTCCGGGGGCGGCTAAGTGGTGCAGTGGGCAAGGCGCTCGCCACTAATGCAGGAGATGCTGGGTTCGAGCCCAGCTCTCTGCATTACTACCAGCTTGGCTGGTCGTTCATACTAATACAATTGGCAGTATTAGGGGGTGGGAAGCTGGTGGGTGGGGATCGGACGTTGTGGACAGCGACTCCTACAGGTCGGTTGGTGCGCCTGCGCAGCAGAATCAGGAAGCAACGAGGGCGACTGTGTCCCTCCCATGCAGACCCTCAGAAATTAGGGAAAAAAGTAGATAAAAAAAATTGCATTGGTCCGGATGGGATAATTCAGTACTGTATCTACAGAACCTTCTGTTTAATCATCTTCCCTTTATTCATTTCCTTCGATTTTTTGTACACATGATCTCAAGAAGGTACGGAACAAGATCAGTTTTTCATTTTCGGTCATTATTAGCATGGTGTTATTCACTGTCAAAGATGCAAAGAAAAATCATAATTCCTTTGTTTCATCACAATTTAAGCAAGCCTAGTAATAGACACAATATTTCTGACACTGGGAATACATTCACTGAGGTCCATAGATGTCCCTAGATACCAAGAATATCAAAAGCTCAAACAGTGAACTCCAAGCCCACGTGGTTGAACAAAAAATTCCAAAGAAACAGACTAAGAAATGATGTAAACACCATTATCAAAACCGCAAAAAAAATGTCATCAATGACAAAACTGAGGAAAACAAAAACAAACCATGTGAACTTTGGAAATTACTCAATAATCAACTAGGCTGCAGTAAAAAACTTAAAACCAGATTCTCAAACATAGACATAAAGACGGACAACATGCTCATCACAGACAAGCTGGATGTAGCCAATTACTTAAACATCTTCTTCGCAAACATAGCCACAACACTGGTAAACAAACTACCCTCCCACTCAGGGCACTATGGGGTAGAACACATAGTAGCATACTACAAAAACCTAGGTGTCCGCAAAGACGACTTCAAACTAGTAGGGCTGACCTTCAAAGCTTTTTTTGGCAATCGAAGCTTCGGGGCCGAGCTTCGATTTTAATTCGAAGCTTCGGGGGGGAAAAAATAATAATAATATTTAAAAAAAAAAATGTATCTTATGTTGTGGGACTTGTACAGCACTTTGGTAAACTTTGTTGTTTTTAAATGTGCTCTATAAATAAAGTGGATTGGATTAATTAATTAAGTAGCCCCTTTCGTGACTGTGACGCTGCCTGGGTGCAGTGGGGCTGCTCTCACAGCCAACGACATGACATTACATAATTATGTTGCAACCTTCGTCTATCAAGCAAACAATTATATAAATATTTATATGTGGTTGATAGAGACAAAGGCAGAATTCGACTTAATTAAGCACGTTTTGAACACAAATCTGTCCGACAGTCTTAAATAACAAACGGCATTGCTTCGCTTCTTCGTCGACATGTCCTTGTTGTTTTCAACACAGATAATCTCCACATGCTTGTTGTAGAGAACTGGAGTCGAGGTGCCGCTTACTTTCGTTTAATTGGAATGGAGGCAAAAAGGCGCCGCTTACTTTCGCTTCATTGGAATGGAGGCGCAAGATTTTGGAGGCAAAAAAAATGTAAAAAAAATAATTAAACTTTGATTTATTTTTTTATGTTCGAAGCTTGTGCCATCGAACGAAGCTTCGAAGCTTCGAAGTATTTAAGACAGCCCTACAAACTAGAAATGGTAACAACCGATGAGGTACTAAAATAACTGAGCGCCCTCCAACCTAACAAGGCCACTGGCCATGACAACATCCCCTCCAAATTCATCAGAGACTCAGCAGCCGCCATCACCCCAGTCATCACACATAATAAACCTCTCCATAAAACAAGGACACGTCCCCAAGGACTTCAAAATTGCGAGTGACCCCTCTGCACAAAAAGGGCAGCAAATTAGACCCAGGCAACTACCGCCCTGTTTCTATTCTTACCTCCACCTCGAAAGTCATGGAGAAAATAGTCTACAAACAGGTCGAAAAGTACCTGGCGGAAAGAAATCGAATCTACGAATTCCAATCTGGCTTCAGAACATCCCACTCCACTGACACATGCCTTCTCTATTTGAACGACCACATCAAACAAGAGGTGGACGCGGGCAAATACTGTGGCATCATCATGCTGGACCTACAAAAGGCCTTCGACACTGTCAATCACTCCATTCTGATTGACAAGCTAAAGGCAATTGGTTTTGATAGTTTATCAGTGAGCTGGATGCAATCCTACCTTGAGGGGAGAGAACAGATGGTGGAGGTAAACGGTCGGCTTGGGCGGTATCATTTTTTTCATACCGTCATACCTTGCTGACATAATACCCCGGTATACGGTATATGACGGTATGACTTTCATTTTCATCAGCGGGGGGGGGGGGCAACCCGTGTTACCAAGTAAACAAATCACGGAACGATGGCCAGTTAGCCCGCAGCATCCTAGTGCTACTATCGTTAGCTCTCAGAAGGTAGCCAGAAGCCTGCAGCATCCTAGTGCTACTATCGTTAGCTCTCAGAAGGTAGCCAGAAGCCTGCAGCATCCTAGTGCTACTATCGTTAGCTCTCAGAAGCTAGCCAGAAGCCTGCAGCATCCTAGTACTAGTAACGTTAGCTCTCAGAAAGGTAGCTAGAAGCCTGCAGCATCCTAGTGATACTATCGTTAGCTCTCAGAAGGTAGCCAGAAGCCTGCAGCGTCCTAGTGCTACTATCGTTAGCTCTCAGAAGGTAGCCAGAAGCCTGCAGCATCCTAGTGCTACTATCGTTAGCTCTCAGAAGGTAGCCAGAAGCCCGCAGCATCCTAGTGCTACTATCGTTAGCTCTCAGAAGGTAGCCAGAAGCCTGCAGCATCCTAGTGCTACTATAGTTAGCTCTCAGAAGGTAACCAGAAGCCCGCAGCGCAGCACCCTAGTACTAGTAACGTTAGCTCTCAGAACGGTAGCCAGTTAGCCCGCAGCACCAGCAACGGTAAGCGTGTCTCATTTAATTTCCACCACTGAAGCGAGTTTTCCCCTATCGATTGCGTCCTCCTGTGTGTAGACAACCAGCTCTGCGTGTGCTCGCTCCACTAGTGAGGACTGGTCTCGCCCTCTGCTGGCGCGTGCTGTGTGTGCACTACAACCAATGCCGTCCCTGTCAAAACGCATCTGTGATTTTGATGGTATTGATTTTCAATACCGTCTGGATTTCTAAATACCCTGGTATACCGTAATACCATCATACCGCCCAAGCCTAGTAAACGGTACTCTATCCCCCCCTCTCACAGTGAGCTGTGGTGTTCCACAAGGAAGCATACTTGGGCCGCTACTGTTCCTAATTTATGCAAATTACATGTCGTCAGCTTGTCACTGCAACTTGTTCTTGTTCGCGGACGACTGAGCCCTGCTGGTCTCTGACAAGAACAAGTTACAGGTTGAAAAAACCCTCAGCTCTGTACTCGGCAGAATCTGCACCTGGCTCGCTGATAACAAACTATCATTACACCTGGGTAAAACAGAGTCCATTCTCTTCGGATCTAAATAACAAACTCAGCAAGACCGACGGCTTCTCAGTTACAGTGGGTGACAATATTGTCACAAGGAAAGAGGAAATTACATACCTAGGTTCCATCCTAGAGTAGGGCTGCACGATTAATCGATTTTAAATCGAATTTGCGATTTGAAATGATGCACAAATCGCAACAAAGAAAAAATAACGTTTTTTTTCTTTTTTTCTTTTTTGTTTAACCAGGAAGTTCCATTGAGATACTAGATCGGTTTGGGAGAGGGAGGTAAGGGGTTTTAGATTGTGTGTTGTGAAGTTTAGACTTCAGAGAGGGAGAGTAAAGTACAGAAAAAAGGGTACCGTTGGGTACCAGTATCGATTCCCAGGTAAAAAGAAACATTTTCAGGCTCGGTGTCCCGAAAAGACCCACCACGTAGGCCAGATGCAAGCCGCATTTTACAATAAACCTCTGTGGGGCTGCTTAATTTTTTTTTAATTATAATCGCAAATGTAATCGCAATCGCAATATCTGTCCGAAAAATCGCAATTAGATTATTTCCCAAAATCGTGCAGCCCTATCCTAGAGGCAAATCTTTCCTGTGACAAAATGGCATCCAAGGTAATAAAAAAAGAAAACCAACGAACTAGATTCTTGTACCGGATCTCCTCTCTGGTAAACAAGAATACCCTGAAGACTCTGGCAGGAGCACTCATTCAAGGGTACTACGACTATGCTTGCACCTCATGGTACCAAAGCACCTCAAAGGCGCTAAAAACAAGATTGCAAATAGGGCTGACCTTCGAATTTTTTTTTGACAATCGAAGCTTCGGGGCCGAGCTTCGATTTTAATTCAAAGCTTCGAATTAAATTTTTTTTTATTAATTTTCTTTTTTATATATATATATATATATATATATATATATATATATATATATATATATATATATATATTTTTTTATCTTATGTTGTGGGACTTGTACAGCACTTTGGTAAACTTTGTTGTTTTTAAATGTGCTCTATAAATAAAGTGGATTGGATTAATGAATTAAGTAGCCCCTTTCGTGACTGTGCAACAAGGTTTCACTCGGCTGTGTGATTTAATTCAAGGTGGATCGCTGTTGTCGTTTGAACAACTTCAGATTTCATGGGAACTACCAATCCCCCAAATAAAGAATGTTTAAGATGAATGAAGTAAGATTTTGATTATTTGAAATATGGCCTGTGTAGACTAAACTATGCACAGAATTATGTCAGTCTACAAGGTCCGGATTCTACATGGTCCGGCAATGTAGACCTTGTAGACTCCACTACAGACCAATTATCAGTGAATGTTCATGCATTTTGAAGAAGGGCTACTTCCACAAAAAAACAAAGAACTCACCAAAACATCTCAGTAGCACCTTATCTAAATGTTCTATTTCATATATGGAGATTCATATTTATTTATGTATTGCATGCATTTCTACATTTTAATTCCTATTTTGTTTATTCATCCCAGTATCTTTCTTTCTTATGTGTGGAATTCTACAATGCATTTACATTCACATTTACATTTAGTCATTTAGCTGACGCTTTTATCCAAAGCGACTTACAAGTTCTGTACAACAGGTCATCAGGAAGGATACAACTCATCAGCTGAGTAACAATATTCATCAAAGTGTTGCGTGTTACAGTGTAGGTTAGTTTATTAGGACAAGTGCATGACAGTAAAGGCGCTCCCATAGTCCAGCAGACTGTACACAGAGCAGACTCCGCGGACGTCCGCGCGGACTCTTGAGCTTTGATCTCAGCGGACAGCAGACCCACAGGTGCGACGCTCCTATTTTCTGAGGTGCGGACATCCGCGCCGCTGACTTGGTGTCACACAAAACGCTGCTCGGCGTTTTGGTTGACATCGAACTGCATTTAATGTGACGCCGCGCGAGCGATTGGTGGCGCGAGGAGAGAGATGAGCCCGTGAAGCGCGCTCTCTCTCTCTCTCTCTTTGTCTCTCTCTCTCTCTCTCTCTCTCCCTCTCGCTCTCTCCCGCTGATAATGTTCCCTCTGATCTGCCAGTACAGTAGAACAGACAGAATTGTGGGAAATGTAGTAAAACTGGTGCGAGAAATGTAGGAAATAGACCGCGGACGTCCGCTGAGATCTGCTCGACTATGAAAGCTCAAAGAGCCGCGCGGACATCCGCGGAGTCTGCTCTGTGTACAGTCTGCTGGACTATGGGAGCGCCTTAAGGTTAGTTAGGGTTAGATTTTATTTTATTTTATTTCTTTTATTTTTTTTTAGATAATGGTTGAAGAAGTACGTCTTTAGTCGACGGCGAAAGATTGGATGGGATTCGGCTGTCCTAACTGGGGTGGGTAGTTCTGTGGGGCAAGGACTGAGAATAGGCGTGTAGGTGGTGTATATGTGTTTGAGGATGATATCCTTCAAACAGGCAATAGTGATGATATAATTTGGGCAGTGCTGAGCTGGGTTACTTTCCTCCAGTGTATTTGTACCCCGGCCCCACCCAATGGCTCCATGCACACACACACACACACACACACCGAAGTTAAAAAAAAAAAAAAAAAAAAAATGAAAAAAAAATTATTTTTCTTTTTTATTTTTTTTTTCGTTTTTTTTTTAAACTTCGATTTTTTTTTAATGTTCTAAGCTTGTGCCATCGAACGAAGCTTCGAAGCTTCGAAGTATTTAAGACAGCCCTAATTGCAAACATCACAAAACAAACTGGTCAGACTTCTACTTGACCTTACCCCTAGAACCCACCTCACCCCTGCCCACTTTGACAACCTAGGATGGCTTAGAGTAGACGACAGAGTACAGCAACTTGCAATGGGCCTGGTCTACAAGATACACTATACGACTAAGGTACCCATGTACATGTCAAAATACTTCCCAAAGGTCAGTGAATACCACGACCACAACACCAGAGGAAGCTCAACAAATCATGTTAAACCCAGATTCGGCTCAAACAAGGGACTAAACACGTTTTCCCAATTATGCCACATCAATGTGGAACCAGTGGCGTAGCGGAGGCCCCCGCACTGGGGCCCCGGAGCTTAGGGGGCCCCGCCCCCACTGTAGGCTATCCTCTTAGATTTCGTAACGTGCGGGAACAGGGCGCAGTGTGGCAGTGGGGGGAGCCCAGTATGGTTCTGCAGGGCTGCAGCTGGATGCATCTCGCGCTGTCATGTGAGACGACAAGCCGGCGGCAGCAAGGCGCACTGTCAGGATCTATGGGTACAGTACTGTATATTTGCATATCGTATGTCACAAATGTAACAGTACTAAATACCTGTATGTCATGTATGTCCCTAGGCCATAAATGTCATGTATAACTTGTGTATGTCATAAATGTCACTATGAATTGAAAATGGGGGAACCTGATGTAAACAAGACAAACGTCTTTCTCTGGTCTGCATCCCCTGCCATACTGTATTGTACCCATTCTGCAATCTGTTAAATAAAGTTTTCATTTATTCATTCAATAAGTAAATTGACCTTGTAGAAGTGGAGCAATATTCCATTTACTTTTCCATTTATTTTAGGCTCCGGGTGGAAGAGGTTAACAAAGCACACAAACAGTTGAAATGTGCGCTTTATCGGTCCTCTTTCTTTACCATGCAGGTCTGGAGTGTTCTGGTTGGACAATTGAATGAATGAATGAATGAAAACTTTATTAACAGATTGCAGAATGGGTACAGTGCAGTACAGCTCAATACATACAATTGTTAAGGGGATGCAGACCAGAGAAAGACTTTCGTCTTGTTTCCACCAGGGTCCCCCATTTCCAATTCATCGTAACATATATGACATACATGACATACAGATAGACAGTACTGCTACATCTATACATTTATGACATACCAGATTTGCAATTACAGTACTGTATTTGTGATACAAAAAGAGTCCAGAAAGAAAAGAGTATATACATTAGGCGTAGAAACTGTACATTGGATTGGGTAGGTGGGGGTGGGACTGTACATTGGAGGTGGTTGGGGGGGGGGGGGGGGGGTAGGAGTGTGGGGGGGGGGGTGTTGGCGGGGGTTGTGTTCGGACATTTACAGGGGCCAGTTTCGAGTTGCAGTCTCCCTTAGGTGTTTTTTGAGAGTGTTTTTGAAAGTGGGTAGTGATTCACATTCCTTTACAGCTTTGGGTAGGGCGTTCCACATTGATGTGGCATAATTGCGAAACGTGTTTAGTCCCTTGTTTGAGCCGAATCTGGGTTTAACATGATTTGTGGAGCTCCCTCTGGTGTTGTGATCGTGGTATTCACTGACCTTTGGGAAGTATTTAGTCATGTACATGGGTACCTTGGTCGTGTAGTGTATCTTGTAGACCAGGCCCATTGCAAGTTGCTGTACTCTGTCGTCTACTCTAAGCCATCCTAGGTTGTCAAAGTGGGCAGGGGTGAGGTGGGTTCTAGGAGTAAGGTCAAGCAGTAGTCTGACCAGTTTGTTTTGAGATGTTTGTAATTTTGTTTTTAGCGCCTTTGAGGTGCTTTGGTACCATGAGGTGCAAGCATAGTCGTAGTACCCTTGAATGAGTGCTCCTGCTAGAGTCTTCAGGGTATTCTTGTTTACCAGTGAGGAGATCCGGTACAAGAAACGAGTTCGTTGGTTGACTTTTTTTATTACATTGGATGCCATTTTGTCACAGGAAAGATTTGCCTCTAGGATGGAACCCAGGTAGGTAATATCTTCTTTCCTTGTGACAATATTGTCACCCACTGTAACTGAGAAGCCGTCGGTCTTGCTGAGTTTGTTATTTGAACCGAAGAGAATGGACTCTGTTTTGCCCATGTGTAATGATAGTTTGTTATCAGCGAGCCATATGCAGATTTTGCTTAGTTCTGAGCTGAGGGTTTTTTCAACCTGTAATTTGTTCTTGTCAGAGACCAGCAGGGCTGAGTCGTCCGCAAACAGGAACAAGTTGCAGTCACAAGCTGACGACATGTCATTTGCATAAATTAGGAACAGTAGCGGACCTAGTATGCTTCCTTGTGGAACACCACAGTTTACTGTGAGGGGGGGGGATAGGGTACCGTTTACCTCCACCATCTGCTCTCTCCCCTCCAGGTAGGATTGCATCCAGCTCACTGATAGACTATCAAAACCAATTGCTTTTAGCTTGTCAATCAGAATGGTGTGATTGACAGTGTCGAAGGCCTTTTGTAGGTCCAGCATGACCATGCCGCAGTATTTGCCCGCGTCCACCTCTTGTTTGATGTGGTCGTTTAAATAGAGAAGGCATGTGTCAGTGGAGTGGGATGTTCTGAAGCCAGATTGGAATTCGTAGATTAGATTTTTTTCCGCAAGGTATTTTTCGACCTGTTCGTATACAATTTTTTCCATGACTTTCGAGATGGAGGTAAGGATATCAATTAAGACACAACCCGCTGACCACGCCAGAAATTGTCAACAATACCCAGGATGTATATGATGTAATGTCGCATCTACTGTTTTATATCTATAATTATGGATATCAGCTAGAACAGCTGTGTAGGAGTGTGATCATTAGCAAAGAGGTTAGTAGATATATTTCTGTGTTTCAGACTCTGATCTTTTCTTACCAACTCAACGGCAACACTTGAGAAGGGCCACGTGGTGTAGAATCTCAAAACAATATCAGTAACATAACTATTCTCCGTGATATCTGGTAGGCCAGTGTGTTTTTCTGCAGCAATCCCGCAAGTAAAAGTAGCTGGAAAACAAAGCCACAGTCCGTATGTTGTGTCAAAACATCGATCGGAGAAAATCAAAATGGCTCGTATATAGTGGACTTCCTGGTTACTTGATCGGCATTTGTTTTCCCCCAATGAGCTCCGTCAAGGCAGCAACACCTGGCCACGGGATCACTTCCGGTTTAACGATTTAGCCTTAAAAATAAAGGCACGATAAACGTTTTGAATAACAACTGACCTTTAGTGGTTATGTAACTTTGCAGTCAGCAAAAATGCACACCAGAGCACTAAGAGAAACGTTAGGTTATGACGTTAGGTTATTCCATCCTAGAGGCTAATCTCTCCTGTGACAAAATGGCATCCAATGTAATAAAAAAAGTCAACCAACGAACTCGATTCTTGTACCGGATCTCCTCTCTGATAAACAAGAATACCCTGAAGACTCTGGCAGGAGCACTCATTCAGGGGTACTACGACTATGCTTGCACCTCATGGTACCAAAGCACCTCAAAGGCGCTAAAAACAAAATTACAAACATCTCAAAACAAACTGGTCAGACTACTGCTTGACCTTACTCCTAGAACCCACCTCACCCCTGCCCACTTTGACAACCTAGGATGGCTTAGAGTAGACGACAGAGTACAGCAACTTGCAATGGGCCTGGTCTACAAGATACACTACACGACCAAGGTACCCATGTACATGTCAAAATACTTCCCAAAGGTCAGTGAATACCATGATCACAACACCAGAGGGAGCTCCACAAATCATGTTAAACCCAGATTCGGCTCAAATAAGGGACTAAACACGTTTCGCAATTATGCCACATCAATGTGGAACGCCCTACCCAAAGCTGTAAAGGAATGTGGATCACTACCCACTTTCAAAACCTCTCTCAAGGGACACCTACGGGAGACTGCAATTCAACACTGGCCCCTGTAAATATCCTAACCCAACCCCCTCCAATGTACAGTCATTTATCTAGTATGGTTTTGTCAATAGTCCAATGTACAATTTTGTTTGTTTGTACAGTGTCTCCCCCCCCCCCTCAATGTACAGTTTTGCTTGTTTATACAGTGTGCCCCCCCCCCCCCCCAACCACCTCCAATGTAAATTACCCAGTATGGTTGTCAATATCCCAATGTACCCAACCCCCCCCCACCCAACCTCCTCCAATGTACAGTTTCTACGTCAAATGTATATACTCCCTATTCTTGACTCCTTCTGTATCACAAACAGTACTGTATTTGCAAATCTGGTATGTCATAAATGTATAGATGTAGCAGTACTGACTATCTGTATGTCATGTATGTCATATATGTCCTGATGAATTGAAAATGGGGGACCCTGATGTAAACAAGACGAAAGTCTTTCTCTGGTCTGCATCCCCTTAACAATTGTGTGTATTGAGTTGTACTGTATTGTACCCATTCTGCAATCTGTTAATAAAGTTTTCAATCAATCAATCAATCAACTATAACCAAGTTCTGTTAACACTAGTGGACGCTCAGCGTCTCATTGCATATATCTCGCTTCAGCATATATATACTGAATACATTTCAAAATGTACCTTTAAATGCCAGCATTCATCTGGCCACACCCCCATCCGCTTACCTACATAAGCAGGGGTGGTGCCACACACTCATCTCCTTCCCAACAAATTTCACCACAATGAAAAATCAAGGGCCGCAGCGGCGTCTAGACGCTGAGCGTCCACTAGTGTTAACAGAACTTGGTTATAGTCATAACCTAACGTTCTGTATCACACTAGCTCCCGCTCAGCGTCTCATTGCATAATAGGAGCTGAGCGGGAGCTAGAAGCTCGACAAATGTACCCCGCTGAGGCCCCCCACAACCATCAGATCAGGGAGGACCGAGCCCTCCCGACCCCCCCTAATGGAGGGCACCCCCCCTATTGGGGGCTTCAAGGGAGGGCGACGGACCCGACCGTGCGAAGAGGCACTCAAGCAACTCAACGCACAGGGTGAGCAGACCGTGGCTTGACCCCACGACTACACACACGCACAACCCGCATGCCACCCGGGAACAAACGGAGGGAACAACCTCGTTACTGCCCCCAGAATCACGGGGTCAAGGGCAAACCCAACCCTGTGGCAAGGCCGTAGCAGCGGAGCGCGAAGGAAGACCCAGACCCACCAAAGGGACTGGACCCCCTGGAACGGGGGCCCGGAGAAGTCCATGATGCCAGCATCAAGACCCCACCAGGTGGGCACTTAGTGACCCCGCCCCCCACATCGCCAGCGTATTCGGACAAAGGCCCCTCAGCCGAGCGGGCCCTGTCCCCCCAATAGTACACCGCCTGGCACACTGACCCTGCAGAACAGGCAGTCAGCATGGCCGTAAGCACACAAAAAAGGTCAACCAACGGAAGCAGGCAGCGCACCGGGGAAAAACCAGGCAACAGGCTGTTAACCCTAGCCTGGAGACTGCGGACGAGACAGGTGCCAGAGGGGACAGCTGAACACAGCCGCACCGGCGGAAGGGGCGTAAGCTGGCGTTGTTGCATGACCAAGCCTCCATTTAAAAAGCCCCCACCCAGAGGGGTTGAGGCAGAGAAGGCCGACACGATTGGCAGACGTCATGAACGTGCAGGGGCACCCTCAACCGGTGAACCCGGGAGTTGACACTGCTCCAACACACCAGGGAATCAACCACCTTGGTGTTACCCAATGCGGTGGTTGTTCCTATAACCCATAAAAAAAAATCCAAAACACACCTGCGGGTATACACCGGCTATACCGCAGTACAAGTGTTTCAGTTTTTCAAAAAAGGGTTAACCCAGGCCTACGGGTCGACGAAACATGACTTCGGACCGGGCCCGGCGATACGGGAAGCACAGGGTCACCAGAGGAGGTCAAAGACCACCCCAACAGGCCCCTCTTCGCCATGCGTGAGAGAGGAGCGAAAAAGAATGGAGAACTGATTGATTGATTGATTGAAAACTTTATTAACAGATTGCAGAATGGGTACAATACAGTACAGCTCAATACACACAATTGTTAAGGGGATGCAGACCAGAGAAAGACTTTCGTCTTGTTTACATCAGGGTCCCCCATTTTCAATTCATCAGGAGAACCAGCCCCAAGCACACCGTACTTGGTATTCCCAGGCGGTCTCCCAACCAAGTACTAACCAGGACCAACCTGTGTAGCGGCCGAGATCTGACGAGATCGAGCGCGTACAGGTTGGCATGGCCGTAAGCCATTACGACAGTGCTGAGTAAAAAATGTACCCAACCAGGGTCTCCATAGCGCTTAACCCTGTGACACCCGGACCGACCTGGCATTTTTCCCCCTGAAAAAAGTCCCTCAGGGTACCAGAACAGCAGATCTGCATCCCCGGCGGACAACGGGTTCAACTGATCCGGACCAGCGTGACCAGAACCAGTCCCGTGCCCTAACCACGCCGACATGCCTACTCCAGGAGAAGGGGCAGATATGCGTGTTGATCTTAAACATGAAAAGAAGGCGCCACCCAGACGTTCGGGCGAACCGCGCCCGGTGGCCCACCCCCAGGGCGTGAGACCCCTCTACATATGTTCAGATCCATTCCGTCATCATCCCCCAGATATGAACGAGAATCCGTCAATAACCAAACCAGGTCGTCGGATTTGGTCGTCGGAAGAGGAAAAACCTCCATCCCAGTTGCTTTATAAAAACGCCGTTTTAACCTCAAGCAACCAAGGCGTGCCAGTCAGTCGCCTGTTTACAGAACACCCCGAGCTAGCACTATACGTGCGTCGAGACACACCCACATCAATGAACAGGCTATTTAAACCTGTCATTGAATCCCCAAGGCGCCCAGGGGAACGACAAGAGGGGTGTGATACTTCCTAACTCCAACTCTTTTTAATAGAAAAGAAGGAAGCACCAACAGTATGTATCCCAGTCTACACATCCCACCACCCTCCCATAGGAAGGAGACGGGAATCCCCAGAGAGACTTCCCACGCGAGCTGTACAGATTGAAAAGAATATATTGCACCTTGAGCCATGTAAAAAATTGGTTTTAGGGCTCTCCGGGGAAGAGGCACTGAACCCATACACACTCAATAATCGAATTGAATCGAATACATACACAATAGAGTAGGACTCCTTCTTGAGGGTCCACTCACCTTGACAATCTGAGGAGGAGGCTCTGTACTCTGAAGGAGGCTCCCTCACATGGAAGGAGAGTCCCAACTCACAGAAGGCCCGAATAGGAGCTTGGTGAGGAGGAGCCCTGACCACCCCCCGAAACAGATCCATCACATGGACCTGAACAGCACACGGAAGTCCTACCAACAGAGACGCGCACAGTGACGTACTCTATGGCGGGGGAATTTCTGCGGTGCACACGCCCAATATTCCAGGCCGTGGGACCAGGAAACTCCCCCCCCCCCCCCCCCCTCACCCTGTAACGTGCCGAACCGCAACGTGACAGGAACCTTGAAGGACAGGTGGGTTTACCCCTGACCAACAGAAAAAAGGGGGAGGAAAGGTTACCAGTTCACCCCTTTACGACCCCACACCCATGATACGATGTAATGACAAAAAGAGAGTATGACACAGTCATAGTCAGCTCCATGAAGCGTCTGACAGCTTCACACAGCGCATGAGCTAACCTGCTATCTGATTTTTACTAAGGAAAAAACACAGAATAGAGAGGGCTCTCCAAGAGCCCCGGTACCAAACTTACACATGTGCTTCTGTGGCCAGTCCAACCCAGTTGTAGGTCACATGACACACACAACCCATCATCACCTACAAAAAATGGCAAAAACACTCTACAGAGGAACGCCGTTTTTCATAATGAGAGAATACATAATTCTCGATTAGTATCGGCCACAGGCCTTGCTAAGCACACACGAAAGCGACCAAACAATCTTTTCTTTTAGGAAAATAAAGTTTCTCCAGCAGTTTTAGCACAACCTCAGCAATCAAGCTAAGGGTTACATCGTATCCCTACTCCACACAGTGACACAATGTAGTGCAACAACATGTCTGAGAGGACGATGAAGAAGTCCCCAGGGAACTGGGGGGAAACACAATCCTCCTACTTTACCCTTAATACGGCCAGTTAAAACAGGAAAACCTGTTAATATGTGAACACACTGTTCATTGTCATTACAGGCTGAGAAAAGAATCATTCTTTACTCATTTGTCACTAAGCATAGCTTTATAGCAGGGGTGGGCAACTTTGTATATGGTGAGGGCCACAAAATGTCCACAATCAATCTGGGGGGCCGCATTGTTTATCGGCAGTCCCGCCAGTAGTACCCCATCACTCAAATAGCCCATAATAGTCACAGATGTGATAAATAAGGTATATAAACAATTATAATTTGTTGTAACTTTGTTTTTATTCCATTTCAAATGCATTTAGTAATGCAATTTCAACTTTATGAATTTATAAACAGCTGAATTTAAAAGTATTGCTGTAACCCCAAATATATACAAAAATTATCAATTATAATTAAGGCTTCTAATAAAATAAATGTATGAACTTAAAGCCCACTGCTCAACAAACACAAAGCAGCATTCCTGCTGCATTTCACTACAACAGTAAATCAAAAGTGCAATAATAAATGATTTTGTTAAATGTATAAACTTTTATCCTGCTACTAAACAAAACATTATAACACTGAAATGCATGTTATGGATATGAAGCACTCAGGAATGTTTTGTTTAGTAGCAGGATACAAGTTTATACATTTAACAAAATCATTTATTATTGCACTTTTGATTTACTGTTGTAGTGAAATGCAGCAGGAATGCTGCTTTGTGTTTGTGTTATTAGTGTTATCTGAACACTACAAAAGTAAACAAGTAAAGTGCACGTAAAGTAAAGTGCAATACTACATGCCTCCCATTGACCCTTTATCAAACTGGCATGACATTCACCCTCGCCCCACAGTGGGTCAATAATGGTTATAATAATAATAATAATGGTCCCCTCTCTACACCTCTCCATCATCTCCCCCCCCCCTCTCTACACCTCTTCATCATCTCTCCCCCCCTCTCTACACCTCTTCATCATCTCCTTCCCCCCCTCTACACCTCTTCATCATCTCATCCCCCCCCCCTGTCTTTAATGAGACACTTGTGGTCTCTCCATTTGGCGCACAATAGCAGGAATGTCAACTTCAATGTTTGTGCATGCAATCTGTATCAGATGAAATAATGTTTCATCCGACAGCCTGTTTCTCTCCTTTGACTTGATGTGCTTCATGTTTGAGAAATTGCTCTCACGTATGTATGTGCTCCCAAACATACTGGCCATAGAGAGGGCAAAGTCCCTGAGGAGTGGGAAGCGGGGCTCAGGTAGCAGTTTCCAAAACGAAATTCCCCTCTCATTTCTCTTTGCTTGAAAAAAAGGATCTGACTGTAGCTCGCACAGTTCAAGCTGCAACGGTGGGGGCTGCTCTGACACCGTAGCGGTGAGGGGGCCGGCAAACAGCGCTATCCGTGACTGCATGCTGTTGAAATCTTCAAACCGATCATTGAATTGCATTTGCAGTGTTTCAATGTTGCTCCTGTACTTTCCGACGGCTCAGCCATCGGATTTCTGTGTGTAGCTGCAAGTCGCCATAATCAGTGTCCATCTCTTCCAAAAAGGAGACAAACTTTCTATGGTTTAGTGACCTGTTGCCTCCACGAATTAGATTGGTAACCTTGGTAACCAAATCCATAACATGGCTGTATTCAAGCTTCTTGGCGCAGAGAGCCTCCTATATCAGATAAAAAAAAAGAAAAACGATTTAACGACTCTCGCATATAATTTGACTACACTCGACTCGCATTGGTCATTATAGTGACGCACAATAGATGGAAATTATGTTAGCGAACTTACCTGATGTATAATGCAGTGCAGCATTGGACACTCAACGCCACTCTGCCTTAGAAGCCCGGCGAATCCATCGGTAACAACAGCCGACAGTTTATCAAAACCCCCATATTGCTGCACGGCACTTTCAACAGTGTTGAATATGTGCACACTAGGGCTGACCCCTATTAGTCAAATAGTCGACTAATCGATCGAAAGGAGCCATAGTTGACTGCCAACTCTTCTTAGTCGAATACAATACAAAAAAATAAAAAAATAAAAAAAATAAAAAAAATAAAAAAATAAAAAAATACAAAAATATTATAATTTTTTTTTTTTTTTAATATTGGCCTGGGGCCGCATGGAACGTCGGTGAGGGCCGCATGCGGCCCGCGGGCCGCCAGTTGCCCCTCCCTGCTTTATAGGTTAGTTAACCCCCTTAGTTGTGAGTACACGGTACATATAAACACACATGATGTTTCTCAACACAACAAACCAGATCATTTTCACATCTGTAACAACAACCCGATTTGCATGGAGAAGCTAAATACCAGTGACAAGACAATTCACACATAACTCACGTCGTATCCTAAATGTAGTGCAGCAACACTCGTTTTGGAAAACATCGTTATTTACAAAACATTTAGAAGGGAAAGCCAGAAGAAGTGTACAAGGTCTGGTCAGGCCTTGCCTACCCGGAGCGTAGATCAAGCGAAGTGCAGTCTCAAGGCACCGTAGTAAACACAGCCGTTCTGTGTTGTCTATCTGGGCAGCGTCGCCGCTCCATCCCGTCGCTACGGTCCCCCTTGTTGACGCAGTCCTTGCCGTCCTGGCCCAGGGCAGGTTCGACGAACATCCTCTGACAAAGATGACGTCGTAGTCAAGAGTGTTTAAAACATGTTATAATCAAAGCACGTTCAACAGAGTAGCATTAAGCTAACGGCCGCTCTAACCGTCGGGCGCTACCGCCCCTGCCCGCGAGACACCGAGCGAACGGCGCACGCGACCAGAGGGGAGACTTCGAATCCCCCCCGCCTCTCCCCGTGAGGGAGAGGGGAGTTGGGAACCTCGGCGGCGCGCGAGGGGCCGGAGCCACCCCGCGCTGGGCTAACGTTTCCTAGCCTAGCCCAGGTAGGCCACCTAGTGATCACAGCAGGCTAGCGCCGCAGCTAACAGCTGACTGGCTAACAGTAGCCACCACTAGCACGTAAGCTAAGCAGCTATCACCTGAACTTGTACACAATGATATAACACTCACTCAGACAGGCCGCCGTTCTGAAACCCTCCTCACTTTTTAAGAGAAACAAGATGTTAACACAGTTTTACAACAGTGATTTTACCAACACCCGACGGAGCCAGCACAATACCAAACTGGCCTGTAGCTGACTTGAACACAGATCTTCCACTAACGAAAATCTATGCCCATATTTCCTCGTGAGGGAATACTCTCATTTGGATATGAAAGATGGGGCCTACACGGTGACAGAGAAAACATCCACTCGTCCAGAAAACACAGGGATCACCAGTGTTAATGGTCGTGGTCCACTAGTTAACTAAAATGGGCTTCAGACTAAGGTCTTCCGCTGTTGCCTAAGAGGCTGAACAAAAGACTTTAATCTGGGGCCGGTTTTCGTAAACATTGTCAGTTAGCCCCCATAGCACTAACAGACAAGTGGAGCCGCAAGCAAACAGTACTCACCAACCTGAAACCCACCGCTTCTCACAACAGCGGCAAGTCCTACAGTTCAGCTGTGTCCTGAAAGGTTTCACCCCAACCAGCACAGCAAGGAACTGCAGTTGAGAGGCATGCAGCGGCGTGCTCCCAATACGAAACCCGGTGGAGGATTTTAGAATGATCACCATCTTCCAGACACTCCAGTGACGAAGACAATATCGCCGTATTTTCTCGAAAATAGTGAGAGAGAAAATAAAGATATGATGTCAACGTATCTCTTGTTCTTCCTTTCCTCGTAAACATTGTCAGCCAATATCTTTCTCCACGTCAAGTGGGCATATGAGCAACACGTTGCTTGTGATGAAATTTGAGAAGGAGATGAGTGTGTGGCACCACCCCTGCTTATGTAGGTAAGCGGATGGGGGTGTGGCCAGATGAATCTATGTCCCCTCCAAAACAAGTTACAATCTAAAATAACACCAAGAGGCTTTGTTTCTTCTTCTTGCTCAACAGCTACATTGTTTAACATCAGGTTCAGCTGAGGTTTAAAGCTCAACAGATAATTTGAACCAAATAAAATGCTTTTAGTTTTTGGTATGTTTAAGACTTGTTTATTGCTGGTAACCAATTCTAGTACTGTTTGCAATTCTTTGCAATTCAAATTATCTGATTTTGTTCAAGGTTCATTAACGGTGGGTGCTTTCGTGTATATTGTTGCATCGTCAGAATACATGGACATGTGTGGTTTTTTTTTTTTTTTTTTTTTTAAGCAAATGGAAAATCATTAGTAAAATAGAGATAAGTAAAGGGCCAAGCAAACTTCCTTGTGGAACTTCACTCTCAACGTGTCTAGCATCTGAAAAGCTGCCAATAAAGAAAACTCTTTGAGTCCTATTGGATAGACAGAATTCTATCCATGATATAAGCCATAATATGAGTTTATTCAATAGTAGTTTGTGGTCAAACCACATCGAATGAAGCACTAAAATCTAACAATACCGCTCCCGCAATGTCCTTTTGATCAATTTCTTTCAGTAATTTGTGTAAGTGAGGTAGCTGTTGAGTGGCCCGCCTGCCTCTATATGCGTGTTGGAGTGGTCACTTGTCAGATTGTTAACAGAGAAATACCATTGTGTTTGTTAAGAACAGGTGGCAAGCTTATTGGTCGGCTGTTACAGCCAGTAAAGGCATTCCTAGCATCCTTAGGTAGTTGGATGACTTTACCTTATTTCCAAGGTTGAGGGCAGGGGTGTAAAGTACTTGAGTAATTGTACTTTGTTACAATACATAAGTCCTGTTTTGGGGGATTTGTACTTTACTAGTATTAATAGGTTTGTATACTTGTACTTTTACTCAATTACATTTCAGAGAAAAAAAACATACTTTTTACTCCTTACATCACTCCTTACATCACCCGACTCCATCACCCGGCATATTAAGCTAGGTAAGCCAGCCAAGATCAAATGTTTTGGGGGAGCCAGAGCTACCGACATTGAAACCAACCTGAGATTTCTGGCGAATAGCATAGTCAAGGGAAAAGGTAACCCACATATCACACCCACTGAAGATAAATTCGACCATATTGTTATACACGTCGGAATTAATGACTGTAGGATGAAAGTCTCTGAGGTCACAAAGATCAACATAGTTAGGCTTTCTGACCTCGCCAGAAAGATGAGTCGGCATTGAGTAATCTTCTCTGGCCCCCTGCCTGTAAACCGGCATGATGATGAGTTCATGAGTAGGACAGCTTCTCTACACCGATGGCTGGAAAAATACTGTAAAGAACAGGGCTTAGGGTTTGTGGATAACTGGTCCTCCTTCTGGGGGCACCCTGGCTTGCTGAGAAAGGACGGTGTGCATCCTAACATGCAAGGCGCCTCTCTCTTATCTCGCAATATAGACAAGATTATAGCTTTGGGCTGACAGCCACCCCACAAGCATGCCAGGGTGCAGGCTCTTAGCGAGCCTGCTAGTCATGCTAAACCGATGGAGCCTGCCAATCCTTATACCTTTCTTGCTGGGTCCCTCCTCCACCAGGCTCCCCACTCCTCTCTTTCTATCTCTACCCTTAAACCGGTATACCCAATCAAAACTAGAATATCTCGTTACGCTCCGCTTTACCCAGCTCGTCCTTGTGCGATAAACCATGCCAACTTAATTGCGATTAAACCTACCCGCATGGCTGAAAATCGCGCTGCTAAGTATACAGAGTGTGTGAAGGTTGGTCTTATCAACATCCGCTCTCTGCCAACCAAAGCTCTTTTGGTAAATGAACTGATAACAGACCATAGTCTCGACCTATTGGGCCTCACTGAGACATGGCTTAAACCTAATGACTTTCTGCCCTTAAACAAGGCCTCACCCCCTAATTTTAGTAGCTCCCACATCGCACGCACCTCCAAGAAAGGAGGCGGAGTTGCTCTAATTTACGACTCTAAGCACAACTTTACATCCGACGCAAACTGTAAGTTTTCCTCGTTTGAGGTGCTCCTGTTGCGTCCCTCTCCACCCAACAGAAAGTGTGGCGGTCTGATTCCTACCTCCACTGCATCCTTTGTAATGGCTGTCCTATACCGCCCCCCAGGCCCTTACACCCTCTTCCTAGATGAATTTTCAACTTTCATCTCTGAGCGTGTTATGCGCTCAGATAACATTTTAATTGTTGGTGATTTTAACATTCATTCCAACAAAACTCTAGATCCACTAAATAAGGCTTTTACCGACATCATTGACTCTGTCGGTCTCATTCAAATCGTTGACCAACCCACTCACAGTGGTGGGAACACCCTTGATCTAGTCCTAGCCCGCGGTCTCACTGTGTCAAATTTGACTGTCTCCCCCTATGTTCCTGCTCTCTCAGACCACTACAGTACCTCATCAAATTTCAAATTGATCTGACGGTTTCTCGCCCAGACAGTGTAGAATCCTACATGAGCCGTCGTATTAACGCCTCAACTGTCCCAACTCTAGTTAACTGCCTACCAGACACCCTCTCTCCCTCCCTCTCTTACTCTGGCCCCCTTGATCTCTTTACAGACAAACTTAATGCCGCCCTTCGTAGCACGCTCGACATTGTCGCTCCCCTTAAGCCTAAAATTAAACGTGCTCCGCAAAAACTAACTCCCTGGTTTACGGAGGAAACTCGCTCCTTTAAAAAGGCTTGTCGCAAACTTGAACATAAATGGCGTTCGACCAAACTCGAAGTATTCCTCCTCGCCTGGAATGATAGTTTACGTAACTACAAAAAGGCGCTCTCACTTGCCAAAACCTCATATTTTTCCAGGCTCATAAATGAAAACAAAAACAACTCAAAGTTTCTGTTAGACACAGTTGCAAAACTTACGCAGAAACAACCAAGTGCCCTAAACCATGCGTTCTCGGCTAACGAATTCATGACATTTTTTACCAAGAAAATTGACCTCATTAGAGATGAAATTGTTGCTTTACTCAACAATCAGAGTCCCTCCCAACCTCTGATGGGCCTTCCCCCTGACTTTGATTCCAGCCATACGCTATGCTGCCTTGAAAACGTCTCACTTAGTGCCCTCTCTAAACTGGTTGGCGCGGCTAAACCCTCAACCTGTCTGTTTGACCCTCTTCCAGCAACTCTCATCAAAAAACTATTCCCAACTCTAGGCCCTGCCCTACTCAATATCTTCAACACCTCCTTGTCTACTGGCGTGGTGCCCCTGGCCTTTAAATCAGCCGTCATTAAACCACTACTTAAAAAACCGAACCTCGACCCTCTAATCTTGAAAAATTACAGACCTATCTCCAATCTTCCGTTCCTATCCAAAGTGTTAGAACGGATCGTCGCAACGCAACTTACTGACCATTTATCAAACAATAATCTTAATGAATCTTTTCAATCTGGCTTTAGAGCCTTACACTCCACCGAAACGGCGGTTACCAAAGTCACAAATGACTTACTGCTCTCTCTTGATTCAAACCTCACTTCTGTGCTCTTATTGCTTGATCTCAGTGCAGCCTTTGACACTATCGATCACTCGATTCTTCTAGGTCGGCTTGAGAATTATGTTGGCATTCGGGGTCTCGCACTAGCTTGGTTTAAATCCTATTTAACTGATAGAACACACTGCATGGTCTATAATGATTTAACATCTGAGACCCTCCCAGTGCAATGTGGTGTCCCACAAGGCTCTGTCCTGGGCCCTTTGCTATTTTCGATTTACATACTACCCCTCGGCGATATCATACGCAAATTTGGCATAAACTTTCATTTTACGCTGATGACACCCAATTATATATACCTATTAAGCCAAATGATTCCTCCCAACTACAAAACCTTGAGGCCTGCTTGCTTGCCGTCAAAAAATGGATGTCGCAAAACGTTCTACTCCTTAATGCAGATAAAACTGAGATGTTAATTGTTGGCCCCCCAAACCACAGAGGCCTGTTTCAGGACATCTCCCTCAACTTTGATACCTGTCATGTATCCCAGAGCTCCACCATAAAAAACCTCTGAGTCATTCTTGATTCCTCCCTCTCATTTAATGCACATATAAAAAATGTCACCAAAATTGCATTCTTCCATCTTCGTAATATCGCAAAAATTCGCCCCATTTTAACTCTGGCTGATGCTGAGACCCTGATTCATGCTTTTGTCTCATCACGTCTGGACTACTGTAATGCACTTTTTTCAGGCCTACCTAATTCAAGCATCAAAAATCTTCAACTCGTGCAAAATGCGGCTGCACGGATACTAACTAGAACTAGAAAATTTGATCACATCACACCAGTTTTGTCCGCCCTACACTGGCTTCCTATCCAAGCCCAATCTGACTTTAAAGTGCTACTCATCACCTACAAAATGTTTAATGGGCTTGCACCGCTCTATCTATCCGATCTCATCTCCCGATACTCGCCTGCTCGTGCTCTGCGCTCACAAAATGCGGGGCTTCTATCGATCCCTAGGGTTAAAAAGAAATCCGCCGGCCACAGAGCCTTTGTCTACCGCGCTCCCTACCTGTGGAACAAATTACCTGCCGTCATCAGGGGCGCCTGCTCTGTCGAAGCTTTTAAATCCCTGCTTAAGACTCATCTTTTCTCTCTCTCCTTCAACCTACCCTGATCTTACCTGGTCGGGGACTGACCTTTAGATTAATCTGTCTAGTTTAGTTAGGGTACAGGGTACTACATGGTACTACAGGGTACTACATGGTACTACATGGCACTACAGGGTACTACATGGTACTACATGGCACTACATGGCACTACATGGTACTACAGGGTACTACAGGGCACTACAGAGCACTACATGGCACTACAGGGTACTACAGGGTACTACAGGGTACTACATGGTACTACATGGCACTACAGGGTACTACATGGCACTACAGGGTACTACATGGTACTACATGGCACTACAGGGTACTACATGGCACTACAGTGTACTACATGTCTGCTCTTTTGCAGCACCACAAACATGGGAACTCTCTAACTCCCCCCCCTCCCTCCCCCTTCTCCCCCCTCTCCCCCCCCCCCCTTCCCTCCCCCATCTCTCTGAGTGCCCGTCTCCTAGCGCTGACTAAGGTGATGGATGCCTCGGGGTCTTGGCCAAGATTGCAGTGACTGCTCTACATGCACCACCGTGGCCTTGGATCAGTTATCTACCGTCGTCTGTCCGTGGTCCTGTCAACTGATTAACAGTATTAACAGACTGTTAACAGATTAACAGTCAACGCGGTTTCATTGCTGGGTTAAGTACTTCTATTCTATTCACATAATATGCTTACTTCATATATCTACTCCATTCACATATATGCTTACCACTTGTATCTATTGCTATGTCCGCCCACTACAATCACATGAGCTGTCTAACGCCTGTCCCGTCTCCCTGTCCCCCTGTGAGTTGCCGTCCTGGAGTGCTGACCGGAGTGTCGGACGTCCCGTGATGAAGGCCGGGAGGTTGCGACCCCCTCTGCGTGCCCCCCTGTCTCCGGAGGTCTCGTAGTGGTGACCGGAGTGCCGGACGTCCCGCGATGATGTCGGGGAGTTTGCGACCCTCTCTGCGCCGCCCCCTATCTCCCTGTCTCCGGCTGTCCCTGAGCAATGACCGGAGTGTTGAATGTCCCGTGATTAAGACGGGGAGGACGCGACCCTCTCTGCGCCGCCCCTGTGCCTCAAATCTATCTTCAATCTTTCAAAATGTTCAGTTGCTATCGCTATCAGCTCTATCTTTAATCTTTCAAAATGTTCAGTTGCTATTGCATGCACTCATCTGTGTTTCACTACACACTTGAGTGCATGCTTACCAACTGTCCGTCTGCAACACTACTATCACCGACATCTAAGAAGGGAGATCCCCCCTTGAATGGCCGTTCTAAGGTTTCTCTCCTCCACACTGCCTGTGGAGCATTTTTACCTATTGTTAGGTTTTAGTGAGTTTTTCCTTACCTTCGCGTGGGGTATGTCTGGGAGTGCTTGCATTCTTTCATTTATTTGCATTTATTTTAAATTTGTTGGACCTTATGGTGTCCTTGTTCTGTTCTTGACTTATTGTTATGTTTTCTTCTTGACTTGTTTAAAGAAGACCTGTACGGCCCATGGGGACATTAACGTGTGTTGTTGGGCCTTATAAATCAATTTGATTTGATTTGATTTGATTTAAAATGCAGACCTACAGTACAAAGTACAAATCTCGCAGGTTCAACCATTTTAATTAGTATATTTGTTTCTTTGGCCGAACTAACGTTAACGTTATTAATCCTGCGGTCACTCTTTATTTAAAAACAGCCAATCAAATCCCCATCAATGGAAAATGAACCCGCCCGCCCATACCCATGCTGATTGGTCCTTGTGCAAGACTAGTGTAGAAGGGTGGATTATCCCTGCTTATGGGAGTAGTAGTACACAGCCACCTGGTAGCAGGATACTATAGAATTGGATCTATATGTACCCCCGTCTTTGGCCCGGAACGTCGTTCTGGAGGGCTTGCAGCAGGAGTGGATGGGGCCCAGGATTTACTAACCTGGGGAATGGTACTCTGGTCTCCCTCGCCTTCCTAGGCGGTCAGCAGTAGCTCCCCACACACTCTCACTTCCCCCAGTACCTCCGACAGCCCTCCCACACCCGGTGACTGTCAGTTCAATAGTGTTATTGGGCTTCCCTTTAAGCAGTACCCTTCCTTGACCACCTGTATAGACCCTTTAAATGCTATGCTGTGAATGGGGTGGAAGGGTTAAATAGTTATACCAGTCACAAGTATTTACCCAGGGTTTAGGTTAGCATATATGGAAGAAACAGACACACACACAGCGCTCCCAATTCTGTCTACTTTATATGAAGCCTGGGCAGTTTATCAGTTACAGGTTGTACTTCAGATTTATTCAGATAGCACGTATTCATAAATGGCACCGGGTGCTCTCACTGGTAATGTAGGGGAACACTATTCCCATCATAGGCACCTCGTGCTCAATACATTAATAATAACCCCGCTTGGATTAGGGGAGACCCAGGCATAAAGTAGATGATTCATTGGGAATTCAAACAACCATAATAAAAATACAAAAGAAACCAAGTAAATGTGGGCCCACGTTACCAAAATAAAACCTACACTAAAGCCGGCTTATATTGTTTGGGGTACCCCTTAGACACTGGT
Source organism: Notolepis coatsorum (assembly GCF_963971535.1). Taxonomy (NCBI): domain Eukaryota; kingdom Metazoa; phylum Chordata; class Actinopteri; order Aulopiformes; family Paralepididae; genus Notolepis; species Notolepis coatsorum. The sequence continues at coordinate 89,763,711 of NC_140165.1, read as the reverse complement.
CGTTAGCGTTCACTTGAATGGACATTGCTGTGGACACACGAGGTACCGTTCGTACTTAGCCACCTCTCGTCCAGGTGACAAGATGGCATCGGGCGATCCCGCAAGCACAGCCAGCGGGCTGGGGTGAACAGCATGGGCAGTGGTGAACTGGAGGAGCGTGCTGTGATGGCGACTTCTGCTGGTGGGAAGAGGCGTCCTCTGCGGCGTCGGGGAGACGTTCACTGCTGGCTGTTGTTTGCTGCTGTCGCGCGAGCTAATACTGTTTGGCTACCCTAAACACAGCTAAACAACTGCGGGTCTGAATGCACCCTCCTGCTATATCGGTTGTACTACTAATGCAACGTGGCTGACTGTGCCACCGGTCTTCAGCGCCGCGCGCCCGGTAGTCTACTGGAGTCAGATGGAGCCGTTAGCAGCATGCTAATACACCGCACACTTACTACTATAACCCGTTAACTATGGACGTTAGTCCTTCGTTCTGTATCGCTTACTCACACACTATCGCTGGTACTTCTAGGATAACACGTCAACTAGCAAGTACTTCTTATCACCTGTCGCTCTCCAATGGGGCTCTTCAACATAACTTCTCCAACGGGACTCTTCAGGAGCACACGCCCGTTGTGACTGTTCATGGTCGAGTTCACTGCCGAAGAGAGCTTCCTGGTGCTCTGGCTCATAGATATCTATAGAACACTAGATAGCTTAAGGCGGAGTCACCAGCGTCACTGAACCGCCGCCATCTTGCTCCAGTTAGCCTTGAGTGAGAGTGAGTGAGCTGCACAGACAAAAATACTCATAACTTGCTGAAATATTGACGGATTTACAAACGGGTTGGTTTGCTATTAAACATCAAAGATGTAGTTATGATACTGCATACTTATAATTTTTTTCTTTTAAAGATGTTTTTTTTTACAAACCGCTTGAATCATAGCCACGTTAATAATGCTTGTAATAAACCAAACCGTTTGTAAATCCGTCAATATTTCAGCGAGTTATGAGTATTTTTGTCTGTGCAGCTCACTCACTCTCACTCAAGGCTAACTGGAGCAAGATGGCGGCGGTTCAGTGACGTCGCTCTCCATTGGCCGGCAGCGCGGGCAAGCTATCTAGTGTTCTATATATATCTATGCTCTGGCTCCCAGGTAATCCTCTCTTCCTCATTGCTTCCCTCTCTCCTCCGCTCCACCTGCCACCACCGCCACCGCTGCCCCCTGCTGGCAACCGCCACTGATCCCACTATAGGACCACTTCAGCACGGGAGAAAGATGCTTCAATTTTATTGTTAGTGATCCATAATGAAGCCGGAGAAGAGTAGCACCTCACCTCGTTATTAGACCGGGCGAGATATCAAAAGGAATACTGTTTATCACACTTTATACACACACAGGGAAAGTAACAGTTAGTCAGCACTTCTGAATACTTAGTAGAATATTCAGGATGCTACACTAGAATGCGGGGATCTTTGATTAAACACCTGCTATCAGAAGAATACAGTCAGAGTGACAAGCTACAGAAGATGGTCGCAAACGATAGTACGAGTGATGAAGAGGATGAAAAAACGTATGTTTTACTTTTATAGTACTTAAGTACATTTAAAAAAGTAGAAACTTTTTTCCTTTTACCCAAGTGTGTTTTTAGCCAGATACTCTGACTTCTACTTGAGTACAATTTTGAGATGGTACCCATACTTTCTGGGTACTTTTTACACCCCTGGTTGAGGGCACACATTACATTCAATGTAATCTGTGCCCTCAAACCTGGAAGGAAGCAAGTCATTCCACTACCTAAGAATGTTAGGAATGCCAAGGAGCATGAGGACGAGAGAAAATAAAACAGATAAAACTTGTAGAGCTTTATGCGTGATGTACCAGTTTCCCTCAACCTGTCCTGAACCCAACGTCATTCAACAGTATGCTATAATCATATTGTAATGGGAGTCCAAGACAAGTCAGAGGAGGCAAATGATTATGTAGCACCCTTCATATTAAAGCAAGTGGTTTGGTAGGCTATGTCGATATCATATTTACTTATTGTATGATATTATAAAGTGACCTTATCGATACCTTAATATAGATACAAGATAAAATCCTTTTATTCAACGATTATAAGTATTTGGATAGAGAACCACCCCTAATCAACCATATATGGTAATTAAATACACATGTGGAATGTGGAATAATGGCTATAAGCGAACTATAAAGAGAGCGAGATTGATCACGGAGGTCATCTAATGAACAAATTGAAGGTAGAAAGCATTTAGTTGTGAATGTGAACAATCTTATTTGGAAACATGACACACAAAATAATATTCCGCTTTTCTTAAAAACAATATTTAATCGTTTAATGATTTTAAATATTTTTTGAAAATAAATAAATCCTATGAAGTTGTCCATTCCAGTGGACACCCAGGAGGAAGGAGCATCTAAGGGTGTTGACTGACGCAGTCCTATACAGACCCAGCACATTGACAGAAATAAATGACAAGCTGACCCGACATTTGCACTATAATGACTGAAATGAACAAGTCATTGAAGAAAATTGCTACCTGTGCAACCAGGGCCGCCTTAGGGGGTGTGCGAGCAGTGCGGTCGCACAGGGCCTCGCGGGAAGGGGGGCCTCGCAAATTTTTTATTTTTTTTTGCGAGGCCCCCCTTCCCGCGAGGCCCTTTTTCATCACAGACCTAAAATCTAGTTTTGCTTATATGCTTATATATTTCACATTAGACACGTTTGTAGAATGTGTCTGACTTGTTCCTGGGTCTGCAGTGACATACTATTGGTTTCAACGAAGGGAGCTCTGGTGCTCTGCAGCAGACATACTATTGGTTTCAACGAAGGGAGCGGAGTGGTTACTTACTTGTGTAGTACGCCGGCGTGAGTCAGCTGCGTTTGACTATTTCGCGCATGCAGCTTTTGACTATTATGCTTAGTTATGCCAGCCAACTCGAAGAGGTCGGTCATTATCAGTCGGTCGGTCACCAAGGAACGTTGACGAAAGGCGGGACAAATGGCCGGAGCCTTGTCATGATGCAGTCGGGATATAGCCATGATGATGTCGGCTAGTAGCTAGCTTAGCTAAAGGCTATCTAGCGTTAGCTAACCTAGAGACATGCAGCCAAGATGAAGAGGATGGTCGTTTGGCAGATGAACTTCGTCAACTCCACGCGGTTGTCTCCATCCTCTTGGACGTTTGGTGAGTTTTTAACCTATTCTATTAACTCTATTCTATTCCCGCCGTGGACATCGCTCTCTCTCTCTCTCTCTCTCTCTGGAGCTAAACTGGCCGACTAGCTGTTGTAGTACTACTAGTAGCTAACGGTGTGTGCCTGGTGTCAGCACCTGTATGTAGCCGCATAGCTTGCTTCTGCGTTAGCTAATGGTTAGCGATAGCCTGGTTGAGCTAACTGTTAGCCAGTTAGCTGTTTAGCTTCGACGTTCGTTTGGGAACGTTCGTTTGATGCTATCAGTTAGCCTTGAGTTAGCTGTTAGCTTGTGCTACGACCATTGACATTAGCCGTGAGAATAGCAGGGGGTTCTGGCACTCTGACTACGACATCATCTTTGACAGAAGATGTAGTCGGGCCTGCACCATGACAAGGCTCTGGCCATAGCTTATTTTTGTCCCGACAGCGAGAGGCCTTTCGTCAACGTGGAGACCTGTGTTGCGGCCTTTCGCCCTGCGTTCCTTGGTGCAGGTAAGATTAATGAAAATGTCATGACATTACCCCACTCTTCCTTCCTTCCCCTCCCGAATGTTTTGTTAATAACGATGTTTTTTTCCAGGCAAAACATATGCTACTTCACAACATTTGGAGATACGACATGTGCTGTGTGTGAATGTCTTGGTCGTTTGTGTAGCTTGGGTAGCGTTGGGCCGTTGGCCAAAGCTGTGTGTGGCCTGGTGTCACAGTACCTGGCTAGCCTATTTAGCTGATGTCGGCCATTGGCTCCTTGCTGCTTTGGTTTCTCTGGTATAGACCCTCTTCTCTTTGGATTTAAGTGTTGATCTTTGTCCTTTTGGATCTCTCATACATGCTCTCTCTCTAACACACACACACATGACAAACACACATGCTCTCTCTCTCTCTCTTTCTAACACACACAGTCTGCCTATGGCGGCCTTTCTCGATGGCTAGGCTGTGCTCGCTGAGTCTGTACATAGTCAAGGATCTTCAGTCACAGTGCTCAGGTATTCTGCCACTGTGTACTCTCTGTTTAGGGCCAAATAGCATTTCAATTTCTTTCCAATGTGTCTCTCTCTCTCTCTCTCTTTGGATTTAAGTGTTGATCTTTGTCCTTTTGGATCTCTCATACATGCTCTCTCTCTAACACACACACACATGACAAACACACATGCTCTCTCTCTCTCTCTCTCTCTTTCTAACACACACAGTCTGCCTATGGCGGCCTTTCTCGATGGCTAGGCTGTGCTCGCTGAGTCTGTACATAGTCAAGGATCTTCAGTCACAGTGCTCAGGTATTCTGCCACTGTGTACTCTCTGTTTAGGGCCAAATAGCATTTCAATTTCTTTCCAATGTGTCTCTCTCTCTCTCTCTCTCTCTTTGGATTTAAGTGTTGATCTTTGTCCTTTTGGATCTCTCATACATGCTCTCTCTCTAACACACACACACATGACAAACACACATGCTCTCTCTCTCTCTCTCTCTCTCTCTCTCTCTCTCTCTCTTTCTAACACACACAGTCTGCCTATGGCGGCCTTTCTCGATGGCTAGGCTGTGCTCGCTGAGTATGTACAGACTCAGCGAGCACAGCCTAGCCATCGAGAAAGGCCGCCATAGGCAGACTGTGTGTGTTAGAAAGAGAGAGAGAGAGAGAGAGAGAGAGCATGTGTGTTTGTCATGTGTGTGTGTGTTAGAGAGAGAGCATGTATGAGAGATCCAAAAGGACAAAGATCAACACTTAAATCCAAAGAGAGAGAGAGAGAGACACATTGGAAAGAAATTGAAATGCTATTTGGCCCTAAACAGAGAGTACACAGTGGCAGAATACCTGAGCACTGTGACTGAAGATCCTTGACTATGTACAGACTCAGCGAGCACAGCCTAGCCATCGAGAAAGGCCGCCATAGGCAGACTGTGTGTGTTAGAAAGAGAGAGAGAGAGAGAGAGAGAGAGAGAGAGAGAGAGCATGTGTGTTTGTCATGTGTGTGTGTGTTAGAGAGAGAGCATGTATGAGCGATCCAAAAGGACAAAGATCAACACTTAAATCCAAAGAGAGAGAGAGAGAGACACATTGGAAAGAAATTGAAATGCTATTTGGCCCTAAACAGAGAGTACACAGTGGCAGAATACCTGAGCACTGTGACTGAAGATCCTTGACTATGTACAGTGTACATAGTCAAGGATCTTCAGTCACAGTGCTCAGGTATTCTGCCACTGTGTACTCTCTGTTTAGGGCCAAATAGCATTTCAATTTCTTTCCAATGTGTGTCTCTCTCTCTCTCTTTGGATTTAAGTGTTGATCTTTGTCCTTTTGGATCTCTCATACATGCTCTCTCTCTAACACACACACACACGACAAACACACATGCTCTCGCTCTCTCTCTTTCTAACACACACAGTCTGCCTATGGCGGCCTTTCTCGATGGCTAGGCTGTGCTCGCTGAGTCTGTACCTAGTCAAGGATCTTCAGTCACAGTGCTCAGGTATTCTGCCACTGTGTACTCTCTGTTTAGGGCCAAATAGCATTTCAATTTCTTTCCAATGTGTCTCTCTCTCTCTCTCTCTCTGTACACTGTATATTGACTGTAGAACGGGAGCTCTCTCTCGCTCTCTCTCTTGCTATATGTTGACTGTATCATGCCCCGCCTCGGGCAGCGCTATTATTTAAGAATATGTTGACTGTATGAAAAAAAAAATATATATATATATATATATATAATTTTTTTTTTTTTTAAACCTTTTGGGGGGGGGGGGGGGGGGGGGGGGGGGGCTCGCGTTTAAATCTCGCACAGGGCCTCGCATTTCTCCCAGGCGGCCCTGTGTGCAACCCAATGTAGAATACAAACTCGTAACCACTATTTTGTGCTTGCGTTTACTGTAAAGCGCTGGCTTTAGAATGTTGTAGAAAGTTTCAACTGCCATTCATCAAACGGAAACTGTCAACATGACCTACTCCACGGACAATGTTACGTTTGATTTAACGTACCACCGGTTAACTATAAATGAGTGGATAGATATAGAGCTTTAAATTAATGGGTGGGGTGCTGCCGGACTAGATGTGTCAATTCACGCTGTAATTTAGCATCCCATACATTCTCAACAAAGGTGTCAGGAATGACCATGTCTGGGTTTGGAACACCCCGTGGATCTTTGCTTTTAAGAAAAAATCCAATAACTCCAACAGTGCCTGGGCAAATTCACGAATGGATTCATTTCCTCATTGCTGCCGCTGAAAGAACTGTTTTTGCAGCGTCACATATTACATTTTTTATTTTTATACCTTTATTTACCCAGGGTAGGTTCGCTGAGCACAGATGCTCTTTTTCAGGAACGCCCTGCTTCACATTCACACAGTTCCATTCACACCTGGGAGCTGCCCAGTACAACCACAGTCTGACACCATTGGCCACTGAGCAACTCCACTGGAGCAGTTGGGGGTTAAGTGCCTTGCTCAAGGGCACTTCAGCGGCAGATTTTTCCTGCCTGTCCCGGGGATCGAACCGGCGACCCTCCGGTCACAAACCCGCTTCTCTAACCATTAGGCCACCGCTGCCCCCAATATGTCTGATCACAGCCAAAATTATCCAACAGCATAGTAAAGATTGCCTCCGGGTTAGCTTTATCTGTAGCAGAGCTAAACTTAACCTCCCTCTTAGCCTCTCCATCTAGAAGATCACAGAGGAATGCTGTCTGTTCTACCAGGGATGTTTACTGCACAGACAATGACTTTCGTGCTTCCTCCACCCACTCCTCCACAGTCATATGATCCTGGGCCATAACGCCGGAAAAACGTGGACACTTCCTCTCCCTGGGTGCATAAATATACACTCTCTCAGGTGCTGGGTTAATAGTGACAATATTACTCGCTGTCTGGGCTAGAGGCCCAGAGGATCCTGCTTGGACTCATGCTTCAGGGGTTGGTATATTTCCCCTGTCTCGAAGCAGAGTATTTTCTGCCTGCAGCTGTTTAACAAGCTCAGTCAAGGCCTTAATTTGTTCTTGAATGTCAGTATCCGTCAGACTCATTTTAACTGTCTTTGTCTCCCGCACACACAGGGAAGGTAGAAATGTTCACTGTGAGACTTCCGGTTTGAGATGTTCGGGTAGACGACCATTTAAAAGAGCTCCTGGTCAAAGAACATCGAAAAAGGAAGTTAAAATATCTAAAACAAAATAAAAAGTGACAATTCAATGATAAAAGAGAAAAGGAAGGATGAACACGAGAAAAAGCTAAAGATATGCGACCCCAGAAGAAATACAAGCAACGGAGGAAAGTTATAGACACGAGGAGGTGACGCAGGAGGTAAATCAAGCTAGCATGGTGCAAGGCGACTGTGAGGGCTGTGTGTGTGTGTGTGGGTCATGAGCAGATAACAGGGACTCTTAAAGTTATCCGTAAAACGGACAACCACTAGACTGCTTACGCAGATATTTTAGGAGAGGGAAAAAATTAAACAACAGAAAACAACCTTTACAGGTGGACATCTCAAAGTGAGTAATTAAGAAAATAAATCAAGTCCCAAAAAACAGGACTACTCTCAATAAAGAGGTATAGTATAAAAGTAAATAAGCCACAAAGCCACCTCCTAATAAAAGGAGTTTATATTGGAAAAAGTAAAACAATAAACCTCCACTAAGGGAGTTTATGTGTAGAATCACGTGAGTAGCCTAAAATAAGAATGACTACCATAAAGCTCAATTCTGAATCAGAAATCAGACTACACTTCAATATAATGAATGTGACCAAAAGGACAGCCAACACTAGGAAATGAAAAGGCAGTTGACACTGCGATCTCCAAACTTAAATAGACTCCACATGGCCATAGGCACAGCTGCACTGCATCAGGTGTAATCAAGCCCACACACCTGCCGACCCATGAGGCAATTAACCACAGGGAACAGGGATTGACAGCTATCCCTCACAGAGAGGTGAAATAAAGCAAAAATAGACAGCTGTCCCTCACAGAAAGGTGAAATAAGGCAAAAACCATGACAGCGACAGAGATGAGGTGCCCACTTGGGTAGAGGAGCTACAAGCTAGCATACAGACTAGCATCCAAGCTAACATGCAGAACATTCAGAATAACATTGACAGACTCAGAGAAGAATTAAAGAAGGGTCAGGACGAGCTCAGAGAAGAAATAAATAAGAGACTCGAGACAATGGATGAAAAGTTACAGAAACAAGCGAAAGACATAAGGATGTTAGAAAAAAGGACTGCTGAAATGGAGGAATGGAATACAAGGAATTCTAATGGCGACGTTCGAACAACAAAACACGATGAGAGAAAAGCTAACGGACTTGGAGGGGAGGTCAAGGAGAAATAATATACGAATATGGGGACTGAGAGAAGGGATAGGAGACTCGATGACCAAATATGTAGACAACCTAATTCGAAAAGAATTAGAAATGTCAGACCTCGCCAAGATAGAGATTCAAAGGGCGCACAGGACCCAGGCGCCGAAGCCACAGACAAACAGACCACAAGAGCAGTTATAGTTAATTTCTTGAAATTCGAAGTCAAAGAAAACATTCTCAGAGCAGCCTGGCAAACGAAGATGGAGGTGGAGGGACGGAGGATAACCTTTGATCATGACTATTCAACAGAGGTGGCTGTAAAACGTCTGAGCTATGTAGAAATAAAAAAGGCTTTGAAAGAGAAAGGAATCAGATTTCAATCACCAATGACCACGCTGAAGGTCCATTGGAAAGAAGGCATCAAGGTGTACAACGACGTGCAGGAAGTGACGAGGGACATGAATCGGAGAGGATGGAAGGTGCTGGGAGGAGAAGGAGAGAGACTGACGCTGATGCAGAGGTTGGAGAAGGCGCGCAGATGGACCAGAGTCGAGGGGCGAGGACGAGGAGGACGGGAAGGTGACGGGGATCTGAACTGATTCAAAGCGGACCAACTGAGAAGAACGACAAAAAGACACGGGGAAGGGGAGCAGAGAGGAGACGAGGGGGAACACGGTGATCCAAGGAAGGATAAGTACAATATCAATATGAAATTACAACAAATGTTATGAAAAAAAGACAAGGAAATTCAAGAAATACACATTGGACTGGTATACACGTGACACACACAATACAAGTAAATGTGAACATGCAAATGACTTATGCAATGAGAAGATGGTAAAGTACATACGAGATAATTATACCAAAAGTTCAAAAAAAAGGACATGGAGATTCAAGAGATAAGTTGGGAAAAAACACATGAAAGAACCACAGGATTACACGTGACACATAATACAAATAAACATGAACATGAAAGTGACTAATGCAGAGCTTTGACCGGGAGCTCGGAGGTCGCACACAGAACAAGTTGGACATGTATAGTGCGCATCTTCTTGCCACTAGGGGGAGGCCTCTCACTAGGAGAGCCACTACTCCCCACCCGCCAGCGGGGGAAAGAGGGATACGACTGAGATCCTCTACTACCATGGAAGTACCAAATGTTATTGTTGATGTTACTGTTTATTATGGTTCTATATATGTAAGTCAGACAGGGATAGCAGTGGCTACAACCACAAATATTATTTTATGTGACATGGGTAGAATGGGAGAACATTTGGAAAAGAAATATGACACAAGTTAAGGGTATCAAAATGATGTCGTTGAATGTTAATGGTATGAATAGTCCGATCAAAAGGAGTAAGGTGATGACGAAACTTAAGAAAGAAGAGGCACAGGTTATCTTCTTACAAGAAACACATCTAATATCACAAGAACATGAAAAACTGAAGAGATTCGGGTATGCGAATTTGTTTTATAGTTATTTTAAACAGAACCTTAGAAGAGGAGTAGCAATACTAATTAAGAACACAGTGAAGTTTGAAATGATCAGGGAAATAAGGGATAAAGAGGGGAGGTATGTAATGGTCAAGGGGAAAATGGAAGGTCAAATGGTAACACTAGTGAATGTGTATGCTTTGCCAGAAAGTGAGAAATATCTATTTGAAACAATCTTTGATATCATAGCGATGGAAGGGGAAGGGGTCCTAATCTGTACAGGTGATTTTAATGTAGTATTGAACTATGACATAGACACAACAAGCACAAAGAAATGGAGGACAAACATTAGCAAATATATGAATATACAAAAGACAGAATTAGGAATCATGGATATATGGAGAGAAATGCACACACTAGACAGAGAATACACACATTATTCACATCCACACACAACATATTCAAGGATAGACTATTTTCTCATGACAACAGGGGACAGATACAGGGTAGGAGACTGCAGGATAAGGGTAACAGACATATCAGACCATAGTGCAATATATTTGACGGTAAATCTTAAAAGTAGATGGAGAAATACAGTTTGGAGACTGAACGTAGGGCTATTAAATAACAAAGGTTTGGTTAACGAAGTAAAAGGAGACATAATTAGATACAGAGAAGAAAATGACAATGGAGAGGTAGACCCAAACATTTTATGGGATGCACTAAAGGTAGTAATACGAGGAAAATTGATAGCAAAGACGGCATTACTCAAGAAGGCCAAAATAGAGACATACCAGAACTTAATAAAGGAACTGAAAGAATTAGAGAAAGAACACCAAAACTCAAAGAACCAAAGGACACTTATGGAGGTAAAGGACATTAGAGAAAAGATAAACAAAGAACTGCTGACAGAAATAGAGAAGAAAGCTAGATACATGAAACAGACATACTATGAAGGAGGACCGAGAGCGACCAGACTTTTAGCTAGATGAATCAGGACACAACAAAAACTGAACACAATACACACACAAGTGACACGAACACAAACTAAATACTAAGAGAACCAGCTGAAATAGAGAAGACATTTGAAGAATACTATAAGAAACTATACACACAACCGATAGCGGCAGGAGAAGAGGAGATAAAGAAATTTTAGAAAAACTAGATTTACCGTCGATAGGGAAGGAACAGAACGAAATATTAAATGCAGAGATTACAGAACAGGAAGTGGGGGATGCGATCAGTAAAGCAAAGAACAGTAAGTCACGGGGTAGCGACGGATTCCCTTCTGAATTCTACAAAACATTTAGACAGGAACTGAGCCCCATATTAGAAGCAGCATTCAGACACACTATGAAAGAAGGCACAATGCCACCCTCATGGAAAGAAGCCATAATTACTATAATTCCAAAAGAAGGGAAAGATAGAGAACTATGTAGCAGTTTCAGACCAGTGTCCATACTTAATGTAGATTACAAGATGTATACATCAATAATATCCAAAAGATTTGAGACATTTATTTTTAAACAATGTTTTTATTGCATTTTTTTCTTTTATACAAACATACATATATACAGACAATAACACATGACAAAAATAAAAAGACACCCTCCAATCCCCTCCCTTCCCTACTTATAATACAAATGACATTTCTGCAGACATACTACAATAGAAATAATTATTGTTAATGTTAATTTATAAAGGGGAACTATCCTATACACGGCATTCCTCAGTGTCCAGTACCTTTCCCCAGCTCTATGGATCCACATCAACAGTATCCACGTATCCAACTCTCAATGTCCGAGATTTCTCACCCGCCTAAGTGGCAGCCTGTGTGGCATTTGGCACCCGTCCACACAGTGGTGGGAGCCCAGCCTTAAAATGTCCCAAGATCCTGAGATAGAACCATGTTGCTTTTCAGTACCTGATTAGAAATATAGAACAATGATCCTCTTATTTTATTTATTTATATATATATATTATTTTTTCAAACCTTTCCGAGGTGTTCCATAGATTCACCGGAACTGTGCAAAAGTCCCCACATAGTGAAAGAAACATCCCAATAGCTCTCCTTTAAATTACCTACCAGAAACCACGGAAATATAAGCACAAAAATAAAAATAAAAATACCATAAAAGACAAACTAATAAAATACATAAAATAAAATAAATAAAAAAAATTAAAAATTAAATAAAGATAAAAATAAACAACTGTTCTTCGGCTTCTCTACCTCCATCCACATTTCTTTTTTTTCTTCTCTTTTTTCCTTCTCCTTTTTCCCCTAAACCTTCCTCCCATTTTCCCTTTCCTTTCCTTTCCCTTACCTTTCATGTTTCCTATCTCTCTCCTTTAGATTCTTACCCTTTCCAGGAAATGTATAAACGATGACCAAGTCCTCTCAAATTGTTCTGTTTTTCCCTTCTGTATGTATGTTAGTTTCTCCATTGCTAAGTTTTCTGACACTTCCTTTAACCATTGTTTAGCCCCTGGTCTCTGTATCTCCTTCCAGTTTAGAGCTATCACTCTCTTGGCCTGTAGCAAACAAAAATTTATCAATTTCCTCTTTCTAATATAAGCTGGGAACTTCTCCGGGTATAAGTGTAGTATACATAACTTAGGATCGGTCGGGATTTCTATCTCTGTCATCTCCGATATGAGTTCCAATACTCCTGTATCTTCTCACATTCCCACATACAGTGGTATAGTTCAAGTTCAAGTTCAAGTTCTTTAATAGTTGTCATACAGAAGTACAGAATACTTTCGTACAAAATGCTTCTTACTGTTACGCTCCAGAGACTGTGCTAGACAAGATAGTATCAAATAACATAATAACATAATATAGCATGAATTTAGAAGAAGAAAATGAGGTCACAGTGTTCGGTATAGACATATGTACAATGTTCTGAGTTACCATATAATATACAATACACAATACTATGCAGTGTACTAATGTACAGTACTATCTAGTGCAAAGCAGAAATGGGATGAGGTACAATTTTAGGTACAATTTACAGTAAGGTGTACGAGTTGTAGTGCAATCCTTCATCCATAAATATAAAGTGTGGGGAGTGGGTGCTACAGTGTGTTTGTTTAAAGTGGGTGTGTGCTATAAGTGTGTGGAGTGGGTGCTACAGTGTGTTTGTTTAAAGTGAGTGTGTGCGTGTGGATGTGTGTGCTATGTGCGTTTGGTGGTTGTTGTTGTGTAGTGTTCATTCATTGTTCGTTTAGCAGCCTGATGGCCTGGGGATAGAAGCTTCTTCTGAGTCTTTCTGTGCTCGCCTTGAGACTCCTGTATCGCTTGCCTGACCGCAGCAGTTCAAAGAGGCAGTTGTTCGGGTGACTGGAGTCTTTAATGATTCTCTTAGCCTTGCCCTTGCAATGCTTGTAGTAAATGTTCTGGAGGGTGGGGAGCCCCCCTCCAATTGTGCGTTCGGCTGAACGTGTCACTCTTTGTAGTCTGCTTTGGTCTTGTGCAGTGCTATTCCCAAACCAGGAGGTGATGTTGCCGGTCAAGATGCTCTCTATTGTACATGAGTAGAAGTTCTTAAGGATCTTCTGGCTGACTTGGAACTTCCTTAGGCGCCTGAGGAAGTAGAGGCGTTGTCGTGCCTTCTTCACAACACTGTTAATGTGTGTGGTCCATGTCAAGTCCTCGGATATGTAGGCTCCGAGGTACTTAAAGCTGTTGACTCTCTCAACCGGTGCCCCGTCGATGCTGAGGGGGCTGTAGTCCTTGACCCCCGACCTCCTGAAGTCCACAATCATCTCCTTTGTTTTGCTGACGTTCAGGGAGAGGCTGTTTTCCTGGCACCATCCCGCCAGGACCTTGACCTCTTCCAGGTAGGCCCTCTCGTCGTTGGCAGAGATCAGGCCCACCACCACTGTGTCGTCAGCAAATTTGACGATTGTATTGCTACTCCGCTGAGCCACACAGTCGTGTGTGTACAGGGAGTAGAGGAGGGGACTCAGAACACAGCCCTGGGGGGCCCCTATGTTGAGGGTGATGGATGAGGAGGTGCAGTTGCCTGCTCTCACCACCTGGGGTCTGCCAGTCAGGAAGTCCAAGACCCACTGGCAGAGGTCATAGCCCAAGCCCAGGTCCCTGAGCTTGGCTATGAGTATGGAGGGGACTATGGTATTGAATGCCGAGCTGTAGTCGATGAATAGCATTCTCACATAGTTCCCCTGCCTCTTGTCCAGGTGTGATGCTGCTGTGTGCAGCACATGGGATATGGCGTCCTCCGTGGACCTGTTGGGGCGGTATGCAAATTGCAGGGGGTCCATGTTGATGGGGAGGGAGGAGCAGATGTAGCCCTTTACTAGCTTCTCGAAGCACTTCATGGCTATGGAGGTGAGAGCTACAGGGCGGTAGTCGTTGAGGCAAGCAGGCTTGGATTTTTTGGGTACAGGGATAATAGTGGACTTCTTCAGGCAGGTGGGGATGACAGCCTGTTCTAAGGACAGGTTAAATATGTCAGTGAATACTGGGGCCAGTTGGTCGGCACAGACTTTTAGGACGCGGCCGGGGATGCCGTCTGGACCTGCTGCCTTCCTGATATTCACTTTTTTAAAGGTCCGCCTCACCTCATGCTCTGTTACCCTGAACACTGCGCCTCCATCAGCAGCCGACCCCCCCCCCCCCATTGCCGAGGCTTGTGAGCTGGTGTTGTTATTACCAGCATCAAACCTCGCATAGAAGGTATTGAGGTCATTTGCTAAGGAGATGTCACTGTTCAGTTTGAGGGAGGCGCCTTTGTAGTCTGTCATCGTTTTGAGCCCCTGCCACATAGCTCTAGAGTCAGCTTGTTCAAACTGGAGTTCAATTTTATCCCTGTAGCGTCGTTTGGCCTCTGACACAGTCCTCCTTACGTTGTATCGCGCCACCTTGTGGTCATTCATGTTGCCTGCCTCTAGGCCGTCGTTGTATGCTTTGGTGCGCTCTCTCAGAGCTTCACGGACGGATTTGTCTACCCAGGGTTTTTGATTTGGGTAAACTTTCATTTTGGTAGTGGGGATTGTTTCTTTCACCCTAGTACAGACATAGTCCAGCACTGTCTCCGTGTAGGCATTAATGTTATCTGTGTCGCGGAACACATTCCAGTCTGTGTTGTGAAACACTGACCGGATCGTATCCTCTGACGTCACATCCCA
This sequence comes from Notolepis coatsorum, assembly GCF_963971535.1. Lineage (NCBI taxonomy): Eukaryota > Metazoa > Chordata > Actinopteri > Aulopiformes > Paralepididae > Notolepis > Notolepis coatsorum. Next base: position 89,748,645 of record NC_140165.1, on the reverse strand, counting down.
TTTCTGCACCTCTCGCGAGACTACGGGAGTACTTTTAATTCTCTGTCTGTACTTCGGTGTAAGAAAAATTGATGCGTGATCTGACTTACCGAAGCCACTATCAGAATGAGCCTTGTAGCCACCTTTAAATTGCGTGTAACAGTGATCTAGGATGTTACCGCCTCTGGTGTTGCAAGTCACATGCTGATAGAAGTCGGGCAATACCTTTCTCAGATTGGCGCTATTGAAATCTCCCAGAACTAAAATGGCGGCGTTAACATTCGCCTCTTGGATTCTATTTACCTCGTCGTGTAGTCTGGAGAGCGCGACCTTGTTGCTGGCTTGCGGTGGAATATACACTCCGACCAGGACGATCGCCGTTAACTCCCTCGGGAGGAAGAAAGGACGACACTTGATGGTTATATATTCCAGTTCTGGGGAGCAGTGGTTGGATAATTCCTTCACGTTAGTTGGGTCACTCCAATTTTTGTTCAACATGAAGGCAATACCTCCTCCACGTTGTTTACCGGATTCTGCTGTTCTATCCTTGCGGTGAATGAAGAAATGATCGGCCGGTTGGATGGCGTGGTCTGGGACTTCTGGCGCCAGCCACGTCTCGATGAAGCAGAGAACGTTACAGTCCCTAACGTCTCTCTGGAATTGAATCCTTGCTCGGATGTCGTCTAGTTTATTGTCTATTGATTGTACATTGGCTAGCAATATACTGGGTAGTGGTGTCCTGTGCCGCCTGGTTCTCAGCCTGTTACGGACTCCAGCTCTCTTTCCTCGCCGTCTGGGTCCTTTGTCCCTGGGGGCGAGATCCGGTCCTGATGTCCTCAAGATCTCAACGGGCCATTGTTGCGGTTCAGAGAGCTGATCCAGAGAGTAATCCAGTCGGTAAGTTTCCCGTAATCCAATGTCTATAAGTGACTGACGGTCATACACATTAAATGCACCTACTGTTGGTACAGACAAAACTCTTAAAACTATAAATATTAACAAAAGTATGCACAGTCTCGACGGAGCGCACAGACAGGCAGCCGGTCGTAGCGGCGCCATCTTTTAGTCTAGGGTCCCTATCTCTACCCCACACCTAGTACATTCATTCGGGATCACGTGTTAGGGTTTGTAACCGACCCCAAGCGCAACGGCACAGAGAGAGTTGTTTCAGAGTTAGCCAAAGCAAGGGCGTATTTATTCTCAGAGTCACAAGATAGAATTAGGTTGAGCAACAGAACAAACTGGGAATCTGGCATGTGAAGAATGTTGCGGCTCTGCAGATTCTCCCAGTAGGTGGTGGTGAGGAATTAGCTTGTGACGTCTGAGCCGCTCTGCAGATCCTCCCAGCATACACTCCAGGTGGAAACAGAGGGAGAGAGAGAAATCCCAGTTAGCCCAGCGCACAACAGAAACAGAGAGGTGACTGATCCAAATAAATATCCAAGTGACTTGATCTTCGGTGTGATACACACAGTTAGCAGAGTCCAGAGAAAAAACAATACGGTAATCCAAAGTGTAAATCCAACAACAAAAATTAGGTGAGAACAGTATAACAAAAACGGGATCTCTTCGGTGTTTCACAAACACACAAAAAACGGGTGATCCAAAAAGAACTGTTTCCAAAAACTCACCAGAGCGCAACGCGTAAAGCGGGCAGATAAACGAGGCGCAGCTTCGTACGGGGAATCAGGTTCTCCACAGGGATACTTCACGAAAGTCCTGGGGAGCAACAGACAGGGAACAGCGACGGGAAAGAAAGGCAGATGCAGGGAATATTCAAAACGATCCAACATCGATACTAGGGGAATCAGGGTATATAAAGCCACAGGGCGCTGATGACAAGCTGTGACAGCTGCGGGATGAAATTGATCATTGCTCCAGAAGCGTGTGGTGGGAAGAGCACCAATCAACACGGCATCTTACAGGAAAGAAGCGTGTGGCGGGGAATGCAATTAATTAACAAAATACCTTAAAGGAACGGAGCGAGTGGGTGGGGAGCGGACCAAACCTCACATCACGGGGTAAAACTTGTGTAATTTCTCTGGTGTCATATATACTCTGTGTATCACTTATATTGTAGGAGTTTACATCTGGTATTGATTGAAAGTGTCTGTGACATCTCACATGCTTGTTCCCAGTCCTCTTCTGCTATTTCTACCCCCATGTCCCTCTCCCATGCCCGCAAACTGCTCAAAGAGCTCTCATCTGATCCTGATAACATCACATCATAAAACTTGGATAATTGTCCTCTTCCCACCATATTGTTCCTAGTAAGTCTTTCTATTATGGATGTGGGTGGTTCCTCTGTGCCCCTGTTCTTTGATACTACGTAGCTCCTGATTTGAAAGTATTTAAATCTATGTGATCTTGGGATTTCAAATGTGCTTACTATCTGTTCGAAAGTCATCAATTCCCCCTCTTTGTATAAGTCTTTAATCTTACCCAAACCCCTTTCTGCCCACTTTTTGAATCCCCCATCATTCCTTCCCAGTTTAAATTCCTCATTCCCCCAGATTGGTGTATACCCCGATAATTTATCTCTTCTACCTAAGTGTAAGTGTGCCTTGTGCCAGATCCTTACTGTATTTTTGAGGAACGGGTTCTTTGTATTTTTTATCAACAAGTTACTCTGTCGTGAATACATATATGCGTCTAGTGTTATCTTTGTCTCCTCTTTTTCTATCTCCATCCAAGCCGGTATATCTGTCTGTTGAAAGTAAAACATTGCTGTCCTGAGCTGTGCCGCCCAGTAATAAAGCCTCATATCTGGAAGTCTAAGCCCTCCTCTGTCATACGGGAGGTAAAGGAGTGTCAGTCTCAACCTGGGTTTTTTATTGTTCCATATGAAACGTGTGAACATCGTTTTCAATCTCCGAAAGAAGGTTTCAGGCAAGGGCATTGGGATTGATTGGAATAGGTATAGGAAATTAGGCAATATAGTCATTTTAATAACATTCACTCTGCCTATCATTAATATTGGTAATTTGCTCCATCTTTCAAGGCTATTTTCTACATCTGTCATTATTGGATCGTAATTACTCTGTACTAAGTCTTTAATCTCCGGGGTTATCTTTATCCCCAAATATGTAAACCCCTTGGGGGAGCTCGCAAACTGCGTGTGCACCGGCGCTTTTCCCCTTTCTCTTTTATTAAGTAACATAAGTGCGCTTTTATTTTAATTCGTTTTATATCCTGAAAATACTCCAAATTTCTCTAGTATTTCATTCGCATTTCTAATTGAGGTATCTAATTTTGTTAAAGGATAACTCCACTATTTTGGGAAATTAGCTTATTTAACATCTTCCCTGGAGTTAGACAAGAAGATGCATACCTTTTTTGTCTCTGTGCGTGCATTTTAGCTTTGGGAATAGATGCTCCGTTAGCATAGCTTAGCTTCATCACTGGAAGTGAGGCAGGACAGTAGCCTTACAGTGCCTTACAGTGTATTGCAAGGTCTGACATTGACCAAACTTGATATGCATGACCTTGGTGGGCTCTAGGTCAACTCCTGAAAAGGGGGTCAATGTCAGACCTTGCAATCAAAAGTTAGGGGCGCACTGAAATTATGGCAAGGGTTATTAGCCCCCTAGACCTAGCTAGCGCCTTACATAAAATCTTCGTATCACAGGACATGAGGGACACAGGACGATATGAAGTTGTGTCCGAGGGTGGTTTACCCGGTTTCTTAAGTACAGAAATCATCGCCGATCTTAAGGATGGAGGCAAAGTCCCCTCTTCATATGCTTCATTGAACATTTCCAGTAGATGGGGTAGCAGTTTCCCTGCGAATATATTGTATATTTCTGTTGGTATCCCATCTGGGCCCGCCACCTTCCCACTATTCATAACCGTAAGCGCCTCGTTTAATTCTTCTATCGTTAGCTCTTGGTCAAACTGTTTCTGTTCCTCCTCCGTTTTTTTGGCGAATTCTAACTTGTCCAGGAATTCCTTTTGTTGCTCTGTGTGTTTCGGGTATTCCGATTTATATAACTTTTCATAATATTCCTTAAAGGCGTTATTTATTTCTATTGGTTCATTCGTTTCAAGTCCATTCCCTAATTTGATCGTATTTATCATTCTTTCCGCTTGTGCCTTCCTAATTCTCCACGCTAGTATCTTGCCTGCTTTTTCCCCTTGGTCGTAGTACGATTGTTTTAGCCACTGTAAGTCCGATGTTATCTTTGTAGTGGATAGATGTTTGTACTGGGCCTTTAATACCCGCAGTTCCCTCTGTTTTGCTCGGTCTTCTCCTCTATATAGCTGTTTTTCCACTTCTTTCACCTGTCTTTCTATGTCCTCCATTTGTTTATAATGTTCTTTAGATTTATGCTTAGTATAGCTTATCATTTCTCCCCTTATATACGCCTTAAATGCCTCCCATCTCACCGTTGCACTTGTCTGGTCTGTATTTATAGAGAAGTACATGTCTATTTTTTCACCTATAAAAGTCATAAATTTCGGCATTCCCAGATTTCTAACACTACTTTAAGGCATACACTTTAAGACCACTAACAACATGGTTTGATCCCCAAGCATCAGTATCCTGGAGAAATTTAGAAGAAAATATAGTAGCTCCACATAGGCTGAAGGGCATAGTATACACCAAATTATCAATTAAGCAATGCGAACGGAAATTTGGCCCCATAATCACTCATGCGATCAGGACATGGCGTGAAACACACAAAAAATATTCTATCCCACATAAATGGCATAATCATACTCCCTTATTCAATAACAATGCACTCTTGATTGGAAAACAACCTATAAGATTCCCTAGATGGGAAAAGCAAGGCATACACTCATTAGGAGACGTTTTCAACAAACAGGGTTTTTGTAGTTTCAATGAAATACGCAAAAAAATGTATCTCACCAAGTCCACATACTATTATTATGCACAGTTATTGGCATGTTTGAAAGCTCACGGTGTTCCATTAAAGATACCAATTGTACACCACAGATACCACAAATGTTTCTATGAAAGAGAGACATCGAGAGGTTTTGTTTCAGATTTTTACCATCAATTACTAACGGCCTCGTATGAAACCCTCCATCTAGACTCTGTCTGGAGGAGGGATATACCAGACCTGGAGACAGACTTTGACTGGCAAGAGGCCTGGGTAAATGTACGACTTGCATCAAGGAACCCGGACCATCAACAAATCAATCTTAACTACATTCACAGGACATACTTAACTCCTATAAGACTGAACAAAATGGGTCTTAAACAAGACTCCAAATGCTCCCTATGTACAAATGGGGACGAAGGGACATTTATGCACATGTACTGGGACTGCCCACCAGTTAAGATATTTTGGAAAGAAGTGACCCAGCAATTATAAAATCTCTTGGATCTGGATATACCTGTACACCCCTCTGTATTACTGCTGAATGATGTCTTTGAACATGCAGTACCTCCACAGCTAAAGAGATTGGTTTTATCCGGTATCACAGTGGCTAAAAAGCTGATAGCATCACGATGGTTTCAACCGGAAAAAATTTGCCAGAAGGTCTGGACTCTTACATATCTCGATGTGATTTATCAAGAAATATCTACAGCAAGAATTTTGGGTCTCAATGAATCCAAAATGACTGTGGTTAGAAGTGGTGGAGAGAGGCGGTTAGGTGGCCGAGCGGAGATTGCGTTCGTCACCAACCCCGGAGCTGTGAGCTGGATTCGCCTGTTCGAATCCAGCTCACAGCTCCGGGGTTGTCACCAGCTTGGCTGGCCGTCTGCACTAATACAATTGGCTGTATTAGAGGGTGGGAGAAGCTGGCGGGGTGGGTCCGGGTCGTTGTAAACAGCGACTCCTACAGTTCGGTCGGGGCGCCTGCTAAGCGCGGATAGGACTTGAGGGGGATAGTGTGATCCTCCCACACGCTACGCCCTCTCGATGAGAATCCGCGCTGCCAGGTGAAAAGAAGCGGTGATTGGCTGGACGTGTGTCAGAGGAAGCATGTGGTAGCCTCCACTCTCCCAGATGATCTGACTGTGGGGGGTAAGTGCGCAGCGACCAGGAAGGGACTGGGAATTGGCATACGACTAACATTGGGATGGGAGAAAATCGGAGGAAAATGGAGGGGGAAAAAGATCAAAAAAAAAAAAAAAAAAAAGAAGTGGTGGAGAGAATAAAAGCTAGCATATAATGGTAGTGTCTGGTTAGGAACAAGTTATAATGGTTGGATTATCCAATGGGGGGTCCGGGAGGGGGGGGTACGAGCTAGAGCATATGTGTGTAGGTTTTTAGATAACAGGTATTAGGGGTATATCCTGTATAAGACATTTGACTAAATGGTAATTTCATTGGATATGCACTGTAATTAATGCTTGTATATCTTATCGTGTGTTGTCATGTTTGTTTATATGTTTGTTTAAAAAATAATAAAAAAATTAAAACAAAAACAAACAAAAATTCGGGTTGTTGAGCCATGTGGTTTGGAGTCTAAATCTAGGGGGTGCCTTCGCTATTTCCGGCATGTTCATACTTAACGTCATTGGAGAATGGTCAGACAGTAATCTACTGTCATATTCACTTCCTGTAAATTTAGATATCAAGCTCGTTGAAACTAGAAAATCTCCACCAAGTCGAGGTCTCTCATAAACGTATCCATTACTTTCCTTGTTCTTCCGTGGGAGGTATCCCCTCCCCCTGACTTATCTATTTCCGGTCTCCTCACGCAGTTAAAGTCTCCCCCCATGATGAACTGGCCCGTGAGAGTCGCCATTTTCATAAACAGTTCTTGAAAAAACAGCGGGTCATCATTGTTTGGTCCATATATATTTACTATGTTCACCTACATGGAGACTATAGTACCGCTTAATATTATAAATCTCCCTCCCGGGTCTACAATTTTATTTCTTAAAGTAAATGGTATCGACTTGTCTATCAGTATCATCACTCCTCTAGCTTGTGAGTTGAATGGGGCCGAGTAGACCTGTCCTTGCCACCTATTCTCAACTCTCCTGACATCTTCCCCAGTGCTGTGTGTTTCCTGTAAATAAACTATTTTCGCTCCTGATCTTTTTATCTTCCCTAGAATCTGTTTTAGCTTAATAATGTGGCTCATTCCCCTCACGTTCCAGCTCATATATTTTATTTCGTTCCTACTCATCCCTATGTCCTATGTTGCCCACTCTCTTCTTGCCCCCCTCCCCCTCTCTCTTCCATGTTTTGTGATGTGGTGTTCCAGCCGAAGTGTCCTGTAATAGTAAATAAAAAAAGAGAAAAAACACAAATATCCCCAGACCCCACAAAGCTAACGTCCCCCCCTATTGGGCGTGGACTTCTGACCCTCCTCTTTTCCGACTTCCCACAGGTCCCTTTCTGCTTCCTATTAACAGGATGCATCTTACCTGCCTTTCTCTCTCTCCTGCCGCTCTCTCCTCCTAGTATGCCCTAACCCCATGCTCCCTTTTTCTCATTTCTGTTATTTAACGTCTAACTTGACTAAACTATCTTCAACTTGAGTCTGTATCATTACTCTCCCCCTTCCTCCTCCCGTAACCATCTCGAGGAGTCCTCTATTTCAGCCTCCAAACTCCTAGGTCTCCATCACTTTAAAACATTGGAACATTGAAACAAAACTCTTGAAACAAAACAAAACCAAGTCCGCCACCTACCGGGCATCAACCATATCCAATACCTGTTAAGAAAGGGGATATGGCCTACGAAAATCCCTAAGCTATACCCATTACCCGTTAAGAAGGGGGGTATCCTTTGTAGAGTTAAACCAGAACTTGTTGCGCTTCTATGTAATATACTCTTCCCCTTCCTCCACAGACCCTAACTATCCACCCCTCCTCACTTCTATGCTGGGTCCTTGACCTCTCCGTTGTATTCCTATATAGCTATCCCTTTTTTCTGTCTGCGTGTGTCCAGTACTTATACTGAACGGTAGAGGTCGCCAGGCCTTCTAGCTTACACACTTTTCCCTCTCTATTAGTTTCCCTTGTCTGTACCAAAAATGTCAGTGTTTTTATGAAATATACATTTTCCCTTCATCCCCATTTCCTAACTATCCACTCTTCCTTCTGTCTATGTTTGGCCCTCGGCCTCTCCATATTACCTTTAACTAACTATAACTACTTAACTATACCCGCCCAGTCCACATATTGAAAAATAGAAATTACCCTTTCCCCCAGAATATACCATTCCCCTGCTTCAGCTGTTCTCAGAATTCCCTCCCCCCCCCCCCCCTCTTCCCTCTTTTAAGTTGGGACCTTGTACCTCTTATTCCTACATAAAGCCCCCATCCACATATTATATTCATATCAATTATCTGGTAAGAAGGGGGGCCCGCCATATATACCCATGCCTTTTCCCTTGTATATCAAGCATGGGGGAATGTCTCTTAGAGATTTCCCTTAGAAATTACAATCCCTAATGTCTCCGTACCCGTACTGCCTATATATTGAATAATTGAAATTGCCCGATTTTATAGATTATTTCCCTTACCCCCCTCCCTTCCCTAATATACCATTCTTATCTACCCGTGTCATCCTACTGTGTCGGTCCTTCCTGTTGCTTTTCCTCTGCTCCTTGCCGCGGGTGACTGTCCCCGTCGCGCTGGGTCTGTCCCCACCGTCATACCACAGGCTTGTCGTGCTTGGTCGGGAGTTTCACACAGAGTGGTCCTTCCTTCCCATGTCACCTTCAGGATGGCTCCCCGTACAAAGCCCATCTGTCCTCTCCCCCGAAAGCAGTAGTCTCTCACTTCCCTGTACTCCTCCCGTTTCTTGACCAGGGTCGGGGCGAGGTCTTGGTATATCCTCAATTGTAATCCTTCGTGTGTCAAAACTCGTTTCTTCTTTGCGATGTCTAGTATGGTTTCTTTGTCCCGTTTGTTGGAGAATACCACTATGAGTGGCCTCCTCCCGGTTTCCTTTTTCGCCTTTCTTTTTCCTTCTTGCGGGGGCTCCTCTGTACACCGCCTCCAGCTTGGGACTTTTAGTGAAGACTCCTGCCCCCGCTAGCCCCCCAAACATCTTTGAGTAGTATTCTGTCATCGTCCCTCTCTGTCCTTTCGGGTCCTGTTCCTCTGGTATGCCGATCACTCTCAGATTCTACCGTTTAGCATAGTTGATCATATTCTCCATATTCTCTCCCATCTCTTTACTATCAGTTCGGAGCCTCTGGCACTCCCTCTCCCAATGATCTTGGTCCGTAGCTTTGCTGTCCAACGAGGCCTCTCTTTCCGTGTACCTTCTCTCCTGTTCCCTCATCCTCGCTTCTAGGTTAGCCACGGTAGCCTCACATGTCTCCATCTTTTCCTCCAACCCGTCTTTTATCTTTCTTTCCCAACTTGCCCATAAAGTTTCGCTTTGTTTCTCCAGCTTTTCCTCCAACCTCGCAAATTCCCCCATTAACTGCTGGTTCCTTTTTTCCGCTTCTTCTTTCAACAGTAAGCGCATGGCTTCCATCGTCTGTTGGTTTCTTTTTTCGGCTTCTTCTGACAAGAGCGTGCGCATGGCTTCCATTGTCTGGTGGCTTCTTCTTTCTGCATCTTCTCTCAAGAGTGAGCGCATGTTTTCCATTGTCATAGCCGTCTTTCCTTCTCCCTCTCCCGTCTCCACGCCCGCTGTTATCTCTTCCTTGTTTATCTCTTTGCTAGCGCTTAGTTCAGCCCTACTTGCCATCTGTACCCTGGCGTCTACCGCTGTTAGCTTCTTGCTAATCGTTCCTAGGCCCAAAGCCTCCGGGATATGGGTCTGGCTGTGCCTGGTGGAGCGTCTGCTTATCTCCGACTCCTTATCGCCTTTTCCTTCTGATTCAGAGTTCTCCATTTCATCTTCACGACAGGGTAACCTTGAAATTGTCTTCCCCTTCGTTTTTCTCTGGGGGTATTCAGAATTCAACCGTGTTTTCAGATAGTTTAGTCAATTACCACCGGGAACATGTGGTGTGAGTTGCTTACTGCACGGCCGCCATCTTGAAGTAATTTGAGACATTTATGACATATATTATAGACGAAGACCAGACCGGATTCATTAAAGGAAGACAGACACAGGATAACATAAGGAAGACAGTGCAGATAGTAGAGGAGTTACAAAAGGAAGGAGGAAGTGCCTAGTTAGTTAGCCTAGTCGCAGAAAAAGCATTCGACAGTGTGAGCTGGATATTTTTATATAAAGTATTGGAGAAATTTGGATTAGACAAAAACGCTATGAAAACAATTAGGGCATTATATCAAGAACCGACGGCAAGGATTAAGGTAAATGGTAGTCTGACGGACCGGATTCAACTAGAGAGAGCTACCAGACAGGGTTGTTGTCTTTCGCCCGACGCTCTTCGATGTATTCATCGAACCACTGGCTCAACTAATTAGACAGACCAAAGACATCAAAGGGGTGGAGATAAGGGGAATAGAACATAAATTGGGACTGTTCGCAGACGACGTGATAGTATATATGAGACAACCAGACACAAGCTTCCCGATACTGATGGATTTACTGACAGAATATGGACATTACTCAGGGTATAGACTCAACGTGACGAAGACACAGACTTTAGCACTGAACTACACTCCAATGATAGAGATAAAAGAAAAATACAAAATTAAATGGGACATGGACAGGATCAAGTACCTAGGGGTGAACATTACAAGAGGGGTGGAGGGGTTATACGATGCAAACTATACACTGTTAGGATAGGGGTTTGGCGGAGCCCAATTGCAGAACACAGGAGGAGAGAGAATGGAGCGGTTTAGGTGGGTTTTAATTATGATTCCCCAAGCAGACAGTTTCACAAATAGGAAATGTGCGACAGGTACAAGAATGTTCACGGGATGATGAATGGTGCGTTCCATGTGCCGCACGGGGCGTCCAGGTGAGCGGAGTACCGGGGCGGTGGTCCTGGGGCACAGAGAGAACAGGATTAGCGACAAGGCAATTCAACAAAGTTTTGAGTAGCAAGGCTAGAGCTAGTCGTCGTACCTAGGAAGTAAGGTTAACACTCCGACGAGGGTAGAACAGGATCTGTTGGCTGAAGTATCCTCACGCTGATGAGGGAATCCGTCACAGCCGTATTGATTGATGGGCTGGCAGCGTGGGAAACCGGGGAACGGATGCTGCCCATATAAGGGTGTGAGAGGATAAGGGGTGAGGGAGGCTTCCGCCGTGATGGTGAGGAAGGAGGAGGGGTGAGGAAGGCTCTCGCCGTGATTACAACATACACAGATTAATCAGAAAATCAAGAGAGACCTAGAAAGATGGACAGTAATGCCTCTAGACTTTAGCTCAAGGATCGTCAGTGACGTCCATGAGCGCCCTGACAGACATTGGGATTAAGCCTAATGCCGCGTTCATGCAGACAATTTCTTGGCTCACCCATCCAGCTCAGTCTGCAAATGGTAAATGGCTGCATAACAGCTTTTACCCAAAGCGCTTTACAATTTGTTCCTCACATTTGACCCATTCACTCACACATTCACACACAGACCATGCAAGGTGCCAACCTGCTCACAGGGAGCAGTTTGGGGTTAAGTGTCTTGCTCAAGGACACGCTGCTGGGAGGAGCGGGAATCAAACCGGGAACCTCCGGATAACCAGACGACTGCTCTACCTACCTGTCGCCCCAGTGTTCATAAGGGTCCATGGTCGATTACCTTGCCGTTAAATTATTATCATCTTTTTATTGTTGTGTAGTAAGTCTAGTTTGGACTTGAATAGTCTAGTTTTCACACAATATTAACTTCTGTGGCTGCTGATAATGGCTTATCCTCGTTTTCTGGTGATGTTGGACCTATGTACAGGAATGTGGGAAGGGCCAATTGTAGGCTTGCCACCACTGAGCTTTTAATTAGAAATGTCTGGCCCTCCCCATGCGTCTGTATGTAGGTCCAATGTCACCAGGAAATAAGGATTGGCTTATGGAGTTAAAAAAACATTTCCACCAGGAAAGACTAGGTTTAAATAGTTGAATTATAGCTTTTATTTTCACATAACAAAAAAAATCACTGAAATTATTGTTACAAGAAATGCACAAAAGAATTTTTCCTTTTCCTGTAAAATCAACTGAAGAGTTGCATACTGAAATGGCACACATGGTATAACAATTTGAATGAGAGAACTGTCAAGTTCATGCTATGCCACAAATTGACATGCTAACATAAAAAAAGCAATACTTTCAGTAAGTACATTGTATATCATATTTCACTGCTTCATGTGTAAAGCTGTTTATGTGAGAAATGGCAATTACTGGCAAATGGACAAGACAAGCTGAATGACAATAATTATCTGGGATTGTTTAAATCTGTTGTTTTGGTGCATTGATTTAGTCTCGGATAGTGATGGATAAAACAGTGAGATGGCGATCCCATTCAACTCAGTGTCAGCCAAATTGGTGTTTCTTTAAAGATTCTTGGTGACTAAAGCTATTCCCACATTTGTCACAGGAGTAGGGCTTCTCTCCTGTGTGAAATCTCTTGTGTAATTTCAGTTTACTCAGATGACTAAAGCTCACTGGTCACAGGAGTAGGGTTTTTCTCCTGTATGAATTATCTGGTGTGATTGCAGATTACCCAGATGACTAAAGCGCTTCCCACATTGGTCACAGGAGTAGGGTTTCTCTCCTGTGTGAATTCTCTGGTGTGATTGCAGATTATGCAGATGACTAAAGCTCTTCCCACATTGGTCACAGCAGTAGGGCTTCTCTCCTGTGTGAATTCTCTGATGCAATTTCAGACGAGACAGTAGACTAAAGCTCTTCCCACACTGGTCACAGGAGTAGGGCGTCTCTCCTGTGTGAATTCTCTGGTGTAATTTCAGACTCTTCAGTTGACTAAAGCTCTTCCCACACTTGTCACAGGAGTAAGGTATGAGATTTCTCTTTGTAGTAACGATTGTCCCATATTGGTCAAACCATTGCCTTGGTTTGTCAATGTTCTTCTGTTTGTTAGTAGAGGGAAGGCCAGGGAAGATATCTGTGTTGGAGAAAAGAGGGAAGAAAAAAGAGATTTAACTCAAATAAATAAGAGAACATAGAGGGTCAAGCATGAACAGGGATGACTAAAAAGGTACAATCAAAGTTTTGTTAAATCCACAAAATGTAAGCACTTTACTTTTAGATGGAAAATAAGCTTTGTGGTTAGTTCATCATAACTCAAAATACAATTATTTTGTACTCTGATGTTTACAAACAAAAGATACACATTCATTTTGAAACTGTTGCATTTAAGCTTTTGTGTGGTCAGTGTTATCAGTATATCGTAAACAGAACATGTTAGCATTTGTTAGAAGGCCCTGGTCAATGGCAAGTTGATCCTCCCTCAACATAGGGGCCCCCCAGGGCTGTGTTCTGAGTCCCCTCCTCTACCCGCTTTACACACACGACTGTGTGGCACAGCGGAACAACAACACAATCATCAAATTAGCTGACGACACAGTAGTGGTGGGCCTGATCTCTGCAAACGATGAGAGGGCCTACCTGGAAGAGATAGAGAATCTGGCGCGGTGGTGTCAGGAGAACTGCCTCTCCCTGAACGTCAGCAAAACAAAAGAGATGATTGTGGACTTTAGGAGGTTGGGGGTCAGGGACTACAGCCCCCTCAGCACCAACGAGGCACCAGTTGAGAGAGTGAGCAGTTTTAAGTACCTCGGAGTCCACATATCTGAGGACTTGACATGGACCACACACATTGACAGTGTAATCAAGAAGGCAAGGCAATGCCTCTACTTCCTTAGGCGCCTAAGGAAGTTCAAAGTAAGTCAGAAGATCCTTAAGAACTTCTACTCATGCACAATAGAGAGCATCCTGACTGGCAATATCACCTCCTGGTTTGGGAATAGCATCGCTAAGACCGTAGCAGACTATAGAGAGTGGCCCATTCAGCCGAACGCACAATTGGAGGTGGGCTTCCCACTCTCCAAGACATTTACAACAAGTGTTGCATGGGTAAGGCTAAGAGAATAATTAAAGACTCTAGCCACCCAAACAACTGCCTCTTTGAACTGCTGCGGTCAGGCAAGCGATACCGGAGTCTAATGGCCAGCACAGAGAGACTCAGAAGGAGCTTCTATCCCCAGGCCATCAGGATGCTCAACGACAATAACACTATGTAACAAACCATCAAATACACTCACAGCACACACACTAACTTTAAATAAACAACTCACTGTAGCACCAACTTTAGACACTTTACACACTTTATATTTATTGGTCAAAAGAGTTGCACTACAACTCATACCTCATTGCACCTTACCCTAAGTTGTACCTCATCCCATTCTGCATTGTACTCTATATTGTATTGTAACTCAGTTACACATTTTTCTTTCTACTCTGTATACTCTATAATATTGAACACTTTTGTTTACACTTGTTACATACTTTTGACTTCTATTTGTACTTATCTATTTTATTTTTATCTAGCACACTCTCAGGAGCAGAACAGGAACAAGCATTTCATATAAAAGTACTCTGTATTTTTGTATGACAACTAATAAAGAAACTTGAACTCCCTGGTGGAGTGAAGTAATTTTCACTGGCATCTGTTCGTATAAAAGGCCATTATTGGTGATCTTCCATCTGATATCTCCACACTGATGAAATGGTCCTGTGGATTTTACTCGTTCCAGTGACTGGCTTGTACTTCAGGTACCTAAAGTTAACTCTTTATCTTCTCTGCCCTCAACACATGGAACATCTTACAATTCATTCTGAAACGCAATACACTGGTATCCATTGGTCAGTTTAGATATTTGAACACTAATAATTCTGTCAGTCTGCAGCTGTCCTCTGTGATGTAGTGGCAAGTGACAGTATCATAGCGGTCGGTCGTCATGGCAGTCCAGCTGTCTTTCGTCAATGCAACCTTGCGAGTGGCGGTAACGTTAGCTAGCTGCACGAGCAACTCCAAACTTTGCATCGGTGTTAGGGATGCTCGATATTGGCTTTTTTACCGATACCGATATTGTCCAACTCTTAATTTCCAATACCGATCAATCAACCGATACCGATATATGCTGGGTCCCCCCCCCCCCCCCCCCCCCCCCCCCCAAAACGGAATAATTTCAGGTAATTAACATTACATATCTCTTGTTGTGGAATGAACACAACATTATGCATACTTTTGACAATAAATAAAATCAGAATTTTTTCTTACTTGCTTGCCTGGGTAAATAAAGGTTATATAAAAAAAATTAAAAAAATTAAACCGATAGATATTTTCCGATATCACATTTTAATGCCAATATCGGCCGATAATATTGGACATCCCTAATCGGTGTAGCTCTCCTTGATGCGCGAGGTGGTTGTGCCTCAGGATGGGATATGGTACGCTGGCTCAAGCAGTTGAATCATTTGCCAAAATCCTTTGCAGTCAACCATATCGATCATGTCGTTTTTGATAAATGCAGACTGACTTGGGTTACTTTTTTCAAAATCAACGCTTCTCTTAGCCTGCTTAATTTTGCAAGTTGCTGTTGCTCTTGTTTTTTTCCCTCGCTTATTTTCCAGACACGGATGTAGTTGCCTCCTCGTCATAGTTATATTGCACCCTCTATCTGTTCATTGAAACATGCTTTGAAAATACACCATTCTACTGATGGCTACAATGTAATAAGAGACAGACAACATTGTAACATATCATTGTTTGATAGTAGATTGAGTAAATGCACCACAGTTTGGGAACCACTGAAGTAAGCTATAATACAGTATATAATATGGCCACCAGACATATTCTCTCTGTGAAATTGCATTTCTCCGTCGCGCAAAAAGCAGTTTTCTTTTACTTTGAAAAATGGTCACTTCCGCCTAAGTACTCAGCTACAGTATGAATGAAAATACGTTGCTAAGCTAGCGAACATATTTGCATTCCTTATTAATTTCAGTAAACGTTATGTTTTCTTTTTTCCCCCCGATCAAACTTTATTAATTTTCTTTTTTTTCAAAAACAAGACAAGACACAACACAGTAATAATAATTATAAACAGGACTTCACATGACAATAACAGTTTTCCTAAACTATTCGGTGGTTTAGACATGCATACTATATTGTAAAATAAACACTTCTTCTTGTGAAAGTAAAAAACATGTCCTACTAGGAATATTGACAATATGTGTGACATTAGTTAACTAAAGGGGACATGCATTATAAATGGCTTTTTTCAGTGTTTAGCATTGTTTTATAGTAATAGGGGTTAGTATCAATGGATCTGTGTCTCTAATTACCATATTGGCGGATTCCTCTAATTCAGTTGAGACCATTTCCTCCTCCATTGAATTAGGTAATTCTGATTTGACTCGCATGGTGACGTAACAAGGAGCTGGTGGAGCTGATTGTGATCTGATTGGCTCTGTGGTTGACAGCGACAGCAGAGCGAGTGGAAATATCTTCATTTAAATGTTTTCCATCCTATCTTCACTTCCTCAAACAGAGCGAGGCAGAGAGAGAACGAGCGAGAGAACGAGCGAGCGAGAGAGAGGGAGAGATAGAGGAGCTTCTGTCGGGGAAACACAAACACACACATTTTACACACAACCTGACACGCAGGGCTTCTCCCTGGTAGAGAGAGAGAGAGGGACCGCGGCGCAGGAGTGTGTGAAACACAAACGCATTTGACGCACAGGGCTTCTCCCTGGTAGAGAGGGACCGCGGCGCAGGAGTGTGTGAAACACAAACACACGCATTTGACGAGCGGGGCTTCTCCCTGGTAGTGAGAGAGAAAAAAGGGCCGCGGTGCAGGAGTGTGTGAAACACAAACACACACGCATTTACACACACAACCTGGACCGCGCGGGGGAAGCAGTGGAGAGAGAACTTTATGCTCCATGCCACTCTCTCCCTCCCTCTCTATCTCTCTCTCTGTCTGCCAGTCGCAGACTATGGGTGACCCTCACTCAAATCGCTTATGGGCGGAGCCCATCCAAGAATAGCCTGAAATCCTGAGGCTGAAAAATTATGCTTTTGAGTACTTGATCAAAAATATAAAATGCATTTTTTTGAAAAACTTGAGTTGTGTAAAGTTGCCCAAATAGTGCAAGGAATAGCAATGCATGTCCCCTTTAACTAAATCACTAGTGTCCACATACAAATATAAAAGTCCATACCAGAAGCAGTTTTCCCCTCCAGCTAACTAGCTTGGCTTATGGCTGGTCACCCCATACTGCGGTCAGAAAGTTCCTATGATCCCAGTATTTAAAACACTAGAACAATGTGTGTTCACTCTTATACCAATGACACATTGTCCCAGGAACATCCACACCGTCTGTCTCACTCCTCAGAGCGACATAAACACAACTGTTGTTGTCAATGAAAACTGTGTAGTACTGCTTCTCTCTCACAGATGCTTCTGTGCAGGTCAAACGCTCATGGTAGTAGTTTTTCATTTAAAAAGAACGGTCAAATATTACTACCACTATTATTCTTGATGGTCTGATAGCTGTAATGACATACTGAAGTGTTTTCAACACTGGGCCACACATTCATTATAAGTGGAACTCTTCTAACACTGGCTACAGCAGTAGGGGTTCTCTCCTCTAAGAATGTAGGTGAATTGACAGGTTTGACATTTCACTGAATCTTCTCTCTCACGTGAATTTTCTCAAATGTACTGAATATCTTATCACAGACCACTATGATGTGGCTTCACTCCTGTGTGAATCGTCTGGTGTGATTTAAGACTAGACTAATTATGAAAAGCTCTTCTCACACTGGTCACAGGAGTAGGGCTTCCATCCTGTGTGATTGCAGACTAGACAGTTGCATAAAGCTCTTCTAACACTGGTCACAGGAGTAGAGCTTTTCTCCTGTGTGAATTCTTTGGTGTAATTTCAGAGTAGACAGTTGCCTAAAGCTCTTCCCACATTGGTCACAGAGGTAGGATTTCGCTCCTGTATGAACATGTTGGTGTTTCTTTAAAGGGGAACTATTTTACTATTTCTTTCACTATTTGGGCACTTTTACACAATTCCTGTGAGTCTATGGAACACCTCTGTAATATATATATATTTTTTTATTCATTGTTTTGTATTTCTAATCAAGTCCTCAAAAACAGCATTTTTCTACCTCAAGATCTCGAGCTGTTTTGAGCCTGGGCTCCTAAACCACTGCGCAGCGTCGGCCCCGCCTGAACATTAACATGCAGCGGTGTCTTTATGACATCACATATAGGGCACATTTTCAAATGACTCAGTTCAGTGAGGGTGAATATTGTGAGAGGAGAATTGGAAGAATGCGCCAATATGAGAATTTTGAGACATAGATCATATTAATATAAGTTCACATAGCTAGGAAACAATGCTAAACACTCAAAAAGGCCATTTATAGGTGACATGCATTATAAATGTCATTTTTCAGTCTCTAGCATTGTATTATAGTAATAGGAGTTAGTATCAATGTGTTTTTGTGTCTAAATACCATATTGGCAGATTGCTCTGATTCAGCTCAGACCATTTCCTGCTCCAGTAAATTAGGCCATCCTGATTTGAGCCATGTCATGACGTCACTCGGGCTCTGGGTAGCGGACAGTGATGTGATTGGCTCTGTGGTTGTAGCTAATGCCCGCCCACAATCTACCTAGACTGACTACACAGCGAGTGGAAACCACTTCCTCATACTGCGGCAGAGTGAAACCCACCTCTGCATGCACTCTGGAGGGAGAGAGAGAGATAGAGGGAGAGAGAGAGGGAGGGAGAGACAGAGAGAGGGAGAGACTGAGAGAGAGACGGAGAAAGAGACACCACTGTGCAAACACTCCACGCGCAGGTGCCCCCCCCCCCCCCATTCGGGAGCACTTGGGAGGGGGGGGGTGGTTGGACCTGCCGCGTGGCACACACCCCCGAACGGGAGAGGGAGAGAGTGAAAAAAAGAAAGGAAGAAAGGAAGAGAGAGGGAGGGAGAGAGGGGGCCTTATCAATAACGGCCTGTCTTTTTTTTTTCTCTCTCTCTCTCTAACTCTCTCTCTCTCTCTCCAACTCTCTCTCTCCCACCCCCCTCTCTCTCTCTCTATCTCTCTCTGTCTACCAGTCGCAGACTGTGTGGACTGACTGTCACTCAAAGTGCTTATGGGCGGAACCAGGCCTTACAGATGTCTTCAATAGACCCACAGGAATTGTGTAAAGTTGCCCAAATAGTGCTAGGAATAGCACTGCATGTCCCCTTTAAAGATTCTTGGTGACTGAAGCTCTTCCCACATTAGTCACAGCAGTAGGGCTTCGCTCCTGTGTGAAATCTCTGGTGTAATTTCAGACGAGACAGTCGACTAAAGCTCTTCCCACATTGGTCACAGCAGTAGGGCTTCTCTCCTGTGTGAATTCTCTGGTGTAATTTCAGTCTATCCAGTTGACTAAAACTCTTCTCACACTGGTCACAGGAGTAGGGTTTTTCTCCTGTGTGAATTCTCTGGTGTGATTGCAGATTATTCAGATTACTAAAGCTCTTCCCACACTGGTCACAGCAGTAGGGCTTCTCTCGCTTCTCTCCTGTGTGAATTCTTTGGTGCGTTTTCAGAGTAGACAGTTGCCTAAAACTCTTCTCACACTGGTCACAGGAGTAGGGTTTTTCTCCTGTGTGAATTCTCTGGTGTGATTGCAGATTAACCAGATGACTAAAGCTCTTCCCACACTGGTCACAGCAGTAGGGCTTCTCCCTTGTGTGAATTCTCTGGTGCGTTTTCAGAGTATACCGTTGGCTAAAACTCTTCTCACACTGGTCACAGGAGTAGGGCTTCTCTCCTGTGTGAATTCTCTGGTGTAATTTCAGTCTATCCAGTCGACTAAAACTCTTCTCACACTGGTCACAGGAGTAGGGTTTTTCTCCTGTGTGAATTCTCTGGTGTGATTGCAGATTATTCAGATTACTAAAGCTCTTCCCACACTGGTCACAGCAGTAGGGCTTCTCTCGCTTCTCTCCTGTGTGAATTCTCTGGTGCGTTTTCAGAGTAGACCGTTGCCTAAAACTCTTCTCACACTGGTCACAGGAGTAGGGTTTTTCTCCTGTGTGAATTCTCTGGTGTGATTGCAGATTACCCAGATGACTAAAGCTCTTCCCACACTGCTCACAGTAGTAGGGCTTCTCTCTTGTGTGAATTCTCTGGTGCGTTTTCAGAGTAGACCGTTGGCTAAAACTCTTCTCACACTGGTCACAGGAGTAGGGTTTTTCTCCTGTGTGAATTCTTATCTGGTGTATTTTCAGAATACCCAGTCGCCTAAAACTCTTCTCACACTGGTCACAGGAGTAGGGTTTTTCTCCTGTGTGAATTCTCTGGTGTATTTTCAGAATACCCAGTCGCCTAAAACTCTTCTCACACTGGTCACAGGAGTAGGGTTTTTCTCCTGTGTGAATTCTCTGGTGTGATTGCAGATTAGTCAATTGACTAAAGCTCTTCCCACACTGGTCACAGGAGTAGGGCTTCTCTCCTGTGTGAATTCTCTGGTGTAATTTCAGACTATCCAGTCGACTAAAACTCTTCTCACACTGGTCACAGGAGTAGGGTTTTTTTCCTGTGTGAATTCTCTGGTGTGATTGCAGATTATTCAGATTACTAAAGCTCTTCCCACACTGGTCACAGGAGTAGGGCTTCTCTCCTGTGTGAATTATCTGGTGTGATTGCAGATTACTCTGATTACTAAAGCTCTTCCCACACTGGTCACAGCAGTAGGGCTTCTCTCCTGTGTGAATTCTCTGGTGCGTTTTCAGAGTAGACAGTTTCCTAAAGCTCTTCTCACACTGGTCACAGCAGTACGGTACACAGGAGTAAGGTATGAGATTTCTCTTTGTAGTAATGTTTGTCCCATATTGGTCAAACCATTGCCTTGGTTTGTCAATGTTCTTCTGTTTGTTAGTGGAGGGAAGGCCAGGGAAGATATCTGTGTTGGAGAAAAGAGGGAAGAAAAAAGAAATTTAACTCAAATAACTAAGAGAACATAGAGCGCGTCAGCTGCGGTCAGGCAAGCAATACCAGAGTCTCATGGCAAGCACAGAGAGACTCAGAAGGAGCTTCTATCTCCAGGCAATCAGGATGCTCAATGAACAATAACACTATGTAACAAACCATCAAATACACCCACAGCACCCCACCCACCCAACCACCTCCAATGTACAGTCCCCCCCCCCCCCCCCACCACCCACCCAACCCCACCCCACCCCACCCCCCCAACCTCCTCCAATGTACAGTTTCTACATCAAATGTATATACTCTCTTTTCTGGACTCTTTTTGTATCACAAACAGTACTGTATTTGCAAATCTGGTATGTCATAAATGTATAGATGTAGCAGTACTGTCTATCTGTATGTCGTGTGTGTCATATATGTTATGATGAATTGAAAATGGGGGACCCTGATGTAAACAAGACGAAAGTCTTTCTCTGGTCTGCATCCCCTTAACAATTGTATGTATTGAGCTGTACTGTACTGTACCCATTCTGCAATCTGTTAATAAAGTTTTCAATCAATCAATCAAAACGCCAATGTGACCCCAGTGGCTGGGAGCGAACAAGTTAGGAGCCAAGTCTCCCTGGTTCGACGTCCCGACGATGCAACGAATAGAATAGACTAGAAATATTTTATTAATCGCGAAGGAAATTCAGCACCACAGATCGCTCACAATAAACATTTAGGTAGACAAAAATAAGAATACCCAGTCAATCATTTTAGCATTTTTGTATAAAAAAAAGAAAAAAGCTGCATTCTGTACTTCATTCATTGTTTGCATTTTGTACTTTAGTTTGTACTTTGTATATTGTATAATATAGTGTTTTGTCTTTATTCTTTTAACTTTTTGTTACTGTATGAAGCACAATCTCAGGATCTAGGCTCATAAAACCAAGCATTTCAATGTAATGTACAGTTACCCCCCCCCCCACCCCCAGTTTCTTCCCCCTCAAATGTATACTCTCTTTTTTAGACCCTTTTTGTATCACAGTACTGTATTTGTAGATCTGGTATGTCATAAATGTCTAGATGTAGCAGTACTGTCTATCTGTATGTCATGTATGTCATATATGTTATGATGAATTGAAAATGGGGGACCCTGATGTAAACAAGACGAAAGTCTTTCTCTGGTCTGCATCGCCTTAACAATTGTGTGTATTGAGCTGTACTGTACTGTACTCATTCTCCAATCTGTTAATAACATTTTCAATCAAGCACACATCCACACGCACACACTCACTTTAAATAATCAACTCACTGTAGCACCCACTTTAGACAGTTAACACACTTTATATTTATTGGTAAGGAGATTTGCACATCATCTCATACCTCATTGCACCTCACCACCACAAGGTGGCACCACAAGCTAAGCTATACCTCACCATTTCTACACTGTACTGTATATTGCTGTACCTCAGTTACTTTTATTTTTTGTTTTGTTTACACTTGTTTACGTACTTGACTTTCTATTTTATACTTATATTATACTTATTTTACACTATCTTTTTATTTTATCTAGCACACTCTCAGGAGCAAAACAGAAAGAAGCATTTCATGCAAAAGTATTCTGTATTTCTGTATGACAACTAATAAAGAAATTTTTTTTGTATCCACTTTTTCTCCCCATTTTTCAATTTTTCTCCCATCCCAATTTCGTATTTCCAATTCTTCCCTCCCCTGTCTTGAACGTTGCTATACTATGCCTCCCACTGGTCGGCTGTAGTGAGGATAGAAGCCTTGCATCACGCGTCCCCTCCGGTACACGAGGAGGCAGCCTGTCACATCTTTTCACCGCAGCAGCTCGTGGCGTGGGAGGCTCACGCTGCCCCCGCTACTTCCTGCTTCCGCCGCACCGGCGTCACCCAACCGACCTGTAGGAGTCACTGTCCACAATTCCGATCCCCACCCACCGGCTTTCCCACCCTCTAACACTGCCAATTGTGTTAGTATGACGGCCGGCCAAGCCGGTAGCAACGCAGAGAGCTGGGCTCGATACCAGCATATCCTGCGTTAGTGGCGAGCGCCTTGCCCACTGTGCCACTCAGCCGCCCGCAACTAATAAAGAAACTTGAACTTGCGGGTCAAGCATGAACAGGGACAACTAAAAAGGTACAATCAAAGTTTTGTTAAATCCACAAAATGTAAGCACTTTACTTTTAGATGGAAAATAAGCTTTGTGGTTAGTTCATCATAACTCAAAATACAATTATTTTGTACTCCGATGTTTACAAACAAAAGATAGACATTCATTTAGAAACTGTTGCGTTTAAGCTTTTGTGTGGTCAGTGTTATCAGTATATCGTAAACAGAACATGTTAGCATTTGTTAGAAGGCCCTGGTCAATGGCAAGTTGGTCCTCCCTGGTGGAGAGAAGTCATTTTCACTGGCATCCGTTCGTATAAAAGGCCATTATTGGTGATCTTCCATCTGATATCTCCACACTGATGAAATGGTCCTGTGGATTTTACTCGTTCCAGTGACTGGCTTGTACTTCAGGTACCTAAGTTAACTCTTTATCTTCTCTGCCTCCAACACATGGAACATCTTACAATTCACCCTGAAACTCAATACACTGGTATCCATTGGTCAGTTTAGATATTTGAACACTAATAATTCTGTCAGTCTGCAGCTGTTTCAAAATATTTAAATTAATATTATAATTGTATTGGTTTAATTGTCCTCTGTGGTGTAGTGGCAAGTGACAGTAACATAGCGTTCGGTCGTCATGGCAGTCCAGCTGTCTGTCGTCAATGCAACCTTGCGAGCAGCGGTAACGTTAGCTAGCTGCGTGAGCAGGGCATGAAATTAACTTTTTGACTCACCGGCCAGTGGCGGGTAGATGGGAAAAATCGACCCGCCAAGCATATTTCTTACCGGCCAAAAAAACGCATTTTTGTGTCACATATAAGAAAATCTCCATTATGCTTCAATAACAGGTTTCATATAGTAGTCATAGTGATACTAATTTAAGAGAATAAACATGTTCACTTACTCGCACATCCACTCGAAGTCCATAAAGGGTCTTGCCTTCTTTCCAATGGCATGTACAGTCTGAAACAGCATCTTCATTTTTGTGCTGGTCTGATCTGACATGGCTGTTAGCCTAGCCACAGAGGGTCTTGAAAAGAGAGGCTCCGATGTAATCTGGGACGCAGACATGCAGCCAATGTGACACTGGCTCTGTTCATGGTCACGATTTACTCCCAATGACAAAAGTGTTGTTTCTGTTTTTTACATACTTGCGGCACACCGAACAAGTCATCACTCCAGCCCCAGCATCATACTGGAGCCAGTCTCTTGAGACACCGCTAACGGCATCTCCAAATGTCCACTCCTCTCTAAACTTTATTTTATTCGGTGGTCCCGCTCTCGCTGCCACTTCTTCCCCCTTTTCGTGTGAGAAAGCCGCGGTGAGTTCTCTTTTTACCGGCCGGCTTACTCCTTCAATATGGTTCCACATACTTATTTGTATCACATTTAACGTTAATATACGCTAACGTTGGCTAACCGGCGGATAGCTAGGTGGGCGTAACGTTAGCTCCCTACAGAGCACTAAGAGCAGAAGAAGAGTAGCGGATGTGACGTGGGTAAACAAGCCAACGAGATGCCGCGCCGTGAGAGACGGCGCTGCAAAAAAAGGCGACTGTCGTAAGACCAAAACACAGCCATTTTAATAATTTTACATGACTATTTGGTTGCCCGCCACATGACGGACAGACCTCTCAGTCTCACTCGCCACGAGGTGATGCACAAGGTGGTTGTGCCTCAGGATGGGATATTGTACGCTGGCTCAAGCAGTTGTATCATTTGCCCAAATCCTTTGCAGTCAACCATATCGATCATGTCGTTTTTGATAAATGCAGACCGACTTGGGTTACTTTTTTCAAAATCAACGCTTGTCTTAGCCTGCTTAATTTTGCAGTTGCTGTTGCTCTTGTTTTTTTCCCTCGCTTATTTTCCAGACACGGATGTAGTTGCCTCCTCGTCATAGTTATATTGCACCCTCTATCTGTTCATTGAAACATGCTTTGAAAATACACCATTCTACTGATGGCTACAATGTAATAAGAGACAGACAACATTGTAACATATCATTGTTTGATAGTAGATTGAGTAAATGTCATGTGTTCGAGTAAATCCTTAACAACAATCAATCGATCTTTGATTAATTGTTAACCTCCCTAGTAGAAAGAGAAAGTAACATACCGATATCCTGGTCTGTGTCGCCCTCCTTCATCTCAAAGGAAATATCCCCGGGTGGGTCAAGTGTGTCCTCCTCCTCTTCTGTTTTAATAATCAGTAGGTCGCTGGCTGAACCTGGGGCAGAGGGAGACATTTATAGTAGGGCTGGGCAATTAATCAAAAAGAAATCACGATCTCGATTCATAGACCTATGCAATCTCATTTCCAAGTTATGACGTTTTTTTTTTAATATAATATATATATATATATATATATAAAAATTACTTTTTACTTTTTAAATGATTTTATTGAAAGAATAAGAATCGTGAGATAATCGTGATCTCAATTCTTAGAGAGAAAAATCGTGATTCACATTTTAGCAAGAATCGCCCAGCCCTAATTTATAGTATGTGTTAGGGGTGTAACGGTACACAGAAGCCACGGTTCGGTACGTACCTCGGTATTGGGGTCACGGTTCGGTACAACAGAAGAAATTATTATAATAATTATTATTAATATAATATTTTTTTTTATATATTATATTTATGATAATTATTATAATTAAATAGAATAATTTTCTATAGGAAAAGTATGTTTCTTTTTTTTATTTGATCAGCTGTGCCTGTGAGTCCGGCAATGTATGGGGCTGCGGCACTGCAGATTTACCCTACTTGAGTCCGGCGGGGGAGAATGTTGGTGTGTTTGTTGGTGCGTTTCTTTCCATTGGTTTCATTTGGTTAACATTATTGGGCGAACAAGAAAACGAAAGAAAACTGTAAAATTGTAATGACCCTGCAGCTATTCCAATGTAAATGTGCCTCGGTGTGCCCGGCCACGCGCGCTGTTCTCGCACCGACCTCGCGAGTGCCTGCATGTGCGACTGGTGTGTTTGCGCTGTAAAGAGGGAAGGCTCCTCTGTGCCGCGCGAGGGAAGGCTCCTCTGTGCCGCGCGAGGGAAGGCTCCTCTGTGCCACGCGAGGGAAGGCTCCTCTGTGCCGCGCGAGGGAAGGCTCCTCTGTGCCGCACGAGGGAAGGCGCCGAGGCGTATCCTTCGTATGGCTGCACGTACCGCACCGTGACGGCCGTACCGTAAATTCACGGGACGAATACACGTACCGTTACACCCCTAGTATGTATAGTCCAGTACTTTGTAAAGCATTTTAAAACCAAAAAGAAAATAATCTATCTAAAACGGCATTACCAATTTCTTGGAAGGAGCAGCTTGATAAGACTCACACAACAACAATGAAGTATTTTGGGAATATTACAAACAAGAGGACTCGCATCACATTTAGCCTAAAGGCAGCATGTTGTCATAATGAATCTAGTCAACTTCCTCTTATAGATTGGACTGATTGATTGAAAATGTTATTAAAGGGGAACTATCTTATAAATGACCTTTTCCAGTGTTTCGGGTTATTTTATAGCTATGTGGACTTATAGTAATAGAATCTATGTCTCTAATTCTCGATTTGGCGCATTCTTCCAATTCTCCCCTCACAATAATGTCCCTCCCTCAAGTGAGTCATCTGAAAATTTGCCTATATGGGACGTCATATGGTGAATTTGCATAATAACACCCGCCCCCCTCTATCTGCCAGGCAGCCACGAGCCAGCGCAGGTAAACACAGTTGAACAGTATTTATTGCAGGACGCAACCGCAAGCAAATTGAATTGAAGTGAGTTACTTAGCATTGGATTATCGTTATGAACAGATCGGGGCTACGTTGTGCTGTTCCTAGCTGCCGTGCAACGAATGTGACCTTGCATTTATTCCCTGACGATAGCGTGACCCGTCATCAATGGACAAAGTTTATTTTCGGCGACCCGCCGAATGGTTTTCCAACTCATCGTAGTCGCGTCTGTACCGCACATTTTTGCGAGGATGACATTGATAACAAAGGACTTTATGATGCTGGGATGAGTTCCAGGATTACACTAAAGAAGGGTGCTGTACCGTGTATTCGGGACCCGAACTAATCCGTAAGTACAAATGTAATTAGTCAGCTAACTAAATAATTGTTGCTAGCTTAGCTAACGTTATTTTAGCTCTGTGCTTCATTATATATATGTAGACCTAGTTGTGTGTATTGCGAATGAATGATTGTGTTCCTTGTGTGTGTTTGGGGGGGAATAGCTAGGTTTATCTCAGCTGTTTATTGCGCCAAGGAAATCTAACGTTAGTACACGCTGTGTGTGTAGGTGTGTGTTATGGTGCGTTCACGTCAGGTGGGAAGAAGCGGACGAACCAGATGACATCTCGTTGCTACAACTAGGAAGCATTCACGCGTTGAACTCGAGGAAACGCCCACATCCAAGATGGCGATAGCCTACTGTAATTAGCCTACTGCTAACTGTAGACGAACAGCAGCAAGTATAGCTCGTTTTTCATATGAAGAGTACAGCAGTATGATTGTATTATTCTGATTATGTGATCAAAGTGATCATTTTGATTTGTATTGCCGACATCGCCGTCAAGCTTGCTGCCATGATGGTTGATACTTCCGCATTTCGGGACGCGAAGTGGGAGATATCGGGGTATATAAAAAACTCCCATATGACCTAGTAGGAATTACCACTAGGAGGCTGACGTGAATGGCTTTTCCCAGTCGGAAGCTGGTTCTTCCGCTTCTTCCCACCTGACGTGAACGCACCATTAGACGGAGTGTAAGGTATTCCATCCTAATTGTGAAATAAATGATCAGATAATCCAGTCGGGCCTGACTATATTCAATATCTAAACTTTACCTGCACTATTCTTACCCTACCTTCAATGGTTTTATTCCAAGTAGTGAATCAAAATATGTTAGACAGATTATGCATTGTATTGTATTATATATGTAATTGTTTTTATCCTTAGGGCAATGTAAATGTAAGCAGGCCTTTGCAGCGCCCAGCTACGCGGGACGCAACACGCTCCCGGGACATCTGTTGCCAGACCGACCCCCCAAATAGAATATCTATTGGCACTCAGCTCTCTATAAGAACTTTACAGACGCATGTCAAAAGTCAAGGTTTGTAACATTTCTGATCAATTAGCAAATTATGTATTCCAGTTAGTGCTGTGATGTGTTGCTTAGAATATCAATTCTGTAGCTATTGCACATGTAATGCACACATGTAGTTTTGGTAGCTATAATAGCCTTTAGATATCAATCTATTTACTGTAATATCATCCACAGGCCATAATCTGTACACATTGAACTAAAGTCTGCCTTCTTTGACTAAACTACTGTATGTTTTCTAAATAGCTGTTCAGGCAAAAGTGGCGTCTGTAGAGGTTGGAGTTGGAACCCCAGGCTGCTGGTTCAATGAACCTGCTCCCTCCACCTCAACACCAGTGAAGACGGTTCGATCCGGTAAACGACCACGGCTGGATTTGGATGACGATGACTTCTTCAGCTCCCCCTTTGAGGACCAAGAGCCTCATGACTCCACCTACACCCCTGACTCAGCGACGACCGAGTCCTCGATTCTAGCGTAAGTTCTTAGCCAGTAAATAGTAATGCTGTTCTAATAGTAATGTGCCAGTTCTGATGTAGATGACGTCATTTATTTACGTCATTGTGTTTCTTTTTTCTTTATTCTTACGCTCATATCCCTTGAGCAGGCAAGCCTCACCACCCATATACGATGTACCTAAATACATCGTATACGAAGACTGTCTCCTCCAGTTATTCCAAAAGTGTCCGGTGTGCAGTGCTGCATGTGATGTCCAGAAGACAACGCGAGGAACCTTCTTGGCTGTCAATCAACGGTGCCCCCATTGCCAGTTTAGCAGAAAGTGGGCGAGTCAGCCATTGATTGGAACCACACCTGCAGGGAACCTACAACTTTCTGCTGCTGTCTACTTCACAGGGGCATCTTTCAACCAAATGGAGAAGGTATTGATTGCATAAGTCATGTATCCATTATGTTTCCATTTTGTTTGTGTTTAGCGTTATTAATTTATTATTTTCTTGTCTTAAAAAATATTAGGTTCTCAATGCATTCCGCGTCAAGACGATGAAGTACAGCGCGTTTCGGAGACACGCCAGGATGTACTTGGAACCTGCCATTATTAACAAATGGAAGACACAACAGGAGGTAAACGGTACTCTACCCCCCCCCCCCCCCCTCACAGTGAGCTGTGTGGTTTCCACAAGGAAGCATACTAGGACCGCTACTCTTCCTAATTTATGCAAATGACATGTCGGCAGCCTGTGAAGCAATATAATCCAACCAGAAAAGGTTCTGCAGTCGCCGGTGTAGGTTCTCCGGTCTACATATCCAACGGTTCTCGTCTAGGACTCCTCGGGTGGGGGCACGAGTTTAGGCCGCCCAGCCTGGATAAGTGCACTAGCTATATACACGACGAACCGGTGGTAATGCTGGTCACTGAAGAACGGTAGCCGCACGATACACTATAAATGATAGACTATTACTTCACATTAGAATAAGTCGAACTCAACGGTACTGCGTTAAACTCTGACACTTTAGCAATCTATTCGCACGCGGTTCTCAAGGCTCTATTCAGAGGCAAAGTTGCCCCCTTCACTACACGTTGTCTCGTGGTGAAGGCTTTACTAGTAATGAACGAATTGCTGCTGTTTCCACCTGCGTCGTATTTATACGTAAGGTGAATTATCTAGTGCCAACCTCAGTTCTGTCTCGTATTACTGCGCAGACTTGGACATGTTGAGACATGCCTTGGCGTTGCCTTTGAACTTGCCATTGGGTGTATGGTCGTTGGCGCCTAGGGGTCGCTGTCCAAGAGGAGAGCGAGTATTATGGTCTGGTTTGTACCCAGGTAAAGGGATATTCCGTGTATATAAAGAATATACAAGGGATATCAAACGATATACAATTATTATACAAGGGATCTCAAGCAATAAATATATATATTCGGTTTAATCTGACCCTTTGTAACAGTAGTAGTATGGCGATATTGTGTGTATTGAGCCGTACTGTATTGTACCCATTCTGCAATCTGTTAATAAAGTTTTCATTCATTCATTCAGGTGACTCTTGCAACTTTGAGCCAGAAGAATAAGGTCATCGTTGGCGGCGACATGCGTGCAGACTCCCCAGGTTAGAAGCATTTCCCAATGTCAGATTTCTACTTTATGATTTAATTCAGAGTATTGCACTACATTGATGAAATTGTTATTCTACTCCTGTATGTCCACAGGCCACTGCGCAAAGTACGGCAGCTACTCCGTCATGGAACTAGACTCCAACACTGTCATAGACATCCAGCTAGTGCAGGTGAATACCGGTATACTACTTGTAGTGGCCGCTTGTCTCATTGAATGACTTGAATGTCCAAGATGCAGCCGATGTAGTTTGCAGGGTTTTATTGTCCAAAGGAAAAGATGAATGATGAAGTTGAACAGAGCAGTTGTCAATTGTTTGTTGCAGATAAGCAGTTCCAGGTTTGAGAGTGAATCCTCGCAGGTGCATGTACTAGCTCTGAATACAGAGCCTCTTATAATAGAGCTGGTGTGCCCCCTAGTGTCCAAACATAAATACTGTTCTACCGTTACCCCCTCCAAACGGTTACTGGAAAGAATTACACTCCTCCACATACAAATTTATTTGGAATAACAAACCACCACGTATAAAAAGATCCACAGCACAGAGAAACAAAGCAGACGGAGGTATGGCATTTCCAGATTTCTACCACTACTTTAAGGCGACCACTAACAACATGGTTTGATCCCCAAGCATTAGTATCCAAGGAGAAATTTAGAAGAAAATATAGTAGCTCCACATAGGCTGAAGGGCATAGTATACACCAAATTACCAATTAAGCAATGCGATCCTAAATTATTATTATTATTATATAAATGGCATAATCACATAACGGGTATTAGGGGTATATCCTGTATAAGACATGACTAAATGGTAATTTCATTGGATATGCACTGTGAATTAATGCTTGTATATCTTTTTTTTTTTTGATCCACTTTTTCTCCCATTTTTCTATATTTTCTCCCATCCCAATTTCGTATCATCCAATTCAACCCTCCCCTGTCACGAACGCTGTTTCTTGCCTCCCACAAGCCGGCTGCAATGTGGACTACACATACATAGCACAAGTCCCCTCCGGTACTTGAGGTAACAGCAGTCGCATCTTTTCACCTGCGCAGCTCGATCTCTCAGTGTCGAGGAGTAACGCGTGGGAGGCTCACGCTGCCCCCGACACTTCCTGATTCTACTGCGCAGGCGCACCAACCGACTTGTAGGAGTCGCTTGTTCACAACGTTCGATCCCCACCCTTCAGTTTTCCCTCCCCGTAATACGGCCAATGTGTATTACTGCGGACGACCAGCTAAACTGAAAACAATGTGGAGAGCTGGATTCGAACACGCGAATCCTAGCGTCTCCACACTGGTGGCGAGTGCCTTGCCCACTACACCACCTAGCCGCCTTAATGCTTGTATATCTTATCGTGTGTTGTCATGTTTGTTTATATGTCTGTTTAAAAAAATAATAATAAAAAAAAATACAAAAAAAAATCTAGAAAAAAAAAAAAATACTGTTCTGCCTCTGTTCTGTTCAACAGAGCAATGAGGTTGGTGGCAGTTACCATATGGAAAAAGAAGGATTGCAGCGAAGCCTAGCTCTTCTGAAGGACAGTGGTGTGACATTGGATTGCATTGTCACAGACCGTCACCCCCAGATTCAGAAGTTCCTGAGAGATCAGGGCATCAATCACTTCTATGATGTCTGGCATCTAGCAAAGGGTATGACACATTCAATCTCTTATGCTGTTGTTATCCTGTTCTGTTTAAATATGCATGATATCAAAGGTCTAAAATTAAGCTGTGTAAACAATGTATAGCTTGGTAAGTAAATCAATTATGTAATAGACTGGATGATGACTTATGTTCTGCAAAATCCTATTACAAGGGTTGTCTAAGAAGGTGGACCAAGTGGCCAAGGACAAGGACTGTCTGGTGGTGAAGAAGTGGAGGCAAGCCATAACAAACCACCTCTACTGGACTGCATCTTCATCGCAGACAGGCCCTGAGAAAGTGGCAAAGTGGACGTCACTGTTCAACCACATGCATGATGTCCATACACATAAAGACCCACTGTTTAAAAAGTGTCTTCATGCGGACCATCTCTCAAGAGATAAGAGCAAGTGGTTGAAGCCTCGTATGTACACACTATGGTTATGTGTCAGAAGTTGATATTGTCAAAAGACCTATGTATGTCTGTCCATCTTTCATGATGAGTATATATTTAACATATTTTTTTCTGAATGCAATTTATTTTTACCTTTAGAATCAAAGGCTGCCTTCAGACTTGAAAAAGTGCTTCTAAACAAGAGAATCCTGAAGGATGTCGCTAAACTCAGTCCACACCACCAAACGTCTCCATTGGAGTCTTATCACAGTGTCATCTTACGGTTCGCACCAAAGAACGTTGTGTTTCCATTTCTAGGAATGCTTTGCAGGTAATTTAGATTGTGTACAGATGACTAATTATGAACACCTGATGTGTAATCACTCATTATGTAGAAAATAGATTACCTACTAGATCTATTAAAAATATATTGCTTATATATATTTTTGTTCTTTCAGACTCTACCTATCTGCAATGCATTTCAATGAAAATGCCAAACGCCCACAAGCTACAAGTTCCACCGGAGAGCCTGCCTTCAAGTTAAATTTTCCCAAGGCAAAGAAGGGGGGCTACACTCTGAAACCCATAAGGGCTGCGGCAACATTCAGTGAGTAAAACATGCAATTTCTTGGAATGTTAACTTATTCTTGGGCACTTGGGTTTAGATTTTTCCATTTCTATTTCGAGGTCGATTCCATGCCGTATGAGTAAAATTAAAACATTTGGTTATTACTCTGGATATAAAATTAACAGACAAAACAGAGGCACTGGCTATTGGGGGTAACATTTCTCAACAGGCCATATCCCTCTTCCCTTTTAAATGGCCATGTACTGGTATTTATACACATTTGACTAATTGTATAAAGCCAAGTACACAAGGCTTATCAATATGATATTTATATATGATAAAGTGGGCTTGTATAGAGCGTATAGGGTTATAAAGGCACTGCATATTTATTTTCATCTTATTAGTTTATCTTATTTCCCATTTGATTGTCATTTTCTGCATAAACTATATTATTGAAAGACTAAAACAGCAACGATAACAATAAAGTTATAAGAATACAAAAACATATGAGGACTTGGTGAGATTAAATTTTTTGCATATCTCATCAAAACTACAAAAACCCTGTTTGTTGAAAACGTCTCCTAATGTGTGTATGCCTTGCTTTTCCCATCTAGGGAATCTTATAGGTTGTTTTCCAATCAAGAGTGCATTGTTATTGAATAAGGGAGTATGATTATGCCATGTATGTGGGATAGTCTTTTTTTTGTGTTTCACGCCATATCCGGATTGCATGAGTGATTATGGGGCCAAATTTCCGTTCGCATTGCTTAATTGATAATTTGGTGTACACTATGTCCTTCAGCCTATGTGTAAGGGACATTTATGCACATGTACTGGGACTGCCCACCAGTTAAGATATTTTGGAAAGAAGTGACCCAGCAATTGTCAAATCTCTTAACTCTGGATATACCTGTACACCCCTCTGTATTACTGCTGAATGATGTCTTTGAGCATGCAGTACCTCCACAGCTAAATAGATTGGTTTTATCCGGTATCACAGTGGCTAAAAAGCTGATAGCATCACGATGGTTTCAACCGGAAAAAATGTGCCGTAAGGTCTGGATTCTTACATATCTCGATGTGATTTATCAAGAAATATCAACAGCTAGAATTTTGGGTCTCAATGAATCCAAAATGGCAATGTGGTTAGAAGTGGTGGAGAGAATAAAAGCCAGCATATAATGGTAGTGTCTGGTTAGGAACAAATTATAATGGTTGGATTATCCAATGGGGGGTCCGGGAGAGGGGGGTACGAGCTGGAGCATATGTGTATTTGTATATCCTATTGTGTGTTGTCATGTTTGTTTATGTGTTTGTTTAAAAAATAATAAAAAAATAAAATACAAAAAAAAGAATACAAAAACATTTATAACATGACATGGCATTTTTTATTTACAGACTATGTGAACGAGCTCATGGAGTTCTTGTTTGACAGCGTCATCCTTGAACCGGAGCGTTACATGGAGCAGGTGCTTGAGATTCCCATCCCTGAACATCTGTCTGCGCATTTTGACAGGCCTTCGATGGAGGATGCCATTGCGGGATATGAGTCACGCTTTAATGAAGGGGCGGTCTGAAGCCAGACCAGGCTATTGGTCCAATGAACCTGCTCCCTCATAGTCAGTAATGTTCTTTATTTATCTCGAACATTTCAACCATAAAACAATGAGTACTGTATACACTATTACCAACCCATACTTATATTCATTATACACACTCATACCAACCAAGACTCATTATACAGTAGTAACACAAAGGTTTTAGAGTTTTTTTTAATGTTTTTATTTTCTTTAGTCAAGGGGCGGCGGTCTGAAGCCAGTGTATACCCCCTCCTCGTCTGGGTATTCTGCATGGATGCGAAGGACCACACAAGAGGGAATGACGACCCTCACGTGGCGGCCCAGAAAACCCCAGCACCAGCTGACAAAGCTTCGATAAGCTACATATCTGAAACGACTAAAGAAGAAAAAGAAGTATTTTATTTATGAAAAGGTCCATGAAAAGGAGCGCTGCAGTAGGGATACAAGGACAGTGTCATCTGAAAACTTAACCAGATGCCTTTGGTCATCAAGCGATCTGCAGCTGTCCGTGTACATAATGAATAGAGATTTAATCTTTCACTAGATTACAAAAAATGTGAATCCCTACCCACCTTCAAAACCGCTCTCAAAGAGCACCTACGGGAGGCTGCAATTCTAAACTGGCCACCGTAAATGTCCAAATCCTTGTATGAAAGGTGCTATACAACTAAAGTGTATTATTATTATTATTATTATTATTATCAGCGTTGGGATATTTTGCATTCCACTGATATAGGTCTGTTTGAATTCCCAGTGGAATTAAGGTGATACCCGGCCGTGCCAGCTAAGTCTATAAAAGAAATTGAGACGCATGCTTTGGGCTCAATCACTATTGCCCAATGATGTGTCTGTCTAACCCCAAGATTTTTATATATACGGTATATATTCAATAAATTTGAATATCGTGGAAAAGTTATTTTATTTCAGTAATTCGAGCAAAACTCGGTTATAGATTCATTACATACAAAGTGAAATATTTCAAGCCTTTATTTGTTTTAATTTGGATGATTATGGCTTAAAGCCCAAAATTCAATATCTTGAGAGTTTGAAGAGAAATGTAATATAGAAATGTCGGCCTTCTGAAAAGTATGTTCACTCAGTACTTGGGTGGGGCTCCTTTTGCACAAATTACTGCAAAATATATAGACTTTTACACTGTTCTAATTTATTGAGCTGTGTGTGTATATAAACACATGGTGGCGCTCTGCACCCCACATCATTGTTTAGGGAAAGCCCCGGCTCATTTACTCCCTACATTGAAACAACTGCATTTTGTTATACGAGCAAATGATGTGGACTTCAATTCACCCTGTCCTGTAAACTGTACATCCTATGTGCATTACACAACGGCTACCTCCATCACCTTATCATAAGCTCTCAGTTAACCGATGTAAAGCTTTCTAAATAGTCATAGGCTGATTTTCAATGACCTAACCTTAGTAAATAGCATTTGTACTATTTTGTGGTAAATATTTTGCTAACTAGATATTTTTACTTGTTGTAACATTAGCATGTAGAGTAATGTATATAGCTAGCTAAGCTAGTGGTGTATGGAAGATGCTGTTGGAATTTGTGAGCTTGTCTCAGAGTTCAGAGGCAACTGGGCAATGCGTCTTGAAGCCACAACACTGGGTCCTTCATGTGGACTATTCTCGTGAACACTGTAAACACTACCCCATTTAATAATTAAAAGTGTTTGGCAAGTCAGTGCTATTTACTCCTCTTATAGTAGTGGATTTATTCCTCCCAGTATTAGTATGTGTTTATGGAAGCCAACGTATATACTTGAATTGTCACTATTTGCACAACTGCCTTTGTTCATTTACAATTACACAATTGTATGATGTACAAGTAATATTCGCTGGTATTATAATGTAAAATAAATTGTGTTTTGTGCTGTACAACACAGTGACATTCCTTCATGCACAACACAGTATTCAAATACATTATACAGCTGTACTGTTATTACATTATACATACTTGTTTACGCCCCGGATTGGCAGACACCCATAATCTGCCCTGTAAATGTTGTTTGCCATTTGCAGCGAATATCGGTTTAGGCAGACCGGTTCCAAACCTGGGTGGTCTACCATGCACAACGGGGGTTCCGGTGCTTGGTCACATCTTCTCCTGACCTATATAAAACAACACAGTTAGTCCATTTATTCACCCTAAACCCTGTCCTCATCCTTCAAGGTCAATCTAAAGAATGTGACATTAGCCAGATGCATGTTTTCTGTAACTGTTAGCCAGTTTATGTTACTCATAAACAGTACTGTATATTTTGTAGATCTGGTATGTCATGAATGTCTAGATGCAACAGTACTGTCTACCTGTATGTCATTTATGTTATGATGAATTGAAAATGGGGGACCCTGATGTAAACAAGACGAAAGTCTTTCTCTGGTCTGCATCCCCTTATGTAATTGAGCTGTACTGTACCCATTCTGCAATCTAAAGTTTTCAATCAATCAATACCTGAGGTATTTCCAGGCAACAAAGATTCTCCACCGCGGTAGGCATTCGAGCACAGTTGCCACAGACACACCTGCAGTGCATAAACGAAAGTGCATATACTGTAAAGTGAACAGATTCAACACAATTCCTACTGTACTTGTAAGACGTGGATGCAATATATAACATAATGCTTCTCTTTTCGTTGGGCATGCTACCTAATTTACCCAAAGAAAACTAACGTTATACCTCGCTATAACGTCATAAATAACTACTAACTAACGTTACTGTTACTGACTGTTGTTAGACAGTATACATTACCCACCACTCAGAAACAACTTGAAGCCCTCGTCGTTCAATCTCGTCCTCCTCCTCCTCGGAGTCGCAGTCGGGGTCACTCTCCGGATCAAAAATATATGCGTGCGCCATGTTTGTTTACGAGTTCACTTTCGCACGCGTATGGGCGGAGCTACAGGTGGGGGTCTCTCTCTCTCTCCCTGTCACTCAAATCGCATTCAGAGTATGGGCGTGGCCAAGCCTCAAAACGGCTTAAAATTTTGAGGTAGACAAATGCTGCTTTTGAGTACTCGATTAGAAAGGAAAAAAAATATATTTTTTTTAAATAAACCTTACACATGTGTTCCATAAACTCACAGGAATTGTGTAAAAGTGCCCAAATAGTGAAATAAATAGTAAAATAGTTCCCCTTTAACAGATTGCAGAATGGGTACAATACAGTACAGCTCAATACACACAATTGTTAAGGGGGAGCGGCTAAGTGGCACAGTGGGCAAGGCGCTCGCCACTAATGCAGGAGATGCTGGGTTCGAGCCCAGCTCTCGGCATTGCTACCAGCTTGGCTGGTCGTTCATACTAATACAATTGGCAGTATTAGGGGGTGGGAAGCTGGTGGGTGGGGATCGGACTTTGTGGACAGCGACTCCTACAGGTCGGTTGGTGCGCCTGCGCAGCAGAATCAGGAAGCAACGAGGGCGGCGTGTCCCTCCCACGCAGACCCTCGTCGCTGAGAGATCGCGCTGTTCAGGTGAAAAGATGCGACAGCTGCCTCCTCGTGTACCGGAGGGGACACGTGATGCAAGGCTTGGTCCACATTGCAGCCGACCTGCAATGGCCTAACAGCGTTCGAGACAGGGGAGGGTAGAATTGGACAATACGAAATTGGGATGGGAGAAAAATAGAAAATGGGAGAAAAAGTAGATAAAAAAAAAATTTGTTAATGGGATGCAGACCAGAGAAAGACTTTCGTCTTCTTTACATCAGGGTCCCCCATTTTCAATTCATCATAACATATATGACATACAGATAGACAGTACTGTTACATCTAGACATTTATGACATACCAAATCTACAAATATACAGTACTGTTTGTGAGTACAAAAAGAGTCTAAAAAGAGAGTATATACATTTGAGGGGGAAGAAACTGTACATTGGAGGAGGTGGGGTGGGGGGGGTGGGGAACTGTACATTGGAGGGGGTTGGGTTTGGACATTTACAGGGGCCAGTTTCGAATTGCAGTCTCCCGTAGGTGCTCTTTTAGAGAGGTTTTGAAGGTGGGTAGTGATTCACATTCCTTTACAGCTGTAGGTAGGGCGTTCCACATTGTTGTGGCATAATTGCGAAACGTGTTTAGTCCCTTGTTTGAGCCGAATCTGGGTTGAACATGATTTGTGGAGCTCCCTCTGATGTTGTGGTTGTGGTATTCACTGACCTTTGACCAAAAGTATTTTGACATGTACATGGGTACCTTAGTGGTGTAGTGTATCTTGTAGACCAGGCCCATTGCAAGTTGCTGTATTCTGTCGTCTACTCTAAGCCATCCTAGGTTGTCAAAGTGGGCAGGGGTGAGGTGGGTTCTAGCAGTAAGGTCAAGCAGTAGTCTGACCAGTTTGTTTTGTGATGTTTGTAATTTTGTTTTTAGCGCATTTGAGGTGCTTTGGTACCTTGAGGTGCAAGCATAGTCGTAGTACCCTTTTTTTTATCTATTTTTTTCTCCCCCTTTTTTCCGTATTTTTTCTCCCATCCCAATTTAGTCGTAATGCCAATTCCCTTCATGGTCGTTGCGCGCATTTGTCCCCCACTTGCCGGCCTAGGGAGGGTTGATAGATACTATCATATGTCTCCTCCGATACATGTGGAGTCAGCCAGCCGCTTCTTTTCACCTGACAGCGAGGACTCTCACTGGGGGAGTGTAACGCGTGGGAGGATCACACTACCTCCCCCAGATTCTTTCCCTGCTGAACAGGCGCTCCGACCGACCTGTAGGAGTTGCTGTTTACAAACGACAAGGATACACACCCCACCGGCTTCCCACCCGCTAACACTGCAAATTGTGTTAGTAATAATAATACTTTATTTGTATAGCACTTTTCATACAGAAGTTGCAGTTCAAAGTGCAGTAAAAAATATAGGCATAAGCGAGCATGAGCAAGGTAAGGTAAATCACAGTGTTTCACATTAGGACCTAGTATCCCAATAGGTTCTCTGTTTACAGTTTCATTCAGTACAAAAATAGTTTAAAATGATTCGGTTTAGAAATAAACTAAGAATTATAAAATGGAACAGACATACAACAGGGTATTTAACATAGAAAAGTGATAAAATAGTTAAATTTTGGATTACAACAGAGCAGTGCTCTAAGATATTCAAGAGGCTTTCACAATTATTACATTTGGTAGTAATAATTGCACAGTCTTAAATTCATCAGCAGGGCCGGGGGTGAGGTAGGTGGGGGCGAGTGCAACGCGCGTAGGAGGAACGCTATGTTCTGTTCTTATCTCTCGACTCCCCGGCGTGACCTTGTGAGTTCTAAAGGCTCCAGCACACTTGAGTGGGGGGGGGGGGTGCATCAAGCAGCGTCGGATTGATGGGCAGCAAGTCTCTTTACAAGTTCCATGTGGAGGGCTTCCAGTCTGTCCATAGCTATCTCCATATGGTTATCGTGTTTCCGAATTAATCTTGTACAGATCCAGATCCCGATAACTATTGCTAGTTGGTCCATATTGTAGTTTGAGTAGGGAGTCAAGTCCGTTGAAGAAGGTAGAATCGACACGTCTAAACCGGTTATAGGGAGGCAGTGAGGGCTGGTGATAGGAACGACCTCGACAGTCTGGGGAGTGGAGATGTGAGTTGTCTCGGCAGAGAGGAGGGAGGAGATAGAGAGATAAAATTTGCATAGAATCGAAACATGAATTTGATAGGAATCTTCATTTAAATGCCTGAGCAAAGAAGTAAGTTTTAAGCTGTCTTTTGAAGATATCTAGTGAGTTTGCTTCTCTGATGTTTTGGGGTAGTTTATTCCATAGTTTTGGGGCATAGTTGATAAAGGCTGCATTACCGATCCCTTTTTGACTGTTTCTGGGAGCCTCTAGTAGTCCAGCAGTTGATGATCGCAGTGTTCTTGCTGGCCTGTAATTTATTAGAGTGTTGGTGATGTAGCTAGGTCCCTGTCCATTTAGAGCTTTGTAGGTAAGGAGAAGGACCTTAAAGTCAATTCTAAATGTTACAGGAAGCCAGTGTAAAGCAGCTAAGACTGGGCTAATGTGCTCTCTCCTTTTGGTTCTAGTTAGCAGT
Source organism: Notolepis coatsorum (assembly GCF_963971535.1). Taxonomy (NCBI): domain Eukaryota; kingdom Metazoa; phylum Chordata; class Actinopteri; order Aulopiformes; family Paralepididae; genus Notolepis; species Notolepis coatsorum. The sequence goes on along the minus strand of NC_140165.1, from coordinate 89,708,312 downwards.
CGGGCTGCAGAGTTTTGGATAAGCTGAAGCCTCCCTGTGGTTTTCTTAGGGAGACCCGTGAAAAGTGCATTACAGTAGTCTAACCGGCTAGATATGAATGCATGAATTAGCTTCACACCATCGTTTTGATTAATAAATGGTCGTACTTTTGCTATATTTCTGAGATGGAAGAACAATGTTTTTGTCACTTTGTTAATATGAGAATTGAAGTTCAGTTCTGAATCTATGATAACCCTGAGACTAGTGACCTCAGATTTGATCCAAGGGGTTAGTCCTCCCAGGTTCTTTATTAACGTTTCTTTTTTTGTTTTGGGGCCGATAATTAGAATTTCAGTTTTGTTCTCGTTTAGTTTCAGGAAGTTCTTACTCATCCATTTATTTATTGCCAGTAAGCAGTCGGTAATGGAGTTAATCGCTGTATCATTTGGTTCAGCAGATATGTACAATTGTGTATCATCCACATAGCTATGGAAACCTACATTATGTTCTCTGATGATATCACCCAGCGGTAACATGTAAAGGGAGAAGAGTAAAGGACCTAAGCAACTCCCTTGTGCAACTCCATAGTTGTTGTCATATATCTCAGACATGTGGTCTCCTAGTTTAACATAGAATTTCCTCCCTCTGATGTATGTTTTAAACCAGCTCAGTACATGGTCTGAGAAACCGACAAGGTTTTCAAGACGATCAATTAGAATATCGTGATCAATTGTATCAAATGCTGCACTGAGATCTAACAGGATAAGGAGGTCACTGATTATTTTGGTGAGGGCAGTTTCAGTGCTATGGTATTTTCTGAATCCCGATTGAAATTCTTCTAAGATGTTGTTTTCTTCAAGAAAGGAATTCATTTGAACTGAAACTATCTTTTTCGAGTACTTTACTAATGAATGGTAGGTTCGATATTGGACGATAATTTGCCATTACATTACTATCCAAGTTAGGTTTTTTTAGTAGTGGCTTTACAACTGCTGTTTTAAAGGCATCTGGGAAAGTACCGGTTCTAAGGGAGGTGTTTATGATATCTAGTATGGACGACCGACCAAGCCGGAGGTACCGCTGACAGCTGGATTTGATACCAGAGTCTCTGTGGTGGTAGGCAGGCATTTCCTCACATTCGAGCAGGTCCGTCTGTATGTGTGTAGCGCCCCCCCCCCCCCCCCCCCCCCCCTCCGCTCTGACTTTTATTGGCTCTGATTGGGTAAACAAAGCCATGTGCATCTGTGAAACCTGAAACCGCGCCGCGCGTGTGTGTGTGTGTGTGTGTCCATGCGCACACCTCTTATTTCACTTAATTACTTACTAAAATGAGGATACTCTTCCGTAATGCACACGCAATAGCGAAAAAAATCAAGACCCTACAAAGACTTCACTTGGATGTGCGAGTAAGTTGATTGTGTTTTTGTTATAGTTCCGCATGTTTATATAGGTGTGTCGGCTTTCACTTTACGTTATGTTTGTAAAGCCTGGATGTTAACGTTAGCCAGCTAGTGCAGAACAATGCTCGAGAAGTCGAGGAGCCTTTTCTCTCTCTGTGTGTCTCTGTCTGTCTATCTATCCGTCTGTCTGTCTGTCTGTCTGTCTGTCTGTCTGTCTGTCTGTCTGTCTGTCTGTCTGTGTGTGTGTGTGTATGTGTAATTAGCCGATAGTCGACTATGATTCTTTTTTTATCCGTTCAGAAATTAGTATTTTAGAGAGATCCGGGTAAACCGTGTGCCAAGAAAAAAACTCAATTTCTCCATTTCCTCATCCAAGTCAATTAATTCGAAATTTGTTTCACTTCCTGTATTTGCTCGTAAATGTTCACCTAGATCCCTGAATCGCACACCCCCACGTGCTATATCATTGGAAAGCTACACTAATTCGCTACAACGCTGACCAATCATTTTCGCAATCGGCGGAAGATTGACATTTCTGGAGCCTCGGGAGTCCGGGAGAGTAATCTGACGCGTGTGCTGAAAAAATTACACACCAGACATATCAGCATGTAACTCGAGAACCGAGGGTACCGGTCCCAAAATGACATGTCATAAATCAAGCTCTCCAGACTGTCTGACATAATTAGCATATTTGTTTTCAAACATATTCAAGAGTAAACATCATAACCATTTCACAACAGCAGTCATAGTGTATATTTTCAGCAATACGTTTGTTTACCAATAGGTTAAAGTGTTATTAGTGAGATTATCGTTTTTGAAATGTGTTGTGATCGCTGGGATACGCTATTTTGAAAAAGCGACCGTCGCTGAATGTAGTCATTTTGAGAAGAGGACATCCAGAGGTCTCAATGAGCGTTGGCATTTTTTTAAACTACACTTCTCAACGGCCTCTAGCTGCCTTCAAACAAATGACTAGTGTATTAAATTTTTTCATTTATATTATTATTTGGGATTATATACGACAAAACTGAACGTTATTGGCATATATTGGAGCGCAGTTAGTTTGTCTCCCCTATTTTGAACATTTAGCAACAATCCGATTTGAAATCAGTTTTAAAATGGCTGAGCCGTCGCAAGAATAAAAAACCTACTGTACATAGATTTCATTCTGTTCTTCATGCACGCCTGGTGATACTAAATCCAAATGTAACTCTGCCATTTGAAAGGGGATATTTGGCCCGATCCATAGTGTGCAAGTTGGCTATAATAACATCATTTATAGGCCTCATATTCTATATTCTATAATAATATTTCAAATTGCATGGGTCCAGATGGCAGAATTCAGTACTGTATCTACAAAACCTTCTGTTTAATCATCTTCCCTTTATTCATTTCCTTAGGTTTTTGTACACGTGATCTCAACAAGGTACTGAACGAGCTCAGTGGCAGTTTCTTATGTCTGGAAATTTTTTGCATGGTGTTATTCACTGTCAAAGATGCAAAGAAAAATCATAATTCATATTCTCCTTTGTTTCATCACAATTTAAGCAAGCCTAGTAATAGACACAGTATTTCTGACACTGGGAATACATTCACTGAGGTCCATAGATCTCTCTAGATACCAAGAACATGCAAATGGACCTTGTAAAAGTGGAGCAATATTCCATTTACTTGTGTATTTTAGGTGGATTTTCAAAAAATAGGGCTCTGGGCTTAAGAGGTTAAGACAATCAGGAATCTTTGAGTAAACTTTGAGTAACATTAAGTATCTTGAGGCTGAAACCAGCATGTCCTCTTTTTTGGAAATCAAAATATGGTCACCCTACAGTGTAGCTACTATTTAACGTTAGCTCACCAGTAGCCTGCATTACTTTTAGAGAACACACAGCGTAGCTGCTAGTTAACCAGCTCACCAGTAGCCTGCATTACTTTTAGAGAACACACAGCGTAGCTGCTAGTTAACATTAGCTCACCAATAGCTTTCATTACTTTTAGAGAAAACAGTGTAGCTGCTAGTTAACGTTAGCTCACCAGTAGCCTGCATTACTTTTAGCGAACACACAGCGTAGCTGCTAGTTAATGTTAGCTCACCAGTAGCCTGCATTACTTTTAGAGAACACACAGCGTAGCTGCTAGTTAACCAGGTCACCAGTAACCTGCATTACTTTTAGAGAACACACAGCGTAGCTGCTAGTTAACCAGCTCACCAGTAGCTTTCATTACTTTTAGAGAACACAGTGTAGCTGATAGTTAACATTAGCTCACCAGTAGCCTTCATTACTTTTAGAGAACACATAGCATAGCTGCTAGTTAACCAGCTCACCAGTAACCTGCATTACTTTGAAAACAGTAAAACACAGAGCGTAGCTGCTAGTTAATGTTAGCTCACCAGTAGCCTTCATTACTTTTAGAGAACACACAGCGTAGCTGCTAGTTAACATTAGCTCACCAGTAGCGTGCATTACTTTTAGAGAACACACAGCGTAGCTGCTAGTTAACGATAGCTCACCAGTAGGGGTGGGAATCACCAGTTTCATCACGATACGATACAATATAGATTCTTTGGACAACGATACAATATCGTTGCAATTTCCTGGTCAGATGCTTGTGTACACTTGGTCTCTGATTAGTAACTGAGCACTTTTTCTGTGATCACAGAAAGACATGTTCATTTTTTACAACTCGACTCAATCCGAGTTACTTAGCTTATTGTTTCTTCTCTTAGAATAATTTCCACAACACTACCTAAGACTAATAGTCTAGTTTTCACACTGTCACCCCAGTGTTCATAAGGGTAGCTCCATGGTCAATTACCTTGCTGTTCAATTATTATTAGGGATGCACCGAAAATTCGGCCACCGAAAATTATCGGCCGAAAATTGTTAAAAAGGCTCTTTCGGCTTTCGTGACCGAATGTCAAATAAGGTGTTGTTGTGATGATGTAATCAAAACGTGACTACAGACATAGCATGCGCAACATGTAACGTGAGCAGCTTGGCAGCTCTTCCTGCATTCTACAGCCTGTGATAACTAACTCCTCTTGGGAGTAGGGATGCCCCCCGAAACCCGGTTCTAAACTAAATTAGAAAAAACCGGAGTATTGATAAGCTCCGACGTTAACGATACTGCTATCGGTAGTCTCTAGGAGCGGATTAGCTACGGAGCTAACAGTTTACCATCCATCTGCGACGCAACGGTGGCAGCAACAGTGGACACGGAGTAATGTTAACGTTATGTCGAGTTCATACTACACTACACGTATGAACTCGACATAACGTTAACGTTACTCCGTTTCCATGAAGTGTTTAATTAGCAGCAATCTGTTTAAAAATTTAACGTTAAACCGGAAATGGAAATGAGGACAGGAAGCCGTCATCAAATCGTTGTAGTCTTTTAGTCTTATTAACTAAAAGATTTTAACAAAATAAAAAGCAGCAGCACTATTGCATAACTGAGTCATGTTTGCTATGTATTTCTTTCTTTAGGGGAGTAGGACATTTGTTTCACAGTTTTAGCATGATGTTTTATAGATGGCTAGGTTAAACACAGGTTTTTGTTTTTAAGAGGGGGGGTTTGATTTGATTGAAGTTTATTTCAAATATGCAACACAACAAACAAACATCAAGTACATCAACACCTCTCGTGTGTGTGCGTGTCTTTATGCAGATCTTTATACAGTTTTAAAGCACCTTGGCTTTGTTCTGAATGCACTTTGTTGTAGTTATCCTACAGAGAAAAGAAAATGCATTTGACTTTAATGCACATTTTGTTGTATGCAAAGAGAAAATGTTTAAATTGTACAATCTTTCAGCAGTCTGTCTGGAATTAATGTATGCATTCAAAAGTGCTGAATAAATGTTTTATGGGCCCATAAGTGATTATTAATATTATTTAAGTTAAGTTTTGCCATAATCAGGTAGCAAAAAAAAGAAAATAAATACATTATATATATATTTATATTAATCATTTTCGGCCTTTCGGCATTCGGTTTTCGGCCAACTGTTTCCTATTTTCGGTATCGGTTTCGGCCAAGAATTTCCCATTCGGTGCATCATATTTTTATTGTTGTGTAGTAAGTCTAGTTTGGACTAATAGTCTAGTTTTCACACAATATTAACTTCTGTGGCTGCCGATAATGGCTTATCCTCGTTTTCTGGTGATGATGAACCTATGTACAGGAATGTGGGAAGGGCCAATTGTAGGCTCGCCACCACTGAGCTTTTAATTAGAAACGTATGGCCCTCCCCTTGCGTCTGTATGTAGGTCCAATATCACCAGGAAATAAGGATTGGCTTATGGAGTTAAAAAACATTTTTATCAGGAAAGACTAGGTTTACATAGTTGAATTATAGCTTTTATTTTCACATAACAAAAGAAATCACTGCAATTATAGTTACAAGAAATGCACAACATAATTTGTCCTTTTCCTGTAAAATCAACTGAAGAGTTGCATACTGAAACGGCACACATTGTATAAACATTTTAATGAGAGAACTGTGTCAAGTCCATGCTATGCCACAAATTAATTGGCACACCAACATAATAAAAAAACAAGCAATACTCTCAGTAAGTACATTGTATATCATATTTCACTGCTTCATGTGTAACGATGTGGGAAATGGCAATTACTGGCAAATGGACAAGACAAACTGAATGACATAATTCTCTGGGATTGTTTAAATCTGTTGTTTTGGTGCATTAATTTAGTCTATGATAGTGATGGATAAAACAGCGAGATGGCGATCCCATTCAACTCAGTGTCAGCCGAAGTGAACGTTTCCACACTTGGCACCAATGAGCGTTCATGTACTACACAGTGAAGTGATCACCCTTCCTTCTTTTATAGTTTCCTTGTTGAGAACTCAAAAATACATCTTGTTAAGTCCATGAGGGCTCAGTCCACAGGTCTGTTGCTTGGACATTGAATTGGGATGTAGCCTTTTCAGGCTCAGTCCATCTGCTCTAACTGGGGTGTCCCCCATCAGAATCTCTTCAGAGGTAAACTTCTGCCTTCCATCTTATCCTGTTTTATCTTCACCTTTTATTTCTTTGGAAAGCTTTTCTTGCATTTCTTTTTTAAGTGTAGGGCTTGGATTTCTTCTTCAAATGAGTTTACCAATGTCCTTAACATCCGTCTTTGGCTGGCTACTCACACACTAACAACACGTGACTCACAAGAGGAGTTTTCAAGGGGCAACATCTAATCCACTGTCCATGGTGCTGAACTGGACAGTGGAGAGGTGCTGAACTGAAAAGTCTAATTTCTCTCTCTCCAACATTCAATTATACAAAAACAAAGACTGAAACAGAATGTTTAATTCTCGTATCATAGAATTGTTATGCATTTTACTAAATTTACTTGCCAATTGGCAATATATTAATATTGTGTGGGCCAGATGGTAAAAAGGGCTGCCAGTTGACGTTGCATGACCTAATAGATCCACAGTCACTCACTCACTCACTCAGTTTCCCCTCATGAAAATCTGTCCTCTTGCTTCCCCTCTAACACTATGGGTCCTTGATGAAAAAGTAACACAAACGTCCATGTGGAGGGTCTAACAAACTTTGAAGCGGACAGGAGCTCAATGGTGTGTGTCAAGCTAGCGACAACAACAAAAAGAGTTCTGGTCAGAATCTTTCAAAATAAAAGCTGCAACAAATATGTATTTTCCGCTTTTTCTGGATGATAATATAATTCATTGTTGTTTTTCTTAAAGCAATGTTGTCCGTAGAGGAATTTCAATCAATAAATCTACATTTTCTCACAGCGGGTACAGTGGAAATCCTTTTTAAGTAAGTAAGCATGCTAAGTTGTTGCATGAGAACACAGTTTGATACAAAAAAGATTATAGGAGAGAAGGTTATATACAAATATACTGGAGCAAAGGAAGGAGAAAGAGAGAAAATAAAGATATGAAAGTAACATACTGATATCCTGATGGTCTTTGGGCTCCTCCTTCAGCACAGTGGAAATATCCTGATGGTCTGTGGGCTCCTCCTTGGGTGGGTCTAGCGGGTCCTGAGCCTCTTCCTTTTTAATCATCAGTAGGTCACTGGGTGGTTCTGGGACAGAGGGAGACGGACACCAAGTATTTATATTGTGCCAGTATTATTAACTATGTATATTCATACTCCAGTGGTCCAGGGATTTTCCTGCATAGATAAATTCCCGGGCAGCCTCCATAAAAATGTATAAAATAAAGTGTAATCCCAGAAAAGCCCAGTCCTCAGTGCCTGAGAGCAACGGTCTAATGTACATTCATGAAAGACAACGTAGTTGCTTTGATGAAAAATATACAAAAGCAAATTATAAGAAATAAATAAAACTTCAAATGAGGCAAGTTTATATATATATATATATCATGTTAAAACTTGCATTTTGTGGAGATTTACACAATACTTTCTTTACACAAAGCTCTCATAAGTATGTCATTATACAGATATCTCATATCTACAATTCATATTATGTATGTAAATGCTCCACTTGTTTTGTCTACTCTCCTGTATAAATACTTTGTTAGCTCACCGTTCTTTAGAGATCTAGGGCCTGTAACCCAGGTCTCTCCATGTTGCTGTAACCAGGTCTCTCCATCATCTACCCAGAAGACAACACTGCTTCTTCATTTGTGATTCAGTGGTGGTTAGAACACAGAACCGTACATTACTGCCACCTAGTGGAAAGAGTGATTGATTGATTGATTTTATTGTGGATTAGAGACATCATCCAAGGGATAAAAACATGATAAAATGCAAGCACTTATTTATTCCCATCATGGTCCCTGGTATTAAAAAACCGGATATACATCAACATAAAACATAAAACATTAAGATACAATATGCATATACAGTTGAAGATAAAAGAATAATAAATAAATATGCTACCCTCTCTTTCCTATGCCGATAGCCATGATCGTACATACTTTTTGAAACCAGTTAACCCGGGGGCCTGTTTGATGGGGATCAATAACCCCTGGGATTAAAGCAAAGAAAAATCTCCTGACTGAACTTTTTTTCAGGCTAAGTCATATTCTTATTTTAACCTCCACTGTATTTTTTTTTAAATAGCGTTAGTGTTTTAAGGATGCCTACTTGTTTCGGTTTCGTCGATAATCCAAAGTACAGTTACCCCCCCCCCCCACCCAACCACCTCCAATGTACAGTTTCCCCCCCCCTCCACCCAACCTACCCAACCTCCTCCAATGTAGTTTCTTCGTCAAATGTATATACTCTCTTTTTTTAGACTCTTATTGTATCACAAACAATACTGTATTTGTAAATCTGGTATGTCATAAATGTATAGATGTAGCAGTATTGTCTATCTGTATGTCATGTGTGTCATATATGTTATATTATCATACTGGCCAATCGCGTCTCGCTCTTCGCCATAATGAGATATCTCTTATCTCCAGCACCTACTGTGCTCATGAACAAACGATTGCACTCACATGCACGTGACGAGGCCACGCCCCCGCATTCTACTATATGACGCCAGACATGGTCACGCTGCAGTGCACTCCATGAACTAGTTATGAAATGCAGAGAGAAATTACACAATGTTGGGTTTTCGCCGGAGATTCGCCAGCCCCTGGAATCTTCTCGGCACATCCTAACAGCGCATGGGGCCTGGCCTGGGGTTTCCTCGTCTCGTGACAGCGGATCGAGGGACGTCGCGCGGCGGCTAGCTGTCGGGCTAGGTCGCGCACAGGTAGGGCCTGCGCTGCCAGGCATCAATGCTAGAGTTTGTGATACTGCTCGTTGTCCCGTGAGACAACCGAGTTGTGTATTGGCGCAAGGGGCAGGATATCTGGGTAAACGTTGTCGTCATGACTCTGAGTTGGATGTTTTCCCAGCTATCCTGGAGCGTGCAGCTAATGCTAATGCTACGATGCTGGGTCACTGTTCCTTTGTTCCCCGCCGTGGGCTGTCACCACTCTTCCCTCCTCTTAACCGGTTCATTGCTGAAGGTCAGTCGGTATCTAATGTGGGGGTTTTTGCTGAGGCTTATTTACCCCTTTTATGGGTGAATGGGCTGACAACAGGGCGTAAGGCAGGTGTGCCCTGGCTTGAGAGCCAGGTAGCATCGATCCTTTGCCCTGGCATGGTTGAACGGTGTCCCACCCGGAAGCCGACGCCTGAGGGCGAGTCGGCCCGGCAGGTGGTGGTATGGACTGATGAAGTTTATACCGCCACAGGATGGAATTTAGCAGCGACCAGTGTCATTGTTCAGTTGACTGTTTTTCTGTCCACATTGGTGTCGGGTAGTGGGGCTGTAGGGCCAGCCGACGCCGAAAACATTACACATGTTTTGGGGGTTATAGAACTTTTAACTCAGTCGCAGGCTATAACCGCAGGGAGGATCAGGATGCTATCAACTCTTATTCACAGGCATCTCTGGTTGGAGCAGTCTTCCCTTAAGGAGGAGAAAAGGTTTCTCCTCCTTAGGGCTCCCCTCTCCGCAGAGGGACTCTTTGGTCTTTCCGCGGAAATGCTGGCGGTATTTGACCTGGGCCCCACACCGCCTCGCACCACGCAGCCAGAGGTGAGAGCGCGGCCTCGTCAACGACTGTGGCGAGGCCCTCAACCAGCGGCCATGTTTCCCTCGCCTGAGGTACCCTGGACACAACGAAAACAGGTGATCGCAAGGCCGACAGCCTTGGCGGCCGAGGGATCGGCTACATTAGATGAGCACGCCCTAAAAAAACGTCGCCGTCTGGCTGTGTCTAGCTCGCTCTCCGGTCACTCCCCCCCCCCAACACCAGCGGGATAAGGGCTCTGATTTGTTTCCTTTGGTTGCGGGCCGTGTGCCTTCAATGAAGCGCAAGCGGCCCCACGTTTCGCTTCTCATGGGGACAGGGGCTGACACCCAGTTGATGGCTAGGCCTGGGTCTGTCCGTGAGAATGTTGTGCTGTCAAGCGGCTCCCACGCCACGTGTTCTGCGTCTGTGGTTGGTGAGCCTGGTGTTATATCTGTCAACAAAGGTTGTCAGCGGGGGGGCTCGAGGCCTCTTGAGGCACAGCGCGGTTCCCCCAACCTCGCCTCACGTTAGTGCCTCCCACGGCCGGATGACCGGCAGTGGTTAGGCAGGCGCGCGCGATTTGAGCGGTAGTATTATCACTGCAGGGCTACGGTGTGTAGAAACCCACCCTATCGGGCAGTGTGGGGACCTCACACCTTGCATGTCCAGCTGTAGAACAGTTCCTCAGCAATCCATGCTGGCGAGGTGTTCAGTGGGGGAGCTTTTGTCACCCAGTGTGATGTCAGCTTCCCGCGTATCAAACCGGCCCTTTCTGTCTGGGTCCCTTCTTGGGTGCGATTGCCTCGTTGGTAGTGTCAGGGTCCGATATCCCGACTCCACAAGACACCCTGCTCGCGCGGTTGGCGGGTCCAGGGTTGGCAACGCACAGCGGGTGGGACCGGGCCGCCTATCTACGGTTCCTGGCGGACCAGTGCCAAGTGGCGGCAGGTGCGCTTTGGGATTATCATCACATATGGCTACAGCAGTGCCATATGTCGAGGTGGATGGAGAGAACGCTGAGGCAGGGGCTTGTGTTGCAGTTTGCGCTACCCCACCCTCCGTTTTCAGGTTTGGTGCAGACCTTGTTGTCAGGGTCAGCAGCAGTGACAGCTCTGGCCGACGAGATCCAATCTGTTAGCGAAGCAAGCCATAGTCGTGGTCCCAAGGGAGGACGCGATGTGTGGCGTTTACTCCCGGTATTTTCTGGTGCCCAAGAAATCGGGAGGTGTCAGACCTATTCTGGATCTGTCTGCGTTCAATCGGCTGATTGTGACGAGGCGTTCAGGATGTTGACCGTCAAACACCTGATAAGCTCCGTCAGAGTGGGAGACTGGTTCACCTCCATAGACCTGAAGGATGCGTACTTTCACATCCCGATCTTCCCTCACAGGAAATTCCTTCGCTTCCTCTTTCAGGGTGTGGTGTACGAATACCAGAGGCTGCCGTTCGGCTATTCTCTGGCCCCCCGCACATTCACCAAGTGCGTAGAGACCGCGCTGGAGCCTCTACGTCGTCAGGGGATAAGAGTTATTTTCTATCTCGACGACATTCTGCTCCTCAGCCGGTCGGAGGAGGTCGCCAGGTCTCATACCAGGCTGGTGGTGGAATTCCTCACCAGTCTGGGTTTTGCTGTGAACTGGGAGAAGAGTACTCCTCTTCCCAGTCAACAGGTGGAGTACTTGGGCTTGGTTCTAAGCTCAAGGCCCATGAGGGCAACCCTCTCGGAGCGGCGGCGAGTGGCTATTCTCGACGCGCTCAGGGGGCTCCGTCCTGGCAGGGCGGTTACGGTGCTGTCCATGATGCGCCTACTCGGTATGATGGCATCTGCTCACTCTGTGGTCCCTCTTGGCCTCCTCTTCATGAGGAGGATACAGAGGTGGTTTTCCAGTATGGAAATAGACCTGGTGAGAGGCAAGTGGAAACGACTGAAGGTTCCTGTGTCAATACTGGGGGATCTCGACCACTGGGGGAGGACTGGTACCCTCACCAGCGGGATCTCCATGGGCAGCAGGCTATCACACGTCACGGTCTTCACCGACACCTCCCTCACGGGATGGGGGGGGGACATGTCGGACCAACGCAGTTCAATGCTACCCGGTCTGCACTGCATATCAATGTGTTGGAATTGAAGGCGGTCCTTCTGATCCTCAAACGGCTCGGCCACCTGGTGGTGGGCGAGCACGTGTTGGTCAGGATGGACAACACGACGACAGCGTCGTATATCAACAGACAGGGTGGAGTACACTCCATCCGTCTGCACCGGGCAGCGGTCGAGCTCTGGCTGTGCAGCCTGAGGGCGCTCTACATCCCTGGCAAGCAGAATGTGGGCGCGGATGTGATGTCGTGGGGCGGTCCACATTCCGACGAATGGGGACTACGTCCAGACATAGTCAGACAAGTCTGGGACCAATTCGGGGAAGCCACGGTGGATCTGTTTGCGAGCAGACAGTCTCACCAGTGCCCCTTATGGTTCTCGGTCAGTCGGGGGGACAATCCTCCCTTGGGGGTGGATGCCTTCTCGATGTATCCATGGCGGCCTGCGATTCTGGACGCGTTCCCCACCATACATCTGATAGCTCAGCTGTTGGAGCGGATACGTCGGGAGCACAGGACTTTGATCCTGATCGCGCTGGACCGGGGCACGGCTGTGTGGTTCCCGGTCCTGATCCAGCTCTTGGTAGCCCCGCCGTGGCCTGTTCCTTAGTCATCGCCTCTCTCAGGTGCGCGGGTCTCTGTGGCTGTTCCCTGTTCTGGGACAGCCACTGATGGTTTGGCTGTTGAGGGGGTGAGTCTGGAGGGGATGGGTCTTGACCCTTCTGTGGTCGACACCATCCAAAACGCGCATGCTCCCTCCACTATCGCGGTTTACGCGGGTAAGTGGTGTACTTTTCAAGAGTGGTGTAAGGTGGGGGGCTGGGACCCGGTGTCCTGCCCCCTGGACGCTGTCCTTTCCTTCCTTCAGTCTATTTTGAGTAGACTGTCGGCCTCGACGGTGAGGGTATACGCCGCAGCTATATCCTCTTGTCATGTGGGTTTTGAGGGCGTTACATTGTTCAGCCACCCTCTTGTGAAACGTTTCCTGCTCGGCGTCTCAAGCCGGTGGAATGTTCTCTGTCTCCAAGTTGGGACCTCCAACTGGTCCTTGGCCGGTTGTCTGAGGCTCCGTTTGAGCCTCTTGAGCAGGCGTCGTTGGAGCAGCTGTCTTTCAAGACTGCGTTCCTACTGGCCATCACTTCCGCTAAGCGCGTGGGTGAGCTGTGTGCTCTCTCGGTGCAGCCTGAGTGCCTGTCTATTCGTGCCATTAGCGGTGCGACTCTGAGGCCTAATCCAGTCTTTGTGCCAAAGAATATCCGGAGCTCTTTTTCGCTCCGGGGATATTGTGATTCAGGCGTTTCATCCGCCTCCTCACGCTAGTGAGTTAGAGGCGAGCCTTCGTCTGTCGTGTCCTGTCCGTGCTTTGGGGGTTTACCTCAGTCGGACTCGGGATCTCAGGGCTGCCGATCAACTTTTTGTTTGTTACGGTGGCCCTCGCGCTGGTAAGGCACTGTCCAAGCAGCGCCTGTCACTAGGGATGCACGATATTGATTTTTTGACATTGATACCGATAACTTTATGCTCCTCAAGCCGATACCGATAACCGATATTTATTGTATTATAATATTTTTTTTAACTGTATACATATATATATATATTTTTTTTTTATCAAATTTTTTTTGTCATCGGTACTGCTATCGGTACTCGAGAAATTATGGAGTTTTTTTTGAGGAATTTAAACGTCGCAAACTAATCTTGTTGGCAGTTGTCTATCTCTCCTGCCTCTGTTGTCTCTGCCTGTGCGGGGAGCTCTGTGCTCTCTGCCTGCTGTGCTCTCTCCTCTCTTCCCCTCCCACACACACACACACACACACACACTCACTCACTCACTCACACACACACACACACACAGACACGGGTGCTGCGCTGCCACAGACAGCTCTGCTCTCATAATGGCGGACAGAACGAAATGTTCAAAAGTCTGGGTCTATTTTACTAAAGTCGATGCTGACAACGCTCGTTGCCACAAGTGCAACAAGACGTTTGCCAGTAATGTATAAGCGCTGGTACTTGTCAATGTGGCTGGCGGGGAGATAACGTTACTGTAGCTCCGAGTAGAGTAATGGCTGACAATCCGGAGGTAAATAAACGAACGAGAGCTTCTGATTGGTGGTAAGAAGAAGAGGTGGGTGCAAGCCGTGGGACGTAATTGGCAGATCGACTGTCTGTCTCCGAATGTAACGTGACTACGTCACAGCCAAGAAAGGGAGCGCTGGATTTGTGAAAAACTCCCTGTTCCTAAACCACACGCTATCAGTTTTACCACAGTACTGGCAAAACGGGAGGAGGCTATAATAAAAACAAGCGCCCTTCATCCAAATCCACCCACGCCGGATTTCTTTTAACAAAAAAATTTATTATGTTATCGGAGCTATCAATAACGTTATCGAGTTTATCGGGATGACGTCATAATTGCTGATATCGGCCCGATAATCCGATAATTATCGTGCATCCCTACCTGTCACATTGGTTGTGCGAGGGCATTGCCCTTTGCTACACGTTGGCTGGGCAGGCGCCCCCTGGGGGTGTCAGGGAGCACTCCACTCGTGGAGTGGCGGCCTCTGCCGCCTTGTTAGGGGGGGCCTCGGTGGAGGACATCTGTGCTGCGGCCTCCTGGTCCTCCCCGGGTCCCTTCGTTAAGTTTGACCTCATGGACATGACTGGGGGTTCTGTGTCCCAGGCGGTTCTGAGGTCTGGGACCTCCTTTGCGTCCCGCCTGTTGGTGGGTTAGCAGGGGTGTGTGCCACGGGGTGATGTGTCACACATGGTCCCGCCTGTACGGTGCGTTTTTAGGAGTCTCTGGTTCCCTCTTTTTCGCACTTTGGCGGAGTTGATGCCTCCCCCCCTTCGTTAGGACGGACGGGTGGACGGGACTCCCCTCCCCCCTGGTAGTAGGGCTTGCGGGTCCTCAGGGGGTACACTTGTCGGGCCACGTGTCTGCTCTGCCCCATATCTCATTATGGAGAAGAGCGAGACGCGATTGGCCAGTATGATAATATAACAAAAGGTTATCCTATAACCTAGTTATATGAATACTGGCTGAGCGTCTCGCTCTTAGCGCCCTGAGGTCCCTTGGTTGGGTTTTCAGTGTTGGAAACTTTTTCTGAGGAAGGGGGAGTGTGACCATGTCCGGCGTCATATAGTACGACGTGGTGGCATGGCCTGGTCACGTGCATGCGAGTGCAATTGTTTGTTCATGAGCACAGTAGGTGCTGGAGATAAGAGATATCTCATTATGGCGAAGAGCGAGATGCTCAGCCAGTATTCATATAACTAGGTTATAGGATAACCTTTCGTTATGATGAATTGAAAATGGGGGACCCTGATGTAAACAAGATGAAAGTCTTTCTCTGGTCTGTATCCCCTTAACAATTGTGTGTATTGAGCCATACTGTACTGTACCCATTCTGCAATCTGTTAATAAAGTTTTCAATCAATCAGACAAATGTATAGAAAAGCTTTTATTATAACCATATAACAAAAAATTATATTATTGTTTATGAAAATGTTTTAGCCCTATGCTTGACTATTATTTTAGGGATGGCAACAAATAAAATAATAATAAAATGAATAAATAAAATATTAAATAAATAAATAGGCTACACGTCTCTCTTTTTGTGTTACAAATTGTGCTCACCGATATGAACATAGGCCTCTTTACTTACTTATGGTACTTTATGGTATTCCACCATGCCATGTGTGTTTTTATTTTATAATGCTCATGAGTCATGATTATTGCTGAAGTCTGAGTCATACAATACTCACTGGCTTTCATAACCTAACAGACTAACTTGTCTTGCTCAAGACTTGTTTATGAGTTTTATTAACCCTGTAATCGCCAAGGACGACTTTAGACGTCATTCCTCGCCATGCATAATCTGCCAATGACGTCTTACAGCGTCTTTGAGATCAATATTTCAAAAATCTGTCATGGCAATCATATTTCACCCATGGAGACTTGAGACTTGCTGTTGATCTCCTCTCAACTCTCCAACGGTTCAAGACCGCCATCTGGTGGCCGATCGGCGAATCACCAAAACCGGAAGTGCCGCGCCGGAAGTGGTGCTCACCCATATTTCGTCCGGCCACTCGCTATCGCTAGCGGGACTCCAGCTTGATACACTGGATAGCGATCCGTTGCCAATAACTCGATAAACAACATGATTTGGACGTATATAGCATTATACAACCTGGAAATGGATCGCATATAACAACATCCCATAATAGCGATCTTTCTGCTCCACGCTGATCACCCAACGGTCAGAGGAAGCTGCGGTGAGTTTCACCGTGTTTGATTATTATTAAACATACACACTGCTCCGATCAACATATCACCCATACTAAATAAATTATTTAACGTCGGCCACAGACTTATAAACCCCCCCCCCCCCCCCCTCCGGTCACCAGCAGATGATGAGGCATGACGTGTAGGACCTTATACAATTTTTTATCTGACGTCAATCGGTATCAAACTACATTTGATTATCTAATATATGTATTTAGGGCTATAACTCACGTTCTGCAGAATGCTGCAGAAAACGATAAAAACATATTTATACTTTAGACCGTATTTTAGTATGAAAAAGTAGAACGTTGCTACATCCTAAACGATAGATACTTGACGTTGAATGGGCCATACTAATGTCAATTTAGCAATACAATTTAAAAAGTTATAGCCCTGCAAAGAAGGGGAACATCTCCATAGACAAATAGAGCTGGCAGAGGACGGTATAAGGATGGATATAAGCGTGGCAGAGAAAGGGTTAAGAGAGCACTATCTCTCTCAACCAAAGCAATGCAGGTAGACGGCAACAGAACAATTTTGATTGACAGTCGATTCTGCCAATTACGTCACACGGCTTGCACCCGCCTCTGCTGTTCTTACCACCAATCGGCAAGCGCTTATTCGTTTTTTACTTCCGGGAAGTCCGCCATTGATTTACACAAGAGAATCAATAACAAACGTACCGGAGCTAATAACAGGAGTACCAAATGAGGCATGATGATTTTACTGCAACGGATGTGATAATAAAAGCTTTTCTATACATTTGTCTGATTGAAAACTTTATTAACAGATTGCAGAATGGGTACAATTCAATACGGACTCTCTGAGCAAAGGAAGGAACTGAGCTATGAATGACCAACAACAATGCTATATGGTCGGGTAAATACGCTGATGTTATTGAACGTGTAACTATAACGTTAATGCCACAAAACGAATGCCTTTGTTAATCATAAGTAACTTTGATGCAGTAGCGTGTGTGTGTGGGGGCGGGGTTGTGCAGGTCGCTTGACTGAAACTTTTTTCTACTATTAGCGTAATCCTGTCTCTCGAGTCGCTGCGTGCGTCCTGCCATTATTGCTCGCCATGACTGCTTGGCGTGGCCGCGGTAGGAAAAAAATTCCCTTTTTCATGATATTTGACGCCTGATTGGCTCAATTTAGTTTCAATCTGTATGCATCTACAAATCATATTATACCAGGTAGCCAATTGACGGGAAATCCTGAATCAAATGGACGGAACTCGGAATCAAATGGACGGAATTCCGTCTCAAGACGGAACGCTTTAATGCCACCCCATTATAGGAGTGGGACGATACATCGATCCAGATCGATACATCGATATAATTATCAACAATCGAATCGGATCGATGCAATGTAATAAGATCGATTCATATCGATACTCTTATTTTGAAAATCCTGTGGCGAGTCTCATATCCACCCAAGAACAACAGCAGTAGCTCCGTGTGTGTAGACGTTACAGCATAGCATTCTCCCTTTCTGTGTGTGTGTGTGTGCGCGCGTCTTTGGAAAGACCAGATGAGGTCAGAGGAGTTTGATGTTTAAATGTTATTTAAACATAAACAATATAATACATAATAAATGTAGGCCTATACATGATCATGCAACATCAACAAATTGTTGTAGGAACGGTTTGGGAGAGGGAGGTAGGGAGGGGTTTTAGGTTGAGTTTTGAGTTCCAAAAAATGGAGCTTAAAGTTTAAAGCTCAATATATCAAAACGTGGCACTTTACAGTGAACAGGAGGTCTATTTGTATTAAAAACAATAGATTGATTTTCCTTTAAATGTCTGGAAGAGCTCAAAAATACAAATGTCAAATGATATTTGTGTTACCTTTTTTTAGTTGATCTAAATGTTACTGATTGTGTTAAATGGGCATATGATATCATCTCATATCGATTGCAGGCACCTGAATCTAATCTAATCGTATTGTATCGTGAGAGACTTTGTGATATCGGCAAATATCGTATCGTTGTCCAAAGAATCGATATCGTATCGTATCATGATGAAACTGGTGATTCCCACCCCTACCCCATTACAGAATAAATCGGGAGCCATTAGGTGACAGTATACATAAAGAGTACGGTCAATTGCCCTTATGCGTGTCGTAGTAGACCATCTGCCCCAAATGGTGTAATAATAATAATAATAAACGTTATTTGTATAGCACCTTTCATACAGAAACTGCAACTCAAAGTGCTTCACAACAGAAAAAAGACAGGCATAAAATGAGCACATAAAGTGCAGACATATAAAATCAGTTTTTCACATTAGGATCTAACATCCCAACAGGGCACCTTGTTTATGGTTTGATTCAGTTTTAAATAGACAAAAAAAGAGTAAGCTAGAATAGACAAGAGTAAAATAGTGCACATAAAGTGCAGACATATAAAGTCACAGTTTTTTTACAGTGCAATAAAATAGTTCTGGATTACCGTTTAAAGTCGTCTTTACCTTCTCTGTTTGGTATCCACAGTTTAAAACTTGACAGTCTTCCCTCCTGTTTGATACCCACTTTGACCCTTTGAACCTCCCACTCAGGGCAAACCTCCCTCTCAGGGCGCAGTTCCCTCTCTCAGGACGCAGTTCTGGGCCTGGGTCCTACACAGTTTTAAAGCCTGACAGTCTTTCTTGTTTGATACCCACACAGTTTAATACCTGACAGTTTTGAACCTGTAATAAAAAGAGTAAAATAGTACAGTGCAATCAAATAGTAGAATCATTAGAGTAGATAGTAAAATTATGCAACAGTGCAGTGCAATAAAAGGTTAAGTAAAATGATGCAAAGTGAAGTGCAGTGCAATAAAATAGAATGGACAGAGTAAAATACTATAGTGCTACAGTACAATCAACAGCGGAGTGTATTAAAAGACTATGGTCCATAGGTAGTGTTGTGAAGGGCCAGATTAAACCGAATATATATATTTATTATATATATATATTTAATTGTATTTGTATATTCTCTAATATTCCTTGATATCCCTTGTATATTCCTTGTACAATATGCATTGAATATCCATTCTAGCCTACTGAACATCCCATAATAGTCTCCATTCTACTATTGGTCGAGACCTTGGTGCCAGGCTGCCATACCCCCCAGACCCAGTTCAAACGTACCGCTCAACATGTACGAACAAGTCCTAGTTCCGCGTAGGAATCTGGCTACCGCACCACTAATGGGACTATTTGTTCATAGTGCGTATATATACTGCGCTACTAAAGTAGGACTTCTTTTTCAGTCCAGTTTCTTACCCTCCAATAGAGTCACAGACGTAAAGCCTCCCCGCGACGCCACGTGTGGGAGTAAGGCCAAGTTCGGCCTACCATCGGTATTGAGACATCGTGTATATTAATATTTGAATAGTCATATTTGGCACTATATCGTCGAGTTGGACGTAGTCTATTAAGCTAATAATAGTCTATTCATATGTAGTGCTTCGTGCGGTGAGAATACTATCGTAGTCAGTACCCCATCGTTTCGGGCAGAGAACTGGCTGCTTATCCAGGGTGGTCGACCCCATGTGAGGCTGCACCCGAGGAGCCCCAGAGCCGACGAGCGAGTGGACCTGTATACCGGATTATTCTACCGACGACAGCCCGCCTTCCCAGGCACGGATTATGCTTTGTGTACAGTGATTATTCCATGGATAAAGACCCCCGACACTGCCGTGTGTTGGAACCCCCCCCCCTGGAGAGGACGCAAGGTGAGGAGGCGCTCTGCAAGACGAGGTCGCCTCACGTCTCTCCTCCGTGGACCGGAGAGAGCCGGCCCACAGAGAGTCCAGCTGCTTTCATCTGTGGTCCAAGGATCGCTGGCGCATTGAACTGCACTACTGTGGGTTCACCCAGGATACCCTTAGCCGGACGAGGCAGCCAGACTCTACCCCCCCCCCCCCTCCTACTCCTGTTGTCTTACAAGCGACCGGATTAACCCCCCTAGTGTATCGAGTCTTATAATCATTAAAGTATCATTGCTGTTATTCCCTAACTATTCCAGGTCGTATATTTACCACCTGCGCCATCAGAGATTGGACATTCTCTATTGATATACCGACGAATACTCTTTGCCATAAAAGTGCATACTATTTCAATTCATAAATGTAATTAAGTGATTAAGTGCTTGCTCTACACACCATTGCTGTGTAGTAATAAACGCATACTTCGACTTCGTACATTTGTGTTGGATCCGTTTCATCTACGTGAGAGTGTTTATCATAATATATTTATGCCGAGTACTGGGTGGCCGAATATAAAGTACAAAGGTAGTGGTAGTAAGTATCATATCTAGTAATACAGTCAGGGAATTGTACCCCTCAGTTACAATTGGTCCTTCGAGCCGGAGGGTAATTAGTGTAATATTAATATAGTGTTATTAATATTGAAATGGCCTATGATGAACACTCCACGAAACGATCCTCCTAACCAACGCCCGCAGCGCGAACGACGGCTCCCTCAGTACTTAGAGGCTTACGCTGTCAGTCAACAACCTAGTCTTCTACTAACAGTAAACGCGGTAAAACTAGAAAGTAAAAGTATGTCTAACCCCAACGCCCAGACTACCCCGACCATAGAGGCCCCTACGGGTTCTAATGTAACTGACCAAGTTCACGGTGGGGACCAGTGGGAACCAGACATGACTTCACACCCCGCCAGTACTGAAGAAGTAGTCCCCGATGAGTCCCGGGAGGAATACAACGCTACCGAGAGAGAACTCGGCACGGAAGAAGACGGGGAGAGCACCGTGGAGATAGAGCTCCAAGGCTCCGCAAGGAGTACCCCGAGGGAAGGCTCCCCTATACAACCGCCTTCTCCCAGCGAGGCAGAAAGGACCCTACAGCAGGCCTTCCTCATCAGCCTGAACGCCGCTGCTGAACGCGACCGACTGCAGATCCAGCAGCGGAGCGAAGAAGAGCATATACGTCTAGAAATAAGACGCATTCAGAGGGAAGAGAATGTGGCCCGAGACCGAGCAGACAGCCAGCGAGCAGCTGCTGGTGCTCTACGGGACGCAGAGCGTGACAGACAGCAAGCGCAACTAATAGAACAGCTGATCAGACGGACAACACCCTCTCCCTCCGCCAGAGGCTCCAGGAACTCGTCTAGACACACCTCCAGGGCGGCATCCCCTAGCCGAGTAAACAACCCTGAACTTGACCAACAGACGAGGTCTATACCCCCCACAGACCACCTCCCCCCACCGGTCCAAGCGAGACCTAGCAACCGGGAAGGAGCAGCATATCCTGTGGAGAGGCTAAACCAGAGACTACAAGCACTGGATGACCTAACTGAAGACGAAGAGGAAGAGGAGGAGAACCACGCCCGACGACAGCACAGTACTCTACCGGACCAGGAGGTCCGGTACAGCCCAGGCTATACTCCCGCGGAGCTGCGCTACAGACCCCCGACTCTATACCCGGGTGAGCACGACGCACGACCCGCACCGAGGAACAGCACCTGGACAAGCGGGCCATGGTACACTGCCGGTACCAGCCCATACCAAGGAGCGGGAGGAGACTCGCCTAGGAGGCCTCTCCCCCAACGCTCGCCGATGTATCCACAGTCAGCGTCATACATTGGCACGCCTATGGTACCCGACTTCACCCAAGAGAACCGGGCCCAGTATACAGAACTCCGCATGTGTCTGGAGACCATGTTGGTGGATGTATTGGATGAACGCCATAAATACGCCATCCTACTGAAGCACTTAAAGGTACCCCGCGCACATAATATAGCGCTCGCCTACGCGACTTCCACCACCCCATACACAGCAGCGCTGGTAGCATTGGACCAGAGGTATGGGCGCATATGGGATTACGTGATCCAGGAGATCCGACACATCGACCGCTTACCCCCAGCAATAGACAATCGAGCACTGGACGACCTGTCCATCAGAGTGCAGTCCCTGGTAGGGATGTTGGGAGCGCAGAGAGAGAAGGGGAGGCATGAACTTTACGCCAACTCAAATGTGGAAAGGATCTTGGAGAAGCTGCCGCCCGCTCGACAGGAGCGTTTTAGGCGGCAGAGAGACCACCGAGACCCGAATAGCCCCGAACCGAACCTCCTCGATCTAGCAGACTTCCTGGCGAGAGAAGTCAGCAGCCTACGGCTAGATACATTCGGACGGAGCACCCCTGGCTCCAGAGAAGGAACCAGACGACTAAATGATGGAAGAAGATCGGTGACTGTGATGCACCAATCGGAGTCAGTACCGAGCAGCAGGAGCCACAGTACCCCCTCCAGAACGGAGAAGTGGAAGATAGTGTGCCCCTACTGTGAGAAAGAACACTGGCTAGCGCAATGTGACTCCTTCCCCAAGCTGAACGCGGAGGAAGCAAGTCAATGGATAAAGTCCAACAAGCGCTGTTTTCGCTGTGCGCGCTCACACATGGCAGCCGAATGCCGCTTAAAGAAAAGGTGCACCAAGTGCGATGGAGCCCATCTGGACATACTTCACGACAGTAACAGACGGCGCCCTTCACCCGCACCATCCAGCAGCAAAGCGAGCGTCATGTACATCGATCCCGCCAGCAGCAGTGGAGCCCGAGTACTCCTAAAAGTAGTGCGTGTGACACTAAGCTACCAGAATAAAGTCCTGGACACTTACGCCGTCCTCGATGACGGGTCAGAGAAGACCCTTCTGCTCGCCTCCGCTGCGGCCCAGCTAGGGCTGCGGGGAAGCGAAACCCAAATGACAATTCGGACAATAAGACGAGATTTGAAGACGATAAAGGGCGAGAATGTCTCATTCTCTATCGCAGCAAGCGGCCAGCCTGAGCGACGGTACCAGATTACAGACGCTTTCACCAGCCAAGAAATAGGACTGTCGCGGTACACATACCCCGTCGCCAAGCTGATGGAGAAATATGCACATCTGCGCAAGTTACCGATCCCGCTCATAGACAATGCTATGCCGACCCTGTTGATAGGCTCCGACCATGCAGACCTCATTGTCCCGATAGACCGGGTTCATACCGGACCCCGAGGCTGTCCTGCAGCAGTCGAGACCCGTTTGGGATGGACTCTCCAAGGCCCGCTCGCCAAATCTCTCAACCGAAGTACAGCCACTAGATGTCTCCACTCCCGAGTCACAGAGGGAGAAACCGCACTCCTGCAACACGTAGAGCGGCTATGGACCTTGGAACAAATGCCCTTTAAGAACGGAAAGAAAGACATTCACTCTAAAGATGACATTTACGCCATTCACCTCCTCGAGACAGGGACCAAGAGAGTCCCGGTCAACGGCGTGTTGAGATACGCCACGCCACTCCTGCGGCGAGAAGGAATGCCTACTTCCCACGCCAAGACAGACGCCACAGAACGGTACCTGCTGAACACGGAGCGGCGCTTAGCCAAGAACCCCGCCCAAGAGAGTGTATACCGCGCCGAGATTGAGAAGCTCATCACAGCGGGACACGTCACAAAGATGGACATTAAAGAGGCTGACCAGACCACTGAATCGTGGTACGTGCCTCACCACAAGGTCCATCACAACGGTAAAGACCGCATAGTATTTAACTGCAGCTACCAGATCGGATCCCAAAATCTGAATAAAGAGTTACTGCCCGGTCCCACACTCGGCCCCTCCCTACTCGGCGTTCTACTCCGCTTCCGCCAGGAAAAGGTGGCCATCAGCGGGGACATTAAAGGAATGTTCCTGCAGGTGAGATTAGTAGAGGAGGACAAGCCCCTGTTACGGTTCCTATGGAGAGAGAAGCCAGGAGATGAGCACCCAGCCATCTACCAATGGGAAGTCCTCCCCTTCGGAACGACGTGCAGCCCCTGCTGTGCTACATTTGCACTACAGAAACATGTAGCAGAGGACCCAGCAGCGGACGAAGAGGTCCGACACAGCGTAAAGAACAGCTTCTACGTAGACAACTGTCTACAAAGCCTTTCAACCCAGGAAGAAGCCGAGGCTCTCCTGATTAAACTCCGCGCCTCATTGATCAAAGGCGGCTTTGATCTCAGGCAGTGGGCCAGCAGCGATCCGCAAGTACTGCGCAGCCTCTCCTCCGAGGACAAGGCAGCCAGCAGCGAGACCTGGATGGCTACAATCCCGGGAGAAGCCCAGGAGATGACCCTGGGATTGGTGTGGCGATTCAAAACAGATTCGCTTCACTACAGACACAAGCCCCTGACTACGGAGCAGGGAAGGCCGGCGGCGGCGCCGACCACCAGACGGAGTGTGTACACAACACTCGCCCGACAATATGACCCGCTAGGATGTATTCTACCGTACACCACCAGGGCAAAAATGATTGTACGAGCATTGTGGGACAAGGACCAGGGCTGGGACGACCCCATTCCCGCACACCTTGCATCCACCTGGAGAGAGTGGGAGATGGAGCTCCACTCACTCCCAGGCGTTAATATGCGCCGAAGCTACTTCCCACCCACGGTGAGGCCAGAGACATGTAAAATGGACTTACACGTCTTCAGTGACGCCTCAGAGGTCGCATACGGATCAGTAGCCTACTTGCGGGCCCAAGAAGAGGGGGGAGAGATCTACACAGCATTTGTTCTCGCCCGCTCGAGAATAGCCCCACGCAAGCAACAATCTATCCCACGCCTAGAGCTCTGCGCAGCCCTAGCCGGAGCGCACCTAGCCACGCTCATCCAACGTGAGCTCACCATACCGGTGTCTAGAACATTCCTGTGGTCAGATTCCACGACAGTACTCGCCTGGATCAAATCGGACTCATGCAAGTACAAAGTCTTCGTGGGAGTCAGAGTCACCGAGATTCAAGACTTAACCGAAGAGTTAACCGGAGAAACAGAGTGGCGCTACGTTGATACAAAACAGAACCCAGCTGACGTCATCACCCGGGGAATGCCCCTAGATGACCTCACCCGTCGCAATGTCTACAGTGACGGCCCAGCATTCCTAAAGCTCCCGGAAGGAGAGTGGCCCACGCCTATCCCGAGGGAAGCCAGTCAGGAGGAGGCTGAGAATAAGAAGCCTGTGTTCTGTGGATTGAGCACTGTTATCTCCGCAGACCCCAACATAGATGATTGCACTACCATAGAGAGTGCACAACAAAGGACATTCCTACTGCACTACCTACCGTCTCTACAGACCCGCCAGAAGTGGGTAAAGGAGAGAGACAATTTGACAGAAGGAACAGTCGTCATGATTATTGATCAATCACTGCCCAAAGCTATGTGGCCGGCCGGCCGCGTAAGCAAAGTGATCACCGGTGCCGACGGCAAGGTCCGAGCAGCTGAAGTGCTTGTCCAGGGTCGCACTTACACCCGTCCCGTGGCGAGGCTCATAGAACTGCCCCGACTCCCAGACACAATCGATGATGACCATGACCCTATAACCCTATGACTTTGTGAAGTTGACTGACCCCTACAGCAAACCCTTATGTGTAAATAGACAACGCGATTAATCTGTCTCTGCTTAACTGATTAGGTCTGGGACCAATCAGGGGGTGGCTGTTGTGAAGGGCCAGATTAAACCGAATATATATATTTATTATATATATTTAATTGTATTTGTATATTCTCTAATATTCCTTGATATCCCTTGTATATTCCTTGTACAATATGCATTGAATATCCATTCTAGCCTACTGAACATCCCATAATAGTCTCCATTCTACTATTGGTCGAGACCTTGATGCCAGGCTGCCATACCCCCCAGACCCAGTTCAAACGTACCGCTCAACATGTACGAACAAGTCCTAGTTCCGCGTAGGAATCTGGCTACCGCACCACTAATGGGACTATTTGTTCATAGTGCGTATATATACTGCGCTACTAAAGTAGGACTTCTTTTTCAGTCCAGTTTCTTACCCTCCAATAGAGTCACAGACGTAAAGCCTCCCCGCGACGCCACGTGTGGGAGTAAGGCCAAGTTCGGCCTACCATCGGTATTGAGACATTGTGTATATTAATATTTGAATAGTCATATTTGGCACTATATCGTCGAGTTGGACGTAGTCTATTAAGCTAATAATAGTCTATTCATATGTAGTGCTTCGTGCGGTGAGAATACTATCGTAGTCAGTACCCCATCGTTTCGGGCAGAGAACTGGCTGCTTATCCAGGGTGGTCGACCCCATGTGAGGCTGCACCCGAGGAGCCCCAGAGCCGACGAGCGAGTGGACCTGTATACCGGATTATTCTACCGACGACAGCCCGCCTTCCCAGGCACGGATTATGCTTTGTGTACAGTGATTATTCCATGGATAAAGACCCCCGACACTGCCGTGTGTTGGAACCCCCCCCCCTGGAGAGGACGCAAGGTGAGGAGGCGCTCTGCAAGACGAGGTCGCCTCACGTCTCTCCTCCGTGGACCGGAGAGAGCCGGCCCACAGAGAGTCCAGCTGCTTTCATCTGTGGTCCAAGGATCGCTGGCGCATTGAACTGCACTACTGTGGGTTCACCCAGGATACCCTTAGCCGGACGAGGCAGCCAGACTCTACCCCCCCCCCCCCTCCTACTCCTGTTGTCTTACAAGCGACCGGATTAACCCCCCTAGTGTATCCAGTCTTATAATCATTAAAGTATCATTGCTGTTATTCCCTAACTATTCCAGGTCGTATATTTACCACCTGCGCCATCAGAGATTGGACATTCTCTATTGATATACCGACGAATACTCTTTGCCATAAAAGTGCATACTATTTCAATTCATAAATGTAATTAAGTGATTAAGTGCTTGCTCTACACACCATTGCTGTGTAGTAATAAACGCATACTTCGACTTCGTACATTTGTGTTGGATCCGTTTCATCTACGTGAGAGTGTTTATCATAATATATTTATGCCGAGTACTGGGTGGCCGAATATAAAGTACAAAGGTAGTGGTAGTAAGTATCATATCTAGTAATACAGTCAGGGAATTGTACCCCTCAGTTACAGGTAGTGTGTTCAATAGTTGTTCCATAGTTGTGCATAGTTTGCAAAGGCTGCATCCCCGATTCTCTTTAGGCTGTGGTTTGGAACCTTCAATAGACCAGTAGTAGATGATCACAATGTTCTAGAAGGCACATAGTTGACTAGAGAATTAGCAATGTAGCTTGGTCCTGTGCCATTTAGTGCTTTGTACATAAGGAGGACCACCTTGAAATCGATTCTAAATGTTACCGGAAGCCAGTGTAGGTTAGCTAATACTGGACTGATGTGGTCTCTCCTCTTGGTTCTAGTTAGTAGCCTAGCTGCCGAGTTTTTAATGAGTTGGAGTCGTTCTGTGGTTTTCTTTGGGAGGCCAGTGAGGAGTGCATTACAGTAGTCAAGTCGGCTTGTCACCTTGTTGATGTGTGATTTAAAGCTTAGGTCTGAGTCTATTATAACACCAAGACTTGTAACTTCGGGTTTGATCCAAGGAGTAAGTTGCCCCATATTGCTCTGTAATATTTCTCTTTTTGTTATAGGACCGACTAGTAGGATTTCAGTTTTGTCCTCATTTAATTTGAGGAAGTTGTTCGTCATGTGTTACGGAACGGGAGTACACACTCTATCTATATGTATCATCGATTCTGTAAAAGATTGTGTTGAGGTTCTATCGGTTCTCATGTTGCCTGCAACTTCCTGGATGGAAATTTATTAAAACAGTATAACAATTTAAAAAATGTAATCTCAAAATTTCCCAAGTCAAGAAAAATAAATAAATGGGGGCGGCTGGGTGGCGCAGCGGAGATTGCGCTCGTTACCAATGCAAGAGACTCCGGTCTCGAATCCTCCGGCTTGGGCCAGCCGTCATACTAACTCAATTGGCAGAGTTGGAGGGTGAAAGTCGATGGGTGGGGATTTGGACGTTGTGGACAGCAACTCGTACAGGTCGGTTGGGGGACGCCTGCACAGCAGAGACAGGAAGTAGCAGGGGTAGTGTGAGCCTCCCATGCGTTACACCTCGCCACTGAGAGTCCGCGCTGGCAGGTGAAAAGATGCGACAGGCTGCCTCCTTGTGTACCGGAGGGGACACGTGATGCAAGGCTTCTATCCTCCCTACAACCGACCAGTGGGGGGCATAGTCGAGCAACGTTCAAGACAGGGGAGGGGAGAATTGGAAATATGAAATTGGGATGGGAGAAAAATAGAAAAAATAAGGAGAAAAAGTAGATACATTTTTTTTTTTTAATTATCATCATTATTTGTATTTATTTATAATGTGTTTTTAGTAACATTCTTTGTTTGCCTCATTGGATTGAATTGCAGGGTGGAGAGCTGTAGTAATCATCTTGAGCACCCAGAAAAACCCAACTCACCAACTTGTGGTTCAGCTGACTAGATTTTATTCAGAATTGATTGGTAAGATACAGAAATGGGGACTCGAGTTTAAGTCGCATGCAAATCAACTTGACATGACTTGAAACTCATACCCTGGTGACTTCAGACTTGAGTCAAGACTCAAGATTAGGGACTTGTTCATTAGTGAACCATGTAAGAGAATGGCACAGCCTAAATAAATAAAACATTTTATTTTAATTTCATTTTCAAGGTAATATTCTGTGAATTGTGCCTGCATTGACCAAAAAGAGCAGTCATCCAAACATATGTGTGCCTGTCAATCGGACCCTTAACACTTTGAGTGCCAGGGACGTGTTTTGTCGTTAGTTCATGCCGCCAGCAGAGTGCCACCAACGCTATATAGCGTTTGTTTGTCGTATTTTCTTTTATTAGCGATTTGAATTCATATTTCATCAATCGAGCCTCACGCTAGTGTTGCAGACTCTCTCTGAGCTCAATTGGGAAAATGCCGCCCCCTATCGTCTCTCCCTGTGTAACTGCACCCCATTGGTTTAGACTGATGAAGGGGGCGGGGCAGTTTCCTCATGTTACTTCTCCGGCGAGGCATCTGAAGAGACGCAAGTGATTCGCCGAGCCGGAAAACGCGTGGAATACATAATTTACAGTACCCAACGCTGAATCAATAAACGCGATCGATATTTG
This sequence comes from Notolepis coatsorum, assembly GCF_963971535.1. Lineage (NCBI taxonomy): Eukaryota > Metazoa > Chordata > Actinopteri > Aulopiformes > Paralepididae > Notolepis > Notolepis coatsorum. Next base: position 89,679,120 of record NC_140165.1, on the reverse strand, counting down.
GAATGGTGATCAGGAATTGGAATAATCTTTTTGGATAACATCTGATCTGAGGGCAGCTAGGTGGTGTAGTGGGCAAGGCGCTCGCCATCAACGTTGGAGACGCTGGGTTCGAATCCAGCTCTCGGCGTTGCTATCAGCTTGGCTGGTCGTTCATACTAACACAATTGGCAGTGTTAGGGGTGGGAAAGCTGATGGCAGGGTTTCCGTTAGAATTTTTTTTTGCAGGTCTGAGTGTCCGGTAGATTTCAATCTACCGGACAAATGGGATAGATTCCGGTCAGAGTTTATTGAGCTTAAAAACAATTGATAGGCCTATATAAAGAATGACATCATCAAGGCATTTATAATATTTTAACTTAAAACTAGGCTACTTTTGCGTATATACAGTCATTAATATATTCCAAATAAAATAAGTCCCTCGAGACTTCGTGCTGCTGCCGACTTGAGGTGTCGGTGGGCAGTCTGCCCGACCTTAATAAACAGCAGTCTGTTATAATCACATTTTTATGAGCTAACGAATTCCGTTATATTGGACATTTGTATTAATTATATCAAGCGAAGAACTGAGAAATTTGGCAGAGAGAGACGGCAACATTATCGTGGGTTTGCGCCGTGATGTATATCTCCACCTCCCAACGACTTGGTGATGCTCATAATGTCCGGTGAAAATAATTCCCTCTAAGCACAATTTGATTATTTGAATTGTATTAAAATAGGCAAAAAAATTAAATAGCCTATGCGATGAACGAAACAATCATTACATTTGTCGTTGCTTCACCAAGCAGCCGGTCTAATAATGACATCCTGCTGTCAGCGCGAGCTGGCTGCTGATATATTTACGTGAAGCATGGAGCAGGCAGAGCAAAGCAGCGGTGTCAGCAGCGCCCCCACCCAACAGCTGAATTGCCAATGGCTGAATTGGAGTACTGCACCCTGCCAAGCCATGCTTCTCGCAAATATATCAGCAGCCAGCTCGCGCTGACAGCAGGATGTCATTATTAGACCGGCTGCTTGGTGAAGCAACGACAAATGGAATGATTGTTTCGTTAATCGCATAGGCTATTTAATTTTAGCCTATTTTAATACAATTCAAATAATCTAATTGTGTTTAGAGGGAATTATTTTCACCGGACATTATGACCGGAGAGATTAAATATGTCGGACTTCAACAGATTTTGCCGGTCAAATACCGGTAATTACCGGCTAACGGAAACGCTGGCTGATGGGTGGGGCCTGGGCGTTGTGGACAGCGACCCCTACAGTTCGGTCGGGGCGCCTGCACAGCGAGGGTAGGATCTGGAGGGAGGTAGTGTGGCCTCCCGGTGAGAATCTGCGCTGCCAGGCTGGCTGCCGGCTGGCTGCACATGCGTCGGAGGAAAGCATGTGACAGTCTCCGGCCTCCCGGACCAACAGTAGGGGGGGAGTGCGCAACAACCAGGAAGGGGATTGGGAATTGGCATAACGACTAACAGTGGGATGGGAGAAAAATCGGAAAAAGGAGGGGGGAAAAAAGATAAAAAAAAACATCTGATCTGAGGTAAGCAATTTATTTTACCAGTCTTAGGGTAATCGGATCTATTTTGACCTATATATCAGCGTGTGCCCCATGTGTGTGTGTGTGTGTGTGTGGGTGTGCTCGCTGATCAGGAAATGAGAATATATTTTTCAGATCGCTTCTATAGCGTGCATAAGTACACATATACTATCGATAATCTAGCGTTCATTTGAAAACTATTCATAAATAGGCCGAAAAATTGCAACGTTTTTTGTGTATGCCAGAATATTCCAGTAAAGGGCATTTCTCACGGAATCTATATATTTTCCTGAAAAACGAGGCTTTTCAAAATGCTATAAAAACGGAAATGAACCGATTAAAAAACAATCCGTCTCGACAATGTTGACCGCAAACAAGTCATTGATAAACGACGGGCAGATTAGACACATAGCCATAATTTAAGACAGAGATTATGCGTTCACAACGCTATCATTGAAGTGGGTGGTGGCATTCAACCATGCTTTACCATGTTAACAAGTGGCACTGATAGTGTTAATGCACACAGAGACATGCGTCTGTTAGATATAAATGCACAGAGACATGCGTCTGTTACAGATATTAATGCACAAAGAGACATACGTCTGTTAGATATGAATGCACAGAGACATGCGTTTGTTAGATATTAATGCACACAGAGACATGCGTCTGTTAGATATTAATGCACACAGAGACATGCGTCTGTTAGATATTAATGCACACAGAGACATGCGTGTGTTACAGATATTAATGCACCCAGAGACATGCGTCCGTTACAGATATTAATGCACACAGAGACATGTGTCCTGTTAGATATTAATGCACACAGAGACATGCGTCCTGTTACAGATATTAATGCACACAGAGACATGCGTCTGTTAGATATTAATGCACACAGAGACATGTGTCCTGTTAGTTATTAATGCACACAGAGACATGCGTCCTGTTACAGATATTAATGCACACAGAGACATGCGTCTGTTAGATATTAATGCACAGAGACATGCGTCGGTTACAGATATTAATGCACACAGAGACATGCGTCTATTACATATATTAATGAGCTGGATGAATGTAAAAATAAAGAGAATTAGGCAAATATCTTTTTAATTTAAGCTCGTTATTCTTCTAATATAACTCTAGTCCAGTAACCACACAATATGCCACTGGTGGCCGTGTTGGAAAGCAGCCTAAATCACGCTCTCTCAGCCCACAGGAATACTTTCACTTTCTATTAACAGTGTATTGAAGTTATTTAGTTTAAGAAGAACGAATGTAGGCTACAAACTGCATAAACATCTGCGTCATGATCTGACACTGGACTGGATTGACTGATATTGTTAGAATCAGCTTGTTGATGTAACAGCCGTCTGGTTCTCTAATGCACACTGGTTGCCATTTGTTTTATTCCATCAAGGTTTGTATTTTTCTTCACATCTTACACTACTGGCCAGGAGAGTCGATTGTCTTGGTTTATTGATTGATTTTTATAGTGGAGTAAAAGACAGCATCCAAGGGATAAAAACATGAGACAGTGCAAGCACTTATTTCCATTATGGTCCCTGATTTTGGACATGGACACACATCAACATAGAGCATATTTGAGTCAAGTATAAAAAAAAAGTATTGAAAATGTAAGATAAAGCCTTGTATACAATGATGAACAAAACAATTATACAAGATTGCAGAAAGAGATGTTATAGAAAAAGAAGGAATGTGAACTTACATATATCCTGATAATCTGTGGTCTCCTCCTTCAATCTAGTATAAATGTCCATAGGTGGGTCTGGAGAGTCTAAAGTCTCTTCTTTTTTGATGTTCAGTAGGACGTCTTGGTCCCTGGGTTCTAAAGAAGTCATCTTCTACTGGAGCTGAAGTCCAGAGTGTCTTCATGTAGGACGTCCTGCCCCCGGTCAGAGTGAGTTACACCAGGTGAGTTCAGGTAGAGAACTATGGAGAGAGGATACTGTAATATATTTATTCATTAATATTCCACTGAAGGATTACAGATCCTTACATCCAGCTCCTCTGGTGAGAGCATAATCTCCCCCACTCTGGAATGTGCATCTGTGACCAAGCTCAGGCCATGCACCCAGAAATACTTTGACCTGATGACCTGTGTGACCTGATGACCGGTGCATGCATGGCTGTATCGGGCCTCCGGCCACAGGCCAGTGAGAAGGAGAAAACTGGGAACTAAATTGGGAACTATATAAAGAGTATATAAATCACTGTCATGTATCATTCTAGACGAGGCTCTTAGCCCATGGAGGGCTGGTCTCCAGGACTGTTTCTCTTCTCTGTGTGTTCCAGCCAATAAAAATCACTGATTGAATTCACCGTTGTCTCCTGAATCTCTGTTCAGAACTCAGCTTTTTGATACTATCAATACTAAGGTAAACTTTTGTAAAGGTTTGTACTTTTTTATATTATATTGTATTTGTATCTATACTTTAAGTGTATATAGGACTGTGAAGCTATGCATCCCCCACCCTGTATCTCCCCCCCCCCCCCCCCCCCCCCCCCCCCCCCCCCATACTGCTTTGACACCCGAATGTCCCCAAGGGGATCAATAAAGGATTATCTTGTCTTAAACCAACAGGCTAGGCTATCCAGTCTATTTGTCAGACTGAAAACAAAATGTGGAGATTCTGACTTGGAAATGATTGGCTTATCAGGAGAACAGACCTTATATAACTATGTATGTATGTAACCAGAGGAGGAAATTAGGCCATTTTACTCGCCAAATGCGAGTATTATTTATTAGGGGTGTAACGGTACACAGAAGCCACGGTTCGGTACGTACCTCGGTATTGGGGTCACGGTTCGGTACGAGTTTGGTACAACAGAAAAAATATATATATTATTATTATTATTATTATTAATATAATAAAAAAAATATATATATTTTTTAATATATTATATTTATGATAATTATTATAATTATTATTATTAAATAGAATATTTTTCTATAGGCTTGCCATGGTAATTAGTGATACTGGTGTCATTCTGTGTTCAGGCATCCACTTGCCTACTGCCCCTTTAAACTTATCCTTGCTAAGTTTCACTTTCACTTCCAGAGAGAATTTAACTTCACGACCAGACTGAATACTAGAGAACAGATGACATATTACAACAATGGCAGAGGATTATTTGGATTTAAACACAGTGGAGCTCAGTTGATCTATCCGGAAAAGTATGTTTCTTCTTTTTATTTGATTGTGCCTGTGAGTCCGGAAGGGGAGAATGTGTTTGTTAGCGTGTGTGTGTGTGTGTGTCGGCGACGAGTGTGTCTTTCTTTCCATTGGTTTCATTTGGTTAACGTTATTGGGCGCACAAGAAAACGAAAGAAAACTGTAATGACCCTGCAGCTGTTCCGTAAATGTGCCTTTCTCCGTGCACTTTTGCCGCTCTGAAGTCTGACTCGGTGTGCCCGGCCACGCGCGCTGTTCTCACACGGACCTCGCGAGTGCCTGCATGTGGGTGTGTTTGCGCTGTGGGGCGTATTCGTCGCATGGGTGCGCGTACCGCACCGTGACGGCCGTACCGTAAATCCGCGGGACGAATACACGTACCGTTACACCCCTATTATGACAAATACTGAAGGACCCACACCACCCGGGCAACAAGCACCTCGTGCGGCTGCGCTCGGGCAGGCGTTTCAGCGTCATGCCACCCGGACTAACAGACTGAAGTTTAGTTTTTACCCCAGGGCCATATGTGCACTAAACTCAGCTAAATTTGAAAACAACAGCCTCCTTGCACCCCCCCCCCCCCCCCCCCCACCATGCACACGCACACACACCATTAAGAGATAGTGCAATTATATTTTATACCCCCCTGTTTTATTAATGTTATTTACGCCCCACCCTGTTTTTATATTTAACACTGTGTTTAGGACTGTTTTTATTCTTATTTTACTAGCACCTAGGGTTGCATTTTTTTATTTCGTTGTAACAACTGTAACAATGACAATAAAGATCTATTCTATTCTATTCTATTCTATTCTATTCTATTATTTATGTTTGGCGAGTGATTCATGAAGAGCACTCGCCACACTGGCGAGTAGTAAACAAAACAAAAAAAATCATTCTGCAATCTGCTGATTCGCTCACCGGCACAAGCCGAACTCTGACTCCCCCCTTATGATTCCTCCCATTTGCGCCTCATAATAATCCATAACTAATGAACATCATCGTTGCGCTCTAAGCTCCTCCAATGAACACTCGTTTTCTAGAAGATGTCGCCCATCTAGGGGAAGTGGACAGACCACTGCGTGCGGCCCTACAGACTCCTGTCACCGGCTTGACAACGTAGACAAACTTAGACAAAAACACATCAGTGGATGAAAATAATTGCATGTAGAGTCGTCGCTTTCGGATATCAGTGCGGTCTGACATGGGGGCGAACAACAGCACACGACGCGTCTCCTTCGAGTCGGATGAGAATGACAAGGCTAACGATTCCATAGCCCCTTTCGTGACTGCGATACGCAGTCACTGGCTCCCACGTTACTAGCCATGTTAATGTGCACATCAAGCACTGGTTAAAGACGAGCGGTGGGTCCAAAATATATCAGATATAAATTTCAAAGGTACTCACTGTTGCATTAGGGTTTCACACACACACGGCAGGGTTTAAAGCTCGGCGTTGCTAATAAACATTTAATCAACATTTAAAAATCACTGAGCTAGCCTTGGCTAAAATGGCTGCTTCCGCATTTTCACGCAGGAGCGCTGTGATTGCTGGGCGCACCAGGCACGCACAAGGCTAGCTCAGTGATTTTTTTACTCGTTTATAAAAATGATTTTAAATGTTTATTAGCAACGCCAAGCTTTCAATGCAGCCGAGTGACATTTTATTATTACCGAATTATTACCGGGTTTCCCCCCATATCACCACTCGCCCATATGCCCTTCACAACGGTGATGTTGTCATTTGTCATACTTGTCATTCAGAATACACCTGCTGAACCCCTAGCGTTGACATGAGATTCGATTCCAATGTATTGTCATCATACAGCACAAGTACAGTACAACCAGAATATGTTTGGCATCCAACCAGAGTGCAAATGTAACAAGTCAAGTTCAAGTTGTGTTTTATTTAGCTATTACATTACAGTGAAATGCTTGGTTCTTTCACTGCCCAGCCCAGTCCAGCCCAACCCAGTGCAACCTAGACCAGCCCAACTTTCCCTACCCAACCCAGTCCAGCATCTTTCACTGCCCAGTTCAGCCCAACCCAGTCCAGAATAGTTCCCTCTTCTTTCATGTTAATATCCTAATATTTTGAAGAGTAGAGACGGTGTGATTAATATGTTTTATGCTAATATTGTGAAGAGTAGAGACACTTATTAATGTTTTATGGTAATAAATATTTTAAAGAGTAGAGACACGGTGTGATTATTACTATAATTGAAATCAATTTAGACAAACACATACAAAGAAGTAATTATCACAATTTGTGATTTATTTATGGCTGGTAAAAAATCTGTTTGGCTGGTAAAAAAAAATCATATACAGTACTCGACTGCGGTCAAGTGAGCCGTCTTTTGCTTTTGCGTGGTCAAGTGAGCCGCTCTTGTTTTTCGAGTGCGCGATTAGTTCCAGGTTTACGGTAATGCATTCAAACAACCCTGGGAGGCTGTTGTAATGAACCGACGTGACTTTTGAACACAGTCTCGCAAGTAGATCTTACAGAAATACTTAATATGACATTGAATGCGCATCGAATCAATAGGACGTTTAGTCTAATCAATAGGACGTTTCGTATGTGCAGTATTATTGAACATCGAATCAATAGGACGCGCAGTATATTCGACCACTAAACAAAAGCTACAGACAATTCCACAGAGGAACACTTCCGGTGAGGATTTCAAAGTAAAGGATGGCATGTGGTTCATTTCTATTATTTCATAAGTAGTTTATTACACTGCCATGTTTGTACTTAATACTTCTCAAGACTACTTGCACAAATAATATTAACTACTTTTACTGTGTACTTTGAGTAATTTGAGTTTCAAAGTCCTTTTTATAGAACAATGAGTATTTTCGACTAACTTTGATGTGGGATAAAAAAAAGATTTTCCCATAAGCACTTTATGAAACTGCCATGGTTGTACTTAGTACCCCTTAGACTACTTGTACAAATTATATGAAATATTTTTACTGTGTACTTTTTGAGTAATTTCAGTTTTAAAGTCCTCAGAATCAGCATTTTCGACTAACTTTGATGTGGGATAAAAAAAGATTTTCCCATAAGCACCTTATGAAACTGCCATGGTTGTACTTAGTACCTCTTAGACTACCTGTACAAATTATATGAAATATTTTTACTGTGTACTTTTTGAGTAATTTCAGTTTCAAAGTCCCCAGAATCAGCATTTTCGACTAACTTTGATGTGGGATAAAAAAAGATTTTCCCATAAGCACCTTATGAAACTGCCATGGTTGTACTTAGTACCTCTTAGATTACGTGTACAAATTATATGAAATATTTTTACTGTGTACTTTTTGAGTAATTTGAGTTTCAAAGTCCCCAGAATCAGCATTTTCTACTAACTTTGATGTGGGATAAAAAAAGATTTTCCCATAAGCACCTTATGAAACTGCCATGGTTGTACTTAGTACCTCTTAGACTACCTGTACAAATTATATGAAATATTTTTACTGTGTACTTTTTGAGTAATTTCAGTTTCAAAGTCCCCAGAATCAGCATTTTCGACTAACTTTGATGTGGGATAAAAAAAGATTTTCCCATAAGCACCTTATGAAACTGCCATGGTTGTACTTAGTACCTCTTAGACTACTTGTACAAATTATATGAAATATTTTTACTGTGTACTTTTTGAGTAATTTCAGTTTTAAAGTCCCCAGAATCAGCATTTTCGACTAACTTTGATGTGGGATAAAAAAAGATTTTCCCATAAGCACCTTATGAAACTGCCATGGTTGTACTTAGTACCTCTTAGACTACTTGTACAAATTATATGCAATATTTTTACTGTGTACTTTTTGAGTAATTTCAGTTTTAAAGTCCCCAGAATCAGCATTTTCGACTAACTTTGATGTGGGATAAAAAAAGATTTTCCCATAAGCACTTGATGAAACTGCCATGGTTGTACTTAGTACCTCTTAGACTACCTGTACAAATTATATGAAATATTTTTACTGTGTACTTTTTGAGTAATTTCAGTTTCAAAGTCCCCAGAATCAGCATTTTCGACTAACTTTGATGTGGGATAAAAAAAGATTTTCCCATAAGCACCTTATGAAACTGCCATGGTTGTACTTAGTACCCCTTAGACCAGTGGTTCCCAAAGTCGGGGTCGCGACCCAAAGGTGGGCCGCGAGCAGCCACGGGAGGGCCGCGAGATGATAAAAAAAAGAAAAAAAAAAGGAAAAAAATCATTTTTTTTTTTTTTTTTTTTTAGGCCACTGAACTTAGAAGCAGGCCAGGACAGTGTTTCTAGTTGTATTCTAAAATTCTATTCTATTGTATTCGAAAATGTGACTATATGGTTTTATATAAACTTAATAAATAAACAAAAACGAAAAATCTACTTATTTCAACGAACATTTCAAACTAAATAACAGATTATGCACATAAAACGCTGAAAACAACCGAAGCAACAATAGTATTTTAATGAGGCTATTATTATTATCATTATTATTTTGCAACAAGTTAGCCCTCTCATACATAGCACATATAAATGAATAACTAACTTGAACTAACTTAATAGGATTGAAGTGATATTTGGCTTAAACAATCGGTCGCCTGGCAAAACAAAAGAAAAAAAAGCCTGACGATGTGCATTGGGCCGCGGCTCTCTGACGCCTTATTTTCTGGGTCCCGGCCTGAAAAGTTTGGGAACCCCTGCCTTAGACTACTTGTACAAATTATATGAAATATTTTTACTGTGTACTTTTTGAGTAATTTCAGTTTTAAAGTCCTCAGAATCAGCATTTTCGACTAACTTTGATGTGGGATAAAAAAAGATTTTCCCATAAGCACCTTATGAAACTGCCATGGTTGTACTTAGTACCTCTTAGACTACCTGTACAAATTATATGAAATATTTTTACTGTGTACTTTTTGAGTAATTTCAGTTTCAAAGTCCCCAGAATCAGCATTTTCGACTAACTTTGATGTGGGATAAAAAAAGATTTTCCCATAAGCACCTTATGAAACTGCCATGGTTGTACTTAGTACCTCTTAGATTACGTGTACAAATTATATGAAATATTTTTACTGTGTACTTTTTGAGTAATTTGAGTTTCAAAGTCCCCAGAATCAGCATTTTCTACTAACTTTGATGTGGGATAAAAAAAGATTTTCCCATAAGCACCTTATGAAACTGCCATGGTTGTACTTAGTACCTCTTAGACTACCTGTACAAATTATATGAAATATTTTTACTGTGTACTTTTTGAGTAATTTCAGTTTCAAAGTCCCCAGAATCAGCATTTTCGACTAACTTTGATGTGGGATAAAAAAAGATTTTCCCATAAGCACCTTATGAAACTGCCATGGTTGTACTTAGTACCTCTTAGACTACTTGTACAAATTATATGAAATATTTTTACTGTGTACTTTTTGAGTAATTTCAGTTTTAAAGTCCCCAGAATCAGCATTTTCGACTAACTTTGATGTGGGATAAAAAAAGATTTTCCCATAAGCACCTTATGAAACTGCCATGGTTGTACTTAGTACCTCTTAGACTACTTGTACAAATTATATGCAATATTTTTACTGTGTACTTTTTGAGTAATTTCAGTTTTAAAGTCCCCAGAATCAGCATTTTCGACTAACTTTGATGTGGGATAAAAAAAGATTTTCCCATAAGCACTTGATGAAACTGCCATGGTTGTACTTAGTACCTCTTAGACTACCTGTACAAATTATATGAAATATTTTTACTGTGTACTTTTTGAGTAATTTCAGTTTCAAAGTCCCCAGAATCAGCATTTTCGACTAACTTTGATGTGGGATAAAAAAAGATTTTCCCATAAGCACCTCATGAAACTGCCATGGTTGTACTTAGTACCTCTTAGACTACGTGTACAAATTATATGAAATATTTTTACTGTGTACTTTTTGAGTAATTTCAGTTTCAAAGTCCCCAGAATCAGCATTTTCGACTAACTTTGATGTGGGATAAAAAAAGATTTTCCCATAAGCACTTGATGAAACTGCCATGGTTGTACTTAGTACCTCTTAGACTACCTGTACAAATTATATGAAATATTTTTACTGTGTACTTTTTGAGTAATTTGAGTTTCAAAGTCCCCAGAATCAGCATTTTCGACTAACTTTGATGTGGGATAAAAAAAGATTTTCCCATAAGCACCTTATGAAACTGCCATGGTTGTACTTAGTACCTCTTAGACTACCTGTACAAATTATATGAAATATTTTTACTGTGTACTTTTTGAGTAATTTCAGTTTTAAAGTCCTCAGAATCAGCATTTTCGACTAACTTTGATGTGGGATAAAAAAAGATTTTCCCATAAGCACCTTATGAAACTGCCATGGTTGTACTTAGTACCTCTTAGACTACCTGTACAAATTATATGAAATATTTTTACTGTGTACTTTTTGAGTAATTTCAGTTTCAAAGTCCCCAGAATCAGCATTTTCGACTAACTTTGATGTGGGATAAAAAAAGATTTTCCCATAAGCACCTTATGAAACTGCCATGGTTGTACTTAGTACCTCTTAGACTACTTGTACAAATTATATGAAATATTTTTACTGTGTACTTTTTGAGTAATTTCAGTTTTAAAGTCCCCAGAATCAGCATTTTCGACTAACTTTGATGTGGGATAAAAAAAGATTTTCCCATAAGCACCTTATGAAACTGCCATGGTTGTACTTAGTACCTCTTAGACTACTTGTACAAATTATATGCAATATTTTTACTGTGTACTTTTTGAGTAATTTCAGTTTTAAAGTCCCCAGAATCAGCATTTTCGACTAACTTTGATGTGGGATAAAAAAAGATTTTCCCATAAGCACTTGATGAAACTGCCATGGTTGTACTTAGTACCTCTTAGACTACCTGTACAAATTATATGAAATATTTTTACTGTGTACTTTTTGAGTAATTTCAGTTTCAAAGTCCCCAGAATCAGCATTTTCGACTAACTTTGATGTGGGATAAAAAAAGATTTTCCCATAAGCACCTTATGAAACTGCCATGGTTGTACTTAGTACCCCTTAGACTACTTGTACAAATTATATGAAATATTTTTACTGTGTACTTTTTGAGTAATTTCAGTTTTAAAGTCCTCAGAATCAGCATTTTCGACTAACTTTGATGTGGGATAAAAAAAGATTTTCCCATAAGCACCTTATGAAACTGCCATGGTTGTACTTAGTACCTCTTAGACTACCTGTACAAATTATATGAAATATTTTTACTGTGTACTTTTTGAGTAATTTCAGTTTCAAAGTCCCCAGAATCAGCATTTTCGACTAACTTTGATGTGGGATAAAAAAAGATTTTCCCATAAGCACCTTATGAAACTGCCATGGTTGTACTTAGTACCTCTTAGATTACGTGTACAAATTATATGAAATATTTTTACTGTGTACTTTTTGAGTAATTTGAGTTTCAAAGTCCCCAGAATCAGCATTTTCTACTAACTTTGATGTGGGATAAAAAAAGATTTTCCCATAAGCACCTTATGAAACTGCCATGGTTGTACTTAGTACCTCTTAGACTACCTGTACAAATTATATGAAATATTTTTACTGTGTACTTTTTGAGTAATTTCAGTTTCAAAGTCCCCAGAATCAGCATTTTCGACTAACTTTGATGTGGGATAAAAAAAGATTTTCCCATAAGCACCTTATGAAACTGCCATGGTTGTACTTAGTACCTCTTAGACTACTTGTACAAATTATATGAAATATTTTTACTGTGTACTTTTTGAGTAATTTCAGTTTTAAAGTCCCCAGAATCAGCATTTTCGACTAACTTTGATGTGGGATAAAAAAAGATTTTCCCATAAGCACCTTATGAAACTGCCATGGTTGTACTTAGTACCTCTTAGACTACTTGTACAAATTATATGCAATATTTTTACTGTGTACTTTTTGAGTAATTTCAGTTTTAAAGTCCCCAGAATCAGCATTTTCGACTAACTTTGATGTGGGATAAAAAAAGATTTTCCCATAAGCACTTGATGAAACTGCCATGGTTGTACTTAGTACCTCTTAGACTACCTGTACAAATTATATGAAATATTTTTACTGTGTACTTTTTGAGTAATTTCAGTTTCAAAGTCCCCAGAATCAGCATTTTCGACTAACTTTGATGTGGGATAAAAAAAGATTTTCCCATAAGCACCTCATGAAACTGCCATGGTTGTACTTAGTACCTCTTAGACTACGTGTACAAATTATATGAAATATTTTTACTGTGTACTTTTTGAGTAATTTCAGTTTCAAAGTCCCCAGAATCAGCATTTTCGACTAACTTTGATGTGGGATAAAAAAAGATTTTCCCATAAGCACCTTATGAAACTGCCATGGTTGTACTTAGTACCTCTTAGACTACCTGTACAAATTATATGAAATATTTTTACTGTGTACTTTTTGAGTAATTTCAGTTTCAAAGTCCCCAGAATCAGCATTTTCGACTAACTTTGATGTGGGATAAAAAAAGATTTTCCCATAAGCACCTTATGAAACTGCCATGGTTGTACTTAGTACCTCTTAGACTACCTGTACAAATTATATGAAATATTTTTACTGTGTACTTTCTGAGTAATTTCAGTTTCAAAGTCCCCAGAATCAGCATTTTCGACTAACTTTGATGTGGGATAAAAAAAGATTTTCCCATAAGCACCTTATGAAACTGCCATGGTTGTACTTAGTACCTCTTAGACTACCTGTACAAATTATATGAAATATTTTTACTGTGTACTTTTTGAGTAATTTCAGTTTCAAAGTCCCCAGAATCAGCATTTTCGACTAACTTTGATGTGGGATAAAAAAAGATTTTCCCATAAGCACCTTATGAAACTGCCATGGTTGTACTTAGTACCTCTTAGACTACGTGTACAAATTATATGAAATATTTTTACTGTGTACTTTTTGAGTAATTTCAGTTTCAAAGTCCCCAGAATCAGCATTTTCTACTAACTTTGATGTGGGATAAAAAAAGATTTTCCCATAAGCACCTTATGAAACTGCCATGGTTGTACTTAGTACCTCTTAGACTACCTGTACAAATTATATGAAATATTTTTACTGTGTACTTTTTGAGTAATTTCAGTTTCAAAGTCCCCAGAATCAGCATTTTCGACTAACTTTGATGTGGGATAAAAAAAGATTTTCCCATAAGCACCTTATGAAACTGCCATGGTTGTACTTAGTACCTCTTAGACTACCTGTACAAATTATATGAAATATTTTTACTGTGTACTTTTTGAGTAATTTGAGTTTCAAAGTCCCCAGAATCAGCATTTTCGACTAACTTTGATGTGGGATAAAAAAAGATTTTCCCATAAGCACCTTATGAAACTGCCATGGTTGTACTTAGTACCTCTTAGACTACTTGTACAAAGTATATGAAATATTTTTACTGTGTACTTTTTGAGTAATTTCAGTTTCAAAGCCCCCAGGATCTGGGCCTCCCACTACAGATTGGGTGAGTGTTTGTCGTAGTGTATAGTGTGTCTAATCAATTCTAATCAAATTCTATTTATGATATTAGATGTATTTACAAAAGTGTTGAGTCACTGGGTCTATCCAGATCAGGCGGTCCAGTGAAAATGCTGCAGGGCCATGCTTCGATTTCTACTTTTCGGCGCATGGCGAATAATGTTTTTACGCCAACCTCGTGCGTCAGCCCTGCTGCAGCCCACACACATTAACTCTATTCAAAATGACTGTGTAACCGATATAAATTGATTTACTAACAAAACAGTCAAGACAACTTCTCTCAGATAAATGGTAATGTATATACATTGTTTACACATATAATGAACAGAGAGAATATAAAATGTGATGAGTAGTGGAATAGGGATACTGACAATTCTAATCATGTCTAATAGCAACATATTAAATTAAAGTGTAACTTCACCCCAGGTTTGAGCCTAAGTCCACCCACATGATGACAATAGCCTCAATGCAGCGTTGACAAAGCTACATTAGCTTGGAAAATAGCAATATGGGGCACTGAATTAGCACACCCCGCGGTTCCTCCACCTCACTCTACGCCGCTGGGAGACTGATGGTACATGTCCACCAGATCAGGCCTGGAAACCAAATTATACCTTGAGGCAACACAAATTGACCACTTGGAGAGAGGTTTGTGTGTGTTATCTGCTGGTGTCCTCTTTCACACACCAACATCCTGTAAGTCACTATTAAAACATGGGAAGCAGGGAGAAGCAGGTCGTATGCAATACATAACTGACCAATGAATACCAAAAGGTAACTACATTATAGTGATGCAACATGGGGTTTTCCCAGAACTATAAATCTTCTACCTATAACTACCTAAAAAACATTTCTATTTGAAAAACTGAAAATTTAGACATAATATACTTATTTTCTGATATTATTAAACTGGTGTTTGAGGCGAGTATGCTACAGACTATAGCTACATGTAATAAAGTTGACATGAATCTAATTTTGCCAAAATTATTCTCTATTGCACTTCATTACTTCATCATTTCCGATGACAAGATGTATCAGATTTGATGGTGACTCATTTCATTTTACAGCTACAGTGTGACACCTGTGAAAGATGGTTCCATGAGCAGTGCCTGGGGGTGAATCAGGACCAACTCCAAGAAGCCAGGAAGCCAGGAAGCCAGGAAGCAATTGGAATTGCTGTCTCTGCAACTAGGGCAGAATAATTAAGAAAAAGGGGGAAAAATCTGTGTTGACAGAGTCACATGGGGAGCAATAACTGGTCATGACGACGAGGTCTCCTTTAGCCTTAACTGGCGTGGTTTATTTAATATGTACATTTGCGCCACTAGACCTGCTCTCCATGAGAGCTAGAGAGAGAGAGAGAGACAGAGGGGCAGGGAACAATCCCTTATACCTGATACCTGACGTCAGTTACAATAGCTGCGTCTCCTTACGCCTATAGCGCCCTCTTACTGTGGAACAGTTAAAGTGCAGTTACATGCAAACATTAATACTGTACTTACACTTAACAATCTGTTTGCCTGTTTTTGTCATACATAAACACAATCACTGAATGACAGTGTTTCAGTTGATAAGCTTTCATTTTTTGTTTTTAATATTTTCTCCTTTAGCCTTAACTGGTGTGGTTTATTTAATATGTACATTTGCGCCACTAGACCTGCTCTCCATGAGAGCTAGAGAGAGAGAGAGACAGAGGGGCAGGGAACAATCCCTTATACCTGATACCTGACGTCAGTTACAATAGCTGCGTCTCCTTACGCCTATAGCGCCCTCTTACTGTGGAACAGTTAAAGTGCAGTTACATGCAAACATTAATACTGTACTTACACTTAACAATCTGTTTGCCTGTTTTTGTCATACATAGACACAATCACTGAATGACTGTTTCAGTTGATAAGCTTTCATTTTTTGTTTTTAATATTTGCTCATCTCCTATGCTTATCTATGTAGTTTAGTTGGATATTCATATTTTTATTATTGGCATGACTACTTACTTTTAGTAGAATGTATATATATAGTTAAAGGTGTTCATATTCATTTTATTTTCAAATATATGTTATAAGTATCTACGTTTATTGATATTATATGTGTAAATAGTAATTTTGTATTTCAAATACATCATGCTAATTTCAAAGATGCTTGTATGTGTGTTTTTATTGCAACATCAAAGCAACCTAGGTAAGTTGAACATCAAAAGCCAAAACAAAAGTTAAAAAACAAACTATAAAAACTCTAATATTGGCACATGCTACTACAGTTATACTGTTTTAAAGGTAAAAGTTAAAATATCTTCTTGCAATACATCCAAAAATAATTTTCACTGTGTTTCGTGAAATTTTGACAATGCAGTCTAAAAGTATAATGAACCAACCCTGTTCATTTGTGCTAGATAATCAAAAACAGTCATTCCACAACTACATGTTCATGACTTTTTGCTAAAACTATTGTATTGATTCAATCATTTAGAATTGCAATGTCATTGTGAAATAGAAATGTTCATCATATTTTTTTATTCAGCATAAAATCAAGACAGTACAGATATGCAGATATACTTTACAACACGTTTAACATCATGTCTGTACCGAGACTGCTATGCTTGGGGAAGGGGCGTGGGGGAAACATAAAAAGAAAAAGAAAAACAGGTACACCAGAATTTGCAGATAAAAAAATACAGTACTGTTGAGTCCAGAAAAGAGAGTATATACATTTGACGTAAAAAAGACGTACATTGGAGGAGGTTGGGTAGGTGGGGTGGAGTCGTGGGGGGGGGTTTGGTTAGGCGGGGTGGGTGGGGAAC
This sequence comes from Notolepis coatsorum, assembly GCF_963971535.1. Lineage (NCBI taxonomy): Eukaryota > Metazoa > Chordata > Actinopteri > Aulopiformes > Paralepididae > Notolepis > Notolepis coatsorum. The sequence goes on along the minus strand of NC_140165.1, from coordinate 89,662,120 downwards.
ACTACAAGCAAAACTGTACATTGGTAAGTATTACTGGTGAGATAAATCAAACACATTTTTTAAAGAAAATGACAATCAAATGGGAAATAAGATGAAAATAAATATAATGCAGTGCCTTTATAGCCCTATACGCTCTATACAAGCCCACTTTATATCGAACTGTTCACCTTGCAACCTGATCAGATGAGTCATCCTCTCCATGTCCTGAATTTCTTTAACTTTGTTTAGCCATTGGTTATGTGTTGGGGGACTGTGTGATAATTTTCTTGGCAGCAGTTAACAGTATTTGAAGAAGATACACACTTTTCCTTCCCTCAATGCCCTCCGTTATGACTCCGAGGATGGCAGTTTTGAAATCTTGTGGGATGTCCATGTCGAATACTTTTTTTTACATCCCTGAATGCAAAAAGTCCAAAAGCAGGACAACAGTAAGATTTTGGTGGGACAAAGTGGGACAGATAGATAATGTAAATTTTTGTATTAGAATAACTCGTCTTCACCGAATAGATTAAGGTTAAATCAAAATAAATACAAATTAAATACAGAATTATATCTCTCCACATTCATCTTGGCACTGGCAGCCGGCTTGTTACCACCTAACATCTGTTTTAAATATTCAAACTTTATCACTTGACAGGAATGTCTTGTGTTCGATTTTTGCTTCGAAAAGAGGGACATCCTCTCAATACGTGGGACGCGGTCTCAAATGGTGGAAACAGTACAACCAAAAGGGGGACACCTGGTCACCGTACCCAGAAGTGACATAATTTTGGGCATGTCCAGAAAATGTATGGTTAATTTGTTCACCACATCCCCTCCAGCATTGGCTTGTGGGAGTTGTACCTGCTTTAGCAGTCAATAAGGGGGTCTTGAAAAACATACTAATGACCTTCCATATATATTCTCTCCAGGAGTTAGAATTAGTCACCTTATGTAATTCAGTACAAACATCGAACCACTCCTCTTCTTGTGAGATCTCCTGTTGGAGCTCAGCCTCCCACTTCAACTTAATGTATAGCGAGTCGTTGGGGTTCATTGATATTAGGTTTTGATATAATTTAGAACGAATTTTTTGTTTTGAAGCATCAATTTGTATATTAGCTATAAAGCGTTCTATTGGAGAAGGGTGTCGAATTTTTTGTCCCAATCTTCCTGGTTTTCAAAAAAATGCCTTAATTGGAGACATCTGAAAAAGTCAGTACTAGGAAGGCTAAACTCCACTCTGAGTTGTTGGAAGGATTTAAGCTGGCCGGAGTGAATAAATTGGTAAACAAATTTCAGACCCTTTGTCCTCCATCCACTGAATCCTGCATCCAGAGTTGATGGTGTAAAGTCCCCAATGAAACCAATTGAGGTCAGGCCCGATGTTAAAGGCAAACTGAACTCTTTCTGGACCGCTCTCCATATTTGTATCGTAAATCTCGACCATGCTTGGCCAGCTGTAATGTTTTAAAACGCACTAGGTAATTTCCCCTGCCATATTAAACGTGAGAGTAATTGATTTAGTAAATTTAGTAAAAGTGTGGTTACCAATTGGGATGGCCAGCATTAGAAACGGATACAGTAGTCTAGGGAGTATGTTCATTCTGATTATTTCCACCCTCCCTATCAAGGAAAGAGGCAGAACAGTCCATCTATCCACGTCCTCTCTGATCTTATTGATAAGCCTCGTGTACTTGGCTTTATACAAATTGGTCAAATGTGGGTGTTATGGTATGCCTAAATATTTAATACCAGTACTTGGCCATTTAAAAGGGAAGAGGGATATGGCCTGTTGAGAAATGTTCCCCCCAATAGCCAGTGCCTCTGTTTTGTCTATGTTAATTTTATATCCAGAGTAATAACCAAATGTTAAAATTTTACTCATACGGCATGGAATCGACCTCGAAATAGAAATGTTAATTAAAAGGAAAAAGGAAAAATCTAAACCCAAGTACTAAGTACAACCATGGCAGTTTCATAAAGTGCTTATGGGAAAATCTTTTTTTATCCCACATCAAAGTTAGTCGAAAATGCTGATTCTGGGGACTTTGAAACTGAAATTACTCAAAAAGTACACAGTAAAAATATTTCATATAATTTGTACACGTAGTCTAAGAGGTACTAAGTACAACCATGGCAGTTTCATAAGGTGCTTATGGGAAAATCTTTTTTTATCCCACATCAAAGTTAGTCGAAAATGCTGATTCTGGGGACTTTGAAACTGAAATTACTCAAAAAGTACACAGTAAAAATATTTCATATAATTTGTACACGTAGTCTAAGAGGTACTAAGTACAACCATGGCAGTTTCATAAGGTGCTTAAGGGAAAATCTTTTTTTATCCCACATCAAAGTTAGTCGAAAATGCTGATTCTGGGGACTTTGAAACTGAAATTACTCAAAAAGTACACAGTAAAAATATTTCATATAATTTGTACACGTAGTCTAAGAGGTACTAAGTACAACCATGGCAGTTTCATAAGGTGCTTATGGGAAAATCTTTTTTTATCCCACATCAAAGTTAGTCGAAAATGCTGATTCTGGGGACTTTGAATCTCAAATTACTCAAAAAGTACACAGTAAAAATATTTCATATAATTTGTACAGGTAGTCTAAGAGGTACTAAGTACAACCATGGCAGTTTCATAAGGTGCTTATGGGAAAATCTTTTTTTATCCCACATCAAAGTTAGTCGAAAATGCTGATTCTGGGGACTTTGAAACTCAAATTACTCAAAAAGTACACAGTAAAAATATTTCATATAATTTGTACAGGTAGTCTAAGAGGTACTAAGTACAACCATGGCAGTTTCATCAGGTGCTTATGGGAAAATCTTTTTTTATCCCACATCAAAGTTAGTCGAAAATGCTGATTCTGGGGACTTTGAAACTGAAATTACTCAAAAAGTACACAGTAAAAATATTTCATATAATTTGTACAGGTAGTCTAAGAGGTACTAAGTACAACCATGGCAGTTTCATAAAGTGCTTATGGGAAGAATTGTTTTTATCCAACATCAAAGTTAGTCGAAAATGCTGATTCTGAGGACTTTGAAACTCAAATTACTCAAAAAGTACACAGTAAAAATATTTCATATAATTTGTACAGGTAGTCTAAGAGGTACTAAGTACAACCATGGCAGTTTCATAAGGTGCTTATGGGAAAATCTTTTTTTATCCCACATCAAAGTTAGTCGAAAATGCTGATTCTGGGGACTTTGAAACTGAAATTACTCAAAAAGTACACAGTAAAAATATTTCATATAATTTGTACACGTAGTCTAAGAGGTACTAAGTACAACCATGGCAGTTTCATAGGGTGCTTATGGGAAAATCTTTTTTTATCCCACATCAAAGTTAGTCGAAAATGCTGATTCTGGGGACTTTGAAACTGAAATTACTCAAAAAGTACACAGTAAAAATATTTCATATAATTTGTACAGGTAGTCTAAGAGGTACTAAGTACAACCATGGCAGTTTCATCAAGTGCTTATGGGAAAATCTTTTTTTATCCCACATCAAAGTTAGTCGAAAATGCTGATTCTGAGGACTTTAAAACTGAAATTACTCAAAAAGTACACAGTAAAAATATTTCATATAATTTGTACACGTAGTCTAAGAGGTACTAAGTACAACCATGGCAGTTTCATAAGGTGCTTATGGGAAAATCTTTTTTTATCCCACATCAAAGTTAGTCGAAAATGCTGATTCTGGGGACTTTGAAACTGAAATTACTCAAAAAGTACACAGTAAAAATATTTCATATAATTTGTACAGGTAGTCTAAGAGGTACTAAGTACAACCATGGCAGTTTCATAAAGTGCTTATGGGAAAATCTTTTTTTATCCCACATCAAAGTTAGTCGAAAATGCTGATTCTGGGGACTTTGAAACTCAAATTACTCAAAAAGTACACAGTAAAAATATTTCATATAATTTGTACAGGTAGTCTAAGAGGTACTAAGTACAACCATGGCAGTTTCATAAAGTGCTTATGGGAAGAATTGTTTTTATCCAACATCAAAGTTAGTCGAAAATGCTGATTCTGAGGACTTTAAAACTGAAATTACTCAAAAAGTACACAGTAAAAATATTTCATATAATTTGTACAAGTAGTCTAAGAGGTACTAAGTACAACCATGGCAGTTTCATAAAGTGCTTATGGGAAAATCTTTTTTTATCCCACATCAAAGTTAGTCGAAAATACTCATTGTTCTATAAAAAGGACTTTGAAACTCAAATTACTCAAAGTACACAGTAAAAGTAGTTAATATTATTTGTGCAAGTAGTCTTGAGAAGTATTAAGTACAAACATGGCAGTGTAATAAACTACTTATGAAATAATAGAAATGAACCACATGCCATCCTTTACTTTGAAATCCTCACCGGAAGTGTTCCTCTGTGGAATTGTCTGTAGCTTTAGTTTAGTGATCGAATATACTGCGCGTCCTATTGATTCGATGTTCAATAATACTGCACATACGAAACGTCCTATTGATTAGACTAAACGTCCTATTGATTCGATGCGCATTCAATGTCATATTAAGTATTTCTGTAAGATCTACTTGTGAGACTGTGTTCAAAAGTCACGTCGGTTCATTACAACAGCGTCCCAGGCTTGTTTTAATGCATTACCGTAAACCTGGAACTAATCGCGCACTCGAAAAACAAGAGCGGCTCACTTGACCACGCAAAAGCAAAAGACGGCTCACTTGACCGCAGTAGTACTCGCCAGTTGGCTGGTAAGCCAAAACGTTTGTTTTCTCCCCTGTGTAACTATGAGACCATGAATGACATGCTCTTGCTGTTTGGATTACCTCATGTCCCCAATGTCTCAAGATCGTAGTTAAAATATGTAGGGCTGCAACAATTATTCAAATTAATTGACTAATTTGATTGTAATGGAGCCTTAAATCCTGCTGAAGAGAACGCCGTAGGCATAGCATTACAAAACATATAGCATTATATATTTATGTAAAAGAAAATACAAAAAGTTACAAATCTAAAATAAATTGAACGTGAAAGAATGTCACCCTGACGCCTTGGAAATGGTCAAGATAAATCCTTTGTTAGGACACTGGGAGGCCCTTTACCATGCAGGTCTGGAGTGTTCTGGTTGGACAATTAAGACACAACCCGCTGACCACCCCAGAAATTGTCAACAATACCCAGGATGTACACGATGTAATGTCGCATCGACTACTGTTTTATATCTGACTATAATTATGGATATCAGCTAGAACAGCTGTGTAGGAGAGTGATCATTAGCAAAGAGGTTAGTAGATATATTTCTGTGTTTCAGCCTCTGATCTTTTCTTACCAACTCAACGGCAACACTTGAGAAGGGCCACGTGGTGTAGAATCTCAAAACAATATCAGTAACATAACTATTCTCCGTGATATCTTGTAGGCCAGTGTGTTTTTCTGCAGCAATCCCGCAAGTAAAAGTAGCTGGAAAACAAAGCCACAGTCCGTATGTTGTGTCAAAACATCGATCGGTGAAAATCAAAATGGCTTGAATATAGTGGACTTCCTGGTTACTTGATCGGCATTTGTTTTCCCCCAATGGGCTCAAGGAATATAGAGAGGAGGTGGGTTCTCGGAAGTATTTTGCACCAATCAATCACTGCATTATTTGGTCGTGGAAAACGGACCTGTCCGATGACAGCTCCGTCAAGGCAGCAACACTTGGCCACGGGATCACTTCCGGTTTAACGATTTAGCCTTAAAAATAAAGGCACGATAAACGTTTTGAATAACAACTGATCTTTAGTGGTTATGTAACTTTGCAGTCAGCAAAAATGCACACCAGAGCACTAAGAGAAACTTGGACTTAGATGCTTGCATGGATAATGCAACAACATAATCTATATGTCCCCTCCACAACAAGTTACAATCTAAAATAAGACCAAGAAGCTTTGTTTCTTCTTCTTGCTCAACAGCTACATTGTTTAATATCAGGTTCAGCTGAGGTTTAAAGCTCAACAGATCATTTGAAGCAAATACTGTACAATGCTTTTAGTTTTTGGTATGTTTAAGACTAGTTGGTTGCTGGTAACCCATTCTAGTACTGTTTGCAATTCTTTGCAATTCAAATTATCTGATTTTGTTCAAGGTTCATTAACGGTGGGTGCTTTCGTGTATATTGTTGCATCATCAGAATACATGGACACATGTGCTTTTTTAAAAGCAAATGGAAAATCATTAGTAAAATAGAGATAAGTAAAGGGCCAAGCAAACTTCCTTGTGGAACTTCACTCTCAACATGTCTAGCATCTGAAAAGCTGCCAATAAAGAAAACTCTTTGAGTCCTATTGGATAGACAGCATTCTATCCATGATAAAGCAGTCGGTGCAACGCCATAATATGAGTTTATTCAATAGTAGTTTGTGGTCAAACCACATCGAATGAAGCACTAAAATCTAACAACACCGCTCCCGCAATGTCCTTTTTATCAATTTCTTTCAGTAATTTGTGTAAGTGAGGTAGCTGTTGAGTGGCCCTCTCTATATGCGTGTTGGAGTGGTCACTTGTCAGATTGTTAACAGAGAAATAGCATTGTGTTTGTTAAGAACATGACAAGCTTATTGGTCGGCTGTTACAGCCAGTAAAGGCATTCCTAGCATCCTTAGGTAGTGGGATCACTTTAGCTTATTTCCAGGGTTGAGGGCAGGGGTGTAAAGTACTTGAGTAATTGTACTTCGTTACAATACATAAGTACTGTTTTGGGGGATTTGTACTTTACTAGTATTAATAGGTTTGTATACTTTTACTCAATTACATTTCAGAGAAAAGAAAAAAACATACTTTTTACTCCTTACATTTAAAATGCAGACCTACAAAGTACAAAGTACAAATATCGCAGGTCCAACCATTTTAATTAGTATATTTGTTTCATGGTTATTAATGTTATTAATCCTGCGGCCGCACTTTATTTAAAAACAGCCAATCAAATCCCCATCAATGGAAAATTAACCCACCTATACCCATGCTGATTGGTCCTTGTGCAAGACTAGAAAGCGGGGATCTTTGATTAAGCATGTAATCAAGTAAACATGTAATAAGACGGACTCGCCTGTGGCAGAAGGTCAATCGGTCAACCTACCCAATTTCAGAATGTTATTCCTCTAGTCTAAGATGGTACTAAAATACTAGTGAAAATGAGCAACTCTCTCCCAAATCCAAAAACTGTGTTAAAAAAGAAACTTGTGATGTCATCAAGTATAAAGTCTGAAACTGCTCCACAGACAATCAGATGACACTGAAGGCACCCAGGGGAATGTTCTGAGTTCATATGTACATATTATGTTGCAACTGAGACCACTACTACCAGAAGTCCACCCTTCCCCAGAAGTCCGCAACCTGGGTGTCATACTGGACTCCACCCTCTCATACGTAGATGAATTGATTGATTGATTGATTGAAAACTTTATTAACAGATTGCAGAATGGGTACAATACAGTACAGCTCAATACACACAATTGTTAAGGGGATGCAGACCAGAGAAAGACTTTCGTCTTGTTTACATCTGGGTCCCCCATTTTCAATTCATCAGGACATATATGACATACATGACATACAGATAGACAGTACTGCTACATCTATACATTTATGACATACAGATTTGCAAATACAGTACTGTTTGTGATACAAAAAGAGTCCAGAAAAGAGTATATACATTTGACGTAAAAACTGTACATTGGGGGAGGTTGGGTAGGCAGACCAGGCTGCAGAAACAAATTAGTGGGGGGGCATAAAATGTTCTCGGGGGGGCACAATGGTTTTTCAACACAGGTTCCCTTTTATACGTTTCAGCTGGGACAGCGGCACTGTGGCTTGCTTGGCGCTGCCCACGGTGCTGAACTAAACAGCAATTGAAAAATCTAATTTCTCTCTATCTTAAGAACTTTCACTTATACAAAAACAGACTGAACGGATATATATAACAGACCTGCTGGGGCAGCGGACTGAGAGCAGGGGACACAAACAGGCTGGATAAGATGGTCAAGAAGGCCAGTAGCGTGGTTGGGGTGGAGCTGGACTCTAGCGAGGGTGGCGGAGAGGAGGAACCTTGCTAAGCTCCAGGCCATCAGGGAAAACCCCTCCCACCCACTATACACAGACTTGGCTGACAGGAGGAGCATGTTATAGGCTCACACTACTACCTAAATGCAGCACTGAACGGCACAGGAAGTCCTTCATTCCGACAGCCATCAGACTATACAATGCATCACTGTGCCTCACTGCATCACTGAGCACAGAGTGACAGTTACCATCTTCCTGGACTCTTACTTTTTAAACAGCACTGTCAGGGACCGAAACTAAAGCCCGCCGCCCGCCAGGGGCGGTCAGTTTTTACCTTTGGCGCTTGACACTTAGAGGGCTGCCCGCCGTGTGGCGTGTAGACGTGTAGTTCATAACGATACTCTTATTTTGATTGTGCGAGTACAGATTATAGCCGCTCTCGTCTTTTTTTTCTCCGCCGCGAGATCGTTAAAAAACTACAAGTCCCACATTGCACTCAAGTCAACGGTCCAATCACAGTAGAGTGACGTGACTGGTTTCATGAGAAAGAAAGCAAATGACCAATCGGAAGCTCTCATTTGGCTTGTTTACTTCCTGAAACGCCACCATTGCGATATGCGGGCTGAGCTACCGTTACTGTTTAAACAATGACCCAGTCAACGATTCACTTTTAGTTTAATACATGACGAGGCATTGTCTAACGGTATCTAGCTGGCTAGCTACTGATAGCTGCTGATATCAACAAATGCTCCAGCAATAGTCGACTCGAGTGCATAATACCTCCGTTCCCTCGTTAGCTAGCTTAGCTAGCTCACGTTAGATCTTATCTGTCCCAGTAAACTAAATTGTCTTAACGTTATCTACCGGGCTAGCAGTAGCTACAGATAGCTCCTGATATCAATGTCTTATAACATTGATTGAATGCGTATTCTAGCTGAGGGCATGTTGAATGTGATTTGACAAAAGAACAGTAACGTTATAAATAGGGTCCAGCTGCATCGCCGGAGAATCCTTGCATGCTGAATGTAGGGTCTAGCTGAATATAGGGTCTAGCTGCAGGGCCGGAGAATCCTTGCTGGAGCTGGAGGCTACTCAAGTATATATATAATAATAATAATAATAATAATAATAATAATAATGCAGGACCTGTTGCAGAGGTCTTTATTCGGCATGCAACGACACTCAATGTTTTAGCGGTACACACAGCGGTTCGTTTTTTTTTTTTAGCACACACACCGGAACACACACGCATGCATTGTCTCTTTAGAATCGCCGATGCGATTAGTCTCTGCGATTAACCCATCCCGTCGTCCTTCCCCCCCCAAGGGCAGCTGGGAGCAGACAGGCGTCAACGTGAGCCGCGCCAGGGGACCAATCCAAGTGCTCCTGTCCGTCTTCGTCAAGGACGCCACAGCGTTAGCGATCTGTTGTTGTGCATGTTTTTCCATTGGGTTTATCTTATCGGGGGGGAAACCCTTGCGAGCACGGGGAGAACATGCAAACTCAACACTTCTGAATTCACTGACAAACTGAACTGAACTGACAAAAATAAGGTGCATAAAAAAGCAAACAAAATTCCTCCACAGGCTAATCACCATCATAAGTAGAGAGGCAAGCAGTGTTTGGGGACAGAGTGAAATCTTCTTAAAACACTGCCCCTCCACTCATTCCTGAACTTTTTTGTTAAGTCCTTCTCAAATGCCAACTGAATTAAATTGGCCTTAGTTGCGTCAATGAAGCATACTAAGGCGATGTTCTGTAAAGACAATCTTGAGGGTAGAAAACGAATTCTCACAGAGTGCCGTGCTAGCTTCAGTAGTGTTGTTGTTGACACCAGTGCCCACTAGGGCTGTCCCCGACTAAGGATTTGGATAGTTGACTTTGATTGACAAAAAAAATAAAATTACCAGGGTGGGCACAGCTGACTCAGTGGGCGGGCCCGGCCCCCTAATGCCCGCCCATGGCGCCGGGACTGTGGGTAGGTGGGGTGGGTGGGGGGGGGGCTGTACATTGGAGGTGGTTCGGTGGGTGGGGTGGGGGGGTGGGGGGGGGGTAGTGGGGGGGTTGGGCAGGAGGGGTGGGGGGGGGGGAACACTGTACAACTGTACAAGCAAAACTGTACATTGGAATATTGACAACCATACTTGGTAATTTACTGTACATTGGAGGGGGTTGGGTTAGGACATTTACATGGGCCAGTTTCGAATTGCAGTCTCCCGTAGGTGTTCTTTGAGAGTGTTTTTGAAAGTGGGTAGTGATTCACATTCCTTTACAGCTTTGGGTAGGGCGTTCCACATTGATGTGGCATAATTGCGAAACGTGTTTAGTCCCTTGTTTGAGCCGAATCTGGGTTTAACATGATTTGTGGAGACAGTAGTATATATTATTAGATATTGCGATACACGCTGCATGTGGTTATTTTAATAACGCCGCATTGCAAATGTGAATCCCGCGGGGGTATTTTTAATGGATGAAACCTATCGGCCGTTTGGCTCTGATTAGTTTCATATATTCTCCGCTGTAGATTTGCTTAACGGAGCGCCTGGATTGTGTTTCATTCAAGCATAAAATTGAAGTGTCTATGCGTGGATTGTGGTTTTTGTGGATTATGAATTACGAGGAATCTGAGAATTGTTGAATTGTATCATCACTCACACGTTATTGTGATATTGTAACTGGGATTAAAATGTCTGATGAGATGCGCTGTTTGACGGATTTGAGCAATTGAATGAGCCGTTGACGTCACATTAATGCATTTGAGAATAAAGAGATAAAACTTCATTCAAAAGAAAAATATTCGAAACACGGGTCTCTTGTCCATTGACGGATACACAATTGATATATCCCGTCTGGCACAGTGGTGCAACGGCTAGTGCTCACTCCTGTCAAGCGGACGACCATAGTTCGAAACCCTGCGTTTCCAATATATTTTTTTTGGAATATAATATTAATGAATATCCGCAAAATTAGCCTAGTTTTAAGTTAAAATATTATAAATCTACATGCATTGAGGATGTTATTCTTTATATAGCTCTCAAAGTGCACCAAATTGAAGCATTTACATTGCAAAAAGAAAAACCAAAAATAGAAAAAGGGGGGATTCGAACGCGGGTCGTCCGCGTGAAAGGCATAAGGACCAACCATCACACCACAGTGCAGATAAATAGAACATCCACCATACATCCATCAATGGATAAGAGAGCCGTATCGTTATTCTGAAAGAGTTGAACTAATTATTTTCGCTAGCAAGATCTCATTTGATTATTCAATCCATAAGCCTACTGCCAGCAGGCACGTTTAAAGAAATATAATCTGATTGATTGGGGTAATGAGGGACTTAAAATTAGCCTATAGATTATGCATTTAACTTGTCGGCGAGGCTATTGAGCCGTACTGCATTGTACCCATTCTGCAATCTGTTAATAAAGTTTTAAATCAATCAATCAATGCCGTTAGAAAATCAGGATTTCTGCGATCGACATCTGCTGTCTTTTCAGCTGAAGCGGCCGCGCGCAATTATCCTGAGTCTCATGTCTGGTTCAAATGAACGAGACTGAATCAGCGTTCGAGGAACAGGAAAATCCCGGATTCAAACATCGGGTTAATTGAATCTGGATAATGGGACTCTTGATCGACTTAGTTGAACCAGGTACGGGGAATAGGGCCCTGGAGGATATTGCAGCGTTATTGCTCCAAAATGAGTCTGTTAAGGCGACGGATATGTTACGGAGACCCTCCATGATGTCAACACCTGTTGAACATATCCGGTGTTGTGCCAAATTCTGGCTCTTAGCTTGTCGGACGTAGCAACAGTAACCTAGGGGGGCGTGGCCTTGAGAAAGGTAAATTGCATCGGACTCAATGTCTTCATTGATAAATATTTGAGATGTTGTGTCCCAGTCAAGGCTGGACATTGTGCTGGAAATAGTGCAGAATGAGTGAGAATAATAATAATGCAGGACCTGCTCAGAGGTCTTTAATTGGCATTGGCTATTATCCACAACACACACACACCGGAACACACACGCATGCATTGTCTGTAGGATCGCTGATGCGATTCATCTCTGCGATTAACCCATCCCGTCGTCCTTCCCCCCCAAGGGCAGCCGGGAGCAGACAGGCGTCAACGTGAGCGCGAGGGGACCAATCCAAGTGCTCCTGTCCGTCTTCGTCAAGGACGCCACAGCGTTAGCGATCTGTTGTTGTGCATGTTTTTCCATTGGGTTTATCTTATCGGGGGGGAAACCCTTGCGAGCACGGGGAGAACATGCAAACTCCACACAGAAAGGCCTGGGAGATACCCCACCTGGGTACCTGGCATCATGGAAACCTGGTCCCCAAGCGGGAATCGAATCCTGGACCTTCTTGCTGTGAGGCGACAGTGTTAACCACTACACCACCGTGTATGAGAATGAGAATGAGTTGGCGGATAAATTGGCCAAAAAGGCTTGTGAACTTCCTCGAGTCAAAATAAATATACAGAGTAGTACAGCTGAAATTATTCCAAAGTATAGTCAAACTAAAGGCTAAGGAAAAATGGAAAGTCATGTGGGATAATGAGAGGACAGGGAGATGGTTTTATGGGGTTCAAAAAAGGGTGGGTTGGAGTAGGGCTACTAAACAAGCAAGAAGAGGAAATTTTTACAAGAATGAGTGAAACCGCTCCTATTTGACATGCCCTGGGTGGGAGTTGAACCCCGGTCTCCCCCGCCGCGGGCAACATCGCAGACCACTATACCAAGAGGTGAATTCACTTCTTGGTAACTGTATGCCTTTTAAGGGGGAGTGAGTTTACTTGCAGTACCGCTACGTGCCACAGTCACTTCACAACACTTGAAGTCCATCGTGACTGTGGATATACTCGCGGTACCTCCGTTACATGAGGTTGGGACATGCAGGGTTGAACAGTACGTTAGTAAAGTTAAAAAAGCATACTAATGGGCTATGTGAGTGCGGTGTTAGTCAAGAAACAGTGGAACATGTCGTAGAACAGTGTCCATTATATCAACGACAAAGAACAGTTCTTATCAGGAAATTGCAGAGTGAAAAGATTGCACTAAAAATAACTGACATATTGCAAAGAAATTCTGGAGACGTTTGTCTGAAGAGTTTATTTTATTTTCTGAGAACGGGTTTCTTTTATAGGATTTAAAACATCCAGATCCACACTCCTTATCAGTAGATGGTGGTAATGCTCATGAAAAGTGATTGCCAACCGCCAATAAAATAGAAAAGAAGAAGAATAAGAAGACTTTTATTTTGATATTTCTAGTCCATTTTAGACCGGAAGTATAATCCATTATTTAATCTAGTTTGAAATGACGCCATCATTGTCGTTTTGTAGAGTGTAATTTTCCAAAGACCTGCAAAACGTGTACACTAACATTACATCCCGTAATTCTATCGCCGGATCAAAGTTGTGATAATCGATTTAGCGGGATATTTCCACCGGATTTGAGTAAGTTGTAACGTTAGCAATTTTTACCTTCATTCATTTAAAACACATTTTTTAAACCACAAAACAACAAGGTTGTTTGTAGCACGACAGTTATTCGAACATGACGGGGACCCATAGAACAAGACTATAATTGTTTTATAAAACCTGGATCGTGAATTGTATCGTTTCGCCCACTCTGTTTAAAATGTTTTTTTAAATTGGCAGCGAAACGGCCGAGCGGTTTATGGGTTGACAAATTAATGAATGAATGAATACTTTATTAAACAGATTGCAGAATGGGTACAAATACAGTAGGCCTACAGCTCAATACACACAATTGTTAAGGGGATGCAAACCAGAGAAAGACGTTTGTCTTGTTTACATCAGGGTCCCCCATTTTCAATTCATAGTGACATTTGGATCAAATCTGAGGTCACTAGTCTTGGGGTTATCATAGATTCAGAACTGAACTTCAATTCTCATATTAGCAAAGTGACGAAAACATCGTTCTTCCATCTCAGAAATATAGCAAAAGTACGACCATTTATTAATCAGAACGATGCTGAGAAGCTAATTCATCCATTCATATCTAGCCGGGTAGACTACTGTAATGCACTTTTCACAGGTCTCCCTAAGAAAACCACAGAGAGGCTTCAGCTAATCCAAAACTCTGCAGCCCGACTGCTAACTAGAACCAAAAGGAGAGAGCACATTAGTCCAGTCTTAGCTGCTTTACACTGGCTTCCTGTAACATTTAGAATTGACTTTAAGGTCCTTCTCCTTACATACAAAGCTCTAAATGGACAGGGACCTAGCTACATCGCCAACACTCTAATAAATTACACACCAGCAAGAACACTGCGATCATCAGCTGCTGGACTACTAGAGGCTCCCAGAAGCAGTCAAAAGAGGATCGGTAATGCAGCCTTTATCAACTATGCCCCAAAACTATGGAACAAACTGTTCAAGTTATGACCGATATAATAAACACTCTTGACGACCTGCTTTAACTCCATAGGTTGTGGTGTTTATTATCCTTCTCGTAGACACATACACACAGCGTTGTTTCGGTAGCATACATGGAATTAACTACTTCCGGCGCATGAGCGCCTAATATGGTCTGGTCTTAGAGACACACACATGATTGTACTTCCAGTACAATCATTCACATGACATCTCCCCTTCTTTGAGTCAGACACAGTGTATACTGTTGAATACAAAATTAGTGCAGTGTCCTCTCAAACGAGCAAATAATCTGAGCTCTTAGAAGTGCAAGGTAATACTGTAACCACAATATCAATCAGTTCATTCTTTTTAAATAGAAAAGTGCCATTAATCAAAGTGCTATAATAATAAATAGAAAAGTGCCATTAACCAAAGTGTCATCATAACAATACTTCCTTTCCCCTTTTCCCCCTTTTCTTTTAACAGAGAAAGTCACAATAGAACATTAACCAACATTGTGTGTTACTTTTTTTTTTTTTTTTACTGAGGGTATGGGGTAGACAACCCAGTCACCTCTGTAGCTGCCGGAGGTTATTCTGCTCCATTGAGGCAAGCCACATGTCTAATAACACACAAAGTCTTTAAATCTCTCAGGTGGACGGATGACTCTGCCCCTGGAAGTCACCCGAGCTGGTTCTGGAAGACGATTCTCAGGCCCTGCCGGCGCCGGGACAGTCTCACGAACAGGGGAAACAGGCTCCCTAGCAGGTGATACGGCCCCTCCAAGAGCCGAAACCCCGATGATGATCTCGTCGTCTACGTCGTCGTCGTCGATCACCATGGCTTTCCTCCGCTCCAGATAGGACGGGGTGCAGAGCGGCGTGACGTCACTCGGAGGTGTAAGCTGGGGTGGCGATGGTTGCTCGCTCGCCTGCATGTCCTCTGCCTCTCCAGGAAGGAATGTAGGTCGTAGGTGGCGCCTGTTCCTCCGCAAGGTCCCGTGGTCTGTCTGGATCAGATAGGACCTCGGAGCTGAGTGTGGCTGCTGAACTGTTGCTGCTGTCGTCCAGCCGGACTCACCGTCGAGTTTCACTGCCACGCTCTGCCCTGGCCTGAGAGGTGTTAGTGCTCTGGCACCATAGCGTCGGTTGTAAGCATGCCTGTAGCTCCTTTTCGCCCTGGCGTCAGCTTCACGCACCTTAGCGAAGTCGGGCCACACAGGCAACAGCACTTTATCGACTGTAGGCACTGTCGTCTTGATCTGGTGGCCCATCATCAGCTGTGCAGGACTGGCACCCGTGGCTTGTATTGGTGTAGCTCTGTAACTCATGAGAGCCAGAAACGGGTCATCCTGCCATAGGATCCTCTTCGCAGTCTGCACTGCTCTCTCAGCCCCACCGTTGGCCTGAGGATAGTGAGGACTAGAGGTGATGAGTTTAAAGTCATATGTCACAGTGAAACTCTCAAACATCTTGCTCGTGAACTGTTTAGCATTATCAGTGTGAAGCTCATCTGGACAACCCCACCTGGCGAAGATATTTTTCAGACGAGCAATTGTGGTCTCACTCTTCATGTTTGGTAGATGAGCTATTTCTATGTAGCGAGAATAATAGTCAACAACTACCAAGTAGTTTTCTTTCTCGTACTCACAGATGTCCGCCCCGATCGCCTGCCAGGGCCTCTGTGGTAGTGGCGTTGTAATCAGAGGCTCCTTCCTCTGTGTAGGTCTGACCTGCATGCACTCGGGATATTTTGTCACCAGTTCCTGGACCTCTCTCTCCAGCCCGGGCCACCACACACTCATGCGTGCCCGTTCCCTGCACTTGGTGATGCCCTGGTGCCCGTCATGCAACCGGTTGAGTATCTCTTTCCTCATACTGTGAGGAATAACGATGCGGTCTCCGTACAGCACAAGACCCTTTGATAATGACAGGCTGTTACAGCAGTGGTGATATGCTTTGCCTTGTGCTGGTACACTGCTCACGTGCTTCGGCCATCCATCTGTGATCAGTCTGCTCACCACCAGAAGGTCGTAGTCTACGCTCGTCTCCTGCTTGATCCGGTCCAGTTTGGATGGCGACACTGGCCACGCTGCATGAGCTGCGTCCTCGAACGCTGAAACATCAGAGGTTAGTTCTGACACTTCACTCAGAATTACAGACAATGGCTGCCTGGAAAGTGTGTCAGCTACTGTCAGTGTTTTCCCAGGCACGTACTCTGCAATGGGGTTGTACTTCATCAGACGCATCAGCAATCGTTGGCACCGCAGGGGAACTCTATCGAGGTCCTTGTTGTTGATCAAAGGGACCAGCGGTTTATGGTCTGTATGGACTATGAAGCTGTCTAGGCCATAGAGGTAAGTGGAAAATCGTTCACAGGCCCAAACAGCAGCTAAACACTCCTTCTCTATTTGCGCGTAGCGCTTCTCAGCATCAGTTAGTGTCCTTGAACAGAATGCAACGGGTCTCAGTCCATCTGAGTGTCTCTGTAGCAGTACACTGCCCAGCCCGTAGCTGCTTGCATCTGAACTCACTATGGTAGGTTTGTTTACATCATAGAATGCCAGTGTAGGTGCGGTGGAGAGGAGTTGCTTTACCTTGTGGAATGCGTTGTCTTGTGCTGCGTCCCACATCCACACAGCCTCGCACTTCAGCAGGTCGTTGAGTGGCTTTATCACTTCCGATAAGTTAGGCAAGAAGCGCCCGAGATAATGGACCATGCCTAGGAACCTTCTTAAGCCTGGCACGTCACTTGGTGGCTGTAGCTCTGTGATGGCGCTTACTTTTGAGGGGTCAGGCTGGATGCCCTCACTGTCAATTCGATGCCCCAAGTAGCTCAGCTGCCTTTGGCGCAGAAAGCACTTCTTGTCGTTGAGCTTTAGACCTGCACTCTCCAGGATACGCAGAACATTCTGGAGTCTCCCCTCGTGCTCCTCATCATCTGCACCATGGACAAGGATGTCGTCCATGTACACCTCCACTCCCTCTTGGCCTCTGAACAGCCGAGACATTTCTCTCTGAAAGATCTCCGGTGCACTGGAGATCCCGAAAGGAAGCCGCTTAAAAAAAAATCTACCCACTGGGGTGATGAATGTGGTCAGTTTAGCGGTTTCTCTCTCTAGTGGAATTTGCCAGAAACCACTTTCCGCGTCGAGTAGGGAGAACACTCGAGATTCCGCCAGCTTTGGTAATATGTCATCTATGGTGGGCAGAACATATCTCTCCCTCTTCACAGCCACGTTCAGTCGTTTTAGATCAACACAGATCCTCACCTCATCAGTTTTCTTGGGGACTGGAACCATGGGAGCACACCACTCTGTTGGCTCACTGATCTCCTCTATGACGCCGCACTTGA
Organism: Notolepis coatsorum; assembly: GCF_963971535.1. Lineage (NCBI taxonomy): Eukaryota > Metazoa > Chordata > Actinopteri > Aulopiformes > Paralepididae > Notolepis > Notolepis coatsorum. The sequence continues at coordinate 89,644,379 of NC_140165.1, read as the reverse complement.
GCATCCTCTCCAGCTCCTTCTTGACTTTGGGAAGCAGAGGAGCAGACACTCTCCTCGCTGTGGTAATGCTGTATGGGACAGCATCGTCCCGCAGGCATATTCTCACAGGTTTTATTTTCTCTTCACCAGTCCCATTGCCACCGCAACATCACGGCCTAACAGGTTGCTGCCATTTGCTGTCTTAATCACATGGATGTTGAACTTATATTGCCGGCCCTTGTACTTAGATGTGGTAGTGAACAGTCCTAGACATTCAAGTCTACCTCCGGGGCTGTCGAAAGCTGTGAAGTCCCTGGATAACTGGGGCAGGTGTTTGAGCTGATGGTAGGTGTCATCTGAAATCACACTGGCGTCTGCACCAGTGTCAATTTTGAAAGTGAGAGGAGTGTCACAGACGTTCAGTTCAACAGTCCATGGCCTATTGGAATCTGTCACGTAGAGGTATTTTGTTTTTATCTCACCAAGGAAGTGTCCTTCACTGTAACTGTCATCCTGCTGCTCCATTGTCGTCAGCTCATTCACTCTTGCAGAGCGACACACGGCGGCAAAATGTCCAATCTTCTGGCAGTGTCTGCACTTTGCCTGCCTGGCTGGACACTGCACATTGTTCGGGTGGTCCCTTCCACACCTAAAACACTTCGTTCCTGTAGCACCACCTGCTGCTTGGAAGCCGCCACTGCCCCGCGCTCTTCCCCGCCCTCTGTTATGTTGGAAAGGCGCAGCGCGCGCATTGTGTCTGACCTCACTCAGGAATGTAGTATCTCCGCAGTTACAACAGCTGTGTGTGACCTCACTGAGGAATGCTGCATCTGCCGAGCCCGCTCTAGACTGTTGGCTAATTTGCCCCTTTATCTGCTCAGACTGTCTCACCATCTCGATGGCTTTCTCCAGCGTCAGATCTGCCATTAATTGTAGCTTTTCTGACATCTCTTTATCCAGGATTCCTATCACCAGTTTATCCCGAATATTTTCTATCTTCACCGGACCAAACTGACAGGTCTCGGCCAGCTCGTAGAGCTTCCGGATGTATTCCTCCGCAGACTCGCCCCTCTTTTGCGAGCGGAGGTAAAAACGAGCACGTTCGTGGATAATGTTTACTTTCGGAGTGAAATAACGATTCAACTTGTCCAACACAATCACATAGTTGTCCTTGTCATCAACGTCCTCCCAACTTTCCTCGAAATGCAACGTGTTGAAAACTTGCTCAGCCTCCTTGCCGAGCGCATATAGCAACATGCTAACCTGCACAGGTCCATCCTCCCTGTCTAGCTTTGTGGCTAGCCGGTAGCGCTGGAACCGTTGCCTCCACTCCGGCCACAGTTCTGGGCGAGTGAAATCAAAGTTGTCGGGAGGGTTAAACTTGGCCATCTTCACTGGTTTACTTCTGACACCATGTTCAAGTTATGACCGATATAATAAACACTCTTGACGACCTGCTTTAACTCCATAGGTTGTGGTGTTTATTATCCTTCTCGTAGACACATACACACAGCGTTGTTTCGGTAGCATACATGGAATTAACTACTTCCGGCGCATGAGCGCCTAATATGGTCTGGTCTTAGAGACACACACATGATTGTACTTCCAGTACAATCATTCACATGACACAAACTACCCCAAAACATCAGGGAAGCCAACTCGCTAGACATCTTTATAAGACAGCTTAAAACCTATCTCTTTGCTCAGGCATTTCACTGATAGATATCTGCTACCACCTAGTGGCAAGAGGAAACATCAGGGATATCCTGACACAACTTGTATTTACCTGCACTATTCTTACCCTGCCTACTCTTATACACTGCCTATCAAATTCATGTGTCGGTTATTGCACTTTTTACTTCTTACTGATGACTATTTTTAAACTGAATCATTTTAAACTCTTTTTATTATTTGCTAGATCCAAATGTGAAACACTGTGATTATCTGTTCATGCAATAGGTCCCACTATTTAGTATGGGTTCGAGTCCCTGTGATCTAATATCACTAAAGTTACAGTGTGGGTTCGAGTCCCTGTGATCTATATCACTAAAGTTACAGTGTGGGTTCGAGTTCCTGTGATCTAGTATCACTAAAGTTACAGTGTGGGTTCGTGTCCCTGTGATCTAGTATCACTAAAGTTACAGTGTGGGTTCGAGTCCCTGTGATCTAGTATCACTAAAGTTACAGTGTGGGTTCGTGTCCCTGTGATCTAATATCACTAAAGTTACAGCAATATGTACTGTGAAGTATGTTGGGAATTACAGGAGTATTACTGAATAGAGAGCCTATTAGGATGCTAGATCCTAATGTGAAACACTGTGATTTGCCATATCTTGCTATGCTCGCTCATGCCTGTATTTTTTATGTCCGTTCTATTTTATAATTTTTTGACTATTTTTAAACTGAATCATTTTAAACTATTTTTACTATTTGTGTTACTGAAAACTGTAAGCGGAGAGCCTATTGGGATGCTAGATCCTAATGTGAAACACTGTGATTCTACCTGTCTATCTTTTTATGCTCGCTTATGCCTGTATTTTTTACTGTTGTGAAGCACTTTGAACTGCAACCTCTGTATGAAAAGTGCTATACAAAAATAAAGTTATTATTATTATTATTTATTGGTGAACGTCCATCCCCCAAATTGTCCCCCATTTTCAATTCACATGGACCCAACTAGCTGGTAGAAAATACCATACGCCAGTAAACAAATGCTCGTCGATTGGCCGTGACGTTATGTAACGTGACATTCGTTTATTGGCTTTGTCATTACGCTACATTGTCATTGGTCTTGCAATTATTCAGTTCATGAAAAAGAGCATTATGAATTGAAAATGGGGGACCCTGATGTAAACAAGACAAACGTCTTTCTCTGGTCTCCATCCCCTTAACAATTGTGTGTATTGAGCCGTACTGTATTGTACCCATTCTGCAATCTGTTAACAATCAATCAGTTGATCGTTTGTAAAGTGCAATGTTTATAATGTTTTTCTCAAACTGAGCTACACAAGCTGACACCTGATTGCATTTAAGTTCCAATCAATCGATTGGAAGAAACAAAGAATGGATGACACACAGAATGTATTAAACGTCTTGGCTTAAGAAGCATGTTTGTCATTTTGCCATTTTAATCACAGCCTGAATCAAGCCACAATCCATTATCTTTAAAACATTTTGGGGTAAATGAATCCTATAAGAACATGAATGGTGAGTTGTATTTCATGAGTAAAATGTGCTTTACCCCATTGTTATTTTAGGCATCAGTCTTAAAATTCTTTCCCTGTGTTTTAAGTTAACACATTGAGTGCCACGCCCCTTCCGGGAAGTGACCACTTCCGTGCCGCTCATTAACCCCATGTAAATGTAGTTGTAGTTTGTAGAACTAAACCTATAGTTTATAGTATCGCTATGGGTCTAATAACGCCCTCGAGTCTCATTGAGCTGCTTCTGGTCAACGTGCAAAAAAACTGATTCTTTTTTCATCCGTACATTTCCATTTGATACCGTTTTGAATATGAACATAGTCCGGCCGCTTCTGAGCATTTCCAGGGAAAAGACACGAAAACAGCATTTTTGTGTAATTCAATAAACACGTTGTCATTTTTCGCCTGATTATCGGATCTTCCTGAAATCAACGCTAGATCATCACTATTATCCTTTGTTGTGCACGCATGCAATGCCGCTTAGACCGGTGCGCAAGCTTTCATATATGGTGTCCTTACCTGGTCTCTGAAGTAATGGAAAAAAAAGAATCCAATAATCTCATCGCCATTCCAGTTATCCACAGCGATCGTGCCTCCGACGTTATTGGGCATTGGTCTTCAACGGGCGGCCGGGTCAGTTGTCCAAGCCATCCCTAGAAGCGTGTATTTTGCCGGAGTGTTTAGGACCTGCCCCCACGCCGCAGCTCAGTATAGAAAATAAACGAACCCGTTTCTAACCGGGTGCATTACTGGCCGAAGGCGTTATAGAGGGCGGTATAATACCGTCTGCCATCTCAGACACACTCAGAACAGTATGCACAAGGTGCCCCGCTGACTTATTAATGGATATAGATAATAAAATAAATACCGTGACAGAAACGTAGATCTACGTTTCCGGCACTCAACGATCGGACGACAGAAACGTAGTTCTACGTGAACGGCACTGAAAGTGTTAATTAGGCTATGTATGTGGGTAGTTGATGTTTTAGGCTGAAAAGAAAATCGCATATATGAGTAATGGAAATCATTCAGTTCTGTTTTACGGACTCTTGTCTTTCCAAAAAAGATGTGGTATTGTAGATCATTTTTGTGGAATAATTTTTTTTTCATTAGTATAATGTGCTAGTGAGAACAATTGTCATTATGGTGTGACATGAAGGTTATTCTGTAAAAAAAAAAAAAAGTGGTGTGGTATCAGCATTCCTCATCACTACTATACACATTTCTAGCTCTTCCTTGTGCAAATGAGTTAGCCGACATTTTGCATTATATTTCATAATCAAAACTCATGGTAAGACGATTGCACAAAATGTTACTATGTAGGCCTACTTCTAATTAATTTTGGCATACCTTCTTATAAAAACACAAATGTTAGAAACATTTTATTGTTTCACTGTTATTCATCTGTCCCATTGATGATTTGAAAATGTCTTACCAAAAAGCCTTCTTAATGTCATAATTCTGAAAGTCACACCAAATTATATGCCGTCACGCCATATTAGGATGAATCACACCACACAACAATCCGTAATGCAAGAACGATTTAATCCATTTAACAAACAACCAAAGATTGTTCAAGACATAGGGCTAGATCCACAAAGAATGGATTGCACGGAGCAAGTTGCACCCTTACTTACAATTCATTATGAATTGAAAATGGGGGACCCTGATGTAAACAAGACGAAAGTCTTTCTCTCGTCTGCATCCCCTTAACAATTGTGTGTATTGAGCTGTACTGTATTGTACCCATTCTGCAATATGTTAATAAAATGTTCATTCAATAAATCACTGTGCAGATTGATTGATTTAATGAAAGTTTTATTAACAGATTGCAGAATGGGTACAATACAGTACAGCGTCTTGTTTACATCAGGGTCCCCCATTTTCAATTCATAATGAATTGTAAGTAAGGGTGCAACTTGCTCCGTGCAATCCATTCTTTAGCCCATACTGTATGTTCCTAATTTATGCAAAATACATGTCATCAGCTAGTGACTGCAACTTGTTTCTGTTCGTGGACGACTCAGCCCTGCTGGTCTCTGACAAGAACAAGTTACAGGTTGAACAAACCCTCAGAACTCGGCAGAATCTGCACCTGACAGAGTCCATTCTCTTCGGATCAAATAACAAACTCAGCAAGACCAACAGCTTCTCTGTTACAGTGGGTGACAATATTGTCACAAGGAAAGATGAAATTACATACCTGGGTTCCATCCTAGAGGCAAATCTTTCCTGTGACAAGATGGCATCCAATGTAATAAAAAAAAGTCAACCAACGAACAAGATTCTTGTACCGGATCTCCTCTCTGGTAAACAAGAATACCCTGAAGATTCTAACAGGAGCACTCATTCAAGGGTACTATGACTATGCTTGCACCTCATGGTACCAAAGCACCTCAAAGGCACTAAAAACAAGATTACAAACATCACAAAACAAACATGTCAGACTACTGCTTGACCTTACTCCTAGAACCCACCTCACCCCTGCCCATTTTGACAACCTAGGATGGCTTAGAGTAGACGACAGAGTACAGCTACTTGCAATGGGCCTGGTCTACAAGATACACTACACCACTAAGGTACCCATGTACATGTCGAAATACTTCCCAAAGGTCAGTAAATACCACAACCACAACACCAGAGGGAGTTCCACAAATAATGTTCAACCCAGATTCGGCTCAAACAAGGGACTAAACACGTTTCACAATTATGCCACATCAATGTGGAACGCCCTACCCACAGCCGTAAAAAATGTGAAACTTCAAAACCGCTCTCAAAGAGCACCTACGGGAGGCTGCAATTCGAAACTGGCCCCGGTAAATGTCCAAACCTCCCCTCCCTATGCTTGCACTTTGCACCTTGAATATTTCCTTATCAATTCTATTAATCATTGACATTTTCTTTTATTCAAGGCATACATTCAATTTAGTTGAACAATGACTGAACAACAAGCCTCAATGATACATTTATTGCCGGCTCAGTACTGATTGAACAGAAGCCAGTCGTATTTCACAAGCATGGCAAACCGACTGCATTGCTGGGGTTGTGTGATTTCATTTTGGTCGTAGAAAATGCAAATGTGAAAATGTGTGGCCACACACAAGCATTCTGCCCCCCAAGCTGCTCCAAACAGTTCACCTTCAGCTGATCCTCATGTATTTCCATTATCTGCCCCACGTATGGCCCAGGGGCGTTTTTAGGGTTAGAAAACATTGGGGGCTTAGTTTCTTATTTATTTATTTATTTATTTAACCTTTATTTAGTCAGATAAAACATTGATCTGGTCCAAGAGGCCACAACAGGAGTACAAATATACATATATACACATATATATACTGTACACATATACACATATACTGTACATACATACACACATATACACCAATAACAAAATAAAAACAGTTAAGAATCATACACATAAGCAAATAAACAAACAAACAAACATATGCACAGCCTATGTACAAAAGAAATCAACAGTTCATCTCTAGTCTTTACAGTTTTCTTCAATTGCATAAACACTCAAATCAAAAGTATTACACAATTATCAAAACCTGACACTCAAGGAGCAAAACATAGGCCCAGATTTGCACCCCTATAAGCACAATGTCAGCCTCACACTTTTTGCAAAACAATACACACAGTGATTTGCAAAACACTAAACACACTTGCATTACATTAGACACAGAATGTCAAATTTAAACACAGCCATCAGATGCACAAACACACCATTGCTTAATTGTAGATACACCAATCAGGTTTAAGCACTATAAAAATGCAGCAGGTGAGTTCACCTGTCTTCAACCAAAATGGAAGGAGAGTGAAGTACTGTACACAGAACGTGAAAATATACAATACATTCAGTTTCACCAAACACTACACAAGACAACCAATGATGCAGACGGATGAAAATATACATTTTCTCCCATTTTCCCAAATCAGTCAACATGTCAACATGGAGAATCACAACAAAAAATTATCTTGCCAGATCCAGCTAGGCAAAGAGATAATGTCTGGTATTTTCTGTACTCTATTTAAAAAATTTAATTTTTTTTTGTTTTACTGTAATTTTAACCTGTACTGGATACAGTATTTTATGTATGTCTGATATTTGCTGAGCTTACAGTGTTATGCACATAGTAGCATGTTTTGTTGTGATTCTCCATGTTGAAATGTTGACTGATTTGGTTTCTGAAAGGAACAACCCAGCACAAGATGGACCATAGCAGTCAAACAAGATAACTGGACATCGTCAGCAAACTCCAGGGTCTGTAGCACAGATTATCATGTTGTTTATTTTTTTTTTTATTGGTCTTTTTCCCCCTCCATTTTTCCTCCGATTTTCTCCCATCCCAATGTTAGTCGTATGCCAATTCCCAGTCCCTTCCTGGTCGCTGCGCACTTACCCCCCACAGTCAGATCATCTGGGAGAGTGGAGGCTACCACGTGCTTCCTCCGACACACGTCCAGCCAATCACCGCTTCTTTTCACCTGGCAGCGCGGATTCTCATCGAGAGGGCGTAGCGTGTGGGAGGACCACACTATCCCCCTCAAGTCCTATCCGCGCTTAGCAGGCGCCCCGACCGAACTGTAGGAGTCGCTGTTTACAACGACCCGGACCCACCCTGCCAGCTTCTCCCACCCTCTAATACAGCCAATTGTATTAGTGCAGACGGCCAGCCAAGCTGGTGACAACCCCGGAGCTGTGAGCTGGATTCGAACAGGCGAATCCAGCTCACAGCTCCGGGGTTGGTGACGAACGCAATCTCCGCTCGGCCACCTAACCGCCTCAGATTATCATGTTGTAAATGATATACCTTTTTCTTACATGGGCCCTATTTAAGCCTCACCTGACATTAAAGATACACCGGTATCTTAGAGATACTCTGGGCTGACAGTGCATCTCTTAAAGCTCTTGTTATGCTATGTTGAGTGACCGCCTAGTAAAAGGAAACTAGACATTGGATCTCATGATCGAATGTGTACGTAACTATCTACGTAGTTTGTAAGAACAAATTTACAAAAGACCTCCGGATTCCTGAACACGTGAAAAGGTGTTTGTAAATAGCCAAAGTGTTTCTCAGCTGCGCTCCCCTGAATGAAGAACATCACTCGTTCTTAAATTGAAAGCATGTTCTCGTACACCAGAATTTGCATACAGAAACACCCTGCCAACTCCTTTTTATTTTGATCTACTTTTTCTCCTTTTTCTGTGATTTTCCTCCCCATCCAATTTACCTCTCGTGCCAATTCTCCCTCCCCTGTCCTGATCGTTGCTCGCATATGCCCCCCACTGGCCGGTTGTAGGGAGGATAGAAGCCTTGCATCACATGTCCCCTCCGATACATGTGGAGGCAGCCTGTCATATCTTTTCACCTGCCAGCACGGACTCTCATTTGGCGAGGAGTAACGTGTAGGAGGCTCACACTGCCCCCGCCATTTTTCCTGACTTTGCTGTGCAGGCGCCCCAACTGACCTGTAGGAGTCGCTGTTCACAATGACCAGACTATCACCCTTCGACTTCCCACCCGCTAACTCTGCCAATTGAGTTAGTATGACGGCCGGCCCAAGCCGGAGGCAATGCCGACAGCCGGATTCGAATCCGGTGTCTCTTGCATTGGTGACGAGCGCAATGTCCGCTGCGCCACCCAGCCGCTACCCCGCCAACTCCTTATAAGGAATGCAACACAGGACCGTGTGCAAAGATCTTCAAATAAATGTCTAAGAGGAAAGCAGACGCGGATGGCGCACCTGTTGCTAAATGCAGGCCCAACTTCACGTGTGCAGAGTTGGTGGTACTGTTGCAGGGAGTACAGCACAGGCGTGACATTTTATTTAGTAGTGGCAGTATGGGGTACAAGGCTACCCAAAAGAAAGGGGCATAGGGTGAGGTTAACGCGTTGTCAGGAGTGGGGCACACAGTGGCTGAGGTCAAAATAAAATGGGCTGATGTGAAATCAGAGTCCAAAAAAAGGATTGCAGAGAGAGATGCTGGCCACTGGAGGAGGAACAACAGGTTGTCTGAGGTGGACCAGCGCGTTGAGGCCATCATGGGCACCACAGCAGTCGCGGGTTGTGCCAGCTGATGAAAATATGGAGACAGGCCTGGGGTACTGTCATGGGGCTATCCCATGCTATATAATGGTTGCCTTACAGTCTTAATTGGTTTAGCCCTGGGCCCCACATGTGGTCATACTACGAAACATTTAATAATAATAATAATAATAATAATAATAATAATAATAACTGGACTTTGGAGAAGTCTTTATTCGCCGATGCGATTGAGTCTCTGTACTTGACCCATCCCGTCGTCCTTCCCCCCAAGGGCAGCCGGGAGCAGATAGACCAATCCTAGTGCTCCTGTCCGTCTTCGTCAGGGACGCGACAGCATTAGCGATCTGTTGTGCATGTTTTTCCATTGAGTTTCTCTTATCGGCGGGGGAAACCCTTGCGAGCACGGGGAGAACATGCAAACTCCACACAGAAAGGCCTGGGAGATACCCCACCTGGGTACCTGGCAACATGGAAACCTGGTCCCCAAGCGGGAATCGAACCCTGGCCCTTTTTAGCTGTGAAGCGACAGTTTTAACCACTACACCACCGTGCCGCCCCGCATATAGTTTAGGCCTTTGGCATTGTTTGTATCTTGTATGTAGGTATATTAGTAAAACCCATGCATGGAAGACAAAAACATTCTGTTAAATAATAACATGTTATGTTTAGTTAAATGATCAAATACCCTGTTTGTCTGTGCTCACTTTTGGTTCCTGGTAGAATCTCTGGCTGCCAAACCAGAACTGGGAGAGGCCAAAGCCTTTTCTGGAGGGGAGATTTGGAAGGTGCCAAGTGTGGTAGAGTACAGGGGGGGGGGTTCTTCATAATAGAAGGGAATAGACGTATACAGTGCCCTAAACACTGTTTTTGTTTAGTGTTTCATAATGGTAGGTCAGTATGGAGTGCTGTATCCATGTTGTACCGAAATATTAATTTTTTTTATCAACTTTCTCCCCATTTTCTATTTATCTCCCATCCCAATTTCGTATTATCCAATTCTACCCTCCCGTGTCTCGAATGTTGTTAGACCATGCCTCCCACTGGTCGGCTGCAATGTGGACCAAGCCTTGCATCACGTGTCCCTCCGGTACACGAGGAGGCAGCTGTCGCATCTTTTCACCTGTACAGCACGATCTCTCAGCGGCGAGGAGTAACGCGTGGGAGGCTCACGCTGCCCCCGTTGCTTCCTGATTCTGCTGTACAGGTGCACCAACCGACCTGTAGGAGTCACTGTCCACAACGTCCAATCCCTACCCACCGGCTTTCCCACCCCCTAATACTGCCAATTGTATTAGTATGAACGACCAGCCAAGCCGGAAGCAACGCAGAGAGCTGGGCTCGAACCCAGCATCTCCTGTGTTAGTGGCGAGCGCCTTGCCCACTGTGCCACTTAGCCGCCCCAGAAATATTTAATCTGTAAAATAATGTCTATTGTTTGTAATTTTGGTTTGTCTCTGTAGGAGGAGCTTCCAGGATAAAGCATGGGTAGAAGCTCCTCTCAGGAGGAAAAAGTGGAAGGAGAAGGAGAGACACAGTTGTGCTAAAGCCTCGTTGTTGGACGATATTTAGTTTGTAGGAGAAGTTTAATCGTTTGGTATTCTTGTTCTTATTTAATTATGTTAAAGGGGACATGTACTGCTATTCCTAGCACTATTTGGGCAACTTTACACAATTCCTGTTAGTCTATTGAAGACATCTGTACGTTTTTTTCCAAAAAATGCATTGTTTTATATTTCTAATCAAGTACTCAAAACCATCATTTTCCAGCTTCAAGATTTCAGGCTGTTATGGCCTGGCTCCGCCCATAAGCACTTTGAGTGACAGTCAGTCCACACAGTCTGCGACTGGTAGACAGAGAGAGATAGAGAGAGAGAGAGAGAGGGGGGGGGGTGCGAGAGAGAGAGAGAAAAAAAAGACAGGCCGTCTCTTCCTTTTGTTTTTTCTCTCCCTGCGGCAGCTTGTGTGGGGGGGGGGGGGGTGCGAGAGAGAGAGAGAGAGAGAGAGAAAAAACAGGCCGTCTCTTCCTTTAGTTTTTTCTCTCCCTGCGGCAGCTTGTGTGGGGGGGGGGGTGCGCGAGAGAGAGAGAGAGAGAGAGAGAGAGAGAGAGAAAAAAAAGACAGGCCGTCTCTTCCTTTCGTTTTTTCTCTCCCTGCGACAGCTTGTGTGGGGGGGGGGCCTCCCTTCCTCCACTCTCCCGTGTGGCGCTCTCTCCCTCTCTATCGCTCTCTCTCCCTCCAGAGTATGCAGAGGTGTCAGGTTTCACTGCCTCGCAGTATGAGGAAGTGCGCTGTCTAGACTAGGTAGATTGTGGGCGGGCATTAGCTACAACCACAGAGCCAATCACATCACTGTCTTCTACCCAGAGCCTGAATGACGTGACTCAGGCCTTCAAATCAGGATGGACTCATTTACTGGAGCAGGAAATTATCTGAGCTGAATCAGAGCAATCCGCCAATATGGTATTTAGACACTAAAACACATTGATACTAACTCCTATTACTATAATACAATGCTAGAGGCTGAAAAATGACATTTATAGTACATGTCCCCTTTAAATATGTTTTTGCCTGTTTTTTCCACTGGGGAACGAAAGAAACAAGAAAATAAAAACCAACCACCGGGTGATGACAACCTGTATTTTTCCACCGCTTGGCCACATGCTCACAAGTAGTAAGTACCATCTCCTATTCTCAGCAGTTGCGGGCCCATCACCCATCACATCTCCCCTTTTGTTTGCGGATACTGAAACAGATGGTAAGCGTGTCTCCCACAATGTATATCCAATTGAAACATGTGCCATTGCATGCTCGCAACCCCAACAAATTAATCACCCGAATTTATTCACAGATTAAACGGATTGGGAGGCAGAGCCGTCTACCAGCGCTGCCCCCCCAGCGGTGCCCCCCCACCCAGGCCGACCGTCCACCAGCACTGCCATGCGTGCACCCAGTGCCCGTGGCAACATGGTCCAGGTGATGCTGGACAGCCAGGAGAGGATCGCCAACAGCCAGGAGAGGATCGCCAACAGCCTGGAGAGGAGCGCTGTGGCGCTGGAAGTGATTGTGGCTACGCTGGCCAAAATAAACCGCAAGATTCTCTGACACCCTTGTTTGAGTATTACTGAAGTGATGTGTTTAGTTCTTGAGCTAAATTGTAAACTGTATCAAAGAATAGTGACAAGTCAAATTAAAGGCTTTATTCAGACTTGGACAGCACATCTTCTGTCCAGGCCCAGGAATGGGTCAGGGCGCACATCCTGGTGAGGTGGCTGGGGGGTAGTGGTACACCACTTTTCATGGCGATGTTGTGCAGGACGCAGCAGGCCATGATTATCCTACACACCTGAAACCATGGAAAAAATTTCAACAATTAATGACATGCAGCAAATGACTGTATTGGGCTGAGGTGGGCACTCTAATGTTTTAGCACGACTGAAACACAATTTCACAGCTGTTGCCTTCATACACACCTTATCCAGTTTGTATAGCAGCTTGCCACCTGCTGCACCCAAACACACCCAGCGTCTTTTCTGTGCTCGACGGTGGAACTAGTGCGCACGTTGGCTGGAATGCTCTCTTCAATGGGATCTGTTGATCAGTATATGAGAATGGGGATGTATTGTGTGGCCAGTTGTATGATTCCATCCACAACTCGCGGGAGGCAGCGGCTGATGGATGACTGCGATATGCTCACCCTGTCTCCTACTGTAGCTCTCTCTGGAATGTCCCAGTGGCTAAAAAGCCCAGGGTGGACAGTACCTGGATGTGTGGTGGCACAGGGTTTGATCATCTGGTCCGCCTACTAAGTATTGGCTCCAGGGTATTGCACAGCTCCATTAGGACGGGTCTTGGTAGCCTGAAGTGTCTCACTCTCTCTGCGAATAGGTCTGCATGGTCGCGGTACTGGCACTCCCTCCTCAGTGTGCGATCAGCGATATACAGCAGCAGTATATTTGCCATATTATGTGTGTAGGCCTAGGGTGCAGAGCTGACCCTTTAAATAGCACGATTGGTCACTGATAATTGGATGGCATGGTTCAATTTACATGATTGATGTTCAAGTGCAAGTTCAAGGTTTGATTTGTGGCACGCAACATCATACCAGTATGAGCAGTGGAATATTTCTCCACTGGCTCTTACAATGTGAACACTAAGCAATGTAAAACAAATTATAATAATAACAATAGAGAACAAGACAAGTGTTTGTGTAGTACTTTTATTTCTTTTTGGACATCACAATGCCTCGTTGAGTCATGACTATAAATTTAAAACTTAATTGTTAATGATACAATTATTGTCGTATTTATTATTATTATAATTATTTAATTCCGAGGATGTCTAGAATTGACGTAATTGGATAGTGCAGGATGAGTTGGTTCAACACAATCACCAATTATTTTGACGTAATTGGATGGTGCAGGATGAGTTGGTTCAACACGATCACCAATTATTTCTCCCAAATGAAGCCCTTAAGAACACAGGCGCACACCAGTCTGTCCTATCTACGACTGCCTTTTCGCTTTCGTAAATCCGGTTCTTGGCTACAAACGAATCTCTCAAACCGTTCGATCATGCCAAAATCGCCCTGAGAAGTTGAGTTACGAAGAAATGTGTCCATTGTTTGTGAGTGAGATCACGCTGTCTTGCTCCATCATGATGGCTGTCAGTCATCGTCTATCCTACTATTGTAATATACATTCAAGTCACACAAAAGTGGTAGTTAATGAGATGAGAACCTCACATCACACAACCAGTCAATAGCAACTAAAACAATAGCCTAATGCTATTAGTCCTGTAAGGCAAAACTATCGATAAACTTGAATTTTAAGCATGTAAACTAATGATAATAAGGGCTAGAATATTAATAGAATCAAGCTAATTTGTTGGTTCCCGGCTGTAATATGTAACACTACTCTGCAAGTTAACTATCACAGCGGGTCAAATTTAAGTTGACTGAGATTAATTTAAAGGAACATGCCAACATTATGGGAAATTGTCCTATACCTTCTACCTATACCGCCCTCTCCCGAGTCAGACAAGAAGATGGATACCAATTTCTTCTCTGTGCGTTCAGTAGAAAGCTATCCTGTCCAACTTAACATATTTCTTGTGTTCTTTCATGAATGTAGGGTAAAAACTAGAAAACGCAAGTAAAGTTTCAAACTGTAGTTGGTAAAGTAATATGTTATTTTGGCCCCAGATCTACCCAGGGACATGGATGCTTCCACTGGACTGAAGGAGGAACCCAGAGACCCACAAGACTTTATACTAAACATCAAAAACGAAGAGACTCTGGACTTTCCAGACCACAGGGACATTTCTACCAGACTGAAGGTGGAGCCCACCGATGATCAGGAGATCTGTAAGTTATCAAATCAAGATCAAATGTAAACCTTGCCTACCATCTAAAACGCACTGTTCCATGTTGTAGCCATATCAGTCTTCAGCTTGGGTGGCAGCTCCAGTAGCCTCTGTTTCTGCTCAAGGGCATGGTTTGTCATGGGGCTGCAGTTCAAGAGTCCATTGTTTCACCTAATCCTCCCCAGTAGTCGTGACACAGAGGGCAGCTTCAAGAGATCGTTGTGAGGTTGATGATGAAGTTACATATGAGCAGTGGTGCAGTGCTCGTCAACCGCGGTAAAACGGCGTTTGACCTCGGTCACTGAGGCTGAAGTACGCGCAATCGCGCACGGATATGTTCCCGCGTGTACGCGCAGTCACGCACACAAAAATCCGCTGTTCCCATTCGTTGTAACTAAGTACCGGCTTGGCCCGCGGCCACCGTTTTTACATAACAAAAGCACAGGTAGAGTGTCTCCAACCACGTCCGCGAGTACACGGTATAAACGGATCATTTTGACAACAACAATAGTATCATGTTCATGTTCCTACCTGCAACGCAAGGATGCCACCGCCGCCCAAGAGAAGAAAGATGCAGCTACAGCAGCTCGTACAAAGCAAACTCAGTTTCGCTTTACCTCGACCTCCTCCGACGCCGGCGCCTCCGAGTCCACTGAGTCCAGCAGTCCTCTTGCCACTCCAGTACAACAAGGCAAGTAACCGCATTTAAAAGAGCTTTTCTTTTTTTCTTTATTTATCCAGATTGACTAAGCTATAGGCTATTTGCCTGTTTGTTTATCTTGAAATAAATAATCGTGGCACTGGTTCATGAATCATGAGATTGAGACATGACAAATGCGTGTTTTGTTTACAGAGTCAAGAAATAATCATGTTTTAATTCAATGTGATCACTGATTAATATTGTATTGACAAAATGCAGATATATTCTTACAAAGAAATGTATTTGCCACGCAATCGCATTGGAAGAATAATAATACAATCATTCAGTAATGATTTGCTCTCTGCACAGTAGAGAACTTGCTCTTAATATGCTGGTTAAATCTGCTGTAATGTATATGTTCTAATGTTATCTGGTTTGTTGTATCAACAGGAGTCACAGGAGGACCATGAAACCATGCCCACCACTAGTAGAAAAAAAGCACCACCATCACTGAATGACACAAATAATGTAAGTAATTGATTGAAAAGTTTATTAACAGATTGCAGAATGGGTACAGTACAGCTAAATACATACAATTGTTAAGGGGATGCAGACCAGAGAAAGACTTTCGTCTTGTTTACATCAGGGTCCCCCATTTTCAATTCATCATAACATATATGACATACACGACATACAGATAGACAGTACTGCTACATCTATACATTTATGACATATACCAGATTTGCAAATACAGTACTGTTTGCATACCGCCCCAACAGGTCCACGGAGGACGCCATAGCCCATGTGCTGCACACAGCAGCATCACACCTGGACAAGAGGCAGGGGAACTATGTGAGAATGCTATTCATCGACTACAGCTCGGCATTCAATACCATAGTCCCCTCCATACTCATAGCCAAGCTCAGGGACCTGGGCTTGAACTATGACCTCTGCCAGTGGGTCTTGGACTTCCTGACTGGCAGACCCCAGGTGGTGAGAGCAGGCAACTGCACCTCCTCATCCATCACCCTCAACATAGGGGCCCCCCAGGGCTGTGTTCTGAGTCCCCTCCTCTACTCCCTGTACACACACGACTGTGTGGCTCAGCGGAGTAGCAATACAATCATCAAATTTGCTGACGACACAGTGGTGGTGGGCCTGATCTCTGCCAACGACGAGAGGGCCTACCTGGAAGAGGTCAAGGTCCTGGCGGGATGGTGCCAGGAAAACAGCCTCTCCCTGAACGTCAGCAAAACAAAGGAGATGATTGTGGACTTCAGGAGGTCGGGGGTCAAGGACTACAGCCCCCTCAGCATCGACGGGGCACCGGTTGAGAGAGTCAACAGCTTTAAGTACCTCGGAGCCTACATATCCGAGGACTTGACATGGACCACACACATTGACAGTGTTGTGAAGAAGGCACGACAACGCCTCTACTTCCTCAGGCGCCTAAGGAAGTTCCAAGTCAGTCAGAAGATCCTTAAGAACTTCTACTCATACCAAAAAAAACTGTGCATGCACGCGCGTGGATCGTTTGACCTACTGTCAATTTGCCACTGCACCACTGCATATGAGAAGCATCATCGATATTACCAGGTCGGAAATGTTGGTGTACTGTATACCTAATGCGTAACTAAGTAAAGTGAACTAATATGTGTCTGAAATATCTCATTCACGTTCACCTGTGTGGCTTTCATGCTAGTTTCATGCTAGAATACAAGACTCAAGCTACCAGTCATCAGTGATATAAAACGTTAGTAAGTAGTGAAGGTAACAAATTACTGATGGCTGCTGCAACCTTTTCCTTTTTTACTTACTTTCTTATAGGGCTGTACCGAATGTCATTTTTTAACATTCAAAGCTTCTATTGAAGTATTTGAACAAAGTTCATAAAAAAATGAATTTTTAATAATTTTATTACACTTTTTGGGATGGCGAGACAAGACACACCTGGGTTAATTGCAAGTGGGCACAGCTGAGGGGAGAACGATAAGGACTACAACACCATGACAGGGAACTACAGGTAGACAAGACGCATCACACTAGGAGCGCCTGATCAGGGCACAAACATATAGCCCTCACACATGACACCCCCACCCTCAAATCTATGGCCATAACCCCAAGACGTAATGGGGGAATGGACATAAAAACAACAAAAAAATCATGGGACAATGATACTAATAACC
Source organism: Notolepis coatsorum (assembly GCF_963971535.1). Classification (NCBI taxonomy): domain Eukaryota; kingdom Metazoa; phylum Chordata; class Actinopteri; order Aulopiformes; family Paralepididae; genus Notolepis; species Notolepis coatsorum. Next base: position 89,626,960 of record NC_140165.1, on the reverse strand, counting down.
ACATTGTCAACACAAATAATGAAACGGTCAAAAAAAATAAACGAACTGTACCAACATTAGCATTGTATGGACGGCCATAACTACAGTACACAAATATCAACAGGGGAAAACAGTGGTCGAGAAAATGGGCAGCCTCAATCCAAAAACCCAGAGGCTCCCAGACCACTCCTCGTCAGTCCCGACCCCATGAAAACAGGACCAACAGAGTATATCACCACAAAAGAAAAGTAGACCCATTCTAGGTAGGTAGCGTGGCCCACAGGTTACTGCATCTGCATCCACAAAGGTCCTCTATATCCCATACACTTAAATAATGAGGTATAATAATGAGGTATCAATCAGAATTCTTCTATTTTTTTGTGCACGCACATTCTGAATACCTTCTCTCAATACGCATTATGCATAACATTGCCATTGAACCAAAAATACCAACAGGGTCCAGAGAGAAACTATGTCCAGTCGACCGGGGCCAGAGATGGTCTAGCCGGGTCTGACTGTGGCACCCAAACCAAACCACGAGGGCAGTCCCAGCTGGCCCGGGTGTGAAAAACGGCCAAGACGATGGTCAAGGCCAACCAACCACTCAAAGCTCCCCAGTCTGCCCCGGATGGAACAATGACCTCATTCTCCAGCTCCCCCTCTTCTGAAACACAAAGACTGTCATTATCATTGTCAACTCCAGGTGGAGCCACCACCAAGGCTGACACAGGCATATTGGGCATAGGTACATGTCCCACATCATCCATGGGCAAAGCAGGGGCAGTACCATCAGGCACTGCGTCACTGACCGATACACCCATGTCAAATAAGTTCCCCCCAGCACTACCCGTCATGGCCATCGTAAGTGCATCTGATGGAACTCCTGTATGCACATTCGCCAGAACGTCCGCCACAACAGGCCCAGCTGAAATGCAAATGACATCTGATTTGATTAACACCTTACCCCCTGCCAGGTCGTTACCGATGATCAATGACACTCCCACATTTTTTGCCAATTTTGACAGCCCTAACGCTCTGTGGAGCATATAGATGATGGCGTCCTCCACCCAGATGTTTGCCTGGTATGCAAACTGCAGGGGGTCGAGGGAGTCATGCACCAGGGGCTTGAGGTGTTGCAGGACCAGCCTCTCGAAAGTCTTCATGACGTGTGACGTCAGAGCGACTGGCCTGTAGTCATTGAGGGTGCTGGGTTGTCCCTTCTTGGGCACCGGGACAATGCAGGCGGTCTTCCAGAGCTGGGGCAGCCTCTTGCCTTGTCAGAAACACATCTGTATTCATCCGTGATGAGGTTATAAGATATTTAGAAGTGAAAAAGAATTATATGGTCAGGATTGTGTGGAGATGATGACCCAGAGTCGGCACTTAATAAAAAAGTACAGTTGGGCCAAGATGTGCACCGTGGTTCTGGTGAATCAGTAGACAAAGAATACGATCATGCTTTGATATATAAAGTAGCTAAGATAAAAAATAATTAAAGATTAGAAGTAACTAGTTACTCTAATCTGATTACTTTTTTCAGTAAATAGTAATCTAACTTGTTACTTTTTACAAGCCAGTAATCTGATTACAGTTACTTTTCCAAGTGGCTGTGCGTAACTAATCTCATAATGCTGATGATAAGAGAGCCAGGGGTACAGTCAGCTAGACCGGAGATGGGACGACGCACGCACACAGCCACACACACATGAGAATAACAAACTATAATACCATGTTTTATATTACACAACGGGTTTACAATAATTTTTTTTATTAAAATTATATTATATACATTTTCTATTTTATTTAGTTTGGGAACCACTGTCCTAGAGTGCCTGAGCAGTGGACAGCTGTGACCTTATATGGCCTGATGGCTGATGACGTCTCATGATGACCTGTCTGAGCAGCCAATCATGATTTATGACATTATGCACTTTCAATAAAGCATTATTAAATTTTTTTATAAAAAAACTTGTCATTCTTATGTTGTGGCAGCAGCAGGGGGGGACGATGACGACTTAGAAACCTAGTTACTTTCAAAACAACTAAGTTACTTTGATGATCAAGTAATCAGTAAAGTAACTAGATTACTTTTTAAAGGAGTAATCAGTAATCAGTAATCAGATAATTTTTACAGGTAATCTGTGGCATCACTGCTAAAGACTAACAAAGCCAAGAATGGCCGGAAGGTTATGGAGCACACTAAAGATCATGGGTAGAAGTTCTAACACTGTTGTACATGTAGAACCCGAGGGGGTTTTCATCACTAAACCACATTAAATTATAACAACTGTTTCACAAGCAAAGTAGAGAAATTAGGGAATGGGACGAGTCCTGCAAAAAGTAGTCCTGCATCTGAGATTTTGGATGTTCAGGTGGCACTTCTTTTATTATTTATTTTAAGAACATTTTATTTAAATAGTTTATAAAGATGCTCCATTAAAAAAAACACCCTGGTTCCCATGCAAGCCATCAGCTTTAAAGAACCAGACATTGCCTGGTTCTCATGCGAGCCGTCAGCTTTGTTTAGAGAATCGGACAGTGCCTGGTCTCATGTAAATGGTAAATGGCTGCTTTTTTATATAGCGCTTTTATCCAAAGCGCTTTACAATTTGTTACTCACATTCTACCCATTCACTCACACATTCACACACACACACCGAGGGCGGAGGCAACCATGCAAGGTGCCAACCTGCTCATCGGGAGCAATTAGGGGTTAAGTGTCTTGCTCAAGGACACATCGACACGCTGCCCAGAAGGAGTGGGAATCGAACCGGGAACCTCCGGATTGCCAGACGACTGCTCTACCTCCTGAGCCACTGTCGCCCATGTGAGCCGTGAGCTTTGTTTAAAGAATCGGACAGATAATTATCGGACAGATAATTTTCAGCATAGCTTGACTTAAGCCAGACCTTTCCGTTCCCCGATGTCGGATTGTCTAAATCACCATGGCAACATATCGAAAAGTTTGAACCTGCTCCAGCGCAGGGTTTAGTTCAGTTAGCTGGATAAACCATGGCCACGCCCTCGCAAAGAAATGCCAGCTCGCTTCCTCAGTCTAGATCCCATTATACCATTCTGAATGATGTTTTTGTGCTTCGTTTTTCTAGAGGGGGCTTTTGAAATGTAAAATAATATACATAAAATGCTGATAATAAATCATATTCAGCCTATAGATTTACTTTGTCCTAAATAATGCACGTCATATACGGATATGGCGCTCGCGCGTCGCGATACACACTAAGTGGTTATTTTTAGGGATGTCCGATATTGGCATTAAAATGTGATATCGGAAATGATCGGTATCGGTTTTCAATCTTTTTCTTTATTTTTTTTTAACATTTATTTAAGCTTTATTTACCCAGGCAAGCAAGTAAGAACTAATTCTGATTTTATTCATTGTCAAAAGTATGCATAATGTTGTGTTAATTCCACGACAAGAGATATGTAATGTTAATTACCTGAAATTATTCCGTTTTTTGGGGGGGGGGGGGGGGGACCCTGCATATATCGATATCGGTATAGGAAATTAAGAGTTGGACAATATCGGTATATTGGTATCGGTAAAAAAGCCAATATCGAGCATCCCTAGTTATTTTAATAACGGAATATTGCAAATGTGAATCCTGCAGGATATTTTTAATGAATGAAACCTATCGGGCGTTTGGCTCTGATTAGTTTCATATTCTCCGCTGTTGATGTATTTGCTTAAAGGGGAACTATCTTATAAATGGCCTTTTTGAGTGTTTAGCATTGTTTCCTAGCTATGTGAACTTATATTAATATGATCTATGTCTCAAAATTCTCATATTGGCGCATTCTTCCAATTCTCCTCTCACAATATTCACCCTCACTGAACTGAGTCATTTGAAAATGTGATGATTTGTGATGTCAGAAAAACACTGCTGCATGTTAATGTTGAGATACAAGATGAGCTGCACACAGTGGCTGGACCTGGACCTGGAGCCCATAAGGCTCAAAACGGCTCGAGATCTTGAGGTAGAAAAATGCTGTTTTTGAGGACTTGATTAGAAATACAAAACAATGAATAAAAGAAAATATATATATTACAGAGGTGTTCCATAGACTCACAGGAATTGTGTAAAAGTGCCCAAATAGTGAAAGAAATAGTAAAATAGTTCCCCTTTAACGGAGCGCCCGGACTGTTTCATTCAAGCATAAATTGAAGCGTCTTCATGCGTGGATTGTGGATATGAATTACGACGGATCGGAATATGTGGATTGTTGAATTGTCACTCACACGTTATTGTGATATTGTAACTGGGATTAAAATGTTTGAGGAGATGCGCTGTTTGATTTGATGACGTGGATGTGACTTGAGAAAATGAATGAGCAATTGCAAGCCTTTGACGTTTTGATGAATTTGAGAAAATGCATTTATCTGTTCAAGCACTGTTAGTGTTATCTGATGATGAACAAGAAGGTGATTAACATGACTGGTGTCACTGGTATAAACCAAAGGTTAATCAATTCAATGTATGGATGATGTTTGAAAGAGATTAAAACCTGATTAATAGTGAAACTGTATAGCCTCCCTCCAAGCCTCTCTGTTATTTCGGGGGTCGTGCCTTGAAAACTTTGGGAACCATGTATTTATATATTATATATATATAGTATCTATTAATTCGTATCGATTAGATACTCTTTGGGCTTGTTTTTGTCTACTTATTCAGAAATAGTTTAACAAATTATTTTCGCTAGCAAGATCTCATTCGATTATTCATTCCATTAAGCCTACTGCCAGCAGGCACATTTAAAGAAATATAATCTGATTGATTGGGGGTAATGAGGGATTTAACATTAGCCTATAGATTATGCATTTAACTTGTCGGCGAGGCTATTGAGCCGTACTGTATTGTACCCATTCTGCAATCTGTTAATAAAGTTTTCAATCAATCAATGCCGTTAGAAAATCAGGATTTCTGCAATCGACACCTGCTGTCTTTTCAGGTGAGGCGGCCGCGCACAATTATCAAGTCTGGTTCGAATGAACAAGACTGAATCAGCGTTCGAGGAACAGGGAAAGCCTGGATTCAAACATTGGGTTAATTGAATCTGGATAATGGGACTTTTGATCGACTTAGTTGAACCAGGTATGGGGAATAGGGCCCTGGTCTCATGCCAGACACTCTGGAAATACGTTGCATTGGCATCATTTAGACAAATTAGAAATAATAAACGTGTTTCAGCAGAAATATTGAGTTTGCATATATCCACTGTGAGTGGTTCTAGTATTGAGAGTATGAATATATTGGCATCTGGCTTGATGAACCATATAGACAACCTTGCCAGCAAGCTGAAACAGAACTAGCTTTCCGTTGATTAGTAGGAAAAGGATCATTGAAGCAGGTATATTATCAGAATTGGAATATGGTGATGTAATTATAGACATGCTGCTGCTTCTGATTTTCTTTGTTTTATCTTGTATTTTATATGATTTCCCCTATTTTTAACAGATTATACTTTTCTGTCTAGAGATGTTTCTGTTTTTAACTTGGTATCATTGTAAATGAGGGCTACTCTGAAGGATTTCCCAAGATCTAAATAAAAAGGTTGAATGTATGAATATACAGCCATTAAAGAAATGATGTATGAAAATAACTGCACCTTTGTGTTCCATCACGTGTTTTGAAAGTATCCTAATGTCCCTTCCTGCTGGAAAGTCACCAGGGATTGATCATCTAGATGCAAGGTTGGTTAAAGTTGCAGCGAAACACGATACAAACTGATCTGATGATCATATCACCCACACTACATGAATCATCTAACGTTGGCCACGGAATTATAAACGACCCCCCCCCCCCCCCCCATCCGGTCAACATCAGATCAGTAGTAACTTCTAGAAGCACGTACATTTGAAATTTTTTATCTGGCGCTGATCGCTATCAAACTGTATTTGATCATCAACATAATGCATTTAGGGCTATAAATCACGTTCTGCAGAATGCTGCAGAAAACGATAACAAATATTTATACTTTAGACCGTATTTTAGTATGAATATGTGAATGAAAAAGTAGAACGTTGCTACATCCTAAACAATAGATAATTGACGTTGAATGGGCCATAGTAATGTCAATTTAGCAATACAATTTAAAAAGTTATAGCCGTGCAAAGAAGGGGAACTTCTCCATAGACAAATAGAGCTGGCAGAGGATGGTATAAGGATGTACATAAGCGTGGCAGAGAAAGGGTTAATTACCCAATGTCAGCATGCATGTATACAAACATACCGAGTTCGAGCCAATCAGCAATACCGACTGAGTCACGTGACTAAGTTGCCCCCTAACTGCGCAAAAAAAAAGTATGACAGGGCTCTATGGAGAAACCATGATACATAAGATAAGATAAGATATTCCTTTATTGATCCCCTTGGGGAAATTCAGGCATCATTTCAAGATTCAAGATTCAAGAGTTTTAATTGTCACGGCATACAGGTATACAATGAAATGCGGCTGGTCTTGCCCGCGACGATGTGCAATACAGTGGTACAACATATAATAGAATCCAATAAAATACAGTGGTACAACATATTAATAGAATCCAATAAACAGTGCAATAACAGGTACATGGTGTGCCATCTCGGTATCTGTACATTAGTATTTACAGAGCATATAGGACATGCTAGTTAGCTTTAGTAGTGCAATACACTGTTCCTGATGTTATACTACTTTAAGTGGCCTTTCCTCTGGCCATAAGTGTGCGTGTGTGCGGCATGAGTGTTAAAGTGGCTGCTAGTGTGTGAGCGTGCTCAGCGTGCGTGTCGTGTATGTACTTGTGTGTGGATAGTTCAGTTTCTGTGTCTCTCAATGTTCATTGTTCAAGGCTCTGATGGCCTGGGGGAAGAAGCTTAGCCTAAGCCTCTCCGTCTTAGTCTCTAGAATTCGCAGGCGTCTGCCTGACCTCAGCAGCTGGAACAGGCTGTTATTGGGGTGGTGGGGGTCTTTCATTATCCTGCCGGCTCTGGATTTGCACCTCTTGTTGTATAGAGCCTGCAGGGGAGGTAGCGCAATACCCGTGGTACGCTCGGCTGAGCGCACCACACTCTGTAGGGCCTTCTTGTCCTGTGCCGTGCTGTTCCCATACCAGGCAGTGATGTTTCCGGTCAAGATGCTCTCTACAGCTCATCTTCCCCGATACTCTGAACTTCCTTAACTGTCTCAGGTGGTAGAGGCGCTGCTTCGCTTTCTTTACTACTGTGCCTATGTGTGTTGACCATGTCAGGTCCTCTGAGATGTGGACCCCCAGGTACTTGAAGCTGCTCACCCTGTCCACGGTAGCCCCGTTAATCCTCAGTGGTGTGTGTGTCTCCCGCTGTCCTCTCCTATAATCCACGATCAGCTCCTTGGTTTTACCAATGTTCAGGAGCAGGCTGTTGTCCTGGCACCAACGTTCCAGTACCTCAACCTCCTCCCGGTAGGCCTTCTCGTCGTTGTCCGAGATCAGCCCCACCACCACCGTGTCGTCGGCGAACTTCACAATGGAGTTGGAGCTGAACTTGGCCACACAGTCGTGTGTGTAGAGTGAGTACAGCAGGGGGCTTAGAACACAGCCCTGGGGGGACCCGATGCTCAGGGTGATGGTGTTGGAGGTCTGACCCCCCACCCTGACCGCCTGGGGTCTTTCACTCAGAAAGTCCAGTACCCAGGCGCTCAGGGCGGAGCTCAGGCCTAGCTCGATCAGCTTGTCCACCAGTCTGGTGGGGACTATGGTGTTGAACGCTGAGCTGTAGTCAATGAACAACAGTCTCACATAGCCCCCCTTCTGACGGTCAAGGTGGGAGAGAGTGCTGTGCAGTACCTGGGAGACCGCGTCATCAGTGGACCTGTTTGTCCTGTATGCAAATTGCATAGGGTCCATATCACTGGGGAGAGAGGCACAAATGTGGTCCTTGACCAGCCTCTCGAAACATTTCATGACCACAGAGGTGAGTGCCACCGGTCTGTAATCATTTGGACATGTTGGGGAGGGTTTCTTCGGTACAGGGATGATGGTAGACATCTTGAAGCAGGCAGGGACTACTGACTCCGCCAGGGATTGATTAAATATGGCGGTGAACACCGGGGCAAGCTGGTTTGCACAGGACTTAAGTATGCGTCCTGTTATACCATCTGGGCCTGCAGCCTTCCTGGTGTTCACCTGCATAAATGCTCTTCTCACACTGTGTTCCGACAACGAGAGAGCGCCCCCGCCCCCCCGCGGTTGCCCCCCCCCCTCCACAACAGCCGGTGCGCCAGTGACGTCACTAGCCAGAGGGCTAGCGGCGACACTGTCTACACCGAACCGAGCGTAGAAGGAGTTGAGTTTGTCCGCTAGAGAGGCGTCGTCGCTCCCCATTGCGGGGGCGCTGACTTTGTAGTCAGTTATTGTCTTCAGTCCCCTCCACAAGCCTCTTGTGTCGTTTTGTGCCATTTGTGTCTCCAGTTTCTCAGCATATGTCCTCTTAGCAAGTTTAACAGCCTTGCGCAGAGTGTAGACTGAAGCCTTGTATTCTTCCATATTTCCTGACTCTCTGCCCAGGTTATAAGCCGTGGTGCGTGAGTTTAGGGCTGTTCTTATAGTGCTGTCCACCCAAGGTTTCTGGTTTGGGAAAACCCGCGCCGTCTTTGTGAGGACAATGCCGTCTGCCACTGTAGTTATGTAGCTTACAACGGTATCAGCATACTCGCTGACGTCACTGGCGCTTCCTTCAAACATGTCCCAGTCTGTATCCTTGAACGCGTCACGGAGCTCGGCCTCTGATTCGTCAGACCACTTTTTTGTCTCACGTGACACGACGACTTCGCGTGATCTCTGTTTGTATGCTGGGATTAAAAAGATGGAGTCGTGATCGCTCGCGCTTACAGAGCCCATCAGTGGCGGAGCCGCTACAGCCTTGTAGGCAGCTCTGAACGGGGTGTAGCAGTGGTCGAGTGTGTTCCCCCCTCTTGTGGAGCAGACGATGTGCTGAAAAAAAGTCGGCATCACTTTTTTCAGGTTTGCCTGGTTGAAATCACCAGTCACTATCGTCGCGGCTTCCGGGTGCTTGATCTGCTGTTTGTTGATGTGGTCGTGTAATTCCCCCAGCGCTTTGCCGGTATTTGCCTGTGGATGAATATACACGACGGATAAAATGACCGCGGTAAACTCACGGGGTAGGTGATACGGGCGACACAGGATCTGGAGATGTTCCATATCTGGGGAGCATGAACTTGAGAGGACATGTACTTCCTTGGGATTAACCCAGAGATTGTTCGTGAGGATGCAGACCCCACCTCCGACGCTCTTCCCAGAGGCTGCCGTGCGATCTGCTCTCAGGACGGTGAAATTGTCCGATGGAGAGATGCTGTTGTCCGGCGTTGCTGGCTTGAGCCATGTCTCAGTGAAACACATGATATTAACGCCTCTCATCTCCCGTTGGAATCGGACCCTCGCTCTCAAGTCGTCCATCCTTCCCTCCAACGAACGTGCATTCGCCAGAAAGATGGATGGAATTGCTGGACGGTTCTGCCGTTTCCTTTGTTGCCGTTCTCCCGCTTGATTTCTGTTAGCCCTTCTGGGCATAAAGTGTCTCCCAACTCCAATTTGAGTCCGGAGTTTAGGTCCATAAGTGTCTGGCGGTCGTATGACATACCCGCCAGTGATGATTTAATAAAAAAAGTCGAAAAAACAAACATAATAGCTAAAAATGTGCACAATCGTCGCGGAGCTAAACCAAAGGCGACTGACCGGGGTCGCGCCATAGTGATCATAGCAGCATGGGGGAGGGGGGGGGGGGGGGTACAGGTAGTAAAACAACACAGTGTACAGGTAGTAAAAAACAACACAGGCAGTGTAAACAATTTGATCAATATGGTCAATATAATTTACTATCTGACTAGCTGAAGAAATATTCACATTATTCACAGTGTCACATAGGGTGCAGTATGCATAAGGTAGTGTTATAATTTACTATCTACTGAGTATACATTATTCACAGTATCACGGTATCCACTGAAATATACATTATTCACAGTATCACAGTATCACAGTATCCACATAAGGTGCAGTAAGCCTAAGGTAGTGTAGGTTGTCCTCCTTGGGTTCCTATAAGTCCCAGGTCAATGTCTGGTAGCAGTCGCTGTCGCTGCCCCCTGTTGTGGAGCCTGGAGGCTGGTAGTCGCTGCCCACTGTTGTGGAGCCTGATGGCCGCTGGTATGAAGGACTGTCCGAGGCGGTTAGTTGAGTGTCGGGGGGGAATGAGTCTGTGGCTGAACGAGCTTCTCATCTTGACTAGCTCGTCGTAGAGGGGGTGGTAGGGGTTCTCCATGATGGCAGCCAGCTTCCTTATCATCCCCCTCTCTGCCATCACCTGATTGATTGATTGATTGAAAAGTTTATTAACAGATTGCAGAATGGGTACAGTACAGTACAGCTCAATACATACAATTGTTAAGGGGATGCAGACCAGAGAAAGACTTTCGTCTTGTTTACATCAGGGTCCCCCATTTTCAATTCATCATAAGCCATACCTAACCTCAAGTCTAGGTAGCTCGACTCCCACCACGGAGCTAGCCTTCCTCACCAGCTTGTTGAGCTTGTTGGTGTCCCTTGAGTTGATGTAGCCTCCCCAGCATGCCACAGCATAGAAGAGGATGCTGGCCACAACAGACTGGTAAAAAGACTGCAGCATATTATTATGCAGCACAACTGAGAGCAGTGACGTGCTGGTGTAACGACAGATATGAGGCAAGATGGAAAGACATTGAAAAAGAAGGGGAGGGATACAAGATACAAGCTCTGGTGGGAGATAGGGAACTATTCAAAGAAAAGGAGGGACTGTTAGATCCAATCACCAAATGCACCTTGACCATATGGAACAGAGTAGTAAAAACACACAAATTGGAGAAACAGACAGGGGTTCTGAGATGGGTAGCACATGACAAGAGATTCAAGCCAGGGAGGTTGGACCACGGATTCAGGAGGTGGGAGAGGGGGGGGGGGCAACAGCGATATGCAAAATGATAGAGAAGGGGGAAATGCAAACATTACAAAAATTAAAGGAGAAATTTGGACTAGAAAACAGGGACCACTTCAGATATCTACAGATTAGAGATTACTATAATAAAGAAATAAGAGGGGACAAGGACGAAGAACAGAATGGAATAATTAGGATGATAGTAAGGGCATACGAAGGAGGGAAAGGAAGGGTAATATCAGCACTGTACCGGGCTATAATGACCAGCAAGGGACACACGACAGACTACATAAGGGAGAAATGGGAGAGAGAACTAGAGATAGGAATAACAGGGAAGGAATGGGGTAACATATGCGAGGTGCAACATTCAACAACAGGATCGAGGATATGGAAAGAGTTTGGATGGAAAAACATAATCAGATTCTTTATAACCCCAGAGTTGAAGGGAAAATATGCACCAACACAAAGAGCATGCTGGAGGATGTGTGGGAAGGAGGGGGCAAATCACACGCACATATTCTGGGGATGTCAGAAGCTGAAGGGGTATTGGGAGGAGATAGGGGAGGCAATGATCAGAATATTAGGATACGGATTACCACAAACGGGACTGGTGCTTTACTTAGGGGACCTGACACACGAGGGAATACAGGGGGGGGACAAGTATTTAATAAAGATAATGCTGATATCGGCCAGAAAAGCAATAACGAGACTGTGGTACAAGGAAGACCCACCGACAATAGCACAAAGGGTAGGAATAGTAGAGGAGATACAGGATATGGAGAGGATAACGCACATGCTGAGGCTACAGGAAGAGAAATTTGGGGAAAGATGGGGAAAGTGGGAGGATTATAAAGGGAACGAAAACGACATCACAGAGGAAGAACCAAATGCAACACAAGAGGGCGAAGGGTAAAGGAGGAAAGAAGGTCAAGGAGGGTCTCTGAACCCATGTCACACACTTTTTGCTTTAGTTAGTTTTTTCTAATTTAATTTTTTTATTTTTGGGTATTACAATTGTTTTATGTTTTTTGTACTTTATTATTTATGTCTGTTTAACAGTGTTGTATTAATATTCAGGGATGATGTGGTTTGTATATGGGTGAATCAAAAGGCAAGGAGAAATTTAATAAAAAAAAAAAAAAAAAGGGGCGAAGGATAAGGGAAGAAAGAAGTTCAAGGAGGGTCGCTGGACCCATATCACACATGTATGCCTTAGTCAGTATTTAATTTTTTTTGAGTAGGTATTATATTTGTATACCTGTTTAAGGGCGGTACACAATCAGTCTTTGTATTAAGTACCTGGAAAAACAACTGAAGTGGAAACAGATAACTAACCATGCTAACCATGTAACCATTTATGTGCACTGCATTCTTTCTTATTGTGTTGTTAGTTTCATTTTTGTGTAAGTGTTGTTTGTCTATAAATGTTAATAAAAATTTAAGTTTAAAAAAAAATAAAAGACTGCAGCAGTCTGTTGCACATATTGAAGGACCTGAGTCTCCTCAGGAAGAACAGCCTGCTCCTGTAGAGAGCCTCTGTGTTGTCCGACCAGTCCAGTTTATTGTTCAGGTGTACCCCAAGGAACTTGTATGAGTCCACCATCTCCACATCCACCCCTCGGATGGAGATGGGAATCGGGGGGGGCCTCTTCTTGCCCCTCCGGAAGTCCACCACCAGCTCCTTGGTCTTACTGGTGTTGAGTTGGAGGTGGTTGCTGTCGCTCCACCCCACGAAGCTCTCCACCAGGGCTCTGTACTCCTCCTCATCATCGTCGGTGATGTAGCTTACAATGGAGGAGTCGTCTGAGAACTTCTGCAGGTGGCACCCGCTTGAGTTGCGGCAGAAGTCTGAGGTGTAGAGGGTGAAGAGAAAGGGTGACAGCACCGTTCCTTGGGGGTGCCGGTGTTGCTCACCAGTACGTCAGACTGACTGTCCTTTAGTCTGACGTACTGTGGCCTCTCAGTGAGGTAGTCCTTGATCCAGGCCACCAAGCCGTGCTCCAGCTGCATCGCGGAGAGCTTCTCCGCTAGCAGTGACGGCTGGATGGTGTTGAAGGCGCTGGAGAAATCAAAGAACATAATCCTCACTGAGCTGCGCGGCTTCTCCAGGTGCGTGTACGCTCTGTGGAGCATGTAGATGATGGCATCCTCCACCCCGATGTTTGCCTGGTATGCAAACTGCAGGGGGTCGAGGGAGTCACGCACCATGATACTCCCCTGACTAAAGGATATTTCAAATGAAAACGGCTGGATGTCATTTAGCCAAATCAGCATGGCTGAGTGAGTCTTTCACCTTTTACATATCGTTAGCCTCATACGATAAGTCATTTTTCAAGATTTTTGGAAAAGAAGAAAAAACGAATTTTCCAGCAAATGTGTACGAGTTTTTAATTTATATTTTGAAAATAAGTTCCACAAGGTATATCAACAAGTTTGCAAAAATACAAAAACACAACAACCATTGCGTAACAAAATAAGGTGACTTTTAAACAAAATATGTCGTGACTTAGGCATTTTTTCCCCGTACTACATTTAAGCATTACATCACACGCAGGAGTGGTTTGTGACCAATAAACCATGCCTAGGGGTGGTTGTTAGGCCCGAGGCGCAGCCGAGGGTCGTTAGACCCCCCTAGGCATGGTTTATTGGTCACAAATCACGACTGCACGTGGTGTAAAGCTTTTATACAACTGCCAGATTCATCCAACCTTATTTCTATACAATAAACACACATTAATCGAAGATTTATTGAAAAAACCATCCGCCAGAAAAAGTAGTTCCCACAACTCCATGTGGAAGCAGCTTGAAGTGCATCCAACCAAACTAACACATCCAACTGTGTATTATTGGAATGATTGAGAGAAGTTGCCTCATGTGGAAGCAGCTTGAAGTGCATCCAACCAACTAACACATCCAACTGTGTATTATTGGAATGATTGATTGAAAATTTTATTACCAGATGCAGAATGGGTACAATACAGTACGGCTCAATACACACAATTGTTAAGGGAATGCATAGGAAAAAAACGTTTTCTTCGCCCTATTTTTTTATTTATTTCTTTTAGCCTAAACTTAACCAGTTGGAAACCAGGGGTACAGTAATAAAATTAGCAATCAACCAATCAATCAATTCAATAGACCATGCTCACTTAAAACAGCGCTGCTTCTCTCTCAGTCTGACTCCCCCGCTGTTGCAGACAGGAGTGTGTGTGTGTGTGTGTGTGCGTGTGTGTGTGTGTGTCACAGTGTGTGTGTGCGTGTGTGTGTGTATGTGTGTGTGTGTGTGTGTGTGTGTGTGTGTGTGTGTGTGTATGTGTGTGTGTGTGTTTGTGGGTACGCCAGCGTCGGACAGTGAGAGAGAACGCTGCAGTCAGTAGCAAGAAGGAAGTAGAAATTTAAATCAATCAATTAATCTATCAATCAAACCGCGATTTTTCTTTTGTTCTAGATTGCCTCAAGACCCATCAATTACATCATCCAACATTGTTTAAAGGGCTAACACATTCCCCTTGACAGAATCGCTTCATATTTAGTCGTTTAGTCGCCATTAACATATCCATTTGTAAATATTATTGGCCACCTTCTTGTGATCCGGCGGAGTGATGTGATGTGGGTCGGTTGTGGGCGGGTCCTGGGCCAGCAGCGTGGATTGTTGCCAATAAAGACGTGTAAAATGACTGTTTCAGCCAATCAGAATCGAGAAATTTGCATGCCGTTGTATAAACATACATACATGTCATACACTAAGGCAGTTGATATACTTGCCTAAGTCATGCGATCGATCGGTGTCTGTAACATTTAAAATGCACAAGTCACACGAGTGAGTTAGGCAGTTGGGGATTTTTTTTACGTAAAACAAGCGTTCTGATTGGCTGAGGACATAGGCACGCCACTAACCCAGGGTGATGCAACAGTGTGAGGAGATTACAGTTAGGCAGAAATCTCAATTTGCCCAAAAAATTACTTAGGCAATTATAGTATGAGGATAACGATATCTAGCTTTGGCATGGATTGATTGTTTAGATCGCTAGCATGGTTGACAAATGCAAATATATTTTAGTCTGCCCCGTTGTTCGGACCAGGATTACGTTCCTTTTGCGCTCTCGATGCGTGCGCACACTGAGTCTGACGTATACAGGTCTATAGTGAGGATCACACACAGATGAGTGGCTAGAGAAGAAATGGACGCCCACAGACCAGTTGGTGCAATAATGTTGTATTTTAGCACTGCTTTGCATCTGATAGATCATTAACAGCTGACTGAAAACTGAATAGTTTTATGACCTAATGTAGTTTTCTCAACATTTAGGGACAGATTCTTGTCACACCATATGGACAGGACCTTCACCTCATCCCTATATGCAACCTCATGTCGTTTGTGATGAACCCAATTACTGTAGTGTCGTCTGCAAATTTCACAATGCTGTTGGTATGTTTGGCCACACAGTCATGTGTACAGACTGTAAAGTAAGGGACAACAGCCCTGTGGAGCACCAGTATTTAGAACTGTAGTAGACAGTCGGGTGCGACTGGCTCGGGAGGTAGAGCAGCAGTCTGGTAATCCGGGTTCGATTCCCGCTCCTCCCGGGCATGGTTGCCTCCGCAGTCGGTGTGTGAATGGGTAAAATGTGAGGAACAAATTGTAAATCGCTTTGGATAGGCGCTATATAAATGCAGCCATTTACCATTTAGACACATAGCTCTTTCCAACTCTTACTGCCTGGTGTCGGTCTGTCAGAAAGTCATGTAACCACCTGCAGGTAGAATTGCAGAGGCCCAGGTCTATCAGTTTAGACACCAGATTAGATTGTATGATTGTAGAAAAAGTGCTGCTCTAATCAATAAACAGAATTCGAACATGTGTATTTTTGTACTCCAGGTGTTTCAGCATGTAGAGCCAGTGATATCATCCACACATCTACAGTATTTGACCGATAAGCTGTAGTGGGTCAATATCCAGATATATTATGATATATGTACGTCTGAAGCATTTCATTATTACAGTGGTTAAGCAGTGGCGGCCGGTGCATTCTTCTCCATGAGGGGCGCTATACCAAACATTTTGCAAACATGTACCACGCATTGGCGAATATTTAAGTAGGTACAACTATCACCATTGCCATCAATCAATATATGATCACAGTCAGTCAAATGCAGCCACGCTTCCAATATGCCCTACACAAACACGCGCACATCTCTCTCTCTCTCTCCCCTATCCCCCCCCCTCTCTCTCTCTCTGATCCATGCAAAAATACAACAAAAAAAAAAACACAGCATCGCTCTAACAGGGAGAGAGAGAGAGAGAGAGATATCGCAACTCTCACTTGTTAAGTTGAAACGCACCACTGTCCAGCAGGCAGAAGGGCTTGATAAAGTATATCCACTGTCCAGACTGTGTTGATGTCCATCCATGTCCACTGCATCCATATATAGCTTCTTGTTGTTAGCCAAGTTAGGCAACAGTGAGTGACGAGCTGTGTCTTTGCCCATTTCCGCGTCGAACAGCCTGCAAACTACCTGGCGTTCTATCGCCATGCTCTAAGACAAACTCTAACCTTAACCAACTTTGAAAGAGTGCCTAAGCTTAACCGTCGAAAGAACTTGCCGTCACGCTCTAAGACAAACTCTAATGTTACCTTAACCTACTTCGAACGAAGAGTGGCTACGCTTTCCCAGTGTAGAAACTGGCGTCGGCCAATCAGAGAGCGTCTCCGAGAAATGCGGCTACGGAAATTATTGACGCTGCTTGCTTAGATGATAATAGATCGTTTTAAAACGCGCCCGGTTTCCATCATAATACATCATATTTCAACGCACAGAGAATTACGCACTGATTGGCTGCGACAGTACAGCGATGAAACCAGTGCACGCCCACTGTAAGCGCTATGCGTCTAGCCCAGGAGAAATGCGGCTATGGAAAGTATAGAAGCGGTATTATTCTCTAGCAGACAGTCACTTCCTGTTAATGATAAACAATTATTTATATTTGATATATTAACGTTATATTGTGCATTGGAAACACAAACACTTAAAATGAGTAAATATTATTCATTTTAAACATGTTTATTTGATTTCTAGGGCTCTTAAAAAAAATTATAATCTTCTTCTTCTCTCTTTTAACCAGGGAGGGCGGCGCTATAGCCCTCATTGACCAGCCACCACTGTGGTTAAGGCTAAAGGTCTAAAAGCATTCAAACAGGATGCAGGTGTTTTTTTGGGAGCAGGCACAATAATGGACTTCTTAAAACATGTAGGAACCACACAGAGAGACAACAGAGAAACAAGTTAAAATGTCTGTAAAAACAAAAGAAAGCTGACCATAGAACACAACATAGGCCATCCGGGCCAGCATATTTAGACCCAGTAGTTCTTGATTTAAAATGTTGGCGTGAACCTGCAATAGTATGTAATGCTATCACATGTTCAGTGCCTATCACAATTGTACATACTAGTTATACCAAAATTATTAGCACCCCAGGAATTATGGACCCTTTTCCTAAAATTCATCCCAATGTTTTCAGCATTGATACAACTTGATATAATAACACATATGCTATTTAGTAGCTTTTGGTACATTTTGAAATATAAAATACGTTTTTAGGCTTGCTTTATATCAAATATAGTGAAAAATGCGTTGGTCAAAAATATTAGCCCCCATGTGAATTTTTGCTTTCAAAACACCTACCATCAACCAATGAGCTTTGAAACCTGTACAGTCGATTGGCTTCCTAACAACACCTGAGCATTCAATCAGCATAAAAGGACTCCAAGAAACAGGCCACTTGAATACATTATTGAGAGACTATACTACGTACTACTCTTACTCACCATGCCAGAGACAAAGGAAATCAGTCTTGAGCTCAGAAAGAAGATAGTGGAGGCTCATGATAAGGGGGAAGGCTATACTGCCATTTTCAAGCATTTCACAGAGTCTAGAACTGCTGACCATTGCTAAGTACAAGGAGACTAATTCTGTAAGAAATAAACCTGGGTGTGGTCGAAAGCGCAATATTTCAAGAACTCTGGAGGGGAAACTAGTCAGAGATGTCAGCCAGAAGCCCCCCCGACATCTGCCAAGGTGATTGTTGCTGACCTGGCCTCTTCTGGAGTTGATGTTTCAAGGAACACAGTTGTGAGCGCTCTTCATCGTGGTGGGCTTCAGGGCCATCGTCCCAGAAGAACCCCTTTACTCAAAGAGCGGCACATCAGAGCCAGACTGAGGTTTGCCCATGAACATTTGAAAGGTAAAGTAAGATGAGTTTTGAGTCTGTGCTTTGGTCTGATGAGACTAAACTGGAACTGTTTGGGCACATGGATGTTGTTTATGTTTGGCGAAGAAAGGGAGAGGCCTTCAACCCTAAGAACACTGTTCCCACAGTTAAACATGGTGGTGGAGCATCGTGCTGTGGGACTGTTTCTCAGCCTCAGGCACGGGTGCATGGCATCATGAAAGAATTAAATTATGTTGACATTTTGAGGGATAAAATGAAGAGGTCTAGGCTTAGGTCGTCGCTGGGTCTTCCAACAAGACAATGACCCAAAGCATAGATCAAAATTGGTCTACCAGTTCCTAAAGGACACCAAAACCAAGGTCCTGGAGTGGCCTGCACAGAGCCCAGATCTTAATCCTATTGAGAATCTGTGGCGGGTGCTCAAAGTGAATGTCCATGCTCGGAAGCCACGCAATTTGGATGAGCTGGAACAATTTGCAATGGAAGAATGGGTCAAAATCCCTCAAGAGACCCGTCACCTGTGCAAACCTAGTAAAGAACTACTCTAAGAGGTTGTCGTCAGTTGTGGCTCAGAAAGGATACACGATTGACTATTAATGGCCAGGGGGCTAATCATTTTGGATGTATCATTTTTGCCGTTTCTTGTTTTAACTCTGTGCATCTATAAAATATCCTAATCAAACTTAGTGGACATTTTGTCTTTATTATTTTGGAAACAAATACACTATAAACACTTGTTAATGGTAATTTCCATGGATAAATCAAGGGTTTTGTTTGATTTCACAAGGGGGGCTAATAATGTTGGCCTCAACTGTACATACAAAGGTAGTTTTCCTGGGCATATATTCATAGTACCCCCAAAAGAAGAACTCTGACATCACCGATGTGGGGAAAATATCAGCCATCAGGGCAGAAAAATGTGTTTAGTTACACTTAAAAGTTAAATCTGTTGTCCTGCAATTTGACCCATTAATTACTTTATAAATACACAACTTTGGCCAATAAATCATTAAAGCTGCTACAAGCAGAATTTTTGGTAACACTTTATAATAACTCAGTTATAAGACATTTATAAGGTATTTGTAGATAATGAACTAATCATGAACAAACCATTTATATACATTCGTAAATTATTATTAAATCATTTATAACTATATTTGTATAACATTTACAAATCAGTTCTACATTATTTATAACTCATGATCAACATTGTTTGTACTTGAGTTGTTCATCATTAAATAATGTTGTTTAATGTGTAGTAGTAAGTAACACATTTGTAGATGCTTTGAAAAATGGATATGAAAAAACAACTATACTGTACCTCCAGGTATTTGTTCATGTTCAACAAACTATTTGTGAAACATTCTTAAAAGATCTATAAATCATTTGCAGATGTTATTGTGTGCCCTGATCTAAAGTAAAGACTATTAATCATTAACAACTGTCTAATAGTCACCAATGCAAGAGACTCCGGTCTCGACTCCCCGAGTCAGCATTGCCTGCGGCTTGGGCCAGTCATCATACTATCTCAATTGGCAGAGGTAGCGGGTGGAAAGTCGATGGGTGGGGATTGGACGTTGTGGACAGCAACTCCTACAGGTCGGTTGGGTGACGCCTGTACAGCAAAGACAGGAAGTATCGGGGGCAGCATGAGCCTCCCACACGTTACTCCTCGCCACTGAGAGTCCGCGCTGTCTGGTGAAAAGATGCGACAGGCTGCCTCCTCGTGTACCGGAGGGGACACGTGATGCAAGGCTTCTATCCTCACTACAGCCGACCAGTGGGAGGCATAGGCTAGCAACATTCAAGACAGGGGAGGCGAGAATTGGAGAGGAGAATTGGCTATGCGAAATTGGGATGGGAGAAAAAAAAATTGAAAATAAGGAGAAAAAGTGGATAAAAAAAATTAAAGAAATGTCGAATAGTTTATTATTTGTGGACATTTATGAATACACGCAAAGCAATTACCAGACTTGTCTTTTCATGTTTAACAAATTATTTGTTAAGACATTCATAAAACATCTATAAATCATTTGCAGATGCTATTGTGTGCCCTAATCTAAAGTGAAGACTGTATCATTAACAAATATCTAATTATTTGTTGACTTTTTCATCACCTGTTACAAATGTTGTTGACAGCTTTCGGATCCACCGTTCTTTGTGACATCAAACAGTGAAAGAATTAGCACTATAGATAAATGCAATTTTATTAACATAAAATACATGTGCACACATAACATATAGTGTAACCTGGGGGACACTAGGACCCAGGAGTACCCTAGCCAGGTATTGCCAGAGTATGTACAGGGAGTCTCAGGCGAGTGAGACTTGACTTCACGTTTGTTCCCGTCTGTTTGAATGGAAGCTACATACACGTTATACATTAGCAGAGCCAATGAATTCATGCTTCCCCACGCTTTTAAGGTATGAGCAGGCTAAACACTTTTTCGTTGGTAAATCTATTCCATAATTTCTGACCTACAATTTAATAGTCCTAATAAATTGTAAATGTTATACAAATATAGTTATAAATGATTTAATAATAATTTACGAATGTATTGTGGCAGATATCATCCCCCGTTCCATGGCTACATGGAGGAAGGGAGATACTACTGCCACAGGCAGATGAGTCAATTAGGGAGCTGATTAGGACTGATAGAACACACCTGTGCACCATGTGATCACCAACATCCCACACACACACACACCAGACACGCATAACATAAAACCCTAGGTAAGACAGAGTAGAGTTGAGTGGAGGTGAGGAAGGAGCAGAGTACAGAAAGAGAGAGCGATATACATACATTTAGTCATTTAGCTGACGCTTTTATCCAAAGCGACTTACAAGTTCTGTACGACAAGTCATCAGGCATATACAGAGTTTGTGAGGTGAGAGGTAGTTGTAAGGAGAGGAGAAAGCGAGAAGGTGTTCGTGGTACTGGACTCTAGACTGGCTGAGAAACCCCCTTGTGAAACTGACCCTGGACCGGAAGACAAACACTGAGTATTGAACATTCCCTTTTTTGTACTGATACGTGTTTTGACCCTGGACTGTTATCAGACTACTCTAATTGCCCATCGGACTGTTGTGCTTCTATTCAATAAATATCTTTTATTTATTGAAATTGTGCTTGTGTGGACATTTTAATTTGTTTGTTTTGAACCGTGTCGAGCCTGAACACCACTGGCTCGTCACTGTACAGTATATAAATGGTTTGTTCATGATTAGTTAAATTAGTTCATCGTCTACAAATACCTTAAAGGTCTTATAACAGTGTTATTATAAAGTGTTACCGAATTTTCAACAAAATATATTATTGTCAGATTGGTTGCGATACCTTGGCATAATTACAGTAAACAAACTAGAGACTATTGCTGAAACAATTGGAAGCATAATTCTAATTTATAATACAACAGAATACTTGTGCCCTAAGGATTTAAGGATAGGTGCTCAATGAAACCCACTCCCATTGCCAAAAGTCTTATTTAAATGCCTATAAATACTATGGAACTACACACTATGGATGTATTACAAGGCCCATAATGGCCCTTTGATGTGAGCTTAGGTATTGACAACGCCAATGCCTAGGGATGAATTGAATATGAATTCAGGAAAGCATGGATAATGAGATGGACACACATTTTTTACACTCAAATTATGCTCGTTATCTGGGGGGAAAAGTCCTGTAGTTTTTATGTTGTGCTCCATTGACACAGCGCTCTGCCAAGCCGCTCCAGTCATCTTCTACTACTGTAAGTCCCTCCCCGCTGCATCACATTCATTGAGACGGATACAAGCCTGGTATGTCTGTACTTCTTTCAACCTCCCGCAATGTATACATCAAAATGAAGCTTAGAACAGAGTCGTTTTTAGCTGGATCTGTTCATTTCCTCCATTAAAAAAAACAGTCGAAAGTAGTTTCATTTAGCACAGTATTGAAAAGTGATTCTCTAGATTTTGTGGACCTCGTCTCTATGGCAGGCAGCGGGCTGAGACATCACTGGCTATCACTAACTCTCACATCAAAGAGGCAGTAATAGGTAGGCAGACAAAAACCTGCAAACTACACATAAGAATTAAGCTTAGTTTTGTATGTCGTCATTTCCTCCACTTAAAAAACCCAGTCAAAAGTATTTTAATTGAAGTATACATTATTGAAAAGTAATTTGCTAGATTTTGTGGTCAGTGCGCAGCAAGCGGAGACCCAGCTATCACTCAGGGAAACCTCTTGCATCAAAGAGGAGAGCGATATAAGAGGAGCCAGGCAGACGAAAATCTGTGTGGCAGCTGGTTATACCTTGTAGCTCAGTCAATATTCATCCATTTCTGATGTAACGCCATCATATTGAATTACATTTCAAACCTTTATTTACACTCGAAAGTCAACAGAGGCAACTCATTTACAGTTACTTTCAGTTTACATACAGAGATAAGCAATCAAATGCAGCATAAAAATCACATATAAAGCATATAAAATCAGATCAAATAAGACAACAAGATGAGGGTAAACAAAAGCAATAACAAATAAATTAAAACAAGTTAGTGATCAAGGTCTTAAATTCTGCAACAGAGGGGAGAATCTCAATCTTTAGTGACTGTTAGTTCATTCCATGAGCTAGGCTAGGGGCATCATAGTAAAATGCAGAAACTTGGGGGACCTCAAAGACCAGCCTATCACCAAAACGGGTCCATAGGTTCCAACATTCCATTCCAATAATGATAAATGATAGTGATACAAAGAGGTAGCTTACCAGTAACAGCCTTAAAAATAAACAAATACCAGTGTTTGTTGCGCCTCTGTCAGAGAGGGACCAACCTTCTCAGAGCATCATATCACCACCAGTAATGAATCAGAGAGCAGAGTTGTAGACAATAAGAGTTGCTGCAGCATTCCTATAGATTACATCACCATAGTCCAGGACTGATGAGAAAACTGCTTCGACAACTCTCTTGTCCTGGTATAACAAATAATTTGCAGGCATTTGCGCAGATAGTGGTATCGGTTCCTCCTTCCTCTTTATGGAAAACAGCCTGCAAATTTCATATTTAGGCTATTTATCATTCTTATGTATGAGGAATTCATTAGATGATAGACTTCATTAACAAAATATTGAACAAGGGCCAATTTGAATTTGTAGGAGATGATAAAACAATTTTAAGATTAGTTTCCCACACTCATAACACCTGCTTAAAATAAACAGATTTTCAGAATATCACACACATAGAACTTTATTGTCAGAGAACAACATCAGTTTATGCGCAGCCTACATATTAGTCTACATGCTGCGTAAAAAGAACACTGATTTAGCACGGGAGGGAAGGTGGGGTGTGGCCAAAGGCCTGCTGTTCTACACTCTTAACAAAGTGGTTATTTGGCCTGTAATCATATACAGGCTGCATAAAAAGAAAAGGAAAAATACAAAATAAAACAGGCAAAGAAGTTCATGTATAATATTACTGTTATGTAATACTATTTCTTTCAGTTTCTGATTGTTCAATGTCTTCAATGTCCCCCAGGTAAAGGGGGGGTTCAACTTCAGACAGTTCATAAAACTTAGAGAAGAGCACAAGTACAGGTGACAAGTGCAGTATGAGGTAGAAATATATATTGATAATTAATTATGTGCCAATATTAAATCAATTTGATGCTTTGAAGCCACAACAATTGCATTGGCAATGAATATTAGGTTAGAAAATACAATCGCAGAATTTAACGTGACTTCCTCTAATGTTCATTTGATTACTTAATTACATCGGTTCCCATCTTGTTTTGTACAATAATTGTATTTAAATAAAAACAACACTATAATACACTATAATAACACACAATAGCTTCCAGTATAAACCACACCCACATCCGGTCTTCTAACCGAATACAGAGACAGATCATTTTGTTGAAGCAACACATTTGCAGGCTCTGGTTAAAGGTGTCTTTGTTTAGTCCTTAAATTGTGAACTTTTCATGCCATAACCCAATATTATATAACATAATAACATAATAAAGTACATTGATTGAATATAGAGTTACTAGAATATTCAAAGACTTCTGGTAGAAATTGAAACGACGGACCTGCTATAAGGCGCCGATTGGGACAAAAGCCTTTCGAATACAAGACACCACCTATCCAGTTGGTCCACGCACGCCACCCAGTTTTGGTCCGCACGCGCCGCCAACTGGATAGGTGGTGTCTTGTATTCGACAGGCTTTTGTCCCAATCGGCGCCTCATAGCATGCTAGCATGACTGACCACAACTATGACCTGAAAGCTCTCCGTGAGGCATGTGATGTGGTTGATCAGATACGTCTCTGCACAACCCTACTGGGGTTCAACTTCAGACAGATCATAAAACTTACATTTAGTTAGAAATATAAATAAAGAGAACCAGATTAAGTTTCCTTTCATAAGCCTCCTCCACTGAATCCTCCTTCTTAGCTCTTCCTGCTAAATATGAATTCCCTCGCTCATATCCACTGTCACCTTTCTCCACTGTATTCTTAGCCTTTTCCTCACCTTCACTAATTTCCTTTTCTGTCGGCTAGACCTAATTGGGTAGGAACACGTCTGTGTGAATGTGCGTGTGCCTTTAAATTTGACCGTTTAACGAATCGCTTCCCACATTGGTCACAGGGGTAGGGTTTCTTTCCTGTATGAATATTCTGGTGTCGCCGTAAACCATTTAGGTGTCTGAAGCGCTTCTCACATTGGTCACAGGGGTAGGGTTTCTTTCCTGTATGAATATTCTGGTGTCGCCGTAAACCATTTAGGTGTCTGAAGCGCTGCCCACATTGGTCACAAAGGTAGGGTTTTTCACCTGTGTGAATACGTTGATGAACCTTTATAGTTGACAGTTTATTGAAGCTCTTACCACATTGGACACAGTGGTGGGGTTTCTTTCCTGTATGAATAATCTGATGTAGCTGGAAACCATTTAGGTGTCTGAAGCTCTTCCCACATTGGTCACAGTGGTAGGATTTCTCACCAGTGTGAACACGTTGATGCACCCTCAAAGAGTCCAGTGTATTGAAACTCTTCCCACATTGGTCACAGTGGTAGGGTTTCTCACCTGTGTGAACGCGTTGATGCACCTTTAAATTTGACAGATCATTGAAGCGCTTCCCACATTGGTCACAGTGGTGCGGTTTCTTTCCTGTATGAATATTCTGGTGTCGCCGTAAACCATTTTGGTGTCTGAAGCGCTTCCCACATTGGTCACAATGGTGGGGTTTCTCACCTGTGTGAACACGTTGATGCACCTTTAAATTTGACAGTTTAATAAAGCGCTTCCCACATTGGTCACACTGGTGGGGTTTCTCACCTGTGTGAATGCGTTGATGCACCTTTAAAGTTGACAGATCATTGAAGTCCTTCCCACATTGGTCACAGTGTTTCTTTCCTGTGTGAATGCGCTGAAGTTGTTTAAGATCCTTCTTTGTGGCAATGATGATGGTGGAGGGAAGGCCAGGGAAAGTATCTGAGGTGGAGATAGAGGGAGCAAAGGAGAGAGAGATTTAACTTGTATGGATCAAGTCTGTTTAGCTCCATGGTTTATAAACACTACAGATGTAAAATAAATTCTGTATTGACAAACAGCTGGATCCTTGCTATGCCGATGATACTCAACTCTAACTCTCCCTTCCTCCCTCAGATATCCATATCTATTTATTTTTGTTTTATCCTCTTTTTCTCCGCCTGCTTTTCTATTTTTTCTCCCCATCCCAATTTAGTCGTTATGCCAATTCCCCCCCTCCCCTACCTGGTTGTTGTGCGCATGTTCCTCCTACTGATCGGTACAAGGGAACCCTGAAGTCCACCACATGCTTCCTCCGACACATGTGGAGACAGCCAGTGGCTCTCTTTTCACCTGGCAGCAAGGACTCTCATTGGTGAAGCGTAACGCGTGGGAGGTCACGCTGCCTTCACCATTTCCTGCCTTTCGCTGAGCAGGTGCCCAGACCTGATCTGTAGGCGTCGCTGTCCACAACGCCAGATTAACACCCTCAACTTCCCTCCCGCTAACTCAGCCAAACGAGTTAGTATGACGATCGGGCGAAGCCGCAGGCAATGCTGACTCCGGGAGTCGAGACCGCAGCCTCTTGCATTGGTGACGAGCGCAATCTCCGCTACGCCATCCGACCGCCCCAAGATATCCATATCTCTGAGCGAATCTCCGCTACGCCATTCGACCGCCCCAAGATATCCATATCTCTGAGCGAATCTCGGCCTATCTGTCCGACCTCTCACCTCAAACTGAACCTAAGCGAAACAGAATTGCTTCACCTGCCAGCCAAATCCTCCCAGTTGACCGACCTTTCCATCACAGTGGAAAATGTAGCTGTGGCCTGGTCCCCGACCGCCAAGAACCTTGGTGGTCCTTGGTGGTCCTTGATGATCGGCTGAACTTCTCCAGCTGCAACGACCAGAACCTGCAGATTCCTCCTGAGCAATGTCAGAAGGATCTGCCACTCAACTCCTTGTCCATTCATGTCTCGCCTCGACTACTGCAATGCACTGCTCGCTGGTCTAATGACCACCGCCTCCAAGCCTCTTCAACTCATTCAGAACGCAGCCGCACTCCAACCTACCAAAGTCAGCCCATATTATACCGCTTCTTAGGGACCTGCACTGACTCCCCATCGGCGCACAGATCCGCTTCAAGGTCATCGACCTGGCATATCGCGCGGCGAGGGGAATGGCTCCCGCCTACCCCCGGTCAAGGGCCTCTAACTACACACCCTCAAGACCGCTCCGATCTACATCTTCTAGCCGCCTCAGACCCACTCCGAGCTCCGGGAGGGTCATCAAAGAGAAGCCACCTTTTCTCCGTCCTCGCTTATGAATATGCTGGTGTAGCTGTAAGTACATTTGCGTCTGAATCTCTTCCCACATGGGTCAGATTGGTAAGGTTTGTTTCCTGTATGTATACTAGGGATGGGTACCGAATTCGGTACTTTTGAGGTACCGAACCGAAACACGTCGGTACTACCGAGTATCGATTTAAGTAAGATACCAAAAAAATAAAAATAAAAAAATGTCAACGTTCACACGCACAATATATGCTTACCTAGGATTTTACTTGATTCAACAACAAAGCAGTCGGAGCAATGGCAAGCCGAAAACTGTCGAAATTGTAGTTATTTGAAGTTTGGATTATTTTTTTCATGACTGAGGTAGGTAAATAAAGTATCGAAAAAAGGTACCGTTGGGTACCAGTATCGATTCACAGGTACTGGTACCGTATCGGTTCAAATGTGAAAGGTACCCATCCCTAATGTATACTGGTGTTTCTTTAAAGATCCGTGCTGACTGAAGCTCTTCTCACATCGATCACCGTGGTAGGGTTTCTCTCCTGTGTGAACACGTTGATGAAAATTGCTTCACCTGCCAGCCAAATCCTCCCAGTTGACCGACCTTTCCATCACAGTGGAAAATGTAGCTGTGGCCTGGTCCCCGACCGCCAAGAACCTTGGTGGTCCTTGGTGGTCCTTGATGATCGGCTGAACTTCTCCAGCTGCAACGACCAGAACCTGCAGATTCCTCCTGAGCAATGTCAGAAGGATCTGCCACTCAACTCCTTGTCCATTCATGTCTCGCCTCGACTACTGCAATGCACTGCTCGCTGGTCTAATGACCACCGCCTCCAAGCCTCTTCAACTCATTCAGAACGCAGCCGCACTCCAACCTACCAAAGTCAGCCCATATTATACCGCTTCTTAGGGACCTGCACTGACTCCCCATCGGCGCACAGATCCGCTTCAAGGTCATCGACCTGGCATATCGCGCGGCGAGGGGAATGGCTCCCGCCTACCCCCGGTCAAGGGCCTCTAACTACACACCCTCAAGACCGCTCCGATCTACATCTTCTAGCCGCCTCAGACCCACTCCGAGCTCCGGGAGGGTCATCAAAGAGAAGCCACCTTTTCTCCGTCCTCGCTTATGAATATGCTGGTGTAGCTGTAATAGGGGTGGACGGTATAAACGGTATACGGTATAAGCGGTATTAATTTGCTCTACGGTATGGATTTTGACTATACCGTTTAACCGGTAGAGCAGCTCTAAAATAGCAATGACGTCATGTAACCACAGCGCGACTATTTCAATCGCATTTGCCCCTAAAAATAGATAGAATTAGTCATAGATAATAGATATGTGCAAACTGGAAAAAGTTATTTAGGAGGCTTCGCGCAGTGGGCGTGTCAACACGCAATTGTCATTTCATAATAAACACATATCACCGCGGCGCACAGCAAGTTTCAATTTCAGTTCCTGGCATTTTTAACCAGTGGAGAAAGGTAAGATATTTCCCTATCGTTTTTCTTATATGAATTATTCTACGTTAATAAAACATACCTGGTGATCAACTACAGTTTGCTGTAAACATTAGATATGTGTGTAGTGTTATGATAACGACGGCAGCAGCGGGAGCCGGGAGGACGGCTGCAGCAGTGGATTTGCGAATAGCATGCAGCTGCAGAGCCGCAGAGCCAGTGGCTCTTTCAGGTCTGGTCACAGGCCCGTCAAACAGCGCCCCCCCCACCCTTGCGCGTCTCTAAGCATTTTGTGTGTCAATTTGTTGACACATGTGTCAATTTGTTGAAACATGTGTCAATTTGTTGACACAATTGTCAATTCTTAAAGCTGAGGATGAGTGGCACCTTTGTCTCAATTCTTATTCAATTCAATTCGCTCTGCAGCTACATATGCTTCTAGCAAAATCCAGCCCCGCTGTTTGCAATGGGAGCAGGAGTCTCGACTCGGGACTTATTTTATTTGGAATATAATGACTTTATACGCAAAAGTAGCCTAGTTTTAAGTTAAAATATTATAAATCTACATGCCTTGAGGATGTCATTCTTTATATAGCCTGCCTATCAGGCAAAAAAAATTATTCTAACAGAAACACTGATACCGTGATATATACCGTTACCGTCTATGCTTCAAATTATACCGTGATATACATTTTAGACCATACCGTCCACCCCTAAGCTGTAAGTACATTTGCGTCTGAATCTCTTCCCACATGGGTCAGATTGGTAAGGTTTGTTTCCTGTATGTATACTAGGGATGGGTACCGAATTCGGTACTTTTGAGGTACCGAACCGAAACACGTCGGTACTACCGAGTATCGATTTAAGTAAGATACCAAAAAAATAAAAATAAAAAAATGTCAACGTTCACACGCACAATATATGCTTACCTAGGATTTTACTTGATTCAACAACAAAGCAGTCGGAGCAATGGCAAGCCGAAAACTGTCGAAATTGTAGTTATTTGAAGTTTGGATTATTTTTTTCATGACTGAGGTAGGTAAATAAAGTATCGAAAAAAGGTACCGTTGGGTACCAGTATCGATTCACAGGTACTGGTACCGTATCGGTTCAAATGTGAAAGGTACCCATCCCTAATGTATACTGGTGTTTCTTTAAAGATCCGTGCTGACTGAAGCTCTTCTCACATCGATCACCGTGGTAGGGTTTCTCTCCTGTGTGAACACGTTGATGAAACTTTAAATTATCCAGTCTACAGAAACTCTGGTCACATTGGTAAGGTTTGTTTCCTATATGAATATATTGGTGTTGCTTTAACCCTTTCAGTGCCACGGACGACATATCTCGTTTTATCAGCCCCCCCATTGAGTGCCCACGACGACAAATAGTTTTATTTTTTTATTTTTCATCAACAGAGTCTCCCGTTGGTACACCAGCCCCTACAGGAGCTCAGATTGGAAAAAAGCGCCCCCTATCATCTATCCCTGTGTAACTGCAGGTCAGTCGCTGAGACCAGCGGTTCTCAACAGGGGTTCCGCGGCACACAGGGGAGCCGCGGAGAGCTGCCAGGGGTGCCGCGAGATGCCTGATGGGAATGTTTCTTTAAGAATATAGAATGACAACTATTTAACTAAACAAATAGTCTATCTAGTGCTTCATGTGTATACAATAATTGCCTAATCTAATAACATGAACTAAAAAAGAAATCGATCAAAATGTCTTCACACGTTTCGTAAAGTTATTATAGAAACTTTACCAACTTAACGTCCGCGGCAGGCGTCATTGCTTTTACCAACAGATTTTCCAACGCATTTCCAGAGCAGTCGCATTCGTGTGACGTCACATCACGGGTCCTATCTCCGTTACAGAGCCGGCTCGCGGCTCTGGTCCGTTATCAAGGAAATGCAAAGCGATAATAATCACTAAATGCATTCAGTGCTGGATCTAATCAAATGGATTTATCGAGACACGTTATGGAAAGTTCAAGACCGGATCACACAGCTTCAGAAAAGTGCTTTACACGCGACGGTGATGGGCTACTCGCCAAGTGCAGAACAAGTGAGTGCTGCTGTGTTATGATTATTATGACAAGTAACTCACGATGCAGCACTTAAGGTGTTGATACCATTCAGCACCACATATTTGTGTGAAGCTGGATTTTCATCCATGACAGCTCTGAAAACCAAATATAGGGCCAAGTTGAGCCTTGAGGATGACATGCGTGTTGCCTTGTCATCGATCTCCCCGCGTATTGACCGTATCATTAGCCAGAAGCAGCAGCAGACCTAGCCCCTTTCGTGACTGTGATGCACAGAGTGAATCCACAGTCACTTGCTCCTAAATAGGAAACCAACCTAGATTCACCCTGAAGGACTGGTTCTAACCGAACCGTTCGTTATACAAGAATCACAGAGACATTTCAAAGGTACTCACAGTTGCACGAGGGTTTCGGACAGAGATACGGGATGGTTTGAAAGCTCGGCGTTGCTAATAAACATTGTAAATAATTGTTATAAACTGGTCAGCACTGCATTATTTCCGGCGTTGGGTGCATGATGCGCATGCGCTGTGATCACAACCAGGCAGCCAACGCCGGAAATAATGCCGTTTTGAGCAGTTGATAAAAATTATTTAAAATGTTTATTAGCAACGCCGAACTTTCAAACCACCCTGTATCTCTGTCCGAACCCCTCGTGCAACTGTGAGCACCCTTGCCATGTCTCTGTGATACATGTATAACGAGCGGTTCGGCCAGAACTAGTCCTTCATGATCAACATACGTTGGTTTCCTATTGAGGAGCAAGTGACTGTGGATTCACTCGGTGCATCACAGTCACGGAAGGGGCTACAGCAGACCTCACACTGAGCTAGAAATGTCCACAAGTGCTTATTTTCTGTATTTATTTATAATTTGAGACATTTTGAGAAATGGTCACACTAGTTATTTTTTTTGGAAAACAGTGCAGCTGCAACAGAGCACGTTATTGATATTTTTCTGTATTTAAAAAAATAAATACATGATTTTCTGTTTGAGAAATGGTCACACTGTTGTTTTTATGGAAAACAGTGCAGCTGCAACAGAGCACTTTATTGATATTTTTCTGTATTTAAAAAAATAAATACATGATTTTCTGTTTGAGAAATGGTCACACTGTTATTTTTATGGAAAACAGTGCAGCTGCAACAGATAGCACGTTAGTGATCCTTTTCTGTATTTAAAAAAAAAATACATGATTTTCTGTTTGAGAAATGGTCACACTATTGCTATATTTATTTATACATTTAGACCTGAAACGCCTGCTAATAATGCATTATATAGCCTGCATATACACACAAATGTGTTTCCCGGTTTCAATGGGTTAAATAAACGTTATTTTGAAAGCAAGCACTTTTGTCATCATCACCGGAAAAGTCTTTACCGTATGTAGGGGTGCCCTGGAATATTTTTTTGGACACAGAAAGGTTGAGAACCCCTGGCTTAGACTGTCGCAATTGGCTCCTTGTGCTGGCGAGCAGTCTGCTCAAGAGGGATCTGATCGCGGGACGGAAATCAGCCTGGAATATATATTTACAGCAGCCAATAATCAATCAATAAGCTTGATCGATATTTGGAATGGCGATCAGGAATTGGAATAATCTTTTTGGAGAACATCTGATCTAAGGTAAGGAGTCTATGTTACCAGTCTTGGGGTAATCGGAGCTGTATTCGCTGAGATAACAGCGTGTCCCCTATGTGTGATGTGAGTTTGGCTGTGATCGCTGATGAGGAAATAAGAGAATCGATTTTTCAGCTCACGTCTATAGCGTGCATACGTACACATAGATAATCTAGCGTTTATTTGAAAACGATTCATAAATAGGCCGAAAAATGAAATTTGTATATTCTAGAATATTCCAGTAAATGTCTTTTATCACGGAATCTTTATATTTTCCTTGAAAACGAGGGCTTTTCAAAATGCTATAAAACGAAAATGAACCGATAAAAAAACAATCCGTTTCGACAATGTTGACTGCAAACGAGTCATTGATAAGCGACGGGCAGATTAGACACATAGCCATAATTTAAAACATAGATTAGGCGTTTTTAATGCCAACATTGAAGTGGGTGGCGGCATTCAAGGAGGTTCCGGGGCACCGAGCTCCGGCACGGAAAGTGTTAAAGATCCTTGCTGACTGAAGCTCTTATCATATTGGTCACATTTGTAGGGTTTTCCCGTATGAACATACTGGTGTTGCTTTAAAGGAACACGTCAACTTTTGGGGAAATGAGCTTATTTGCCATCTACCCTGGAGTTAGACAAGCAAATACATACCCTTTTCTTCTCTGTGCATGCATTAGGCTTAGGGAACAGCTGCACCGTTAGCCTAGCTTAGCGTCTTTTTTCAAAGAACAACAGGGCTTTTGAGGTGATGAAATCACTGCGCCCAGGCAGCAGTGGTTCGGCAAAAAATTGTTCAGAGTAGGGTATCGGAAAATATCGGTATCGGTTTTCAATTTTTATTTTATTTTTTACATTTCTATAACC
The DNA here is from genome assembly GCF_963971535.1 of Notolepis coatsorum. Classification (NCBI taxonomy): domain Eukaryota; kingdom Metazoa; phylum Chordata; class Actinopteri; order Aulopiformes; family Paralepididae; genus Notolepis; species Notolepis coatsorum. Next base: position 89,594,003 of record NC_140165.1, on the reverse strand, counting down.
TTTATTTACCCAGGCAAGCAAGTAAGAACAAATTCTGATTTTATTTATTGTCAAAAGTATGCATAATGTTGTGTTAATTCCACAACAAGAAATATGTAATGTTAATTACCTGAAATTATTCAATTTTTTGGGGGGGGGAAACCCTGCATATATCGGTATTGGTTGATATCGGTATCGGAAATTAGGAGTTGGACAATATCGGTATATCAGTATCGGTAAAAAAGCCAATATCGAGCATCCCTAGTTCAGAGTAGTATATCTGCTTAGAAAACTAAAATGTCTAATTATCATTATTCTTTTTTTTTCTCCACGTGGTAAATACACAGGTCACAACATGTTTCCAGGAAAGTTTTGGAGTTGTATTTGGAGTGTATTTCATGACTGTTGGGAACTAGGCTACACTGGCACACCTACTTCCAGTGAATGCGCTAAGCTAGGCTAACAGTGCGGCTGTTTCCTAAGCCTAATGCATGCACAGAGAAGAAAAGGGTATGTATCTGCTTGTCTAACTCCAGGGTAGATGGCAAATAAGCAAATTTCCCAAAAAGTTGGCGTGTTCTTTTAAAGATCCTTGATAACTGAACATTGGTCAAAGTGGTAGGGTTTCTCACCTGTGTGAATGGGCTGAGGTAGGTTGACATCTTTCTTTGTAGTAATGGTTTTTCTATGCCTTGGTTTGTCGATGTTCTTCTTTCTTTTGTTGGAGGGAAGGCAATTGAAGGTATCTTGAGGTTGAGAGAGGGAGAAAAAGAGGGAGATTTAACTTGCATGAATGGAAAGTCTGTTCAAGTCCAAGGTTTATGGTGCCTTCAAATGGGGTCTTGTTTACCATGCATATGAGTGACCCACTGCTGTGGTATTCACAACTTCATAAGTGAAGATTTGAAAGCCCAGAGTTCGACGTGGCAACGTTTACAATTTTAGTTGTATATAGTCATTCTTTGTAATTTAATGAGTGTTTCTTTGTAATTTAATAGTAATAATATAATACACTTTTTTATTATATAGCACCTTTCATACATAAACTGCAGCTCAAAGTGCTTCACAACAGAAAAAAGACAGGCATAAAATGAGCACATAAAGTGCACATATAAAATCAGTTTTTTACATTAGGATCTAACATCCCAACAGGCCACCTTGTTTATGGTTTGATTGTTTTAAATAGACAATAATAAAAAGAGTAAGATAAAATTGTAGTAGAGAATAGATTAAAATATATATATATATATTTTTTTTTACAGTGCAATAAAATAGTTCTGGATTACTGTTCAACAGTTCAAAGTCGTCTTTACCTTCTCTGTTTGGTATCCACAGATTAAAACTTGACAGTCTTCCCTCCTGTTTTATACCCATTTTGACCCTTTGAACCTCCCACCCAGGGCAAACCTCCCTCTCAGGGTGCAGTTCCCTCTCTCAGGGTGCAGTTCTAGGCCTGGGTCCTACACAGTTTTAAAGCCTGACAGTCTCTTGTTTGATACCCACACAGTTTAATACCGGACAGTTTTGAACCTGTAATAAAAAGAGTAAAGTAGTACAGTGCAATAATAGAATAGAATAGATAGTAAAATTATGCAATAGAATGGACAGAGTAAAATAGTGCTACAGTACAATCAACAGCGGGGTGTATTAGACAGGGGTTCCCAAAGTCAGGGTTGCGACCCACAGGAGGGTCGCGAGCCGCCGCGGGGGGGGGGGGGCAGGGCTGTACGCTAAGCGTTTTCACTAGGGGCACACTTGCCCCTAAATGAGAAATTTAGGGGCACATTTTTAAATAACAATTTTACCATTATTTATATCGATTGTTTTTATATATTTATATATTTTTATGTTTTTAAATAAAATATATATATTATATAATCATACTTGTAGTTGTATTATCTGCGAGACATCGCCACCACACAACAAGTCAAAATGCTCGCTATATGCAACCAGCTCCACTGTCTGTGTGTACTCGAGTTGCCTCCAGCTACGGCCAGGATTCTCCGGAGCTGCAGCTGGACCCTATACTGTAGCCTCCAGCTACGGCCAGGATTCTCCGGCGCTGCAGCTGGACCCTATTGGCTATATTCAGCGTGCCCTCAGCTCGAATACGCATCGACTCAGTGTTATAAGACATTGATATCAGGAGCTATCTGTAGCTATTTAGTTTAATGGGACGTTTCGTTTTGAACAGTGAGCTAACGCAAGCTATCATGCACTACTAGACTTGCTGGAGCATTTGTTGATATCAGTAGCTAGCCGGCTGGCAGGCTCACCGAGGTCCCAGTGTCCCACTAGAGACTAGTGTTTACAACAGCCACGGGTGCGGGAGGGAGGAGGAGCAGCAGACGCCGCAGCTCTCTCCGTGTGTCTGAGTTCAGTTCAGTTCGGCTCACTATAGGAGGTTGAACGCGTCGAAAATATGAAGCAATACTAACTTTACTTTTCTTCATAGCTAAATGAATCAGACAGTCAGCCAGTCTATCAGAGTGAGTGCTCAGTCGATTGTTCCCGCTGATCATACCTGCTGAGTGCTCACTGCTCAGCTCGCGTGAGTGACGTCATGGCGTCATCACACGCCTTGGATAATTTAGGAGTGAAATGCGAATGCAAGGCTTGAAAGCACTACTCGCAAGCCCGCCCCCAGATAATATTTACCAATTGCAACGGCCAATTAAAAGGGGCAATTCGTGATCATCTCGTTGCAGTGTACAGCCCTGGGGGGGGGGGGGGGGGGGTCGCCAGATGATTTCCAAAAATCAGGCCACTAAATTTAGAAGCAGGCCAGGACAGTGTTTCTAGTTGCAGCAGCGCAATAGTTAGATAACCTAGGTGCGGAACAACCAGGAGATCACTGCAACTCACACAAGTTGGAGAACTATCTCTCTCTCTCTTGCTCTCACACACACACACACAAAAGGAGCCGCATGTGATTGGTGGAGGCGGGACCCTTACAAAAAAAATGTTGTTGCTAATCATTGACACATGCTAGCCTGTAATAATCCCCCCCAGAAAAATCGACTTTGCATTTGATATATTGCAAATATATGCCATCACACACACTGGCATTTAAAGGGTTAGAATTATACAATTAATATGTGGTGTTATGATCAGGGCTGAAGTTGAATAAAAGATTGTATTATTTTCAATCTGACATTACAAAAAAACTGAAAATCCATTAAAATCAGTGTTGTTGCTAATCATACATATGCTAGCCTGTTTTTTTAACAGTAATTTGTGATGCCATCACAAACACTGACATTTAAAGGGTACAAATAAAAAAATGCCTGCACCAGAATGCAGGAAATGAAGTCTTTGTAACAAGAAATTTCCTGGTGGGGGACCCCCAGACCCCCTGCTTAAAAAGTGGCCTGACTGGGGCTATATTTTGCACTATATTTCCTGGCCTGAATGATTTCCCCAGTCCGGACCTGGTTAAAAGCCTCCAATGCTTATTAGTGTGTGTGCGTTTGAACGTGTGCATGTTTCAACCATACATTTCCATTTATAAATATATATAAAAATAAAAAATTATTAATAAATTTTTTTTAATTTAAACATATTTTTTTACCTCCTATAATAGTGGGGGTCGCGGCTCTCTGACACCGTTATTTTTGGGTCGCGGCCTGAACATTTTGGGAACCCCTGTATTAGAAGGCTATGGTGAGGGCGGCTGGGTGGCGCAGCGGACTAAGCGTTCGTCACCACCGCAAGAGACACTGGTATCGAATCCGGCTGTCAGCGGTGCCTCCGGCTTGGCCGGCCGTCATACTGACACAATTGGCGGTGTCAGCGAGAGGGAAGCCGGTGATCTGCTCGTTGTAAAACAGCGACTCCTACAGGTCGGTCAGGGCGCCTGCACAGCAAGGGAGGGAAATGGTGAAGGTAATAATAATAATAGATTGAATTTGTAATGTGTGACCTCCCACGCGTTACACTTCACCAATGACAGTCCGCGCTGTCGGGTGAAAAGAGAGCCGCTGGCTGTCTCCACATGTATCGGAGGAAGCATGCGATAGACCTCAGGGCTCCCTAGACCGACCAGTAGGGGGCACATGCGCGCAACGACCAGGTAGGGGGAATTGGCATATCGACTAAATTGGAATGGGGGGGGGGGGGGGGGGGGGGAGAGAATAGAGAGAGAGAGAGAGAGACAGAGACACTGCATCAGAGTTAGGCACCATCAACAAGGGCAAGGCCTGTGTTGTCCGAGAAGCATACATCTCTAATGGTCCCAATGAAGGCGGTAAAGTTAAAGAGTTTAACTGAAGGCGTTATTTCACTTTAGTAGAGCCGACTCTACTTCGTAAGAAGGCTAAGATCCTCCAATGTCTGTACAAGGATGTTGAGGATGTTCTATGAGTCTGTGGTGGCGGGTGCCTTCTTGTACACTGTGACCTGCTGGGGCAGCGGACTGAGGGGACACAAACAGGCTGGATAAGCTGGTCAGGAAGGCCAGTAGCGTGGTTGGGGTGGAGCTGGACTCCCTAGCGAGGGTGGCGGAGAGGAGGAGCCTTGCTAAGCTCCAGGCCATCAGGGAAAACCCCTCCCACTATACACAGACTTGGCTGACAGGAGGAGCATGTTCAGTGCTAGGCTCACACTACCTAAATGTAGCACTGAACGGCACAGGAAGTTCTTCATTCCGACAGCCATCAGACTATACAATGCATCACTGTGCCTCACTGAGCACAGAGTGACAGTTACCATATTGAATGACACATCATCATTAGCTTCGGCTAACACAAGGAGGGTTTTGGCTAACGACAAAGGCCTGAGCCACTATTGGACTGATAGCAATGACAATACAATATGTTAACATCTGAGATGAGGTTTCTGTTTATATCAATAAACAACGCTCTTTCAAGAAAGGTATGCTGTCTGAGGGTCGAATTCTTATGGAGGTGGTGAATACTTATGCTGCGGATTGCACTAACGGGGAATGATAAGGGTTTATCAGCCAGTATGAGAAGACGTCGGGGGAATCAAATACACAACGCAGAGTCAGTGGATGGAAATGAGAACACAAGCCAAACAGACGACGACGTGATGCCGGCTGATTGATCAGAATCTAACACATGGCAGCTGACCAACATCTAATTTACTAACCTTGCACGGCAGCTGGCTAACATCCAAAAAGGAAGGAATCTCTGCATGACTTTGGTGTGCATTATCTCAAGAATTGCCAAGGACCCAGGGGAGTGCGCTATATGGTGGCGCTATAACAAACAAAGTTATGTTTTGGCTTGTGCTTATCTCGAGATAGACTTCATTCTCCGCGAGTGTATTGCTGAGGAGGACCCAAGGGAGTGCAGTCAGTCTTTGGTGCCATTTGGCCAGATGGTGGTGCAATAACAAATTAACTTCAAATAACACTAAAGGAAACGTGTGCCAGGAAGACCTTCTTTCAGGTGGTCACCTGATAACAGACCCCTCTGTCTAGTGAGTGAATGAGTTCATTCTTTCTTTTGACTTACTTCAGTTAAACCATAAACAGCTGTCTGGGAACAGAAACAAAGAAAAACGCATTTTTGTGAAACAGACTCAGTCAGAAAAGTGATTTGACCCTTTTATTTTTGGCTTCAGTGACGCATCAGATTTCTGCACAACACTGAGAAAGTGTTTTTAAACATACTTTTACGTTGCTTTTTGATTATCTCATTTCCTGATCAGCACACACACGCACACACACACACACACACAGGGCACACGTTGATATCTCTGTGAAAAAAGCTCAGATTATCCTAAGACTGGTAAAATAGATTCCTTACCTCAGATCTGATGTTCTCCAAAAATATTATGCCAATTCCTGATCGCCATTCCAAATATCGATCGTGTTTATTGATCCAACGCTGGGTACTGGAAATATATATTCCACGCCGTTCTGGGGCTCGGCAATGAATCCGATCCTCTCAGGTGACTTGCCCGAGAAGTAAAATGAGGAAGCAGGATTTCCCGCCCCCCATGTGTTTCATTCAATCCATTCCAAAGGGGTGCAGTACCACAGGGAGAGACGATAGGGGGTGGTATTTTCCCAATGGAGCTCAGAGAGAGTTTGCAGCACTAATGTGAGGCTAGATTGATGAAATATGAATTAGAATCGCTAATAAAAAAAAGCGAGATTTCTCGTCGTTGGCAATGAACGGTCGGCATGAACAAATGAGATATCTCGTCGTTGGCATTGAAAGTGTTAAGGAATCAAATAGTCTGCTCTATGGCTGCATGCTAACACTAACGTTATTGTTTTTAAATGCGCAACGGTCGGGAAAACATGGCATCGATAAGAGGAATCGATAAGTCACGGAGGCATGCGATTCCAGGAATTGGACAATTAGGAACCGGCTCCCAACGGGAACCGGTTTTCGATTCCCATCCCTAATCTTGACATTTACTTTGATTACAACTACACTGCAAAACAAATCAAGTGAACATATCTTGTATTTGGTACAATAAGTCTATATTGAGTAGAATTATCTTGAATTATCTTATCCCACTGGCAGATAATTTAGCTTTTTTCTGATTTTGGTCAATTTAATTTTAAGAAAACAAGATTAACACATTGACTTCCGTGCCGCCCATTAACCCCATGTAAACGTAGTTGTAGTTTGTAGAACTAAACCTATATTTTATAGTATAACTATGGGTCTAATAATGCCCTCGAGTCTCATTGAGCTGCTTCTGGTCAACGTGCAAAAAACAGATTCTTTTTTCATCCGTACATTTCCATTTTATACCGTTTTGAATATGAACATAGTCCGGCCGCTTCTGAGCAATTCCAGGGAAAAGACACGAAAACAGTGTTTGTGTAATTCAATAAACACGTTGTCATTTTTCGCCTGATTATCGGATCTTCCTGAAATCAACGCTAGATCATCACTATTATCCTTTGTCGTGCACGCATGCAATGTGGCTTAGACCGGCGCCCCCCCCCCCCTCCTGCAACCCAACGGCAGAACAGCTAGACACATATAGCTTCAATCGCAGTAGAAATAAATATCAGATCAACGCAAGCTTTCATATATGGTGTCCTTACCTGGTCTCTGAAGTAATGGAAAAAAAAGAATCCAATAATCTCATCGCCATTCCAGTTATCCACAGCGATCGTGCCTCCGACGTTATTGGGCATTGCTCTTCAACGGGCGGGCGGGGTCAGTTGTCCAAGCCATCCCTAGAAGCGTGTGTTTTGCCGGAGTGTTTAGGACCCGCCCCCACGCCGCAGCTCAGTATAGAAAATAAACGAACCGTTAGAGGGCGGTATAATACCGTCTGCCAGGTCAGACACACTCAGAACAGTATGCACAAGGTGCCCCGCTGAATTATGAATGGATATAGATAAAAGAAATACCGTGAGAGAAACGTATATCTACGTTTCCGGCACTCAACGATCAGACGACAGAAATGTAGTTCTACGTGAACGGCACTGAAAGTGTTAACATTTTCTTAAAACAAGATTAAATTGACCAAAATCAAGAAAAAAATAAGCAAAAATGATCTGTGGAATAAGATAATTCTACTCAATATTGGACTTATTGTACCAAATACAAGATATTTTCACTTGCAGTGTACAAATATGCAGCTACCTGGGCCTCCAGAGCACTTCTAGTGTCAGCGGACAGCCGGACACACCAAAAACACCCTAGCAAATTCACACGCACATGACTCCATGAACATGAATAATATCGAACAATTCTTTTTTTTTAATCCTCTCTTTCTCCGATTTCTCTCTTTTTCTCCCCATCCCAATTTAGTCGTTATGCCAATTCCCCCCTCCCTTACCTGGTCGTTGTGCGCATGTTCCTCCTACTGCAGGGATGTGATTGCGCCTTAAAGGGGACCTGCATTGCTATTCCTAGCACTATTTGGGCAACTTTACACAATTCCTGAGAGTCTATTGAACACATCTGTACGTTTTTTTTTTTTTAATGCATTGTTTTATATTTCTTATCAAGTACTCAAAAGCATAATTTTCCAGCCTCAGAATTTCAGGCTATTTTCGGATGGGCTCCGCCCATACTAGCAGAATGCTTTGAGTGACAGCCACCCACCAAATAGTTCTGGCCATACTACTCTACTAACGCCAAAGTGAACCTAATACACAAACAAATATGGCTCAAGCATACGTTTTCGATACAATACAATCCACAAAGGGATGACACCGAAGCAGGTACCCATGCCATACAATTTTGGGAAAACAAATGCCCGGAAGAATAAGATTGCTCTCCCAATCCGTCTAACACACACACACACACACAGCACTTGTACTAACGACGTTAGTTAGGAACATAATCATTCATTCGCAATACACACAAGTAGTCTACATATATACAACGAAGCACAGAGCTAAGAACGTTAGCTAAGCTAGCTTGCTCTCTCAGTCAGTCTAACAAACACACACACACACACACAGTGCTTGCACTAACGTTAGACTGTCTTGGCGCACACACATGGAAGAGTACCGTAATACACAAACGGATGAATGAACGAGGTCCTACTGCTAAATAACGAATTACGACGTACTGTATGTACCAGTGGAGGTTATTCAATGACAACACGTGAGGCAGAAATTCACTCATAATTATTATTAATTTACATATATATTATTTTTTCTTCAAAAATGGCCAAGTGACAGCTCTGAGCTCTCTGATCAGGCCTGCAGTCAATCACTCAGTGCAACTTTTCTGCACGGGTTGATCTGAGTTGATCTATTATCCAATCAAAATAGGCTATTTGAGTCATCTAAGCCCCGCCCGTGCAGATTTGCGCACGCCACTCACGAACGCGGGTTGAATGATTGACAGCCCTCAACGGTCTGACACTCAATCAGAGAGGAGCTGCGTGTCTGTGATGATGTCATCACCAGTGATCTCCGGCTGCTATAGTGAGAACTGCGGTGAAATTTGAGAAAAGAAAAAAAGAGATCAGCCTAATATAATAATTAATTCATCTTTTGATCTTTATTGTTCAACTGTATTGTGCATAGTTTTTTTTATATATTTTTTTATAGTGTAGTTGACCGTAGCGTGGTCGCTAACGCTAGTTGTAGCCAGAGGAGGCTCTAGTCTGGTAGGCTCTGGTTAGTCTGGTAGTAGCTACTCAGATTATACGTCACCACGGACTCAACTTCCACTGTTATGCTGATGATACTCAGCTCTACATCAGCACCTCACCATCCTCCCAGCTCCCCCCACAGTCTGTAGTCAACTGCCTCCACGCTATAAAAACCTGGATGGCAACCAAATTACTTAAACTCAACAGCAAAAAGACAGAGCTCATGGTTGTGGCCCCCAAGGCACTGCTCGGGAAGGTTGGAGATCTCCTCCTCCACGTTGACGGCTCTTCCATCTCCCCGTCTCTCGAAGTCCGTAACCTGGGCGTCACCCTTGACTCCACACTTTCATTTCACTCCCACATCAAATCTGTCACCAAGTCTGCCTTCTACCACCTCAGGAACATCTCCCGTCTCCGACCCTCACTCTCAGACTCTGTGGCGGAGACCCTGATCCACTCATTTGTCACCTCCCGGTTGGACTATTGTAATGGAGTCCTGTTCGGGGTACCCAGCAAAGCCCTGGACAGGCTCCAGTATGTCCAGAACTCAGCTGCCAGGGTTCTCACTCACACCAAGCCCTGGCAGCACATCACCCCCACCCATCTCCACTGGCTTCCAGTCAGGTTCCGCATCACCTTCAAACTCCTGCTCCTCACCTACAAATCCCTCCATGCCCTCGCCCCCCGGTACCTGTCTGATCTCCTCCACCAGTACACTCCATCCCGGAACTTACGATCCTCTGATCTAGGTCTCCTCTCCATCCCTCGCACCAGGTTACGGACTTTTGGGGACAGAGCCTTCAGCGTGGCGTCCCCTACCCTCTGGAACTCTCTCCCCCCCGAAATCCGCAACGCCCCAACCCTGGACACCTTCAAATCCGCTCTAAAAACACACCTCTTCACCAAGGCTTTCCCCATCAGTTAGTTTTAGATTAAATTAGGTCCATTATCCCCTACTTTCCCTCATCCCCTCTTCCCCCTCCCCCCCTACTTTCCTTGCCCTATTTTTTGTCCTGATTGTAAAGCGACCTTGGGTTCTATGAAAGGCGCTATATAAATTTGATTTATTATTATTATTATTATTATTACTAGCTAGCTTAGTTAGCTTCCTCGTCAAAAAAAAAAAAAAATTCTGCAATCACGGTCACTGGCAAACGGTGCGCGTCTTCTGAGTGCTCGCTTTAGTTGACAGTGCCACGAGAGCACTGCACAAGACCCGCGGACATATGTTTAATAAAAGTTCCTGCAGTACTGGCCAACCCGCGGACATATAGAATGTTTAATAAAAGTTCACGCAGTACTAGCCATCAGTCAAGGGAGCACTCGCAAACAGATAACGTTAAACACAGCAGAAGATGGAAAACAGACAGACTTACCAACAGGAAACTGCATCCAACCCTAGTACAACCCTCGAGTATAAGTTACTAAGGACACATTTAAATCACAGAGGTGTAATGTTAGTCTATTGGAACTGTATACAGTGGTTAGCTTCTAGTTAGCGTTTTAGCTATAGAGCTGCTTGCTAGCTAACGTTAGCTCCGTGTGCGCGTGTGCTCAAAGCAGCCAGCCCCATGTTAACTAGGTGTATCTGCTATGACTATAATGTTTCCAAAAAAGCACCGGATTACGACGTAAGGTTAGACATTTTATTTCATGCTCAAAAGCCCCTAGCGATTTTTTTGGCTGGTAAAAAAAATCAGATACTCGCCAGTTGGCTGGTAAGCCAAAAAGTTAGTTTCCTCCCCTGCATGTGGTAAATAAGCTTTGAGCTCTGGGACCTTTCAATTTTAATGTAGTTTGCAGCATCCTAAATGTCTCTATTTCTCTCTCTCTCTCTTTTCCTCTCACTACTCCTCCTCCTCCTCCTCCTCCTCCTCCTCCCTCCTCCCTCCTCCCTCCTCCTCCCTCCTCCTCCTCCCTCCTCCTCCTCCCTCCTCCCTCCTCCTCCTCCCACACACACAAAGGCAGTACATGAAAGACACATCACATCTGCCCTGGTGGAATTACACACACCTCCTCTTCTCATTGTTTTACCATTCTTTATATGATCCTTGTGTTTGATTGATTGATTGATTGAAAACTTTATTAACAGATTGCAGAATGAGTACAAATTAATACAGTACGGCTCAATACACACAATTGTTAAGGGGATGCAGACCAGAGAACAACTTTTGTCTCGTTTACATCAGGGTCCCCCATTTTCAATTCATCGCGCAGCACAGCACCGCTGTTGAATATTTTGTCAGGGGAAACACTGAACTCTCTCAATTTTGAACTGATAAAGAGAAAAAGGATAGAGAAGGGAGGTACTCGATAGTTAAATGTAAAATAGATAACGTAATGATAACCCTAGTGAACACTAGGCCTGCCGCGATGAGCAATAAATCGATTAATTGCTGCGATAATTAAAATGAATGCAATGATTTTGACGGGCGCGATTAATTGCTATTTGCGCGTTTGTTTTAATGAGGCGGAACCAGTGCCCCTTGTCAGTCACTGTCCGTGTTGGGAGGCGGGCCGCTGACGTTACTAGAGTACAGCACGGGAGCTCCGTGGGGCAACGCCACATAGCTTAACTACATTTCTCAATAGTGTTGCTCCTTTTAACCAAGTAGCATTATTTGTAGTGTAACGTTAGCTATTTTTAGACCCAAGTAGTTACTCGCTACTGCCCGGAGAAACTGGACTGCTAAATAAAGATGAAAGATAGAGCTTTGATTCTCATTCCATGCTAACAACATTAGCTAAATAGCTAACAAACGAAATACAACGTATAGCATAGCTACAAGTACAACACAGAATAACGTTAATACAATTACATGCATCATTGTTTACAATGAACGGGTGGGGCTAGTCAAAGGACTGGACACGGGGACAAGTTAAACATGAATTAATTTATTATAACACTCCGGTAGTTTCGAGTCGTGCTGCAGTGCTTACGCACCACAGCTATTCTATTATATACTGCTTTGACGCTTCCTCCTCATCGTTGATTGCCTGTAGTAGCTGCATCTAACGTTAGTAGCTAACGTTAAAACTAACCTAAAGTTAGTTGTTCACCAACAATCTCAACATTTGTTATTAGCTCAAAAACAGAACCGGACGAGACAAGTTGTCGGCTCATAGGTTCTGCTTAGGATAATCACAACAATACTTCCGGTCCGGTCGGTGGGCTTCAAAATAAAAGTCTAAAACACCGGAAAAGACGGAGCGGTGGGCTTCAAAATAAAAGTTTTGGGAAATAAATTTCTCAAAAAAAATTCTCTAACCGGTCGCAATAATATCGCTTATCGCGATATTTTCGGGGGCAATTAATCGCCCAGCAAAATGTGTTATCGTGGCAGGCCTAGTGAACACATATACCCCTCCCGAGAGTGAGAAGATTTTTCAAAATCTTATTTGACACAATAGCCTCTGAGGCGGAAGGGATACTGGTTTGTGCAGGGGACTGGAATACAATATTGAACTATTCACTAGATACAACAAGTAAATTCAACTCTCAGAGATCAAAGGACCTGAATAACTTGATTAGGGAAGCGGGATGATGGAAGCATGGAGAAACTTAAATGCAGGAAAAAGGGATTATACTCACTACTCTGCGACGCACAAGGTACACTCTAGGCTAGACTTTTTTTTTATGGATATGAGACAGACACAGGGTGGTGACTCGTGAGCTGCTCGATAGGAACGGCAGACATCTCAGACCACAATATATTTCTGACCATACATTTGAACAACAGACAACGAGACACTCTGGAGGCTGAACTTGGGGACTCTGAATGGGGACACAATCAAGGAAATTATGAGGGGTTACCTAATCTCAAAGACTGCACACTTAAAGTGCGGCTGGGTGGCGCAGCGGACTAAGCGCTCGTCACCACCGCAAGAGACACTGGTATCGAATCCGGCTGTCAGCGGTGACTCCGGCTTGGCCGGCCGTCATACTGGCTCAATTGGCAGAGTCAGCGGGAGGGAAACCGGTGGGTGGTAATCTGGTCGTTGTAAACAGCGACTCCTACAGGCAAGGCCAGATTAAGAATTCAGAGGCCCCCGGGCCAGATTCTTGTGGAGCCCCCCCCCCACACCCACACACAGTGGCGTTTTTATATGTCACTTTATAAAAAAAAAAAAAAAAAAAAGCTGGATCCGTAATATTGTCCAACCAATCCTCCTGGTTTTCATGTTCAAGCACCGCCGGCGGCGGGCTGTCATCATCGCGGTCTGCCTCAGAGTCAGAGTCATTAGTGTTGGTGTTGGGGCTGGGCTGTGGAGATGCGGCGGGCGTATACGAACAGGTGGCAGCCACTGGTGGTGGTGGGCCGGCTGAACTAGAGGCTGCCGCTGCCTCTTCTGTCGCTAGCATCAATAATAATAACGTTAGCATTCTCGTCCTCTCTGCCCGCGGCGCCTGGCTCAGCCTCTTTAACGTTGCTGCTATTACTAGTGCTAGCCAGGGGGCTATCCTCCTCCTTACCTGACGGGGTGAAAAAAGTAGAGATAGTCGGTATGCTTTGCCAAAGTAACGCGCTCTCTGTCCCTTTCCTGTTTAGATTTAGCAGCTCCGCTTTCCCACCGTTTAACTTTTTTATCCATGTTTTTTTAGTCTCATATGATCATACAGTACTACTCGAGTCTTAGCCTACTTGATCAACTTGCAAGTGCAATTCTCGCGGTCAGTGGTCACCTGACCTGACCTGACCTGACAGTGACCCCTGGACCTGGATGTCAGTGTCACGTAGACTCAACGTCTCTCACCTCTCATTATCAAACAATCATATTTTTATTTGCAATACAACATTTTATAAAAATAGATAAAGAGATGAGATGATACTAGTAGTCACTATAGATGCTGTGAAAGTAAACGCTGGATGAGGATCTGATTATATATATATTTTTTTCGAATTTCTTTTATTTTTTTTACTAGTGTGTAGTGGATGCCCCTAGTCACTAGGGGGAGCTCGATGATATCCGCTATCAGCACCGGCGTGTCTCTGCTGTCTGTCATGAATAATGATCCCAATCTGCCTCATTCGGATGGGAGGAAAATACAGAAAAAAACAGGAGGAGAAAAAGTGGATGAAAATAAAGGCTGCACACTTAAATAAGAGTAGGCGAATGAAATATGATCAATTACAGAGAGACTTGAGAAAACTCGAGCAACAGGTGCAGGGAGGGGAGGGGGTGATAAGGAACAGATGAAGGGGATAAAATCACAGCTTGAGGAGATGGGAAAGGGAGAGCTAGAGAAGAATTTAAGATACACAAAACAAACCTATGAATCTGGCCCAAGGGCAACCAAGATCTTAGCAAAACGACTCAGGGCACAGCAGAGTACACTTTATCCACAAGATCAGGGAACCCCAATCAGGAGAAGCGACTTATGAACCTGATGAAATTCAACGTATATTCAAAGAATATTATGAAAAGTTATACTCACAACCCGAGATGAAAGACGAGGAGAAAATTGTACAGTTTCTATCATCTTTGGATCTCCAGACTATAGGGAAAATAGAGAATAAAGCCTTGATCTTAAATTCTGAGCCCCCTCCTCTACTCCCTGTACACACATGACTGCGTGGCACAGCGGAACAACAACACAATCATCAAATTGGCTGATGACACAGTAGTGGTGGGCCTGATCTCTGCCAACGACGAGAGGGCCTACCTGGAAGAGGTAGAGAATCTGTCACAGTGGTGTCAGGAGAACTGCCTCTCCCTGAACGTCAACAAAACAAAAGAGATGATTGTGGACTTCAGGAGGTCGGGGGTCAAGGACTACAGCCCCCTCAGCATCGACGGGGCACCGGTTGAGAGAGTGAACAGTTTCAAGTACCTCGGAGCCCACATATCCGAGGACTTGACATGGACCACACACATTGACAGTGTTGTGAAGAAGGCACGACAACGCCTCTACTTCCTCAGGCGCCTAAGGAAGTTCCAAGTCAGTCAGAAGATCCTTAGGAACTTCTACTCATGTACAATAGAGAGCATCCTGACTGGCAACATCACCTCCTGGTTTGGGAATAGCACTGCACAAGACCGTAGCAGACTACAAAGAGTGACACGTTCAGCCGAACGCACAATTGGAGGGGGGCTTCCCACCCTCCAGAACATTTACAACAAGCGGTGCAGGGGGAAGGCTAAGAGAATCATCAAGGACTCCAGCCACCCGAACAACTGCCTCTTTGAACTGCTGCGGTCAGGCAAGCGATACCGGAGTCTTAAGGCGAGCACAGAAAGACTCAGAAGAAGCTTCTATCCCCAGGCCATCAGGCTGCTCAACGAACAATAAACACTATGCAACAACCATCAAATGCACACAGCACACACACCCACATGCACACACTCACTTAAACAAACAACACACTGCAGCACCCACTCTCCACACTTTAGATCACCTAAACACACTTTATACTTTATATTTATTGGTAAAGGATTTGCACTACAACTCGTACACCTTACTGTAAATTGTACCTAAATTGTACCTCATCCCATTTCTGCTCTGCACTATATAGTATTGTATATTAGTACATTGCATAGTATATTGTATATTGTATGGTAACTCAGTTACTTCTATTCTGCATCGAACATTGTACATATGTCTATACTGAACACTGTGACCTCTATTTTTACTTCTATTTTACATGCTATACTATTTTATTTCATACTTATCTTGTCTAGCACAGTCTCTGGAGCGTAACAGTAAGAAGCATTTTGTATAAAAGTATTCTGTACTTCTGTATGACAACTATTAAAGAAACTTGAACTTGAACTTGATCTCCCCCATCACGAAGGAAGAACTAGCCGTAGGAAGACTGAAAGCAAACAAAACTCCAGGGAGCGACGGGTTTCCAAACGAGTGGTACAAAATCTTTAAAGAAGACCTGGGCCCTCATTTATCAATTTCTCTTAGAAAATGTTCTATTTCCATACTTAAGCACAGAATTTAGAATGTGTGCATGCACAAAGAAAACGGGATTTATCACACATGCGTACACAGGTCCTACGCACACCGGTCATGATAAATATCACCTTGCTCTATACGCTGAGGCTCGTGCACGCTTTCACGTATTTGCATACCAGAACCGCCCCGATTAACCATATACGGTAATGGAACACCCCCATGAAATGTGGAAAAGTGGACTAACCCGAGCGAACTCTGAGAGACTTCAGAGAGCGAGATTGATCACCGAGGTCCAACCAACAAATTGAACGTATAATCTTCGGTGCGCCGGGAGCCAAGGATGTTGACTGACCCAGTCCTGCTACAGAACCAGCACATTGACAGAAATAAATGACAAGATGACCCGACATTAAGCACTGTAATGACAATTTCAATTTCAGCAGGCCAACTCTGCGCTCTACAATGCCTATTATGTGCGCTCGTCATGAGCCCGTGGTACTTCTGGTCAGAGTCATTATGGCTTCAGTGGATAACCCTGATCTGCATTGTGATGTTTTAGATACCCCAGTAATAACATTACAATTGAATTAAATACAATTAGGCCTGAATGAGACTCCGGCCACCGGCACATTATCAGCCAAAATGCGCATCGCGGATTATCTGTACATTGACCGAGTGGAATCCCGTTCACATTACTGGATTTGTTTATTGATGGAGCAAACTGAGAGATTGTTCACAGAGGCGCTGCCGAACCAAGATATAATATGATGTGTATAATATAATGTGTGTAGAGGCATATGATACAATCTATTTTGTTGTTGGTATTGGGTAGCCTATATGAATTACATATAATAGCAGCCAGCCTACATTATGCAACAGTAATTTGCGCATATAACACAGCCCTGCGAAGCCTGCATACAGTAAACTAACTTGATCATGAATCTAGCTGTTGTATCTTTACGCTTATGAAAACATTAAATAATATGTATAGGCTATAGGCCGTCGCTTTAGCCTATATTCTTAAATGGCTATCCGAGTCCTCGATATCCTCGCGGACGGACCAGTATACCTTTATATTATATCACATTCATATCATAGTTTACTCTATCAGCCTACCAGCATGTAATACGTTCTTTGTTAGAATTCAACTCGTTATTATTTTGCGCATAGATTGCAGAAATACGGGAACGTTTTGATTTAGGCTTTGACATTGTAAAACTAAATAAGTGAACTTCTGTAAGCAGAATACAAGTCATGATATCACCCACACGATATATACTCTGTGTCCAGAGCATGTATGCTTTTCATTCATTTAAGACACATTTATTGCAAGGGTTTTGTCTACACATACACTCAACAAATAACCTCAGTCTATTCTCGTTGCAATGCGTTTTTTATTCTTTCTTGTAGGAAGGGTGAAGAACACTATATCGTGGGTGTTCATATGACTTGTATTCTGCTTACAGCTTCGGGGTTCCACTTATTACGTTTAACAATGGCAAAGCCTTTTAAATATAATCAAAACGTTCCCGTATTTCTGCAATATATGCGCAAAATAATAACGAGTTGAGTTACGCGGAGCGCAGTCAGTGCTTATTTCCTTGTTGTAATAATATATTCTACCACCGGCGTCAACTACGCATGGTCCGACCTGTGCTTAAATATACGCACAAAGTCAAGCACAAGTTCAGTACCAGAATAGAAGTGATCAAAATGAAAATTCTGCCAAGGTTGTTATACCTCTTTCTTTCACTACCGGTCAAGGTCCGCCGACTCCCAATTCATAGCATGGGACAAACAGATCTCTAGGTTCATATGGGCAGGGGGCAAACCGAGGGTGAAATTCAAAACATTGCAAATTGAAAAAGAGGGAGGAGGCTTGACACTACCCAATCTAAAGGAATACTACTATGCGGCCCAGCTGAGATACGCCGTTTACTGGTGCTCAAGAGCATACAGGGCCAGGTGGAAGGACATAGAGACACCTAGGAAGTGTCCAACCTCAGGCCAGACTGGGGGGGAAGAACACACAACAAAACGGGGAAATAATTCAATAGCGGACCACACACTGGTGGTTTGGAATGAGGTGGTCAGGAAATACAAATCAAAAGAAGACAGTAGACTTCTGATTTGGCCTTCCCAGACCACAGGCTTTGGCCCGGGGTCACTGGACGCCACTTTTGACAGGTGGAGAGATAGAGGTATAACAGCCATATGTACACTTTTAGAGAACCATAACTTCATGTCTTTTGAGCAATTTAAGAGGAAATTTGACTTGGGAAATAACAATTTGTTTAGATATCTACAGCGGAGGGACAAAGACAGCCTCCACGTGGCCCTCCCCGCAAGTAGCTAAAGGGTAGTTGCAAGGTTGCATGCCCTCCAAGCGAAACTAATGTCTTAACCACGTTTGCAGACCACAAGCCAAGCCTCTGCAGGCCAGGCGGGACATTTAAATGCCGTAGACTGTCGAGGCTTAGCGCTACTGCAGCTCAATGTTGAAGGCCTCACCACCGCGAAGCTCAACATCATCGAACAGCTGAGGGCGGTCAGGTGGCGTAGCGGAGATTGCGCTCGTCACCAATGCAAGAGGCTGCGGTCTCGACTCCCGGAGTCAGCATTGCCTTGGCTTGGGCTGATAGTCATACTAACTCGTTTGGCTGAGTTAGGGGGAGGGAAGTCATGGGTGGGAATCTGGCGTTGTGGACAGCAACGCCTACAGGTCAGGTCTGGGCGCTTGCTCAGTGGAGGCAGGACTTCATGAAGGCAGTGTGACCTCCCACGCGTTACGCTTCACCAACCTCGCTGCCAGGTGAAAAAAGAGTCACTGTCTGTCGCCGCGCGTGTTGGAGGAAGCGTGCGGATGACTTCAGGGTTCCCTTGTACCGACCAGTAGGAGAACATGCGCACAACAACCAGGCAGGGGAGGGGGGAATTGGCACAACGACAAAAATTGGGAGGAGAAAAACCGAGAAAAATCGGAGAAAGAGAGAATACAATTTTTATTAAAATGTTTTAATATCTACAGCTGCGACACTTCTATGATACAGAAGTCAAGAATAGGATATCAGTAGGTGGTAACAGGGTGGTGGGAATGATGGAGATGGCGTATACGCGAACTCCAGTTAAAATAGTATCGGAAATGTACAAAAGTTTACAAGCTCGCAACAACTGTGATTCATACAATGTGAAGAAGAAATGGGAAAGTGAACCGAGTATAATCTTGACAGAGGATGATTGGCATTCTATATGCGAGACACAACACTCATCCACTAGCTCTAGAGCAGCGGTCGGGAACCTATGGCTCACGAGCCATATATGGCTCTTCTGGTGACGGCATATGGTTTCCAGACAATTTTGGGTAAAGAAATTTAACTTTTTTTTTTAAATACTTTTGATATTTCTTAATAATACTGTGTCATTTTAAAGTAAACAGAAATTAGTTTTGAAGATACATTTCACAGGTCGGGTCGGGAACCAATATCCGGAACCGAGCATGTCCGGGTCTTCAACCTGAAGACCAGCTGATTCTTAAAACTTGGAACGAGCTTCCTGTGACATACCACACAATGCAGTGTGAGTATTGCCGTATTGACCATGTTTGGCTCTACATATGCATGTGAGCAGTCATTCTCGCATATGAGGAACATTAAGACCAACCTACGCCCACGTTTAACTGATGGAAGCCTCAACGCCTGCATGAAGCTCAACCTCACCACGTATGAACCAGACTACAAGGCCATCAGCAAATCCATGCAGCACCAGAAGTCGCATTGAAAGTAAGACATTTAATTTATTATACGTTAAAAATACTATATGGCTCTCAATGAAATATATTTAGAAATATTTGGCTTTTATGGCTCTCCCAGTCAAAAAGGTTCCTGACCCCTGCTCTAGAGCAGTGTTTCCCAAACTCTGGGTCGCGACCCAACGGACCCGTTTTTATTGGGTCGCCAATTTATGAAGAAATTAAGAAATGGAGTTAAAAAAGGGGTGAGAAATAGAAAGGAGAGTAGAACATGTTTGTTTTTAAAAGTGTTACAAAATTGTATGTACATATGTTATGAGGTGGTGAGCAACTTAACATTACACTGATTATTGCTGTGATGTCCTTTTATAATTAAATAAATACATTTCATATACATTTGAAATTCATGGTTTGTTGTGTTCTTTATCAGTAGTTTATAAATGTATGTTTTTTTAGTTTTTTTTTATTATCTTTCCCCCCCTTCTTTTTCTGTTTTTTCTCCCATCCCAATGTTAGTTGTCATGCCAATTCCCAATCCCCTTCCTGGTCGTTGCGCACTCTACCCCCTACTGTCGGTCCGGGAGGGCGGAGACTATCACATGCTATCCTCCGACACATGTGTACCCAGCCCACCGTTTCTTTTCACCTGGCAGCGCAGACTCTCACTGGGAGAGTGTAACGTGTGGAAGGTCACACTACCTCTCCTAGATCCTTCCCTTGCTGTGCAGGCGCCCCGACCAAACTGTAGGAGTCGCTGTTTACAACGACCAGGACCCACCCTCGCTGGGTTTCCCACCCGCTAACACTGCCAATTGTGTTAGTATGGACGGTCGGCCAACCCGCAAGCACCACAGCTGGATTCGATTCCACTGTCTCTGTGGTGGTAGACAGACGCTGCACTACCCGGCTGCCCTATAAATGTATGTTATGGCAATTCATGATGTATTTTTGTAAGTTTGGGTCCCGAACACCAAATTTCTCTTTTGGGTCTCGAGCTGAAAAAGTTTGGGAACCCCTGCTCTAGAGGATGGAGAGAATTCGGTTGGAAAAATGTGATGAGATATTTTATCACACCGCAAATTAAGTGTGGACAGATGAATGCCAACCACTCTCACATATTCTGGTTATGTGATAAAGTGCAACAATTTTGGAAGAGTGTTACACAGGAAATGTACAGTCTTCTTAGCTATGAATTCCCCATGGAACCCCAGCTGATATACCTGGGTTTGACCACAGAGGAGACTATACACAATGAAGACTTGTACCTGTTCAAAATCATGATAATAGCTGGTAAGAAGGCCATCACAAGGAGCTGGCTCAAAGAAGCCGCTCCAGACAAAGAGACATGGAGGGGAATAGTGGAGGAGAAAAGCGATATGGAAAAAATGACATTCCTGCTGAGATTGAAGGTCGAGACATACGACAGACGCTGGTCGAAATGGACAACATATGAGCCGTCAGACGGTTAAAGACTGCCATGACACAATCAAAACAGACCTGACATATCAAGAGCAAATACAGCTCGCCCCCCCCCCCCCCCCCCCCCCCCCCCCCACCATACAACTAGGGGTGGGAATCACCAGTTTCATCACGATACGATACGATATTTTCCGATATCACAAAGTCTGCCACGATACGATACGATTCGATTCAGGTGCCTGCGATCGATACGAGACGATATTAGATGCCCATTTAACACAATCAGTAACATTTAAATCAACAAAAAAAAGGCAATGGAAATATCATGACATTTTTATTTTTGATCTCTTCCAGACATTTAAATGAAAAACAATCTATTGTTTTTAATACAAATAGACCTCCTGTTCACTGTTTTTGGTTTGTTTTTCTTTTTTTTTCTCTTCGATTTTAATATCCTATTCAAGGCATATTGGGAGTCAGAAGGTGCAGTACCGGTCAGATCCTGGTAGTGGGGCTATCGCAAGAATGCAGTAACCCCCTCCTTCCCAGTCCCTAGTGGACCTCTGCTGTTCTCTATATCGCTCTATCAGCTTAGCTCAGTTAGCTTACGCTAACGCAATGTTAATTTCGGTATTTAACGCGACGTGGGCATAAAGGAATGGCGAGGATGGAAAGCATGTTAGATGCATTTGACCCCTTGTGGGGAAAAAAACAACAGGCACTTATTTCGGGTCAAAATAGGCGGACTCTGAAGCAATGCTGTCTTAACGTTAACACACGCTGAGCTACTGTTGTTGTTGCAGCCGGGCGGATATGCTCACGAGGGGATTTTCAAAATAAGAGTATCGCAATATGAATCGATCTTTTTACATTGCATCGATCCTATTTGATAATTGATAATAGATACAACACTGTCTTGTCCTGTTTGTCCTGTGGTGGTTGTTGTCATATTAGTATTGTGAACTGTATATGCTTATGTAAAAATTGAAAATAGAAAAATAAAGAGTTATAAAAAAAAATTTTAAAGTGTGATGAGCAGAAAAGGTTCTTACCTCTTTTACTGCCAACAGGTGGTACTGCAGTAGAAGATGTGGGCTGTTCCTCACTCGACTGTGTGTCTGAAATCACAGTAAAATATCAAATAGTTTGGTAAATATGATGTACACAAAATCAAATCAATTATTTTCACTGCCAGCATGTCTCAGGCTTGTGGTACATGACTTTATGGCACTTGAATGAATGAGAGAAGACATTTACCATTGCCCTGTGGGGTTTTAGCAATTTTTTATTCCTGTGGTAATGGAAAAGGTGTCTGTGTGCGTGTTTCACACCGTCCGTCACTGAAGTGCGGTTAACTCTGTTTTCTACTTTCCAAAAGTGAGTGTGTTGCACACAGACGCCTCCCTCCCTGGTTCTCTCTATTGAATATCAAGGTAAAGAATTAAACACGATAAAAAAATATGTCTTCTTACCACTGGCAAATGGAGAAGACCCCCTTGGAATTGGCTTCCATTCATCTGTGCCCCGATCGCTGTCGGAGGAATCCAAACTGGCTGCTTCACTGTCGGTTTCAACCGGGAGGCAATGCGTCCTTGTTCGGCCACTACGACGGACCCGGCCCTGGGTACCGTCCTCCTCGGGTACCTTTTCAGGTCCACTAACATTACCGGCCGGAAACACAAGCGGCTGTTTCTCCTCGCCATTGTCCACTTCGGATTCCGTCCCGTCCTTGCGTGCAGGAGGTGGAGCACTAAAGGGCATCGTCTCAAACTGTGTATGCTGGAACGGACCCGGCTTCTTGCGGGTGCGTTTGGTCTTGTTGGACCGTTTCCCAGTCATCTCCAGAACTGGTGAAGCCACAGAGAAAAGTACCACAAGAGAAGCCAGCTTGTGTAGGTGAATACAACCTCACAGCACACACATCCACACGCACACACTCACTTTAAACAAACAACTCACTGCAGCACCCACTTTACACACTTTAGAACACCTAAACACACTTTATATTTATTGGCAAAGAATTTGCACTACAACCCATACCTCAGTACAACTTACTGTAAATTGTACCTAATTGTACCTCATCCCATTTCTGCTTTGCACTATATATATATATATATATATATATATATATATATATAGTATATTGTATATTAGTATATTGTATGGTAACTCAGTTACTTTTACTCTGCATTGAACATTGTACATATGTACATACTGAACACTTGTGTCTACGTACGTGACTTCTATTTTATACTTGCTACACTTATTTTATTTTATACTTATCTTTTTTGTCTAGCACAGTCTCTGGAGCGTAACGGAAAGAAGCATTTTGTATAAAGGTATTCTGTACTTCTGTATGACCACTAATAAAGAAACTTGAACTTGAACAACCAGTCCATGAATGGAGTTGACAGACTGGACCAAAACATGTTACTATCCCTTTGTCAGGAAGTCAGCTAAGTACACCAACAAATTTGTTGTGTATCTTTTTCAGATCAGTTTATTCAATGCGGTCACCATTTACAAAGCAAATAACCCAGATGGCAACTGTAAATGTCTACTCGTTCATTTTAAGTGTAGTCAAGTCCTGGACCACTTTGAGACATGCCCCAGAGGAAGCAAGTGATGACCCACCTGAACAGAATCCTAGGGCACCATACAACACCGACCCTGAGATCAGGCTGAATGGCAATGTTGCAGCCCATGAACTTGTCCCGATATGCTGCTAATTCCTGTTTTTGTACTTATTATTTGATGTATAACTTTGAAAAGTTTAACTTTGAGTTTAAAATGTTCTCAGTGTTGTGCTGATGTCTGATGTCAGTGATGCGTCACTGAAGGCAAAAATAAAAGGGTCAAATCACCTTTCTGACTGAGTCTGTTTCACAAAATGCTTTTTTCTCTCTTTCTGTTCCCAGACATCGGTTTTGGTGAAAACAAGCTATATTCAACTACCAATAACTAAAGAACAGAACATGCTAGAAACTCACTTTTTTCTGATGAAAGTAGAGATCCTAATCTGTCTTTTGGGATATTTCATCTGTTCATAGTCATATCACAGAATATTCTGTCGGTCTTGAAAGATTAGTCAGAATGCTCAAAAACCCTGGCAGAGGCTGCAGACTGTTCTATAGAAACTCTGGCAGTCAATGTGTAAACAGAAACACCTTTCAAGGCCTGTGGCTCAAAATTAGCTCATCAAAAATCCTAAAATTGAAAGGTATTGGCCGGTTTTGTACAAGTGGCAGCTTATTTTAAAGGTATGAACCTGTACTTTCAAATCATGTAAAAAGAAAACATTTTGGAAGATTGCTCAACAAGGCCCTAAAGTCTACGCCTGGTCACATGCTGGAGCAGAGAAAGGAGAAAAGAAAAAATGTTGATAAGAAAAATAAACAAACATACCATTATCCTGGTGGTCTGTGTGCTCCTCCAGCAACCCAGTAGAAATATCCTCAGGTGGATCTGGATCTTCAGCCTCTTCGGTTTTAATAATCAGGTCTCTGGGTGGATCTGGTGTGTGCTCATCTTTTTTAATAATCAGGTCTCTGGGTGGATCTGGTGTGTGCTCATCTTTTTTAATAATCAGTAGGTCTCTGGGTGGATCTGGTGTGTCCTCTTCTTTTTTAATAATCAGTAGGTCTCTGGGTGGATCTGGTGTGTCCTCTTCTTTTTTAATAATCAGTAGGTCTCTGGGTGGATCTGGTGTGTCCTCTTCTTTTTTAATAATCAGTAGGTCTCTGGGTGGATCTGGTGTGTCCTCTTCTTTTTTAATAATCAGTAGGTCTCTGGGTGGATCTGGTGTGTCCTCTTCTTTTTTAATAATCAGTAGGTCTCTGGGTGGATCTGGTGTGTGCTCTTCTTTTTTAATAATCAGTATCGGTAGGTCTCTGGGTAGATCTGGTGTGTCCTCTTCTTTTTTAATAAATAATTTTTTAATAAAGTCTCTGGGTAGATGAGCCTCTTCTATTTTAATAATCTGTAGGTTGCTAGATGGATCTGGAACAGAGAAAGACGGCAACTATTTACACTCCAATGCTTCACTTATGTACACTATTTAGTGACTTGAATGTTATGAGGGACTATTCTGAATGAAAATAGGCTCATTGGATGGAACCACACAAGTCACCTCTTTATAGGCATATCCAATGTATGCTAGTCCCATGCAGATTTGGTTATTTAAATACACACACACACACATATACACATGTTACATTTAACCTCTTAACTCATTCAGAGCCACGCCCCTTTGACCATATTAGGGCTAGCGTGCCAATAAGGAAGTCAATGGGAGGACGGGGAAATTTGCGAACACTTAAACTATATCTTAAATTATGGCTATGGGTCTAAAACACCCCTCGCTTATCAATGACTTGCTTGCAGTCAACATGTACGAAACGGATTGTTTTTTCATTGGTACATTTCCGTTTTATACCGTTTTTAATACGAGTATAGTTTTGGAGATGTCTAGTAATTCCGTGATAATAGCCCTTTACTGGAATACACAAAACACGTCGTCATTTTTCGGCTGATTTATGAATCGTTTTCAAATAAACGCTAGATTATCGATAGTATATATGTACTTAAGCACGCTAGAGAAGCGGGCTGAAAAATCGATTATCCATGCCGTGGTCAGCGCTAACTTCACGCACACACACACGCTGCGATGGGGGAGAAAAAAAACATTGATTAACCCAAGACTGGTAACATAATTATAGGGATGACCTTTCTAGCAAAAGTGCTATTCGAATATTCGTTTTTCATAATATCGAATACCCCCCCCCCCCCCAACCATTTTTTTTTATTTTAATTAATATATATTGTTATTTTTTTTGTTTCAGTTTGAATTCAGTTCAAATGTTCAGTTTCAGTTAAATTCAGTTATTCTTTTTAATAGAATGGATAATTAAAATCAAAGGGTATTGCACTTAACACTTTCAATGCCGAGATATCTCGTTTGTTCATGCCGACCGTTCATTGCCAACGACGAGAGATCTCGTTTCTTTTTTTATTAGCGAGTTGAATTCATATTTCATCAATCTAGTCTCACGTTAGTGCTGCAAACGCTCTCTGAGCTCCATTGGGAAAATACCGCCCGTATCATCTCTCCCTGTGGTACTGCACCCCTTTGGAATGGATTGAATGAAACACATGGGGGGGGGGGGGGGGGGGGAATCCAGCGTCCTCATTTTACTTCTCAGGCAAGTCACCCGAGGGGATCGGATTCATTGCCGAGCCCCAGAACAGCGTGGAATACATATTTCCAGTACCCAGCGTTGGATCAATAAACGTGATCGATATTTGGAATGGCGATCAGGAATTGGAATAATCTTTTTGGAGAACATCTGATCTGAGGTAAGGAATCTATTTGACCAGTCTTAGGATAATCAGAGCTTTTTTCACAGAGATATCAACATGTGCCCTATGTGTGTGTGTGTGCTGAACAGGAAATGAGATAATAAAGCTCTCTTCTATAGCGTGCATAAGTACACATATACTATCGATAATCTAGCGTTTATTTGAAAACGATTCATAAATAGGCAGAAAAAGTTTTGTGTATTCCAGAATATTCCAGTAAAGGGCAATTATCACAGAATCGTTATATTTTCCTGAAACCTTTAAAAAAACGAGCGTTTTTCAAAATGGTATAAAAACGGAAATTAATCGATTAAAAAACAATCCGTTTCGACAATGTTGACTGCAAACAAGTCATTGATAAGCGACAGCCAGATTAGACACAGCCATAATTTAAGACATAGTTTATGCGTTTGCAAATATGAGAGCTCTATCATTGAAGTGGGTGGTGGCATTCAAGGGGAGTAATGCGCACCGCATGGCTGGCAATGAAAGTGTTAATAGGCACTTCTATCAACCGGTTTTAATAAACAAACAGAAACAGTAGCATGTGCATCTTTTATATCAATTAGGCTATGAAAATTAGGCTGCCTCTAAATATAAAAAGGAATGAAATAAGAATGGTTTGCTTAAATTCTTTTAATAAATTTTTTTACTTATAATTATTATTTTTTTCTTTTTTTGATTTTCTGATATGAAAATCGAATTTGTAGATATGGGATCGAATATTCGGTCCCATCCCTAGTAACATAGAGTCCTTACCTCACATCAGATGTTCTGCAAAAAGATTAATCCAATTCCTGATCGCAATTGCAAATATTGATCGCGTTTATCAATCCAACGGTATAGTCCAAAACACATAATCGAAAGCTGCTCCCAGCCTCCCCAGTGAATGTGGTAACAGCTACTGCTTGTCCGAGAAGGGAAACCCCGGGACCGGAGTTATTTTCTGATGCACAGTCCCACCCAATCCAATCCAATGATGTGCAATACCATCCGGGAGACGATAGGCGGCAGTATTTGCCCTTTGAGCTCAGACCCATTCCCAATGAGCTGGATAGATGAAAAATGAATGGATATTGCTAATAAAAGAAATAACGATTAAAACCCGAAAGGGGAGGAAACTAACTTTTTGGCTTACCAGCCAACTGGCGAGTAGCTGTTTTTTTTTACCAGCCAAACAGATTTTTTACCAGCCAAAAATAAATCGCTAATTGTGATAATTACTTCTTTGTATGTCTTCATCTAAATTGATTTTCAATCATAGTAATAATCACACCATGTCTCTACTCTTTAAAATATTTATTAGCATAAAACATTAATAACAGTGTCTCTACTCTTCACAATATTAGCATAAAACATATTAACATGAAAGAGGGAACTATTCTGGACTGGGTTGGGCTGAACTGGGCAGTGAAAGATGCTGGGTTGGACTGGGTTGGGCAGTGAAAGAAAAAAACCAAAGTATGTGTTTTGAAGTTAACTTTGAACCTCGGTTGTCAAGCCGCGTCAATGTTGTGTATGCATCTGGGTAGGCATCACAACGGTGTTCACTGTGCCTTTAAAGACAGCATGGTGGTGTTACGACAGGGCTGTAAAGTACCGTCAAGTGTTGTGGTAACGTCAGTTGGGTTGGTGTGCTGTTGTGCACTGGTTGAGTATGAAATAAAACGTCTAACCTTACGTCATAGTCCGGTGCATTTTTGGAAACATTATAGTCAATATAACCGATACACCTACACACAGGGCTAACGTTAGCTAGCAAGCAGCTATATAGCTAAAACGCTAACCAGAAGCTAACTACTTACTGTATACCAGGGCTGACCCCTATTAATCGATTAGTCGACTAATCGGTCGAAAGCAGCCGTAGTCGACTGGCCAACCTCTTAGTCGAATATAATAGAAACAAATATATATATATATTTAAATATTTTTTTATTTAAATTTTTTTTTATCGTTCTTTCCAAAAGAAAAGAGGCCTACTAGAAGCGTGGCGTTTTACACAAATCCAGCGCTCCCTTTCTTGGCTGTGACGTAGCCACGTACGTTTCTTGAAAGCAGCGCGGATGTAAACAAAGATGGCGACGCTAGTGGGGATTGTTTCAGAGGGGAAAAGTTCGCTTGCTATTTGTAATAAATGCAATGCAGAAGTTCCACGAGGAGGGAAAAGTGCAGCGGCTTGTGATACATCCAACCTAGCAGGTCACCTGCGGCATCACCACCGCTGCAATGGTGTGTTATTGTGTTAACTTAAAAGCCTGCGACGACGCGGGGAGCTAAGCAAAGCTAGCCCCTTTCATGGCTGATGCAACCCTTGGTTGAATACGCAGTCACTTATTGCTCCGTAGTAGCCAGGTTAATTTGCACCACCAAGGACTGCTTAAAAGCTAGCGGCTTGAGCCCTTGGGTCATTTCTGTCAAACTTCTTTAATTTAGCAAACGACTCATCAATAGGTACAAGCGTGCTCGCGCCGTCGTCGTAGGCTTCTAACACCATCGCAGCGGTGGTGATGCCGCAGGCGACCTGCTAGGCTATGTGTCCACTCAAAGCCTTTCTTTCAAGGCGGACAGCTTTGAAAAAAGAAGAAGAAAAAAAGCTTCGAGCGTCTTAGGTTGGATGTATTATAAGTTGTTGACGGATTGTGAATTTTCATTTGGAAAAATAAATATGGTCACTTTATCAGTCAAAACTGTTGTCTTGGCTTTTGTTTCCGTTGTCTGGTTAGGTCAAAACTACAGGAATATAAATTTAAGTTGGTGTTAAGTTATTGTCCTGGGAAGTCTTTTTATGTATTATTATTATTGTATTGTGCTATGTTTTGTTTCATGTTGGAAAAAAAAGAAAAAAAATATTTGATAAAAAAAAAAATACATAAAAAAAAATTAATACAATAAATATCGGTTATCGATATCGGTTATCGGCTTGAGGAGCATAAAGTTATCGGTATCGGTGTCAAAAAATCAATATCGTGCATCCCTAGTTGTACTAGGGTTGGATGCAGTTCCCCGTTGGTCAGTCTGTCTGTTTTCCATCTTCTGCTGTGTTTAACGTTATCTGTTTGCGAGTGCTCCCTTGACTGATGGCCAGTATCGCAGGAACTTTTATTAAACATTCTATATGTTCGTGGGTTGGCCAGTACTGTGGGAACTTTTATTAAACATTCTATATGTTCGTGGGTTGGCCAGTACTGCGGGAACTTTTATTAAACATTATATGTCCGCGGGTCTGCAGTGCTCTCGTGGCACTGTCAACTAAAGCGAGCACTCAGAAGACGCACACCGTTTACCAAGTTCAAGTTTCAAGTTTCTTTAATAGTTGTCATACAGAAGTACAGAATACTTTTATACAAAATGCTTCTTACTGTTACGCTCCAGAGACTGTGCAAGACAAGATAAGATAAGTATGAAATAAAATAACATAGTATAGTATGTAAATTAGAAGTAAAAAAAAAATGAGGTAAATAAATGAGGTCACAGTGTTCAGTATAGACATATGTACAATGTTCGATGCAGAATAGACGTAACTGAGTTACCATATAATATACAATACACAATACTATGCAGTGTACTAATATACAATACTATATAGTGCAAGGCAGAAATGGGATGAGGTGCAATTTAGGTACAATTTACAGTAGGTGTACGAGTTGTAGTGCAAATCCTTTATCAATAAATATAAAGTGTGTTTGTGTGATCTAAAGTGTGGAGAGTGGGTGCTGCAGTGTGTTGTTTGTTTAAGTGAGTGTGTGCGTGTGGGTGTGTGTGCTGTGTGCATTTGATGGTTGTTGCATATTGTTTATTGTTCGTTTAGCAGCCTGATGGCCTGGGGATAGAAGCTTCTTCTGAGTCTTTCTGTGCTCGCCTTAAGACTCCGGTATCGCTTGCCTGACCGCAGCAGTGACCGCACCAGTGACCGTGATTGCAGAATGTTTTGTTTTGTTTACTCGCCAGTGTGGCGAGTGGTCTTCATGAATCACTCGCCAAACATAACAAAATACTCGCATTTGACCACCCGCATTTCATTGTATACTTGTATGCCGTGACAAATAAAACTCTTGACTTGACTTGACTTGTAAAGTGGCCTAATTTCCTTGAAACCCGAGTTTTCTCTGGTCTTGGCACTCAACGCATGGCGAGTTAACCCGACTAATCTTGTGGTTGGCACTGAATCGGTTAAGCCCTAGCCACATTTTCTGAAAATCCGCCTAAAATACATACGTAATTTTCGGACTATAAGCCGCGCCTTTTTCCACCATTTTTCGACCCTGCGGCTTATACAACGGTGCGGCTTATATGTGACTCGACGTGACCAAAACCCCGAAAATGTTAAAATCGAAATATTGCTTTTTTGACTGCATTGAAATGTTATTTATCTGTTCCCTTATTTGCTAAACTTGATACAACTTGTAAATGAGTTAATTATTGTTATTTGTCCGACAGTATTGTGTCCCAATGCTAAATACATATGGTAATTAAACATTAAAACACCTGCGGCTTATAGTCCAGTGCGGCTTATATACACATCATTCAATTTAGCTGCTGCGGTTTATATTCAGGTGCGGCTTATAGTGCGAGAATTACGGTACCTAAGTAAATGGAAGATTGCTCCACTTTTACAAGGTCAATTTGCATGTTCTTGGGATCTAGGGACATCTATGGATCTCAGGGAATGTATTCCCAGTAGGGGTGTAACGGTATACAGAAGCCACAGTTCAGTACGTACCTCGTTTTTGGGGTCACGGTTCGGTAAGATTTCGGTACAACAGGAAACAAGTATTTATAATGATTATTATATATTTATAATTATTTTAAAATATAATTATTTTTTATTAAGTTACTTAGTTCCACCTAGGCTTGCTGCGGTAGTCAGTCAGTGATAACAGTGTCATTCCGTGTTCAGGAATCCACTTGAGTAAATTAATTGCCCGAATACTGCCCCCACCCCCCACCGTTTCACTTCTAGAGTAGATTTAACTTCACGTGAAGCAGAGAAAGGCTAGAGAAGAAATGCCATGTTACACAACAATGGCAGAGGATGTATCAATATTTTGGATTGATAACACTGCAGCTCGACTGGAGAGGAGCTCAGAGGACAAGTCCAGATCAGTAGGTTTGGGTATTTTTTTTATATATCTTTTTTTGGATCAGCTGAGGGGAAAGTAGTGCGGAAGAACATTGGTGTGTGTGTGTGTGTGTGCGTCTTTCCATTGGGTAACATTATTAGGCGAACAAGAAAACGATTTTCAGCCTATAGTAATGACCCTGCTGTGTTACAAATATGTGACCAGGTATGGACTTCAGGGTCATGTTGAGGGATCTTCATTTTTTTTTTTTTTTTTACATATTATGAAAGTACAGATTCATACCTTCAAAATAAGCCATCACTTGAACATTTTGGTGGGATACTTTGCAAGCTACTTCCTATGATTCATGGTGATTATCACAAAACGTATTCAGAGATAATAGCCTTCAAGAGACGAGCAGGCTATTCAGTGACAATAGTGAAACAACTACAACACTACCCAGAAGTCATTGTAATCCATGGCCCCCCTCTCTCTAGGGCAATTAACACCTGGCAGCTTTCCAGTCTGAGGCTCTTTGTTATTAAAATGAGTCTGGTGACTGGTAGTGGTAGTGAAAGGGACCCTGATAATAAACAAGAAACTTAATCAAGTTTCAAGATTTTATTAGCATTTAAAATAACACGAGATAAAAATAGACATGCTAAAGTCAATGTTCAATGTTCTGATGGCCTCTCCAGAAGCATTTAGATGTAAATACATGTAGTGTGGTAGTGAAAGACACAACAACTAGGTTAACCTTCTGTAGTCTGGTAGTGAAAGGTTAACCTTCTGTAGTGTGGTAGTGAAAGGGTTAACCTTCTGTAGTGTGGTAGTGAAAGGTTAACCTTCTGTAGTGTGGTAGTGAAAGGTTAACCTTCTGTAGTGTGGTAGTGAAAGGTTAACCTTCTGTAGTGTGGTAGTGAAAGGTTAACCTTCTGTAGTGTGGTAGTGAAAGGGTTAACCTTCTGTAGTGTGGTAGTGAAAGGGACCCTGATAATAAACAAGAGACAAAATCAAGTTTCAAGATTTTATTAGCATTTAAAATAACACGAGATAAAAATAGACATGCTAAAGTCAATGTTCAATGTTCTGATGGCCTCTCCAGAAGCATTTAGATGTAAATACATGTAGTGTGGTAGTGAAAGACACAACAACTAGGTTAACCTTCTGTAGTCTGGTAGTGAAAGGTTAACCTTCTGTAGTGTGGTAGTGAAAGGGTTAACCTTCTGTAGTGTGGTAGTGAAAGGTTAACCTTCTGTAGTGTGGTAGTGAAAGGTTAACCTTCTGTAGTGTGGTAGTGAAAGGTAATAAACGAGACTAATCAAGTTTCAAGATTTTATTATCATTTAAAAAAAAATTGGCATGATGTACTATATTAGTTTTAAATAGACAATAATAATAACTTACCCGTGGATGAAGAGGAAAGCTTCATGGCAGATTTGTATCGCCCCGAAGAAATAGTTTGTGTAAGCACGTTGTCTTTTTTTGGAAATCGATTTATTTCCGATAGTCCATTCTGACTTTCGACCAAAAGCCTGGAGCTGCGCCATAATAATCAAGTCTTTATGATCCTCTTCGAGAGCCGCTATCTCAAAACGCCTTGTGTAAACTTCATCACGGTCCAATTTTGTGATACATGACCGCCGATTAAGAATGTCATTTTCTTTATCAACCTGGACGCATTTACAAGTAAATCGCAAAAGTCTTTCCATTTGGCGTTCGTGGTTCTCGTCAGATTCAACTTCCACAACGCACATTACGTGTTCTACCTTGTCTCCAAATCCGTTAGGTGTGTTGTCACCATCATCAGATTCTGGCTCTGCCTCGTCTTCAAATCCGTTAGTGTTGTCACCATCACCACCATCACCATCATTTTCTGGCTCTGCCTCGTCTTCAAATCCGTTAGTGTTGTCACCATCACCATCATCTGCCTCTAACTCGTCACAATTGTCTTCTTCTTCTGAACCAGAATCTGAGTTTCTTTTTGGATTTTTCTTCTGCGGAAAGAAATCCGTGATGAATGTTCCTAAAGCGCGTTCATCTTCAACACAGTGTGCTCCGAAGTGAGCAAACCGGTTTAATGCCTCGGCAAGTGCCCTCGCTGTGGGTTGACTGGGTTCCATGGTGACTGGCAAACATGCACTGCCCTGCTCTCTGTTTAATACTCACCGATCAATGGCATCAACTTAATGACGTCACCGCCTGACCAATAAGCATTTAGATGTAAATACATGTAGTGTGGTAGTGAAAGACACAACAACTAGGTTAACCTTCTGTAGTGTGGTAGTGAAAGGTTAACCTTCTGTAGTGTGGTAGTGACGGATAAAAAAACGGATAAATAGTTTTTTTTACCATATTTCTAATATTTATTTTTGATAAATACCAATTATAAATATCTCGACGAATTACCTCTGAATATGAATCAAAAAAAATATTAAAGATTCGCTCACTAGTTCTACCAGAAACGGAGTTGAGGCGAAGCATTACTAAGCGCTTCTGTAGTGTGGCAGTGAAAGGGTAACCTTCTGTAGTGTGGTAGTGACGGATAAAAAGGTTTTTTTACCATATTTCTAATATTTATTTTTGATAAATACCAATTATAAATATCTCGACGAATTACCTCTGAATATGAATCAAAAAAAATATTAAAGATTCGCTCACTAGTTCTACCAGAAACGGAGTTGAGGCGAAGCATTACTAAGCGCTTCTGTAGTGTGGCAGTGAAAGGGTTAACGCGCCCTCATCGCGCCCCAGCGCAGTTTACATCAGGGCCCCCACAATAATGAAAAAGCCGATGAAAAAGCCATTTTTTATCACTCCGTTTCCGTATTAAATTAATTTACTTTTAGCCATTAGGTTGGAAAAAATGCACCCTACCGAAATTCGTTCGCTCATAAAATTCGAACTGTGTTTTAATGGTTTTTAATTAAGTTAAAACACACGTTTTATAAAGGCCGTCAAGGCCTCTTTTTTTTTAATCTTTTTTTTAGACACTGCGTTACGTTGCTTATAAATCATCTGAACTTATAACATTAAGATAGTGTATTAATAGTGTGTTATTCTAAAGCTAATGACGTCTGTGTGTTAACACCTATTAAGTACAGTACTTGGCCCCTGTGGACAGGCCCACAGCCCGCGCGTGTAGTTTTTTCTCCTCACTTGGAAGAAAATTTGTGGAACTATTATAACAATAATTACCTCATTTACAAGTTGTATTTAAGTTTGCAACTAAGGGCAAATAAGGGAACACATTAATGACAATTCAAATATGTAAAAAAAATCAAGATTTCGATTTTTAGGATTTTCTAAACAGCAAGACATTTTCTTCATTTCAGAGCACCTCCCCCTTTGCGGATCAAATCGGGTTTGGTCACGGCGAGTCACATATATCATTCATTCATGGTTTTGTTTCAGGGACTCCTGTAGTAAGGGGGGGGGGGGAGAAACAGCCCAGTGCAGACTAGAGTGCGCGGTTGTTAATTTGTATAAGTAAAAAGTACAGATAAGTATAAAGTATAAAGCTAAGCTTTGCAAAGAAAAGTATGCAGTGCAATGGCCACTTTTCTGGGTGCCTGTTGAAAGGTTAAACTATCATATCAGTCCTTAATTAAAATAATTTAGTTGCAAATATCCATAATAATCTTCAAGACATCATTAACACTAACAATTTATATATATATTTTTTTATCATAATGATTCTTGTGAAATCATTTGCCTTTTGACTAAATCAATTTATTTTCTCTTCTCTACAGAAACAAAGACCGAGGCAACTGAGACTGGGATTTGATGCTCGCTCTCTCGCTCTCATTCATAACGCTCTCTCTCACACACAGTATTACTCCGACAATAAAATAAGAAAGGTGTTTCAATATTGTTATTGCTTTGGTTGTTTTGTTGTTACCTGTTGATCTAATGTGCCTATTGTTAAAATAAATCATTATTTCAAATAAAAATACAATTATTTATTTCCTAATCATTTGAATGGTGTTTTTATGGCAATAACAACTATAGACGAAAAACCAAAGTAAAGATACGACATTTAGATTTTTGGGACAGTTTACATTCACTTTGGGACGGTTATCATTTTATTTTGAGACGGTGGTGAAAAAAGTTAGTCTGGAGGCCTGAACTCAACCAGAATAATTTGTTTTTGTTCTAGACAGGCATAGTTGTCTTACACTAATTACTTTTAATAAAAACTGTATTGGTAGAAAAATACATGGAATGTAAAGAGAACACACGCCTCTTTCATCATGGGTTCTACAGCCAGATTAGAACTAGACCCAGGTAAAATGGCTGCCATATGGTTCCATCCTAGCTGGTAGACCCAACCTCTACTGTGCTCAACCGCATACTATGAGTTTGGGTGAAAATAACATAGGCCAGAAAACATTGGGTCTCATTCACCAACGGACTTAATACAAAAGATCAGACAATTTGACAGAATGGCTTACCATTACGGTCAACAGAGAAGAATTTATTCTCCCACTCTGGTAAAGATTTCCTGCGTTCGTCTTCATATTTTCGTTTCACTGCACATTTCTTCCCAGCCATGTTGTGTGTTATGTTCCTGTAAAGGAGAGATATGAAAGAATGAATGAAGAATGGTGTGACAATGCCGAAATAATGTGCACTGCGAGAATGAGCATAGTTTGTACTTACCACGCCTACGCTCTAAAATATAGGAGACGTGGCGGTGTTTGCAGGGCTATAACTATATTCTATATTATAGCTATGGATACAATACTATGGCCTATTTGCCATCGACTATCGTTCAATATGTTAAAGAATTTTTTTTTTCATCCATACATTCCCGTTTTATACTGTGGTGAATATGAGTATGGTTTTAGAGTAAACCGGTCTAATCCCAGAAAACGACGCTATGCAGCAATATGTGCAATTCACTAAAAACTTTGCCGTTTCTCGCCTGTACACGGTACTATTTCGAAATAAAATCTATATTATCGGTATTATGTTTCATCATGAATGCATGAAAGGGTGGGTGGGGGGGGTCGTTTTTTTATGCTTTGATCGTCACCAACGACACACGTTGTGGAGTAATGTTACACACATATCTTGTGATCAAAGTGAAGTCATGGTTGGATCACAGCAACCGCTCCCATTGCCAGACAAAAAAAAATCCGACTGAGACTTTTTATCAACACACGGGCCAAGATATAATGTTCCAAAGGGTGCTCGATACTGCCACCTGGGTGGATGCGGCCGGTATTGCACTTTGGCATTCTCAGGATGATTCCCCATGTTAACCCCGAGTCCATGTGCCTGTAATGAATGGAAATATCGAATAAAAGAAATAACGATGAAAACCTGACTATACTCTGGTCTGGCGCTGAACGGTTGGCGAGTTAACCCGACTTTACTCTGGCCTGGCGCTGATTGAGTTAACAGCTAGCACAATAGGAGAATATAATACAAATCAAACAAATATGAATCTTTTGACTATACCTAGTAGGGCTGTCACATTATTTTCGATTGTTACATACCGGTACATACATTACATTACATACATCGAACGTGAACGAAGAAACTCAAATTTGAAAAAATTTAAAATAAAGGTATTATAATAATAATAACTTAAATAACCTTTTGTGGAGGATACTGGTAAAAAAAACTGTAAAACATGTATTCCAAATAATTACTGGTTATGGTTATTTTTAGTCTTGCTATTTTTATATCTCTCAGGAGTCGCCCAACACGCGGGCGTGACTAAGTGAGGTAATTTGTTTGACTAGGTCTTGCGGAGAATTTCCTGAACTCTCATCGAAAGAACAGGCCTGAAACTACATGCTAGTTTTGATTTGGTGTCGATAGCCCAATAAATGATTGAAACAGGATAATTTCAATTCGATGCTAAATAAGGTTTTACGAATGCGTAAATTACACTCTATTTGTATTATTATCTTTGCGGTTTTTGATCACGCTAGTTGTTAGTCTTTTGGAGTACGTTTGGAGTTGTGTCGTTTCAGAGGAGGATTATGAGGCGAGGTAAGAAAATAATTGTTTATACATATAATTGTTTGTACATAGGCAACCTGAGAGCAACCTAATGCTTCACGGAGCATGTTTACATTTGCTCAGTCTCATAGTAGAAAAACACATCTTCTAAAAATCATTTGTGTTGTACAGTATGCAGTATACAGTATGTATGTACAGTATGAAAACAAACGGTCAGGTCATATAGGCGAGACTGTGCTGAAAAAAATTATACCAAACATACCATGGTAAAAAAAAAAAATGACAAAACGTTTAAAATAGCTTAGACTCGAGGTTTTTTTCCTCGCCATGCGTAATCTGCCAATGACGGGTTACGGCGTCTTTGAGATCAATATTTCATATTTTCGTCATGGTATTCACATTTCACCCACGGAGTCTTTGCTGGTGTTGTAGGACTCCGCTCAACTCTGCAACGCTTCAATACCGCCACCTGGTGGCCGATCATCGAGTTGCCAAAACCGGAAGTGGTGCTTAGTCCGTCCCCTATTCTGTCCGGCCACTCGCTATCGCTCGCGGGACTCTATCCAGACACCGTGCATATCGATCCGTTGCCATAACTCAATAAACAACATGATTGGACGTATATTAGTATTATACAAACCGGAACTGGATCACCTAGAATAGATCAACATCCCATAATAGCGATCTTTTTGCTCCACGCTCATCACCCAACGGTAAGAGGAGACTGGGGTGAGTTTCAGCGTTTTTCTTTACCATTTTCGATACAAACTGCTCTGATCTATATATCACCCATACTACATAAATCATTTAACATCGGTCATTGAATTATAAACGCCCCCCCCCCCCCCCCCCCCCCCTCCGGTCAACCGCAGATGATCAGTCAACACGTCTAGGACCGTGTACAGTTGAAATTTTTTCTCTGCTCACATCGCAGCGACAACCAGAACCTGCCGATTCCTCCTGAGCAACGTCAGAAGGATACGCCCCTTCCTGACAAAAGAAGCCACCCAACTCCTCGTCCAATCAACAGTCATCTCCCGCCTCGACTACTGCAACGCACTGCTCGCTGGCCTCCCGGCCACTGCCACTAAGCCTCTTCAACTCATTCAGAACGCAGCGGCCCGCCTGATCTCAAACCTACCGAAGTCGGCCCATGTCACCCCACTTCTTAGGGACCTGCACTGGCTCCCCATTGCTGCACGAATCCGCTTCAAGGCCCTTGACCTAGCATACCGTGCGGCAAAGGGAACTGCTCCCGCCTACCTCCGGTCAATGGTCTCTAACTACACACCCTCAAGACCCCTACGCTCTGCATCTTCTGGCCGCCTCAGACCTACTCCTATCCAAGCTCCGGGAGGGTCATCAAAGAGAAGTCGCCTATTCTCAGTCCTTGCCCCACAATGGTGGAATGAACTACCCACCCCAGTTAGGACAGCCGAAACACGTCCAATCTTTCGCCGTCGACTAAAGACTCACTTCTTCAACCATTATCTGAATTTATAAAAAAAAAAAAAAAAAAAAAAAAAACTAACCCTAACTAACCATACTGTCATGCACTTGTCCTAATAAACTAACCTACACTGTAGCACTCAACACTTTGATGAACATTGTTACTCAGCTGATAGAGTTGTGCTCTTCCTGATGGCTTGTCGTACAGAACTTGTAAGTCGCTTTGGATAAAAGCGTCAGCTAAATGACTAAATGTAAATGTAAATGTAAATCTGGCGTCGATCGGTATCAAACTGCATTTGATGATCTAATATATGCATTTATGGCTATATCTCACGTTCTATGAAATACTGCAGAAAACGATAAAAACATATTTATACTCTAGACCGTATTATTGTATGAATGTGTGAAAGAAAAAGTAAAACGTTCCTACATCCTGAACGATAGATAATTGATGTTGAATGGGCCATAGTAATGTCAATTTAGCAATACAATACAATTTAAAAAGTTATAGCCCTGCAAAGAAGGTGAACATCTCCATAGACAAATAGAGCTGGCAGAGAGGCTACAAGGATGGATATAAGCTCCGGCAAATAGTGGGTTAACACTTTCTGTGCCAAAAACGTAGAAAAGTCGTTATTGGGCGACAACCGTTGAGTGCCATTTATTTTTTTTTGATTATCACTTAATCAATGCAGAATACATTTTGTGCGTCTGTATGTGTAGTTGTGTACTACTGTCGTGAGTTTGTGACAGGGTTTCCGTTAGCCGGTAATTACCGGTATTTGACCGGCAAAATCTGATGAAGTCCGACATATTTAATCTCCCCGGTCACAATGTCCGGTGAAAATAATTCCCTCTAAGCACAATTTGATTATTTGAATTGTATTAAAATAGGCTAAAATTAAATAGCCTATGCGATGAACGAAACAATTACATTTGTTTCATCGTTGCTTCACCAAGCAGGTCTAATAATGACAACGACGTTGTCAGCGAGAGCTTAGTGCTGGGTTTGCGAGTGCATGCAGCTGCAGAGCCACAGAACCCACCAGCTGTGCGGGCACAGTGCAAGACTCCAATTCAGCCATTGGCAATTCAGCTGTTGGGTGGGGGGCGCTGCTGAGCGGTCCCCAGATAGGGCCTGAAAACAGCTGAATCTGCGGCTCTGCAGCGGCATACTCTCGCAAATAAGTCGTTGGGAGGTGGAGATTCATCACGCAAACCCACGATAATGTTGCCGTCTCTCTCTGCCAAATTTCTCAGTTCTTTGCTTGATATAATTAATACAAATGTCCAATATAACGGAATTCGTTAGCTCATAAAAATGTGATTATAACAGACTGCCGTTTATTAATGTCGGGCCGACTGCCCACAGACACCTATTTGATTTAAAGTCAGCAGCAGCACGGAGTCTCGGGACTTATTTTATTTGGAATATAATGACTGTATACGCAAAAGTAGCCTAGTTTTAAGTTAAAATATTATAAATCTACATGCCTTGAGGATGTCATTCTTTATATAGCCTGCCTATCAATTGTTTTTAAGCTCAATAAACTCTGACCGGAATTTCTCTCATTTGACCGCTAGATTGAAATCTACCGGACACTGAGGCCGGCAACAATTTTTTCATGAGTCATATTGCTCTAATTTCAGCCTCTGTTATACGTTCCGTATGACTCGTTTCATATCTGTGTGTATCGAATGTGCGCGCTGGTTTGTTTACTTGGTAACATACACGGGTTGCTAAGGAATTTAGGTTCGAGGTTGAAGAAAGTGCACTTTTAGGTTGAAAGAACGGCCCTAATGTCAACGTGTTTTTATTAGGGATGTCCCGATCCGATTTTCCGAAGATCGGGATCGGCAAAAAAGATTTAAAATCTGCAATTTTTTTTTACTCAACAAACATGACCATGTTCACGTCTTAAACTCATACTGAGGCCTTAGTTTTGGTTTTAAATTGCATATCATCATTAGATCGCTTTTTATTTAAATGTCTGTAAGAGCTCAACATTTAAAATGTCATATTTTCATTGCCTTTTTTTAGTTGATCTAAATGTTACTGATTGTTAACACTTGGGAGTGCCAATGACGAGATTTCTTGTTAGTTCATGCTAACCGTTCAGTGCCAACGACGAGAGATCTAGTTTTTTTTATTAGCGATTCCCATTCATATTTCATCAATCTAGCCTCACGTTACCACTGGAACTCTCTCTGAGCTCCATTGGGAAAATACCGCCCCCTATCGTCTCTCCGGATGGTACTGCACCCCTTTGGATTGGATTGAATGAAATGCATGGAGAAAAAGAAATCCTGCTTCCACATTTTACTTGTCAGACAAGTAACCCGAGACGATCGAAGTCATTGCAGAGCCGCAGAACAGCGGAGAATGTGTGTTTCCAGCAGCGTTTCCGTTAGAACATATTCGTGCCGGTCTGGTTGTCCTGCAAGATTTCTATCCCCGGACATATTCCTGAAATTCCGGTCAGAGTTTTAAACAGCAGTCTGTTATAATCACATTTTTATGAGCTAACGAATTCCGTTATATTGGACATTTGTATTAATTACATCAAGCGAAGAATGAGAAATTGATTTGCAGAATCAAATTACTATCTCTCGCCTCCCAAGTTAGTGCGATACGCTGATCCAGCATCAAGCTCCCGCGCCGCAGGCTCGCACTGCAGCAGCTGTCACACGCACCCCCAAATGAATCTCGAGTAGACATCGCTTCACCTCGTTGTATCAGACACGTCACGCATATCATAATGTTCAACTTCACACACAGCAAACTGTAGTTGATCATCACATTGCCTCGTTTGCATGCAGAGAGCGAGAGGACGAGCCACATGCTCGTAATGCGTTTGTTGATTTCATTATAGCCTACATTTAGTTATAATCAATTATATGCATTACTATGTGACACGGCAGTCAACCAACAGTTGCATTATGATTAAAAAATGTCAACACTTACTCACCCCGTCTCGTTCTGCCTATCCGTTTTGTACCTGCGACTAGATCCCCATTGCATTGGAACAGGTGGACTTCTGCGAGGCTCGCAACGGTAGCACTTGGGCATCGTTTGGATTTGAACGATTCCGGTTCCGATTCCGATTCTCCATATCGATTCCTGTTCTAAACGATTCTCGATTCCGATTCTTTGAGGTGCAGGTCAAAACAGGTCACAGCTTATTTCGAAGGAGATTTTTTATTTTTTTTTATTTCAAAAAGAAAATCATACTATTCACATTTTCAGTTGACTTGATACAGTTTAATTTGGTTGCTGTACTGTAACTAGGGTATTAAAGTAAAAAAAAAAAAAAAAAAAAAAAAGTATATAAAAAAAAAAAAAAATCGAAATTTAGAATCGAAATTCAAATATGTTACTTCCGGTTCCAGAACCGGAAGTTAGGAACCGGTTCCTATTAGAACCGGTTTTCGGTGCCCAACCCTAGCGTAGCAGCAGACTGGGGATGCTCTTTGTGGTTCAATCAATAAAGTGTACTTTGTGTACGTTCAATCAATGTTATCTCTCGTACATCATAGACGCTAGACTACTAGACTATAATGTCGTACCTCAGCCAGGAGAATTTAACTTTCCACTCGGGCCGCCGCCTGAACGCTCGACATTTGTTTATTTTCCGCGGGAGCATCGGCGGTCTCTGTGACTTCAGAAGACTCATCTTCGTTGTCAATGTCATTATTATTAGACCTGCTTGTGCTTGGTTTCATGAAATATTTGTTAAGTTTAGCTTGTTTGGCCATCTCTCTCTCTCGCTCGTATAGCTGTTTGTCGTTATTATGGTTACCAGACAGGCTCAAAAAAAGAAAAAAAAAGATTCACATCCGAGCGGCGCCATCCGCGCTTTATTAGAGCGAAGCACAATGAAACAAATGTAATGATTGTTTCGTTCATCGCATAGGCTATTTAATTTTAGCCTATTTTAATACAATTCAAATAATAAAATTGTGCTTAGAGGAATTATTTCCACCGGACATTATGACCGGAGATATTTAAATATTCGGACTTCAAC
The DNA here is from genome assembly GCF_963971535.1 of Notolepis coatsorum. Classification (NCBI taxonomy): domain Eukaryota; kingdom Metazoa; phylum Chordata; class Actinopteri; order Aulopiformes; family Paralepididae; genus Notolepis; species Notolepis coatsorum. The sequence goes on along the minus strand of NC_140165.1, from coordinate 89,551,034 downwards.
ATATTTTGCCGGTCAAATACCGGTAATTACCGGCTAACGGAAACGCTGGTTTCCAGTACCCAGTGTTGGATCAATAAACGCGATCGATATTTGGAATGGCGATCAGGAATTGGAATCATGTTTTTGGAGAAAATCTGATCTGAGGTAAGGAATCTATTTTACCAGCCTTGGGATAATCAGAGCTTTTTTCACAGATATATCAACGTGGGCCCTATGTGTGTGTGTGCGTGTGTGCTGATCAGGAAATGGATAATCGATTTTTCAGCCCGCTTCTATAGCGTGCATAAGTACACATATACTATCGATAATCTAGCGTTTATTTGAAAACTATTCATAAATAGGCCGAAAAATGACAACGTTTTTTGTGTATTCCAGTAAAGGGCGTTTATCACAGAATCTTTATTTTCTTCTGGAACGAGCGTTTTTCAAAAAGGTATAAAACGGAAATGAACCGATTAAAAAACAATCCGTTTCAACAATGTTGACTGCAAACAAGTCATTGATAAGCGACGGCCATATTAGACACATAGCCATAATTTAAGATATAGTTTATGCGTTCGCAAATATGAGAGCTCTATCATTGAAGTGGGTGTTGGCACGCAACGGGGTTCCGGGGCACCGGACCCGTGGCACTCAAAGTGGTTTAATATTGTTCATATTTATTTACCTAATTTATGTGCAATCATTTAATTTCAGCTCAGTGTAGAGAAATGCACCGATGCTAACAACCGCCTATGATGATACTGTTGACACCACGTATCCGTGACATGCGAGCCCCGCTAGGGCTGGGCGATATGGCCAAAAATGATATTGCGATAACGATATCGATAACAATATCCCATCACTCGATATTGTTATAAGTATAAAAAAAATTATAATAATAAAAAATTTAACAACAGATGTATGTTTATTTTGCAGCAATTCTTTGTCGCCATATTTAGTGTTACATCCCCTCACACTCCAGTTCTCAGGCTGCAGCTGGTTTGAAAGCGAAAGTAAACCGGCTTCTCTGCTGGCTGTGGCTCCAGGGGAGTTGAACAGTTCTGGCTCTGCTAGTTTCTTTTCTATCTTTTGGGGCTTTTTTGGTGGACAAACCACCTCACATGTGCACCGTAACTCGTGACTGGAGACTAGCTCTGCTAGCACACATAGCCTACTGTGTACAGACAGTTTCAAACTGTATTTTAAATTAGAAAGCAAACAAAATAAATGGACAAGAGAAAAATGTATCTCAATTTGGTCAGTATTGTCATTTGGAGAAGCAAAGCCATTACTTTAAGTTGCAGGCAAGAAAGACAAGTCTGTCCACTGTCTCTGGTTTTAAAACTGCCCTGTTGCAGGTCACCAAAAAAAATTGATTGTTTTTTTTTCAGTTTTTTTTTTCTTTCGATATCGATTATTAAAATATATCGCGATAATTATCGTTTTCGCTATATCGCCCAGCCCTAAGCCCCGCAACAACACTAGTAGTTTCGGTGGCCTACTCCCCCCTGAAAAAAATCCTAGGGGAAACACTGCATGGAATGTATTCCCAGTGTCAGAAATATTACTAGGCTTGAGTAAATTGTAATGAACCAAAGGAGAATATCAATTATTATATAAAAATAGATTCCATCTTTGACGTGCTAATATTGACCAGACGTGAAAGATTGCCACTGAGCTCAATCAGCACCTTGAGATCAAGTGTACAAATCTAATCTAAATCTAAGCAAATTAATAAAGGGCAGATGATTTACAGGGTTTTTTGTAGATCTACAGTACTGAATTTTGCCATCCGGACACATGCGATTTTAAATAAGAATATTGAATATCAGGCCTATACCATATTATGGCCACTTCATACATCTATGGATCGGGCCAAATCTCATCTTTCCAATGGCAAGAGTTCAATCTGGATTTAGTACCACCAGGCACCCGTCACGGGGCAGCAAAGGCTGTGAATGAAATATACTGTAAGTAGTTACTTTTTTATAATGTACAAGTTTGTTTATTAATTAATTATCACAATAAAATACGTGCTTTACTTTACGTCCATTGCTACACCATTTTTCATAACACGTATTTTTTCTAGCCATTCACAGAAAAGTAAAGAAACAAACTACGTTCCATTTTATGGCAATAACGTTCAGGTTTGTTCGACCCATTATATAATATAATCACGAAAATAAAGTTACAAAATAATTTTCACGTCAAGCAGCTTACCTGTAAATGGGCGATATGAACGAATGAAGATGTTGCTGGGTTCAAGACAAGTCCAAGTTCGTAATGGATGAGCAAGGCTCAACACGCTCTCCTACAGGTTGTATGACTTAAGGAAAACTCCAACATTTTGGTAAATTAGCTTATTTGGCATCTACCCTGGAGTTAGACAAGAAGATACATACCATTTTTCTTCTCTGTGTATGCAGTAGGAGTAGGAAGACAAGCACCGTTAGCCTAGCTTAGCGTCAGTCACTGGAAGTAGGTTCCTCCATTAGCCTAGTTCCAAACGTCTTCCTACTCCTACTGCATGCACAGGATTGAAACAGGATAATTTCAATTCGATGCTAAATAAGGTTTTACGAATGCGTAAATTACACTCTATTTGTATTATTATCTTTGCGGTTTTTGATCACGCTAGTTGTTAGTCTTTTGGAGTACGTTTGGAGTTGTGTCGTTTCAGAGGAGGATTATGAGGCGAGGTAAGAAAATAATTGTTTATACATATAATTGTTTGTACATAGGCAACCTGAGAGCAACCTAATGCTTCACGGAGCATGTTTACATTTGCTCAGTCTCATAGTAGAAAAACACATCTTCTAAAAATCATTTGTGTTGTACAGTATGCAGTATACAGTATGTATGTACAGTATGAAAACAAACGGTCAGGTCATATAGGCGAGACTGTGCTGAAAAAAATTATACCAAACATACCATGGTAAAAAAAAAAAATGACAAAACGTTTAAAATAGCTTAGACTCGAGGTTTTTTTCCTCGCCATGCGTAATCTGCCAATGACGGGTTACGGCGTCTTTGAGATCAATATTTCATATTTTCGTCATGGTATTCACATTTCACCCACGGAGTCTTTGCTGGTGTTGTAGGACTCCGCTCAACTCTGCAACGCTTCAATACCGCCACCTGGTGGCCGATCATCGAGTTGCCAAAACCGGAAGTGGTGCTTAGTCCGTCCCCTATTCTGTCCGGCCACTCGCTATCGCTCGCGGGACTCTATCCAGACACCGTGCATATCGATCCGTTGCCATAACTCAATAAACAACATGATTGGACGTATATTAGTATTATACAAACCGGAACTGGATCACCTAGAATAGATCAACATCCCATAATAGCGATCTTTTTGCTCCACGCTCATCACCCAACGGTAAGAGGAGACTGGGGTGAGTTTCAGCGTTTTTCTTTACCATTTTCGATACAAACTGCTCTGATCTATATATCACCCATACTACATAAATCATTTAACATCGGTCATTGAATTATAAACGCCCCCCCCCCCCCCCCCCCCCCTCCGGTCAACCGCAGATGATCAGTCAACACGTCTAGGACCGTGTACAGTTGAAATTTTTTCTCTGCTCACATCGCAGCGACAACCAGAACCTGCCGATTCCTCCTGAGCAACGTCAGAAGGATACGCCCCTTCCTGACAAAAGAAGCCACCCAACTCCTCGTCCAATCAACAGTCATCTCCCGCCTCGACTACTGCAACGCACTGCTCGCTGGCCTCCCGGCCACTGCCACTAAGCCTCTTCAACTCATTCAGAACGCAGCGGCCCGCCTGATCTCAAACCTACCGAAGTCGGCCCATGTCACCCCACTTCTTAGGGACCTGCACTGGCTCCCCATTGCTGCACGAATCCGCTTCAAGGCCCTTGACCTAGCATACCGTGCGGCAAAGGGAACTGCTCCCGCCTACCTCCGGTCAATGGTCTCTAACTACACACCCTCAAGACCCCTACGCTCTGCATCTTCTGGCCGCCTCAGACCTACTCCTATCCAAGCTCCGGGAGGGTCATCAAAGAGAAGTCGCCTATTCTCAGTCCTTGCCCCACAATGGTGGAATGAACTACCCACCCCAGTTAGGACAGCCGAAACACGTCCAATCTTTCGCCGTCGACTAAAGACTCACTTCTTCAACCATTATCTGAATTTATAAAAAAAAAAAAAAAAAAAAAAAAAAACTAACCCTAACTAACCATACTGTCATGCACTTGTCCTAATAAACTAACCTACACTGTAGCACTCAACACTTTGATGAACATTGTTACTCAGCTGATAGAGTTGTGCTCTTCCTGATGGCTTGTCGTACAGAACTTGTAAGTCGCTTTGGATAAAAGCGTCAGCTAAATGACTAAATGTAAATGTAAATGTAAATCTGGCGTCGATCGGTATCAAACTGCATTTGATGATCTAATATATGCATTTATGGCTATATCTCACGTTCTATGAAATACTGCAGAAAACGATAAAAACATATTTATACTCTAGACCGTATTATTGTATGAATGTGTGAAAGAAAAAGTAAAACGTTCCTACATCCTGAACGATAGATAATTGATGTTGAATGGGCCATAGTAATGTCAATTTAGCAATACAATACAATTTAAAAAGTTATAGCCCTGCAAAGAAGGTGAACATCTCCATAGACAAATAGAGCTGGCAGAGAGGCTACAAGGATGGATATAAGCTCCGGCAAATAGTGGGTTAACACTTTCTGTGCCAAAAACGTAGAAAAGTCGTTATTGGGCGACAACCGTTGAGTGCCATTTATTTTTTTTTGATTATCACTTAATCAATGCAGAATACATTTTGTGCGTCTGTATGTGTAGTTGTGTACTACTGTCGTGAGTTTGTGACAGGGTTTCCGTTAGCCGGTAATTACCGGTATTTGACCGGCAAAATCTGATGAAGTCCGACATATTTAATCTCCCCGGTCACAATGTCCGGTGAAAATAATTCCCTCTAAGCACAATTTGATTATTTGAATTGTATTAAAATAGGCTAAAATTAAATAGCCTATGCGATGAACGAAACAATTACATTTGTTTCATCGTTGCTTCACCAAGCAGGTCTAATAATGACAACGACGTTGTCAGCGAGAGCTTAGTGCTGGGTTTGCGAGTGCATGCAGCTGCAGAGCCACAGAACCCACCAGCTGTGCGGGCACAGTGCAAGACTCCAATTCAGCCATTGGCAATTCAGCTGTTGGGTGGGGGGCGCTGCTGAGCGGTCCCCAGATAGGGCCTGAAAACAGCTGAATCTGCGGCTCTGCAGCGGCATACTCTCGCAAATAAGTCGTTGGGAGGTGGAGATTCATCACGCAAACCCACGATAATGTTGCCGTCTCTCTCTGCCAAATTTCTCAGTTCTTTGCTTGATATAATTAATACAAATGTCCAATATAACGGAATTCGTTAGCTCATAAAAATGTGATTATAACAGACTGCCGTTTATTAATGTCGGGCCGACTGCCCACAGACACCTATTTGATTTAAAGTCAGCAGCAGCACGGAGTCTCGGGACTTATTTTATTTGGAATATAATGACTGTATACGCAAAAGTAGCCTAGTTTTAAGTTAAAATATTATAAATCTACATGCCTTGAGGATGTCATTCTTTATATAGCCTGCCTATCAATTGTTTTTAAGCTCAATAAACTCTGACCGGAATTTCTCTCATTTGACCGCTAGATTGAAATCTACCGGACACTGAGGCCGGCAACAATTTTTTCATGAGTCATATTGCTCTAATTTCAGCCTCTGTTATACGTTCCGTATGACTCGTTTCATATCTGTGTGTATCGAATGTGCGCGCTGGTTTGTTTACTTGGTAACATACACGGGTTGCTAAGGAATTTAGGTTCGAGGTTGAAGAAAGTGCACTTTTAGGTTGAAAGAACGGCCCTAATGTCAACGTGTTTTTATTAGGGATGTCCCGATCCGATTTTCCGAAGATCGGGATCGGCAAAAAAGATTTAAAATCTGCAATTTTTTTTTACTCAACAAACATGACCATGTTCACGTCTTAAACTCATACTGAGGCCTTAGTTTTGGTTTTAAATTGCATATCATCATTAGATCGCTTTTTATTTAAATGTCTGTAAGAGCTCAACATTTAAAATGTCATATTTTCATTGCCTTTTTTTAGTTGATCTAAATGTTACTGATTGTTAACACTTGGGAGTGCCAATGACGAGATTTCTTGTTAGTTCATGCTAACCGTTCAGTGCCAACGACGAGAGATCTAGTTTTTTTTATTAGCGATTCCCATTCATATTTCATCAATCTAGCCTCACGTTACCACTGGAACTCTCTCTGAGCTCCATTGGGAAAATACCGCCCCCTATCGTCTCTCCGGATGGTACTGCACCCCTTTGGATTGGATTGAATGAAATGCATGGAGAAAAAGAAATCCTGCTTCCACATTTTACTTGTCAGACAAGTAACCCGAGACGATCGAAGTCATTGCAGAGCCGCAGAACAGCGGAGAATGTGTGTTTCCAGCAGCGTTTCCGTTAGAACATATTCGTGCCGGTCTGGTTGTCCTGCAAGATTTCTATCCCCGGACATATTCCTGAAATTCCGGTCAGAGTTTTAAACAGCAGTCTGTTATAATCACATTTTTATGAGCTAACGAATTCCGTTATATTGGACATTTGTATTAATTACATCAAGCGAAGAATGAGAAATTGATTTGCAGAATCAAATTACTATCTCTCGCCTCCCAAGTTAGTGCGATACGCTGATCCAGCATCAAGCTCCCGCGCCGCAGGCTCGCACTGCAGCAGCTGTCACACGCACCCCCAAATGAATCTCGAGTAGACATCGCTTCACCTCGTTGTATCAGACACGTCACGCATATCATAATGTTCAACTTCACACACAGCAAACTGTAGTTGATCATCACATTGCCTCGTTTGCATGCAGAGAGCGAGAGGACGAGCCACATGCTCGTAATGCGTTTGTTGATTTCATTATAGCCTACATTTAGTTATAATCAATTATATGCATTACTATGTGACACGGCAGTCAACCAACAGTTGCATTATGATTAAAAAATGTCAACACTTACTCACCCCGTCTCGTTCTGCCTATCCGTTTTGTACCTGCGACTAGATCCCCATTGCATTGGAACAGGTGGACTTCTGCGAGGCTCGCAACGGTAGCACTTGGGCATCGTTTGGATTTGAACGATTCCGGTTCCGATTCCGATTCTCCATATCGATTCCTGTTCTAAACGATTCTCGATTCCGATTCTTTGAGGTGCAGGTCAAAACAGGTCACAGCTTATTTCGAAGGAGATTTTTTATTTTTTTTTATTTCAAAAAGAAAATCATACTATTCACATTTTCAGTTGACTTGATACAGTTTAATTTGGTTGCTGTACTGTAACTAGGGTATTAAAGTAAAAAAAAAAAAAAAAAAAAAAAAGTATATAAAAAAAAAAAAAAATCGAAATTTAGAATCGAAATTCAAATATGTTACTTCCGGTTCCAGAACCGGAAGTTAGGAACCGGTTCCTATTAGAACCGGTTTTCGGTGCCCAACCCTAGCGTAGCAGCAGACTGGGGATGCTCTTTGTGGTTCAATCAATAAAGTGTACTTTGTGTACGTTCAATCAATGTTATCTCTCGTACATCATAGACGCTAGACTACTAGACTATAATGTCGTACCTCAGCCAGGAGAATTTAACTTTCCACTCGGGCCGCCGCCTGAACGCTCGACATTTGTTTATTTTCCGCGGGAGCATCGGCGGTCTCTGTGACTTCAGAAGACTCATCTTCGTTGTCAATGTCATTATTATTAGACCTGCTTGTGCTTGGTTTCATGAAATATTTGTTAAGTTTAGCTTGTTTGGCCATCTCTCTCTCTCGCTCGTATAGCTGTTTGTCGTTATTATGGTTACCAGACAGGCTCAAAAAAAGAAAAAAAAAGATTCACATCCGAGCGGCGCCATCCGCGCTTTATTAGAGCGAAGCACAATGAAACAAATGTAATGATTGTTTCGTTCATCGCATAGGCTATTTAATTTTAGCCTATTTTAATACAATTCAAATAATAAAATTGTGCTTAGAGGAATTATTTCCACCGGACATTATGACCGGAGATATTTAAATATTCGGACTTCAACATATTTTGCCGGTCAAATACCGGTAATTACCGGCTAACGGAAACGCTGGTTTCCAGTACCCAGTGTTGGATCAATAAACGCGATCGATATTTGGAATGGCGATCAGGAATTGGAATCATGTTTTTGGAGAAAATCTGATCTGAGGTAAGGAATCTATTTTACCAGCCTTGGGATAATCAGAGCTTTTTTCACAGATATATCAACGTGGGCCCTATGTGTGTGTGTGCGTGTGTGCTGATCAGGAAATGGATAATCGATTTTTCAGCCCGCTTCTATAGCGTGCATAAGTACACATATACTATCGATAATCTAGCGTTTATTTGAAAACTATTCATAAATAGGCCGAAAAATGACAACGTTTTTTGTGTATTCCAGTAAAGGGCGTTTATCACAGAATCTTTATTTTCTTCTGGAACGAGCGTTTTTCAAAAAGGTATAAAACGGAAATGAACCGATTAAAAAACAATCCGTTTCAACAATGTTGACTGCAAACAAGTCATTGATAAGCGACGGCCATATTAGACACATAGCCATAATTTAAGATATAGTTTATGCGTTCGCAAATATGAGAGCTCTATCATTGAAGTGGGTGTTGGCACGCAACGGGGTTCCGGGGCACCGGACCCGTGGCACTCAAAGTGGTTTAATATTGTTCATATTTATTTACCTAATTTATGTGCAATCATTTAATTTCAGCTCAGTGTAGAGAAATGCACCGATGCTAACAACCGCCTATGATGATACTGTTGACACCACGTATCCGTGACATGCGAGCCCCGCTAGGGCTGGGCGATATGGCCAAAAATGATATTGCGATAACGATATCGATAACAATATCCCATCACTCGATATTGTTATAAGTATAAAAAAAATTATAATAATAAAAAATTTAACAACAGATGTATGTTTATTTTGCAGCAATTCTTTGTCGCCATATTTAGTGTTACATCCCCTCACACTCCAGTTCTCAGGCTGCAGCTGGTTTGAAAGCGAAAGTAAACCGGCTTCTCTGCTGGCTGTGGCTCCAGGGGAGTTGAACAGTTCTGGCTCTGCTAGTTTCTTTTCTATCTTTTGGGGCTTTTTTGGTGGACAAACCACCTCACATGTGCACCGTAACTCGTGACTGGAGACTAGCTCTGCTAGCACACATAGCCTACTGTGTACAGACAGTTTCAAACTGTATTTTAAATTAGAAAGCAAACAAAATAAATGGACAAGAGAAAAATGTATCTCAATTTGGTCAGTATTGTCATTTGGAGAAGCAAAGCCATTACTTTAAGTTGCAGGCAAGAAAGACAAGTCTGTCCACTGTCTCTGGTTTTAAAACTGCCCTGTTGCAGGTCACCAAAAAAAATTGATTGTTTTTTTTTCAGTTTTTTTTTTCTTTCGATATCGATTATTAAAATATATCGCGATAATTATCGTTTTCGCTATATCGCCCAGCCCTAAGCCCCGCAACAACACTAGTAGTTTCGGTGGCCTACTCCCCCCTGAAAAAAATCCTAGGGGAAACACTGCATGGAATGTATTCCCAGTGTCAGAAATATTACTAGGCTTGAGTAAATTGTAATGAACCAAAGGAGAATATCAATTATTATATAAAAATAGATTCCATCTTTGACGTGCTAATATTGACCAGACGTGAAAGATTGCCACTGAGCTCAATCAGCACCTTGAGATCAAGTGTACAAATCTAATCTAAATCTAAGCAAATTAATAAAGGGCAGATGATTTACAGGGTTTTTTGTAGATCTACAGTACTGAATTTTGCCATCCGGACACATGCGATTTTAAATAAGAATATTGAATATCAGGCCTATACCATATTATGGCCACTTCATACATCTATGGATCGGGCCAAATCTCATCTTTCCAATGGCAAGAGTTCAATCTGGATTTAGTACCACCAGGCACCCGTCACGGGGCAGCAAAGGCTGTGAATGAAATATACTGTAAGTAGTTACTTTTTTATAATGTACAAGTTTGTTTATTAATTAATTATCACAATAAAATACGTGCTTTACTTTACGTCCATTGCTACACCATTTTTCATAACACGTATTTTTTCTAGCCATTCACAGAAAAGTAAAGAAACAAACTACGTTCCATTTTATGGCAATAACGTTCAGGTTTGTTCGACCCATTATATAATATAATCACGAAAATAAAGTTACAAAATAATTTTCACGTCAAGCAGCTTACCTGTAAATGGGCGATATGAACGAATGAAGATGTTGCTGGGTTCAAGACAAGTCCAAGTTCGTAATGGATGAGCAAGGCTCAACACGCTCTCCTACAGGTTGTATGACTTAAGGAAAACTCCAACATTTTGGTAAATTAGCTTATTTGGCATCTACCCTGGAGTTAGACAAGAAGATACATACCATTTTTCTTCTCTGTGTATGCAGTAGGAGTAGGAAGACAAGCACCGTTAGCCTAGCTTAGCGTCAGTCACTGGAAGTAGGTTCCTCCATTAGCCTAGTTCCAAACGTCTTCCTACTCCTACTGCATGCACAGAGAAGAAAAGGGTATGCATCTTCTTGTCTAACTCCAGGGTTCCCAAAATGTTGGAGTGTTAAGATACATACGTTTTTCTTCTCTGTGCATGCATGCAGTAGGAGTAGGAAGACGTGCACCGTTAGCCTAGCTTAGCGTCAGTCACTGGAAGTAGGTTCCTCCATTAGCCTAGTTCCCAACATCTTCCTACTCCTACTGCATGCACAGAGAACAAAAAGGTATACTATGCAATGCATCTTCTTGTCTAACTCCAGGGTAGATGGCAAATATGCTAATTTCCCAAAATGTTGGAGTTTTCCTTTAAGTGAAATAATCACCAAAAAAACTTTACCTTTATGTTACCTCTGTTTGTAATAAAAAATAAACAGAAATAAAGGTCATACTACTGTAAGAGTTATACCTTTATGGAATCTACACAACTGGAAAAGGAAACCCATACGTTAGCATTTTTCGACAAGGTAGAACGAATCGACAGACGGCTATCGATTCGCGCTACGGTAGCATTTTAACAAGGCAGCATACATCGGCAGAACACATGACCAAGCTAGTATTTATTGTACTAAAGTTAGCCAATAAAGTCATTTTCAAGTTTCTTCAGTTTGGATGATTGATTGATTGATTGAAAAGTGTATTAACAGCTTGCAGAATGGGTACAGTACAGCTCAATACATACAATTGTTAAGGGGATGCAGACCAGAGAAAGACTTTCGTCTTGTTTACATCAGGGTCCCCCATTTTCAATTCATCATAACATGACATACAGATAGACAGTACATCTATACATTTATGACATATCAGATTTGCAAATACAGTACCGTTTGTGATACAAAAAGTGTCCAGAAAAAGAGTGTATATACATTTGACGTAGAAACTGTACATTGGAGGAGGTTGGGTGGGTGGGGTTGGTGGGTGGGGGCTGTACATTGGAATACTGACAAAGCCATACTTGGTAATTTACTGTACAACTGGGTTAAGACATTTGTAGGAGCCAGTTTCGAATTGCAGTCTCCCGATTATCATTTCGATTTCTGGCCTGTGGTGTTTTCTCCTAACCACATCCTAAGAGTATTAGCATAACATACATTAGCTTAGCATACCAGCTACACCTGAGCAAGGCTGAACCTGGCATGCGAAAGTGGCTAGAAACGACCAACAGATCAGATGTGCAATCATTAGTAACTGAATGTCTCAAACGGCGAGGCGGAGAATAACATTTTACCTTGTATTTTTGTTTACCACCCGAACAACGAGATTCGAGAAAGGCCACGTGGTGTAGTCGACTCGCCGTCTATTCTAACTCACCGTTTGTTTTTCTGCAGTAAGAGAGTTGGACTAAGACTTCCTGGTCACTTCTTCGGTCACAAATCACAATGGGCTCAAAAAGTAAAGCGGGAGTGGGTTGTAGCTAGATAAGACACGGATTTCCGGTCAGATTTTTCAGTTTCAAAATAAAAGCACGATTATGCACAAATCTACAGCATAGAATAGAATAGAATAGAATAGAAATACTTTTATTATCCCGTGGGAAATTAGACACTACAAATCGCTCAACATTTAAACATTTAGACAGGACAGGTCACAAATTAGAATAATAACACAAATCAAATCAAGTTGCCTATAGGCAACATGTATTGAAAAGGGTCAGCAGTAGATGCCACATACAACAAGTCCCATACACCATCGGAAAGCTGGGACTCTAAGGAACCATTTGAGATGCAGTTCAATTAGGGTGATCAAATTTATATGATGCAAATGCAGGACAGCACACTTCTGTGGGACAATAAAGTAGTAACGAATAATTATGTATGAATAAGGTTTACATAATGTACAAAGCATTTGATCTAAATATAAGCATTTAGATTAATTGATTAAGTAAATCATTAATTAGGCCATCTCCCATGACTAATTTATTAAAAGCATAGTATAATAAGACCTAACCCTGTCCCTAACTAACCTTACTGTCATGCACTTGTCCTAATAAACTAACCTACACTGTAGCACTCAACACTTTGATGAACATTGTTACTCAGCTGATAGAGTTGTGCCCTTCCTGATGACTTGTCGTACAGAACTTGTAAGTCGCTTTGGATAAAAGCGTCAGCTAAATGACTAAATGTAAATGTAAATGTAAATAGCCTACTCATAGGTCGAATTTTGAATTAACAAGGACATTAAACACCTGCTAAATAGGAAGAATGGCAGGGGACACTGAGCAGGCCAGGCGGTCCAAAGGGAGCTAACAAAAGAGCCAAGAGTCAGAGTCAGAGATTTTATTTGCCATGTATGGACGAATCCACATTAGAATACAGGGGATCAATAAAGGAATATTTTACCAGCACCATTGTTAAAAAGTCCCAGCAACGTCTTTTCTTTCTTAGGAAACTTAAAAAGTTCACCAATAACAGGGTGATTCTACATAACTTCTATCGCTGTGTGATTGAGAGCGTTCTTACTTCCTCCTGTACTGTATGGTTTGGTAACATTACAGACCAGGAGAAGAAATCTCTGAACAGAATTGTGCGTCTCACACGCAAGACAATCAGGCTTAGTCTGCCAGCTCTAGAAGAGTGCCTCTATGCATTATGCACTTTACTAGGATATGCACTTTAGGGGATGTTGATCTTAACCTTAGCATTTGTCCTTTTATACCATCTGTGTTTTTTCTTACTGTCCATGTTTTTCTTTGGTACTGTTTCTGCTCTGCTCCTGTATTGGTTTAGTTGTAGACACACAGTATTGCTCTGTACCTGTATTCCAATGTGGATTCGTCCATACATGGCAAATAAAATCTCTGACTCTGACTCTTAGCTCTTTTTTTAGCTCCCTTTGGACCGCCTGGCCTGCTCAATATCTCCTGCCATGAAGGCCCTCTTTTTCTTATTTAGCATGTACCTGTCGAAATACTTCCTAAAGGTCAGTGAAGTCCACGACCACAACACCAGAGGGAGTTCCACAAATCACGTTCAACTCAGATTCGGCTCAAACAAGGTACTAAACACGTTTCACAATTATGCCACAATAATGTGGAACGCCGTACCCACAGCCGTAAAGGAATGTGAATCCCTACCATCCTTAGAAACTGGCCCCTGTAAATGTCAACATTTCCCCCCACTCCCCCACCCCCTCTAATGTAGTTTCTTCCCCTTCGGATTTCTATTTTTGTATGATGTTCTCTCTTTCTTACACAGTACCGTATACTTGTATGTCTTGTATGTACTTGTCTTGTATGTACTTGTATGTACCTCCATCTCGAAAGTCATGGAAAAAAGAGTATACTAAGGTCGAAAAGTACCTTGTGGAAAAAAATCTAATCTACGAATTCCAATCTGGCTTCAGAACATCCCACTCCACTGACACATGCCTTCTCTATTTGAACGACCACATCAAACAATAGGTGTATTATGTTGAGACAATGAACACACAACCGTGTGGTTTCATAACTTTATTCGACTGACTGTACGTTACAACACCAGCCCTACCTCGAGCGCTAACCACGCCCGTCTATTAAAGGCACAGTAGCCTACAGTGTAACTGCTAGTTTGTCACAACCTATACCAAATGATTTCCTAAAATCAATGTTCATTCCGATCCCAAAGACCGGAAGAGCCACAGAATGCAACAATTACAGGACTATCAGTTTGATATCTCATGCATCAAAAGTACTCCTGAAAATCATCAAGAACAGAATAGAACCCATAATTGAACATCAGCTCTCGGATAGCCAAATGGGTTTTCGCAAAGGAAAAGGAACAAGAGATGCAATCTGCCAACTCAGAATCATTGGTGAAAAATCGATAGACCAACAGAAGAAGCTGTATATTTGCTTCATCGATTTCACGAAGGCCTTCGACAGAGTTGAACATACAACATTGATGAGAACAATGGAAGAATTCAAAATACCAGTTTCTGACCGAAGAATAATTGCCAACTTATACTGGAGGCAGAAGGCTAATGTTAGAATAGGAAAGGAGAAATCAAGAGACTTCCCGGTGGAGAAGGGTGTAAGACAAGGATGCATCTTGTCCCCTGTACTCTTTAATATGTACAGTGAATCACTGATGAAAAAAGGTCTGAGAGGAGGGAAAGGAGTAAAACTTGGCGAAGAGAACATCACCAATATAAGATACGCGGATGACACTGCTATAGTCTGTAACTGTCAAGAAGATCTACAGGACATGATGAATAAGCTGAATGTCGAATGCAAAAACTATGGAATGTCACTAAACACAAAGAAAACTAAAGTAATGATCATTGAAAAAACACCAGGAACTGTTTGTAAAATACAGGTGGATGGAGAAAAACTTGAACAAGTGAAGGAGTACATGTACCTTGGAAGCTGGATCAGTGAAGGTGGAAGAGCTAACATGGACATTAAGAGAAGAACCGGAATTGCAAAGGGCGTGTCGTAAATTAAATTGATCAAAATGACCCGTATAAGCATTACAGGAGGGATCAAAATCATCTAGCGGTTTCTGGAAAAGGCCACAGGAGAATTCAGTCAAAAGCTAATAGTGCAACCCTTCACCCTTCACCTAGCAGCTATAGGAAGAAGCCCAGAGTGCCATAAAAATAAGAACAGATCAAATGGCAAACAGATGACACATCTTCCTCCACAACGAACAGGGATGGTGCGCCCAATAACTAACTTTTAAGTTAAGAATTGACGGCCTGAAGGCCAACACCCGAGTTCTGTTTACTTTAGCTAAGCAGACCAAACAGGCCATTCTGTGATACCCACTGTTAGGTTGAGTGGGTACTATATTTCCATCTGTATGAGGGTCGCATTCAGGGACACTTGGGTAAATCATTCTAAAAGGAAACTAGTTCATATCCCCTCTGTAAGGTCACCTTGTAACGCTGTTTCGCAAGACCCAAATCACTGAGAGGGGAGACCTTCTAGCCAATAGGAAAGCAGGCTCTCTGGGGTGACAGCACTGGATGGCGCAAGGGCGGGGGGGGGTTCTCTCTTCTCTATAAAACCTACAGGTTGAATGATGGAGGTGAGACAGAGACACGGAAAAACCCGAGGCGCAGAGAGACACGCAGAGAGAACGGAGAAGCAGAGACGGAGAATCCACCCCACCAGTTCGAGAATAAGAGACGCCACTAAGAAGCCCTCCGGGAAAAGCTGATTAGAGATAGAAAATAATTGATGCTGTGAACCAGATAATTTAAGCTGTTGGATATTCCAATAAAACAACGGTCAGAACCGTTTTCACCCGCAGCGCTGTCCCCGCCTCCACGTGATTTCCAACGGACCATATTTGAATGAACTGTTACTTTAACGGGAAATACAACGAGCAGAGTAAGCTATTCCACTATACATTAGAGAACGAGCATATAGCTATAACATAGAATCATTGAGAAGATACATTAATCTGGCGCCGTGACTGCCGGTCTGTACATCCGAACGGAACCCAGGACAAAGACACAACAGAACTTCAAAAAACTCTCAGAGCAGAGCAACGACGCCT